>NC_065954.1:0-1200000 GCF_021464435.1 Cataglyphis hispanica | reverse complement strand
TAAACACATATATTAACAGTAATAACAATATATATTATAAAATTTCCTTACATGTGTCAATCGATAAAGATTAATTTTTAACATGTATATGAGTATTCTATTTTTCGCAAAGAATATAACGTATTTAGAGTGTCAGTTTTCTCTTTAGATAAATAAAAAAAAATTAAATTATACTAAAAATGTGAGTTTTTGTAATTAGGTTAATTACTTATATAAAATTATAGTTTGATTATTTCCGAATAATTTATTACGGAAATAGATTGCAATATCTTTTTTATAATAAATCATGCAATTATTGCACAAATTTTTTATTGAAAAAGAAGACTTATTTATCTCTTTCCATGCAAAGATCGTTGGGCACATACCACCGCAGGTTTCTTTGAAATCGTCGCAACAATCGGCGAGCTTGAGACAGGCATGATCGCAGTAACACGGCTTATCGCGGAGGCTCTCGATAATCGCATTTGGTGACTCCTTCTGGATGACGCAACCAGAGTCCCTGCCTTGGCAGCAGAGCTTCGCGGATCTGCAGCTTCCGGCGATAGTCTCGTCAACGGTCAGAGAAATTAGCGTGACGACGATGATAATCGACCCGACCAACGTCGCGTCCTTCCTCCACATTCTCCTCACAATACCGCGACCCTGACGATCTTGCTCTCACAACCACCAGCTATTTACAACGACCTTGAGCGGTTTCTTAGCAGACGTGGAAACGCACCGCACGTGACCGTGATGTTTATGACTCCTGCTCGACCTATTTTACAGCGCGCGATCGATCATCGACATATCGATCTATCCCCGCCTTGCTCTTCCTAGATATCGCGTCTAATTTCTCAAAAAGAATGTTTTTCCAGTTTTAATAGAATTCATGTTTGAGATTGCAACCAGAGTTACTGGTTATTAACTAGAATGCACAGCTCTTTGCAAAAGCATTTGCATGGAAGTTTATAAAGTTAATTATTTACATTACGAGACTTTCAATAAAATATAATTACCGCTTGATATGCGAAAAACCTTTAATATCTTGTTTTTTTTCTATTTCTTTAAAGATACGTTTTACTAATTAATTAATTAAATAATTAATTAAATCTATATTTCTTTAGCTAAAATAATATATATATATATATATATATATATATATATATATATATATATACATATATATTATTTTAGACGCGCCAAGAAAGAAAATAAAAATAAGGCATGCCGAGCAAACACTTTGTGACACGATTTGGATTTTTGCGGACGCGTCGACACTACAGGAACAACCGACCCTTCCATGAACTGTGTCGCGATCAAACTGAGTATTTCAACCCCACGAGCACGAGAAGAATATAACCAGGCGCGCACCATGTTGCGCCTTGTGCCGACTCGTCGTCCTTGCTTTTCGTACTCGGCGCACCTCCCACGGGAACCGCAGCAGCCGGCATCTACCTGGGCGCATGCCCGTTGCTGTCTTCTCATGGGATACCAGACGATTTAGTGGCTGTAGCTTTTAATGGAATTTAAAGAGCAACAATTCGTACCATATATGTATATAACGGTAACATATCTTTTCATGGGGACATTCCAAAACCATTGTATGTCTTGTTTTTTTTACAAGTTCGATAAGAGAAAAGATATGTTTTCAGCGATAATGTTAAACGAAAACATATTCGTTCATCGTTCTGCAATTTATTAATTTTCAATGTTATGTAGAATTATATTAGAAATAGCTAGCAAATGTCACTCTGTCGGCTTTATGTATAGATTCTTTGATCAAATTGTTTAAATATAATTTTAAGAAGATAGTCTGTATATGATACCTGATACTCTGTCATTTCATTATCGACTTATCATAGAATGTGTGGCGTTCGATAAATTAATCATTCGTTATTCTCTCGTTCAGATACAGAGTTTTACAAAATTAAAAGATGAATATTTTTCTACACCAGAAAACTATTTTAAAGTTCCATTTCACATTAATCTTTTCAGTTTACATTAAGATGTTATGTAATTTATCTGAAAGCAATGTTGCGCATCATATGCAAAAAAAATATTTTGTTGATTACTTATATCATTCTATTATATAATTGTCAGTTATCCACTGTCACGGAACATTTTGCTTACATATGAGCGAAATGTATTAATACAATTCTATCATTAATTACGCATCATGACTTTAATAAAATGATAAACACATGCTAAACATAGAAAGATTTTCTTCTATTTATAAGAGACCAAAAGCGAAAAAATCTTTGACGATAAATTTGATCATTATTACACGAGACTTCTCAATACAGTCTTACATTTCACTCTGTAGAAGAAACTATTGTATGATTTAATCCTGAAAATTTTTTGTGTTTTCATCATCTTAGGACCGGGATAGCGCGAACGCAGTCCCGACTATCAAAAATTGTACGCCCGAGATATCCACATTAGGGATATTCGCAAGGGTCAGCTCAACCGTAGTGCAATGGGAGAGCCTCGCCCTGGAGGAACCGCCTTCTTGATCACGGTAACCTCTGCGCCAGGTAAGTATGCTTTCGTTCGCGATGAGCATCAATTTATCCTCATTGAGATGGCATTTTAAACACGAGTAATCGATTCATCGCCTGCGAAGCCTAGCGATGAGTTTATGAACTATGCGCATGAGAGAGAGAGAGAGAAAGAAAGAGAGAGAGAAAGAGAGAGAGTGAGAAAATGAGAGGGTAAGAGGGAGAGAGAGAGAGAGAGAGAGAGAGAGAGAGAGAAAGTGAGAGAAAGAGGGGGATACCGACCGACGACCGACTCTGCGCATGTTTCTTTGTCGCAATTTAACGTTTTCAAATAATGAAAGAGATTATTAATCTCTTATTATTTAAAAAATATTTAACTTTTCTTTTACTTTTAATACATGTAAAATTAAAACGTATATGTAAAATTTATATTCTCTCATTTTAAGATTCTCTGTATTCTATATTTTTTTTATATATTATTTAAAATGTATTTATTTATATCACCATATTTATTTATTTTATATATACTTAAATTGTTAAAAAATTATCTGTTGAACAAGAATTGCACACACAAATGCGAATCTTAAAAGATTAATACATATATTGTATTTTATACAATATATACATATAATACAATGTAAAAAGAAATATATATATGAAATATATATACAAATATATATATATATATATATATATATATATATATATATATATAAAATAAATGACAAAAATCAGTGATCACAAATTTTGAAGAAAATCTCACAGAGAAATGCATTCGTAAGATCGCGAATGGCATCTAAAAATAACTAATATATACATGCTAATAGTAGAAGAACTAAGAGTGGACTAAGATTAAAAAGTTACTCACATTCTCAGAATACAGTCTGTATTAAGCAATAAAAGTTGAATACAGATATTGCAAAAGTTTGCCGCGTGTTCTATAATTGCCATGAGCATAATCTCCTTATTCCCTCTTGTTTCTTACTTCCTATTATCCTTAGGCACGTGCTTCACTGGTTTACGATGAGAAAAGTCGTTAGAGTTTTATACAAATGTATAAAAACTTTTCAATGTTTATTTAATACGCGTTACGATGCTAACGCTGCAGGCACTAAAAAATATTTTCTTTATAATTCTTATTTTTCATTTTTAATTATTCTATATTTTTGTGTCAAAGATTTCTAATATCTTACACGATTACAAATATATTTTATAATGTGCGCATTAAGTAATAAAATACGGTACGCAAGAAAAAGTTATAGCTCATCCTGATTTAACAAATATATACATATTATTAAAAATGTTATTAATGATAAAAAGAATAAATATCATATATAATATCTAAAATATTATTTTGTTATTTTATTATATTATTACAAAATATGTCCATTTTAAAAGTATTATTTATAATATTTATTTATTATTATTTTATTATTATTATATTTTATTTTTATTATTTTTTATTATTGTTATTATTATTTTTATTATTTATAATATTTATTAATTTATCATTTTATTTAAAACTCTCTCTCTTTCTCTCTCTTTCCTTTTTATTGTCATTATAGTTTATTACATGTAATATTAATAATTATTTTACCATTTTTGTATTACATACATTTTAATCTCTATTTATAGGCAAATGGCTCTTTCTTTGCAAAAAAAAAAAAATTTCTCCGATTTTGAATAATAGAAATGCATTCCGGATATTGTTTATACATATATATATATAGTAGCGGCGATGTTTGCCAATGATACATATAAAAAATGTTCGAGATTCGGAATTTTTGGCAACGCAATTTCGTATTGTCGCTGATTAGATGAAATAAGTATTTTGCGAGATGGAGAAAAGTCCTAAAGAAAAATATGGACCGATCGAATGAAATTCCTGGCTGATACCAGAGCAGCTGGGAACTGATTGATTAATCGTACGTGTAAACAACGTGTCTCAACATTGCTCGATATCCGCAGTCTCTTTTCCCAGAAATAGAACACGCGCTCTTGGAAGACGACAATTAATTTTCTCAGTCTTGTCGACCGTTTCACAATGTTCGCGCCAGCTGCGACAATATTAATAAGAGAAGACATATGTATCTTTGTGGATAGCAGTAAATCGATATACATCGTAGATTTTTTATACACATTTGTTCAAGTAAAAATATAAAAAATACAAAGCATGTTTTCCTTTAATCACATGAGTTTTTTGGATCGTAATTTAATAAATTTAAAGAATTTTTCTCGCAGATAAAAAAAGAAACGCGTGTAACACGCTCTTTGTACGTATAATATTCTAATCCAAGATATGTGCAGTATAAGAGAGAGAAAAAAGGGAGAGAGAAAGAGAGAAAGAAGAATTTCATTTTATTTGAGAATTATATTAAAGAAGATTTTATTATAACGTACGTAAACGAGATGATATATATAATTCTCGATCCTTTTTATATTAAGAAATTTCTGAATTATGAGCCTTCAAAGTTTCAATAGTTGACATTTTTATTTCCCTCAAGATGTATCTCATATATAAAATATAACATTCCTGTTGCTTCATAATCATATTGTATATATGATATAGCACCAACTACTGAATCATTAAAGAATAGTGTTTTAAATATGCGTGTGCGTATCCGTGGTGGTGTGTGCGCGCACGCGCGCGCGCGCGTGATGTGTGAGTGTGAGTGTGTGTAAATATCTTGTGTATCGGTGTATATGCGTGCGATGCATATTCATTTCTAGGTACAAAGTAAAGCGGGGAGCACACACTTTTGCATAAGCGCTTAACCATAAACATAAAGAAATTGGTCCACAAATGTATGCATAAGAAAATGAACCAATCAATTTCCTTATGCTTATTGTTATGCGCTTATGCAAAAGTGTGTGCGCTCCCCGCTTTAACTCAATCACAAAATATTGCGCATGCGTGTCATGTCGTGCATATACATACAGGTGATGACAGGGTGACAGCCATAGACATAGTATATATCTAGACTTAGAAATTCTTAATCAGAGATCGGCCAAACCGTTAACGATTTCTGATTGGCTCTGTTACCTGTAGTCAAACCGGAAGTGTGAGAGAGAAAGATATATATATATATATATATATATAGTGCGAGAGAGAAAGATATATAGCTAATCTAATCGACCTAGCCATAATTGTTCATTAAAAATACAAAAAATAAATAGTTTTGGCTCTTGTATTTTACGTGTTACACCTAATTTGGTATATTATAATTTTTCAAAGTGAGATTATATGAAATTATGAAAATTTGTGCAAAGTAAAATATGTATATTACTTTACATATATGACTATATTATAAGTTAATGTTATTTATTTCCTAATGTAATCTCAAAATTAAGTCTAATAATTTTTTATTTCAAATCAAATAGGTATTAAAAAATGCCTAGTGGTTGCAGTGCCGGTTATTGTACAAATAAAAAAGGCTTAATTAATAAATAAATAATCAATATATAATTTTTTAATAGTCAATTCATATTATTAGTGATATTAACATTAAAAAACTAATAAAATATATTTATTTGTAATCTTTTTTAAATACGTGTTCTGCTTTAATATTTATTACTCACGTAACTAAAAACGGAAGATATATATCATATTATTGTATTTATTCAACATTCAAAATAAACCGCCATGTCCAAAGACGTCAAAAACGTCATATCCGGCTTTACTCCACGACGGCACATTGTCCGATCTCTGGTTAAGGATCTCTATCTAGACCGAGTGTTTGTCCTTTTTTAAGAAATGGGGAAAAGGTGCATGTAGAAAAGGATAAATTCTCTTTTGTGCCCCTTGCGTTCTCTCTCTTTCATGTATACGTAGAAACAGAGGAACGAAAAATGTGCATGAAAGAGAGAGAACGCAAGGGGCACGAAACAAAGTTTATCCTTTTCTACGTGTATCTTTATCCCCACTCCTCAACACTCGGTCATAGATATACTATGTCTATGATGACAGATGATCCGAGCAGCTATAGCAGCTGCCAACTACCAACCATTGCTTTCTATCTGTTATGTATATCTTGTCTACTATTAATTTAATTTAACAGCAATCTTTCAGCGAACTCCGAGCGATTATAACGTTTGTTTTGCTCCCGCAGCATATCAACATGGGCAGCTGTTGTGGATTATGTTACAAAGAATCATCATCGTACGAAGATCTTACGCCCGATCGGGTACGTCTTCTGAGTCTCTAGTTTATAAAAATACATATATAAAATATTAATATTTTGGCTGCGTGATGTTTTTATATCGTTATACTATTGTTTGATTAACTTTTTTTTTTTATTCGAGATAATCATTTCTATCATTTACTTGAGCTCTAAAAATTTAAGTCTTTTAAACTCCTATAATTGATGCGATAGATAAATAATTATAAAAAATATAAAATTATGCCATTTATTCCTGTTACTTAACATGTTGTTTTATATAGATTACGTTTATTTATTTAGGAGACTATACGCAGGAGACAAGCAGAAGCTGCTGAGAAAAGAATTGCTGAACAGCAGCAAAGGGGTATAAAAGACATAGACTCTGTTAAAAGACAACAGCGACGAGCACTAGAACTTGAGAAACGGGAACAAGAAGCTGCTGCTACCAGTACGCAATCTACGTTAAAGGTAAAAACACAAAGCAATTACGTTCTTGCTGCTGCATAAAATTATTTGATTATATATTTGGATAAGAATTTACAAACATTATCATACTTTAGTGGCAGGTAAACTAATCTAAGAAGAGATGCATGCTACTGTTTAACAGAAATGGACTGTATATTGATTTTTACAAGATATTAAATATTTAATATAATACTTGATCGGCCAAACTGAGGTAGATTCGACGTCACTGATGATATTGATATGATCACACAAGTGCAATCTTATTTTGTACCTTTGATATAGAATTAAGTTATGAGGATAGGTTAAGTTTTGGATATCTTAATTAAAGAATTAGCTATGTGTGAAACTATATATATATATATATATATATATATATATATACACATGTATACATACATACATACATACAAACATATATACATACATACATACATACATACATACATGCATACATACATACATACATACATACATACATACATACATACATACATACATACATACATACATACATACATACATACATACATACATACATACATACATACATACATTAAAATGTCACATAGTTTTACATTACATTCAAGGCTTAATTGCTTTTGCTTCAATTTATTAAATATAAATAATTCTCTCTATTTTCTTAGTGATGAGAATATATACATAAATATATTAAAATTATTGTACACACATATTTATAAATGTTTGCAATTACATGCAACTACGTAAATTGTAATAAATTGTTGTAATGAAAAGAGCAGCACAAATATGATAAATTATATTATATTTTCTTAACTTTTCTTTTAACAAAACTGCATTTTGTGATTGCAAATTTTGAATTTAAAAATTTAGTATCTACACTACAAAAAATGTATATCGAGGAATAAGACTAAAAATGTGTCCTTTTTGTAATATATATATAATCATTTTTATATATAAGAAGATTTATATGTATTGAAATAGAAATTTTATATCTATAATATTCAATAATTGGTATAAAAGACAAGTTTTCAATTTAATTCTGATAATATATTTATATTTATAATATTACATAGTATTATATAGTATATATTTGAGATAATACAAAATATACATTTATTATTAGTATTATTATATATTATTATTATATTATATATGTTTTGTGTGTGTGTGTGTGTGTGTGTGTGTGTGTGTGTGTGTGTGTGTGTGTGTGTGTGTTGTATGAATGTGTGTGTGTGTGTGTTTGTGTGAAATAACAATACATGTAAATGTACAAATGTAATATATCAGAAATTTCAATTGAATGAAATGGTATTTCAGAATATTTCTTGTTGATTTTAATTCTCGTATAGTCTGTAAATGTTAGAAAAATCTTAATATACATAAATTAGGACTTTAACATATACATACATATTGTATATGAATATACATACACATATGTATATGAAATTCATTTTATATAATCTTGTCAAAAATTATGTATATTAGAATGTAAAATCTTTTGTTAACATAATCATACAAAAAATTGAAAAACATATCGAATGCTTATAGACTTCTCAATAAATGTAACTGGAAAAAATTGTACAAGAATTTTTCTCTATATTTCTTTTAGGTAGATATACATATATGTATAATTGATATTAACTTTTTTTTTCCAGTTTTTTCCTTTTATACAAAAAATATTGGCGGAATCCATTTTTCTGAAATTTGATTTTTCCTTGAAAAACAATAAGATTTTATAGTGTGTGTTAAATGGATGTACAACAGCAGCTGATTTTCCTTAAATCTCATATTTTCCCTATCCGATGTACCGACCAAGAACGAAACAACTTTTTCGCCGACTTATTCTTAAGCTCCTTTCCGTGAGCAATTTGTACTTCCAATGAAGCGCCATTATTCAGCGCTAACCATGTGTGAATCTCATCGCTAGCTGCGGACACTCCTACAAGTTTGAACACGATATAATTACATCATAATTAAAACTAAATACATAAAAAAAAAATATAATAATAGAGAATAAAATTATAGAGAAAAAATCTTAATTTACATATACAGAGTGTCCCTAAATTGGCGACAAATATTTTAATTACAAGTTCCTTGTAACATTTTAAGACGAAAATTCTAATACGAAAATGTCGAGGTTACAGTAGTTTTTAAATGGGAAAAGATCGAATGACAGGGCTAAAATTTCGCGCGCTCAGGGATAGCAAATGGTAAAGGTGCTTCCATGAACCGAATGCCTTTGACAATAGTAAAAAATTGTTATAAAAATATTCAAGTTTTTCATTAAGAATTTATTTCTGTTTATCCGTAATGAATCATAAGAACAGTTTAAAATATTTTTGTCCAATAGTTTAATATACCGATATTGATATATATCAACTCTCTACAATGAAATTAGTCAAGACAGCTAAATATGATAGTTGACACATATCAGTCATATTGGCCATCCCTGACGGCGCGAAATTCTGGTCCTGCCATTTGTGATTTTTAAACTTCTCCCATTTGAAAACTACTGCAGCCTCGGCATTTTCGTATTAAAATATTACAATGAATTTGTGATTAAAATATTTATCGTCAGTTTAGAGACACCCAAAATGAATTATCTGTTATACAGTATATATGCCATTAAATTATATTTTAATGTATAATTAATAAGTATATCTTACGTTAAAAAAGATTAAAATATGATACCTAGCAATTCGTGTAAAGTTATACGCCGACTAGCCAGCAATTCTTTGCTAGCACTCCTGATCTCAAATATCAGCAAAGCTTGCCTCGGTACGCCGTCGCCGTCTATATGGAAATCTATGCTAAACTGAGGATTCGGCATAGCCGGCAGTAGCCGCGATTTCGCGATGGTCTTCCCGCCATTAGGTGACACGATCTTATCCGGACTGGCGCACCTGAAGATTTTTAGTTTGATCATCTGCGCGATATTTCATCATCAATATGAAATACACTTACATTTGAAGTTTCACTCGACAGTATAATTGGGCAATGTGCGCTACATGGAGACCCTGCGCTTGAAGAACTTTCCCTTCCACCCCGGAATACTTCTCTCTAGTGCCATTGACAATTTTTAAATCTGCAAATTATTTGATTTTTTTAATATTTCATATTTTAAAATTTAGAATTGAAGAAAGTTTATTTTATTTTATTTTTTAGCATTTATATTTTATATTTCATACATTAATTTTAAGTTTTCAAAATGTCATTATATATCTTTTTCCATAAAAAGACTTTTATTACTAATATATTTTTATTTTATCTCATCAGCTTTTACTTTTTCAAATCAACAAGGGACAAAAAATCTATGGTAAAAATATCTGCATTAAAATTACTTAAAAATATCACAAAATGATGTGATTTTTAATATTATTTACTGACCATTAGGTCTTAATCTCAAGCGTGGACTGGGCTGCCTTATTCTGCCCAGCATATCTGGTTGCGATACTGCGTGCGCCAGACCGGATTCTGAGAGGAGTTCCGTGGCGTCGGCCTCTCCGCCACCTCGGGGTTCCAAACTCAACGTGATGCCCTTGCTATCGTTCTTATCTTCTATAGTTACTTCTGAACGGAATCTACGAAGTTTTAAACCTCTCTTCACCTATAATTATATGAAATATCTTGAACTGAGATTTCTACCATGATTATTCGATCGCGTTTACCTTCTGTTTCATTATGCGAAAGCTGTTGTACTGTGGTAACTTTTTGCCAAAGTTCTGTTCAGGGCTGGGAGTCAAACTGTGATGAGAGGAACGTCTCTCTGCGATCTCTTTGGAGGTGTCAGCCTCATCGACGGAAATAGTGGTAGACTCCGCGATAATTTTCGGAGTCCAGAAACTCGACGTTCCGTTTATTTCGTTGGACTCCTTACTGGTGATACTAATCTTATCTACAAAAGAGATATCGAAATTTTATAAGTAAACTATATATTTAATGAAACATTATTATATGATATTGATCGAAAAGTGATGTGGATATTACCGGATTGATTAGATGTAGTCGGCTTTAAAAGAGTGACAGTGCGTGGTGGAGGCGGTGGCGGTATGACTGGGTCCAAGTGCAGACGTATTTTAGACTTCTCCATAGAAGGCCTTCGTACAATACTCGTTAAGGAGTCAGGCTCGGTATTTAAACGAGAAGAATTGTCGCTGACATTGCTGGTTGCATACGTACTTTGTGTCTAGATTGCATAAATCACGATTTTAATGAGAGTAAAATAAACTAAAAATATAATATCATTGTATAATAAGACGTTACTTTCGCATATAACCGCATTACCTCGCATTCTTCCGATAAGACTTTAATTTTCAGCTCTATAGATCCCGTTTTGGTTCCCCTGAGCGGAAACCAATGAGATTGATCGCTGTTTGACAGCTTTCTGATATCATCGAGAGTCAATGATACTTTCCCAAGATAGTCCTTCATGCCGAAAGTATCATGATCCCATAATACCTAATACCGATTAAAAAGGTAATCTCTTTATTCTTCCAATGACAATCTTAGCGCACGAAAAGATAAATGTATAAAATTACGATATCTAAAGCTTCCCCGGTCTTTGGCAAACCCATGATGGAACTCTCGTCCCAGCAAGGATTCAGCGTCTTCTTTTTTATGCTACTCTTGTACTTTGTCTCGTTGTTTAGTTTCAATTCGCAAAAAGGATCGCTGAAACCGTTTAGGTCCTTGGCAACGAGATCCTTCGCACGCAATAGCGTCACTTCCATCAAACCACTTCCGGTGGATAATAAACTCGATATATCGGAGGAAGCGGGATCAATGTCCTTATGTGTTAATAGTAACTTCTAAAAATGTTTTAAAAAATTTAAGTGAATATTTTTGAACATTTTTTTCTGGAAAAATGCAAGATTTCTAGTAAATTTACAGCCTGTTGCATCCATGGCAGACTGTTTCGTTTTATTTTCGGTTCGTCGTCCAGCATGGTCGGAACTAAGCTGCTTCTGCGACTGCTAACCACTTGTTGTATGTTTTTGACAGGATAAAAAAGAACGGAGACCGTCATGGAAGAAGCCACGTTGGAGCCACTGAGCGTAAGTTCTTTTCTGACGATCCATGTTGTATCCTTTAATAGAATGTTATTTTTTAGTGATATCGAAATACATAATAACGCGTTATAAATAATAAGCGCTATAAATTGTAGAGTTCAATGCAAGAATAAAATATTTTATAATTTGATATCATATTTAAATTTGTTCCCACAATATAGTGTTATTTTAGCTTATCGCGATGAATCATTTAGTTTGTTAAAAAAAAACTACATAGATTACCTGAGCTAGAGATAGCATTGCTAATCCAAGCATGTCCGTATCCATCGATTTCGCTATATTCCATGAATAAATGACAAAACTCAGCGATACTTGAGTATAATCCTGAACCAAAATTTGTGCTCTGCAGTCCCAAACCGGAGATGTGGTTGAACGAATATAATGCGTCGTTTTGATCTAAAAACCCATAGAACTTTTATTAATGATTCATACATAAATATAACTTCAAACATTGTAAAAAAATATATATTTGATAGATAAATTGAATAAATTACTTTTTTTCGATTGTTGAATAACATGCAATAAGGATTACACTGTGCAACATCACCATTGAGGTTGTCAGCAGAATGAATGTAAACCACCAATACTCCTGAAAATTATAATGCATTAAAAATAAAATCTCTAATTCGTCATTATTATTAAAAAAAAAAATATTATTAAAAAATACATCTAAAACTTTTTACGAGGTTTTACGAAAAAGTGAAAAATAAAATATAAGTTGTGTTTGAAAACTCTGCTCATCTCGGTAAAATAATCAAGCGTATACATTGTAGATTTAAGCGCATGTACATTGTACATTAAATCAAAAAATATTGCATAATCATGCTCAAACTCGTATTTCGTCACTCGATATCTCAATAAGATTTACCTGCTTTGTGCGCTTTGTGGCTAAAGTCTCGCGATACTGAAAATATTTTATACGATATTTCATACTGATTATCGCGGAAAAGAATATCGAATATTTTATAAAGACGTGTTTATTGCAATTTGAGTGCGATATATGGAGTAAATAGTAGTTCTCCATTATGTTTTTATATTTTATTAATTAAATTTATTTATTTATGTGTATATATACCTGCAAGATGCATATTATCGGCTATTAGTTCTGGTTGCGGTAACTCAGGATCCAAATGTGGAAGAGCAGTGTATTCTAATCGCGCATTAATGTTCGGAATATTAACGCTATTACGGGATGGTTTCTTCTGTTGTAACACGGTCTCAACACTGCGTCAAATCATGATAAATGCATTAGTAAATATTTTATGAGCTCTCGATAAGAAACTTATTAATATAGCTTCTAATAATAATTAAATGCGGTCAATGCCACTTACATCTGCGAGTTCTCCCAATCGTAGACTCCTAACGCTAATTCAAATTGCGCTAAAGTGATGGTACTAACGAGCCGCTTTGTTTTCAATTTGATAGTGATCCTCTCATTGTCCAATGATCCGACTAAGAAAGATACATTTTCAGTCCACATGCAGCTCAAATTCGAGGTGATTCGCCTTTGATCACCTACTGTTACCACGAGCCATCTCACCTCATCGGCAACGTTTGCTGGAGAAAAATTCATTAAGAAACTTTCTAGCGATTTTATAATAATTTATAATAATACGCGTCGATCTATAATAATATAATAATTGCGTCTTTAACAATTATATATATATATATATATATATATATATATATATATATATAAAATACATAAGATTTAATTATATTGATCATGTTAGATGAAAATTTAACGTTCATGCGTGTTTAAATTTTCAGTCTAATATATTTTATTCTCATTTTTCACTCTAATTTTACATGTACACATGTAAAATAAAAAAATAAAAATTTCCATTGATTGATTTTTTTAGCGCGCTAAAAATAATACAATTAACGCATATTAGTTAATGGAATGGAATGGAAGACAATTTTTTTCAAAGAACATTTACCAGGATAACCATTCTGGCACAGAACAACGGTGAGCACTCCTTGCGGCACAGAATTGTTCACCGAATCCAATCCAGGACCCGGTCGGTCGCGCGCTCTCAGGTTTATCTCCAGATGACCCGGGTCGACCAGCCAACTGGCCAGGGCATCAGTGACTACCGCGTGTATCCAGGTCTTGATCAACGGCATCTCCATCATTTGCACCGCTCGCAGGATTCTTACGCTGAACCAGACATCCGGTTTTTCTAGGAAACTCACGCTAAGCCCGGTCGTGTGTGGAAATGGCGCCGACGCATTTAATGTTAAATCGATTACGATCGTGCCCGATAGCGACAGCTTCTCCACCGCCAAATCGATGTCCATCCCCACGCTACCATAAAGCATTTTTAAAAACGCATTTTTGAAATTTTTTCCAAATAAAGAGAATTAATTTAGGATTCATGCAATAATGAATCTTAATTATAACAATTTAAAGCCAGAATAAAAAAGGGAAAAATTTGGATCATCCTATACCTAAAATCAATATTGATTAAATAATTGCAACAAGATTGTGAATAAAAACAGAAGATGACATAAAATTTTCGTGATGATAAAAATGATGATAAAAAAACAGAAATATTTACAAATATCTTTTAAATATTTTTTAAGGATTTTTAATATATAGCAAATGCTTTATTTCTCACCCTTTACCAAACAACCGCGTAGTGATGAGCATGCGGAACTGCTCGCAGTCCAGTCGAACATCAGCTTCGATGGATAATTTAGTCTGGCCGGCATAGTGTCCATTGGGAAGGTCATCGTCGTTGCAGCAATCGAGTGTTCTCACGCGAGTGATGCACGGTGTTTGTTCGCCGAGAGTGAGTTCACGTAATTCTAATGGACCTGAATAATGAGATCTTTTATGAAAAGTAAGCGATAAAATAATCTGAAATCCTTCGAGTGTTCAATTTTTTTAGCAGATTTCTTTTTATAACTTTTTATTACTTCTTTTTTGTTGTAAATCACCTGTTTTTGAATAATATTTTTACCTAGAATGCTTGGTTTAGCTTCATTAAGGAGAGGTTCCAATCGTTCTTTCGCTAAGGAAAAAATACTAGCAGCGCTGAATCTCCACCTGTAAAAAAAATATTCGATATATAAAGAAAGGAATCGTGAGAGAGAGAGAGAGAGAGAGAGAGAGAGAGAGAGAGAGAGAGAGAGATTGAGAAAGAGAGACAGTCATTTACTATTATAATATGTGCATTCTCTTATCTCTGAATTTAATTAAAAAATACACTAGATTTTATTTTAATTTATTAAACTGCATTTATCGCAGAGAACATTTCTAATCCTGCTAATTTCTTTTCATTCTTCTATTCATATTGGATGCTCGCGAATAGATAATTCAAAGAGCGATGTGATAAGATATGATTCATTAAATATTCAGTTTAATTAATCAAATGGCCAGATTTAATACAATGAACTACACTCTTTTAAGCATTCTTTCAAGCATGAAAAATGTGTAGTGATGTATCGGTGTTATAAGAAACGAGTTATTTTCAGAGTTCATCTCTAATGACATCCCATTTTCAAAATCGACAATGAATCGATTCGTATAATACTTGACGCTTGTGTGTGAATAGATTAAAAAACGAGACTATAGATAGGTAGATTTACACGTGCCCACGTTCTTGTCATTTTTTTAAGATATACCGATAATATCCTGTTATTTTCAATTTTGACGTTTTCACGTTCTCCGTTGTAAATTTCTTCATTATAAGTATTGATTAAAATATTTTATATATTCTCTCTTTTCTTCTCTTTCTTTTAAATGTTATTATTATAATAAATATTTATATTTTATGATATTTTTTATTCAAGAAATCATTACTTATATTATTTTCAATTTTATATTCTTATTTTTCTTGAAGCAAAAAATGTAAACGAAACTTTTATATTATTTCAAGCATGTTTGTTTTAAAATATTTCCATACATGTACGGAGAATTTGATTCTCTATTCATAAGTTATTATACAGGTTTTCTAGATTCTACAGAATTTTCTATGAAATGTTTGATTCTTAATAAAAAAATTCTTACGTTCATCGTACATTTCTTACATGATCAAATAAATACCGGTGTGGCTATCGCCGCGTCTATTTCATAAAAGATTATGCGCATATAACATGTCGCGCTGAATTCTTCACTTTTACTCGCATGTAGATGCTGTCGCTACTCGGTGAGAAGCCGCGTAGCCGGCTAAGAAATGCTCGAACAGGTCTATCAACTATCCAAATAAATAGCACTTTTTCTATACCTATTCCCGGTATATCTGCTATATTAGCCATTTTCAGCCATTGACAATCGAAGAAAGGATAGGGAGTGAATACCAAGTGTTCCCCTTTCTCGCAATTAGCCTCTTTGGTCATCGATAACTGTTGAAAATAATACTTGCCACTTATTGAGGAGTAAACTGAGCCATTCAGCGGTCTCATCTTTGTACAAAGCCCTTCTCCTACGTAATCTCGCCAATTCGTGTTGCAATTCCGTCTGAAGAAGCCGAGACACTCTTGCCTTAACGATCGTCGCTGCCAATGCCAGGACCAGAATCAGCCACGCCAATGACAGTCCCACCGCTCCTATTATCCAGGTGATTGCAAGTGCCACTCCGAGATACAGAGCGGTACGGATTGCTTCTGCATCTCTCTGCAAGGAAATATTTCACCCGTTGCATTCATGAGCACTTGCATTTGCATGTATCAAATAAATATGAAGACGCTGGCATGAAAAACATTTAATCAATTTAATACATTCATTTCATTACGGAATTTATTATAGAATCATTTACTTTTATTACCGAATATTTAATTAATTTAGAATTATTTTAATTTAATTGTCGATTTAATTCGAGAATATTATTTTTCTAACATATAATTGTGATATTCTCTTCAGTTAAAATTTTGATATTCTATATTCATATCCTATTTAATATCTTTGAACTCGAATTTGTGGTTAATAGTAATTAGTATATTTTTTTTTTCTTCTTTTGCATCGTACAAAAATTTATCTAAGACGCAATTGCAAAAATGTTAGAAGCTAATTATTTAAAGAGGAAAGAACATATGTTTTAATAACAAATATATGTATATGTGAATAAATCGATGAATGTGGATGAATTTTATTATTATCTGCTTTAATTTTATTACGATTATAATTATCTACACGTATATGAAAATAGAAATATACAATATGTTATTCTTATCTTTTTCCGTTTCCTTTTAGTATTTACTACTCATGAACTAAGTATCACGTAGATGTAGTGCACTCGGTGCATTTTTGTCGTATTCAAGTATTGTAAGGTAAAGAGATAATATTAGCGAAAATAATTCCGCAATGATAGCCGGCCCATTTACTCGCAGCATATCATTAATAGTAATTATCTTAAGATGCTAAAACCGTACATATGTGTATAGCAATTTCAGAACATTCTCAGAAAATATTTTTGTCCCCGGATTTGCGAAGTGAAAGCACACAGTCACGCGACACGTCGTATCTTCGTCTCGCTAGGATGTAGGACATGATTCCTGCGTGCTTACACGCGACGTCGCGTGCAACATCAAAGAGATTTCTCTGACGTCACTGAAGAGCGTCATTAACCTCGTGGTTGAATAATAAATCGTAAGCATAAGAAATGGAAGAGGTTTTTACGATTCTTTTTTATAGATCCCTCGATGAAAATAAAAAGAGAAAATGTGATTCGATACCGAATAAAAACATTCGGATAGCATAAATGAAAATAAATATTTTCTAAGAAAGAAAATATTCTCAAATTAAAAAAGAATTTATTGTAAATTGCCCTAATTATTCCTTTAAATACGCTCTAATAATTTTTCAATTAACAATATATAATATTGTAGCCATATTATAATATTATAATTAATGAATATAATGATCAAGACATTTCGTGGCATAACTTTTAGCTTAGAATGTATGAAACAATTTTGGAAATATGATTTATAAAGATTTTATTTTCACAGTATTTATTTTATATCTTTAAAGTAAGTTGAGCGGGTTCCACTTTTAAAATTAACTAGAGCGATATTAATGCAATGAGATATCTTTACACACATCTCGATCTCGCTTGAATGTAAGATCGCTGTGCGCACAACATGCACCCTTACGCAATAGTAATTCAACCTGTTCCGTCAAGAACGTAACATTTCATTAATTGGAAAGTTGTCCAATGTTAAGAGAGACGTATACCGCTTCTCGTAAAATATTCCGAAAGAGCCTCAATGAGGGGAACCGTGTGTTTTTCGTCGAAAGCTATATTTTTCCCATTTATGAAATTATAAATAAAATAAATCTCATAAAATGAAATATCATCATCGACGAGATCATTTTACTCTTACATTATAATTTATGATGTTTAATCAGAGAAGCGCCGGTTTTAATTAAAGAAAGATTCTGCGAGAAATCGTCTGTAAAAAGCGACTCAAAATCATCGATTCTTTTTAAATAAATTGCCTGATCTATAAAGAAAAGAGCACTTTTTAGGATTTATTTTTTCTACTAATTAAATTATAATAAAGATAAATACTGCAATGTGGTAAGTTTGTACATTCAGTAAGATTGCATCCAAACTTGTGTCTGATCTTTTATGCATGTAAAAAGAATATTTTCAAATGCGTTCGGCTTCTTTAAAATACAGCACGTGTTTGAAATTTATCTTGAAGAATTCTGTTTTTAAGTAGAGTGTTAATTACTCTTGGTAGGATAATTAGAAAAAAGTATGAGATAAAGATCGTAGGCGAAATCTCACAAGTTCCATGCCGGAAAGCATTACTTCAATGACTTCTCACATTATAATTTTAGAATTTTGCATTCAATTTCCATAAAAAACTTCGAGGTATTTTATTATTTATCTTTTGTCTAATTTCGGGAAACCAATTTTTTCTAACATAGTAGTCTTAGAACATATCAAAATAAGACGTCTTGATTATAATATTTGATTATTAATTATAATATTTAATAATTATAATACGATAATATAATATTATATATTAAACATCTAAAAATTTTTTAAACATATCTAAAGAATTAATTTATTATTATAATATTTAATTAGGTCAACTTACGATAATTATTTTTTTAACATAAGTATCATTTGAATGAACGATGAGACTCGAAGTAATTTCGTGACTCGAAATCTCATCGTTCACTTAATTCTTTAAGGGAATTTAACTTTCCCAGAATTTTATTTTGAAATTTATTAGTAAAATTTTCTAAAAAAATAGAGCTTAAATTTATCAAAAATACGAACGTTATATTAAAATTAAGATTAATAGAATTTCAGAATACTTTACATATTCCGCATGTCATATTCATTATCTGGCATGTAAACAATTCTTATGCAGTTTCAGCACGATCCATGAAAGAAGTTCTTCTCAAAATTTAATTTAATCGAAACATCAACGAGCAATGAGATGTAATTACATATAAAATTTACAGATACATTTAAAGTTATTCCAAGTACAATTCTTATAAATTTCTCTAGTTCATTGTAGTCTTTTTTTGTCATTAGAAATACATTGTTTCATTTTCTGTGACTAATTCTACTTTTGTGAAATTTCCTCGCGCCACACTTTCTTTATCATTATCACATAAACAACAGACTATTAAAATAAAAATCCGAATGAGGCGAAAATCGACAAGTAATATAATCCTGGGATTATAACAGAATCAGCTGAATAAATATCGCGTCACATTTTCCTGAATGAACCACTTGCAGCTTAAATAGGTCGACTTCAAAACCACAAAAGCGAACGTAAAAAATCATTGGGTTCTATGACAATAGCCATAACGACAGCAGCGAACGTTCAACGATGTATACGTTGTATGCATCGCGTTGCCAGGACGATTTCTCTCTCTCTCTCTCTCTCTCTCTCTCGGCTTCTCTCTTCTTCACGAAGCATTGTGCCCGATTGCTTTTACGGAATTGACGATTCAGCTGGCGTAGATTCCTTTGAAAAATATCCGCCGTCCATGGGGACACTGGCCATTGAAATTACATACCTGTGCTCGAGGGGCATTCCACGCGAGAAATAGTACGTATCTGAATTAGTCTCATATATACATATATATGCGTATGCGAACCTCTTGTGTCATTCTACGGTTGTACCTTTGTAGCGTCTGTTTTGATTTCTTTTCCTTACAAGTCTTACTACATTTTAATTAATAATTTTAATTAAAATTCCATCTCAAACACGTGAAAAAAACATCAATTAATAACACTGTAGGACACAAAATTCTCTCCGAAGTGCGATAGTACATTTTCCGAAGATTTTTTCGCGCTGAACATAATGCTGTTGTCTGAATTTACTTAACACATCATGATTTAAAGTAAATTGGATTGAAAAGGGTGAAAAATGGTGTTTTTAGCCATTTTTAATATTTTTTTGCGGCAAAAAACCCTGGTTTCTAAATACACTTAATGGCATCTTAATAGCAGCAAATAAAAAAATAATTGTAATATGAATTTACTTGCAAAAAATAGGTCAAATATAAACTTTGAATAGACATGCTATTACATTTATTTGTCAATTCAATTTGGCGGCATTATAATAGGACAGGTATGAACTTTGAATACACATTACATTATTACGTTATTACACATAATTGACAATTCAAAATGACGGAATTATAATTATATTTGACTTATTTCTTGCAAGTAAATTCATATTACAATTACATATTTTATTTGCTGCTATATATAAATACGTATTTATCTTTCTTGTAAATTATACAGAATGTCTAAAATTCAAACAGCCATAACTTGATGAAAAAAAGTTGTACGATCATGAACCAAAATTCGTTTGAAAGCTCTTGAATTATACTTTGAGATGCCATTAAGTTTATCTAGAAATCAATTTTTTTTTCGCAAAAAAATGTTAATAATGGCCAAAAACGCTATTTTTTGCACTTTTAATTTCAATTTACTCAAAATGCTGACATTAGGTAAATTCAGACAACGCCATCGTGTTCAGCGCGAAAAAATCTTTGAGAAACGTATCTATATATACTATATATATATATATATATACTATCGCACTTCGAAGAGAAAGAAAAAGTGATTTTTTTAGTGATTTTTTCCTATAGTGTAATATAAATTAATTATTTTTGTAATAATTTCGAGTATAATGTCCCCACGATTTTGTATAACCCACGTGAATTTAATTCAGTCTTTTAATAATGTCTAATCTAGCCTAATTTTCAATGTTTCGATGAATTTTCAAGACAAATAAATCAAAAACTTAAAAAAGATTTTTTGCTTATAATGTTATTTACATATTAACAAGTTTACAAGAGATTTTAACCAAGGTACGCATAAACGAGAAGAACGCAAAGAACACATTTATCGTGGCCTATTTCTCGATGAGGCGAAGAAATTACTCGGCACAAGAGAACGGTGTACGCGCCGTCTTGCTATCAAGAATTTATTATTCGGCTTGGTCGAGCAAAAAAACCCACCTCTCGCTGATGTGTGATAAGCAGCCAAGTCGTACCTGTGCTTTTTGCGCGACAGCTAGGGCGAATTCTTCGTCGGGCGCGGGATCATCGGATGTCATGTTGGTATCTCCCGCCGCACCGCTGCCGCAAACGGTATTGTTAAGGGGTCTAACCGGACCCCCCGTTGAAGACGGCCAATTACCAACAGGATTCCCGCCTCCGGTGAATTCGCGCTTTCCTGGGAACAGAAAATATATCCGCTACGTTAGAGAGATGTGCACATATAACATATAACGTGTATAGCGTGTTTAGTAAAGATGATGTAAACGCAATTTGGAATGCAGTTGAGATAAATATAAAGTGAGAATTAAACGACTGCATTTAGCGTTAAGAATGTGAAAAAAAGGTAGATCTTAACCTGCAGTGATGTGTCTGAATTTCTACTAATAACTGCTAATTATGCAAAAATTTATTGCTTAATTAATTGGAGGATAATCCTCGCATTTTCACATTTTACTACCAAGTTACAGCAAAGAGTACAATTTTACGTGCTTCATTATCTTTAATTTATTGCCCTTTCTCGTTATCTATTCTCTTCATCGTGCCGCTCTTCGAGACCTTGCTAAAGTACCTGCTCTGAGAGTTAATTGAATTTATTTAATTCAAGTGAAACGTAATCTATAGTCTATAATAAATTTACAATTCTACGGATTGTATGCACGGTGCATATCAATCAGTGCATCGGTAAAGGAACTAGGACTAGTGTGACACGCATAAGAGTTATCGCTACGGAGAAATGCATCCACGCGCGATATACCCCGAAGAAATCCCCCAGCCATTTATCAAAGCCAAACCTTGGTCTCCTAATAACCTAACGACCATTTTTCCTCGACCCTTTGAATTACGTTCCTATTATCTTTTTCTGTACATGTATTTTATAAAGAATATTTTTTTTATTTTTAGTAAAACTACGAGAGAATATCCTGAAACGAGAGAAAAGTTTTGATAAATTTCAAGTTTTGATTAATTTTAATTCTTATAGTTAGTTATTTATATTATTCGTTAATTTAATATTTATCGTTATTGAAAAAAGAGCTTTATCATTGGACTTGGATCTCTCTAAATCTTCCTAGAAAAAGAGATTTTTGACAATTTTATCTTACAAACAATTCATTAAATTTTAGCTACTGAATAAATTACTTATATAATATTAATGTCTATTATTATTATATATTTAATTTATATTATTTGTATTATATTTAATATTAGTGTCTATTATCTTTTCGATATTGTATGAATATAATATGTAGCGACTGCTTCCACGACAAATCAAACTGGAAGACAAGAACGATAATTCAGGACACGGCCTTGACATTACGGAGGCACATACAGGGTGGAATTAACGTTGCAACCTTTTACGTGGTTGATGTCGCGTACAATTCTGTGCCAAGAATAATTACTTTCGTAGATTGAATTTGGCGAATCACGCTCTTTGTATTTCGAATATATACGTGATAGTCGAGCGATCATATTCGTTAGCGTGTCGTAAAGAATGCGCGATAACAAAACAGTAGAATAAACACCTATTATATAGACTAGAATAAAAGTCGATAAAATAAACATGAGTCTCCACGTGCGTATGTATGTACATCGATAAAATTTATATTTAGAAACTTATGCAAAAATTTATTACACGCGCATTCCTTATGTGTTAATCGGCAAACGTTAACCATTTTCTATATAAACTGTGTCGCAAATTGAGTAGAATTCTAAATCAGATGTTTGATGGTTGAATACGAGAATCTCTATAAAGGCTCGACGATAAACAATTTCGATGCTCTCGATGATCGCCGTACCGTATAAAACTGGTCACGGAGCTGATCCACATCGCGTGAGCATAGCGGCTACATAGCAGCCGACGCTATATATACGTATTTCCGAGGGTATCGATCAAATAAGTTATTAGATCATGCGCCTGCTCTACCTTAATATTCTATTCGTTGCGTTCCACATAGTTTCTGCATGCGTATAAAGAGAAACTCAACTCAATTTGCTCAAACGTTAACGGTCAACATAATGAATTGGCATTATCATATATGATATTTATACATACAACATATGACGCGAACTGTTCGTGAACATCAAAAGTCAAATTATGAGAGAGAATTAGAATAAAATGATTCCAAATATCCGCCATATTTCGCCAATTTTCATATTATATGACGAAGTTTAAATATAACGTATATAAAGTATGCAATTTAGAACTTGATCGCTCTTTCTTTATTTATTTGAAGAAGCGTGATATGTGAAACTACACACTGCATGAATCTGCCGTTTTACGCGTTTAGTGAATTATCAATACGTTTATTCATCTGATATAAAATTGGATATCGTAGTATTTGTTCAGTAAATCTTTTTTCTTTTCTGCAACAGAAAATTAGAAAAGATCTGTCCATCTAACATGACAGTTGTTCGTTTCAAGTTTTTGAAGTTCTAATATCTTTTTTTGTGTATATTCAACACATAAAACTTTTGCCGCTTGCTTTCCTCTCTTCCTCTGCTGAACTACTTGATTAATGTCACGTGGCTCCATGAGAAGGCGAGCGCATTCATTTCGGCGTACCTTTTTTTAAGGAAGCTCTTCGCTTCGTCTGGCGACCCATGAAACTGGAAAGTAGCTGCATATTTTTTCCCGATACTTTCCTCTTCAGACACACCGGACACGCGGCGATTCCGATAAAGCTATCAATCGTGTTCACCGAAACCGTGTTCCGGAAACAGCGCGCCGCTAAACGCTATCCCTATCGCTATTCGGAGCCTATCTTTTTCTTATCACCGCGCTGAAATATCGCAAATTATTACAAATATATAAATATCCATAAGCTTCCTCCAAATGCCGACGAGTATCTCAAGTTTCATCAATTTACAAATGCAAAATCCATACAGTGAGAAAAGATTTTCGTATCCAGCGTAGCTCGAAAACTCTGTACGCAATGTTTCACACTCTCAAAACGAAGAGAATTTTTTTTATCATTTAATGAAATATATATGTATATGTATACATATTGTATAAATACACACACATATATATATCTACATTTATTTACAGAAAATATTAATAAAAATATGTTTAATATTAACGGAATTAAGTTTTTTTTTTTTTATAATTGCATTTTTCATCAACATTAATACTTGGAAAATTTCGAAAATAAACGATATTATCTTCTGGAACATAAATTTATTTCGAGCTGCGCACGCAAAATTCATTCAAAATGTGTTGTCGACAAAAAATTTGTTCAATGTTTACATTATGTACTAACTGTGCAAATTTTGTTTCCATTCAAAGATAGACAAAAATGTTGAACTCGGTCTCCACGAGACCGGCTTCATGTCGTTTTGATTTGTCTTCAAATTAATATCCGACTAATGTTAAACGGCGATAGTAAAGCCCGAAAGTGATTGAATTACACCTTGATTGCGAACAAATAATAAGTAAATTGAGTGAGCAATGCTCATACATTATAAAACTTTACAATTCTTTTGCTGCAACTAATACTCTCCACTAATTAAATAATTCTAACTATTAAATATATTCTCGAAGGACACACTACTTGTCGAAGGATTCTTAATCTAAATCTCGCGAGGATACATCCTACGAAAATTCACGATGATCACGAGTGCTCGGCGTGCGCGAAAACACTGAGGAAATTTTGATCCATCCCCCCGCAAATTGCCGTCGAACCGTATCAGCTTCCCTCTCAAAGGGATTGCGAAAGTTTCGCGCCTGCGCCACCCTCTTGATTGCCGTTAGCAAGCAACCTGAAATCGCGTTACAATTCCCGTGCAATTAACCTGGCGAACACCGCGTTGTAAACGTCATAGTAGGATAATCGTTTCAATACGATCTATTAGATTAAAATATTAGTGCGTATTCACAGATTGAATCCTTTTTATTGCATTTATGAAATTGCTAACCATTTGCTAATTATTATTATCTGTATATAAATGTAGTACTTGCATTGAAAATAGTAAAAATAAAATTATTAAATATAGTGTAATTATTTTCAAATGTTTCAAAGATTTCGTCACATCCTCTTATGTCATCATGACATAAGAACATAATAATAGTAATAAAAATAAATTTTAAAAAAAGTTAAAAAGAGATTATAAAAGTCGTGACATAATAATATATCTTACGTATAAGATAATAAAAAATTCAAGGATTAATCGCTCAATTGATCTGTGAAGGTCGGTCGACGAAATACGCTCCTCAATTAATCGAAAATTGAAATACCTTTGAGTGGAGTGACGTTGTATCTCTCATACTTTAAGATTAAGAGCAAGAGCAAGTAATTTGAGTAATGGATTAACGATTACGGCGGCATTAAAGATCGCATACAACCGTTAACGTAACATATATAAGACCGCCACTTTACAACTATAAGCAAATATATATATATATATATATATATTACTTTTAATCCGCCGTTAAGAAAGACGCGAGGATAAAATGACTGATTTACTTTTTTTATAGAAGCGCTTAAATTACCTCTATTATTTAAATAAATTGATTTCTCATCTATCAAATGTTAATAAATTTTTCTCAAAATCACAAAGAAACAACTTGTATTTTAATACGATTGCTGAATTATTTTTAATAATATCTAAAAAAATTGATTCGTAATTAACGATTTATTCTCTGAAGTTCGAAGAACGAAAGCATAGCACTAGATCAGCGACCGCTAAAAAGATACGATGACTCGGAATGGAGCTAGCATTGACCGGACGAAATCACGTACGTGAAAACGCGCGCGCATTAGTTCAATGCTTCCGTCGCTAAAAAGTTATTGTTCTGTTGAATCGACAACTCATCGTTTGCAAATGTTGTTGATGATTATTTATATTCTCCTGCGCGCGTCAAATAATTTCGCAGCTATGCAGCGCGATACAGCGCCGAAGACGATGCACCGTTGCTTAACGGCACTGTGAGTGCCGCCGACACAAAAACTTCAATTCCTGAGTGCATTTCATCAACGGATTCTTGATCAATCTTTTTTTCTTCCTTTTACGCAACACAAAAATAGGAACAGAAATTGATTTACGAAAGTTTGAAAACAAAGACGTATGAATATATAAATATATGCGTTTTTTAAGTCGTAGCTTTTTTATTTTAGCAGAGAAAAAAATGCAAAAAGAAAGATATTTTCGTTTATACGTTTAAATGATTTTTGCATTCTCTCGAAAAGCACTCCATGCACAAAGCTTGCAGTGTTCTTTTGGTCAGGTTTCTTGCTTTTACTTGAACGAGACAAAAGATAATGGACGCATGGAAAACAGAACGGTGGACTGTTGCCTATCGTCATTGTCGTTGTCGTTCATCGTCTCGCTTTTTTCTTTCCTCGATTTTTTATTTGCTCCTCGAGGACAACATCTGTCTTACGCACCGTACCTCAGTGTGTACGGCCACTTTACATTGCCATAAGCCGATGACGCCGACGAGTCGGATTTTATGGTGCAAGGTGCATCGCCAGAGAGAGAGAGAGAGAGAGAGAGAGAGAGAGAGAGAGAGAGAGAGAGAGAGAGAGAAAGAGAAATATAAAGAGAGAAGAAGAATTTCAGAGAATTACTCAGGGAAAAACGAACTAGACAGAGACGACCGGGAAATACCGGGTGTTCGAGGATGCCGCGTCTTATTATCCGACAATCAAGAAATGATTCTTGAATTCACAGAAGTTAAAGGCGATGTATATAATAAACACATATATTCGTGAAATCTGAATATTGATTCGAGAAATTAAATTATACCTGAATCTAGTGATCTTGCGAATACGTAGATTCAAAGATACACAACTTTTAGCCACATTTAAAAAAAAATAAATATCTTAATAAGAAAATTATTTAAATAACAAAACTTAAAATTTTAGAAATTTAAATATTGAAAATTCGAAGATGTATAAAAAATCATTTCTTGAAGTTAAAAATTTGAAAATATAAGATTAGAGAATAACGGAGAAAACAACATTACTTTTCTTCCTTGCAACACATTTGACATTCCTTATAATGATAATGTAAATGTAAGATATATAAACAGTCTCGTATAAGATATCGTAATTAATTCTCGATTTCCTAATGGCTTCTCCTAATTAACGCGTATAAGCAAATCTTAAATCAACTGCATGTAGACGAAAAGATCCATTCGAAGGCGGTACATTCCGGAGATTTTAGAAAAAACCATCGCACGGGAACCTGTTCTCGTTTTGCCGAAAGAAACGGAGAGAAGGTTTCGGCGGTTTCCCGCCTCGGTTTATACGTATTTACATATTTACATAGACATATGCGCGTCTAGTCCGAGCTCGATATTCTCGTGTCACACTCGAAGCAGAGAACTATCCGATTCTAAAAATATAATCACGTAACACACGGCTTTTGTAATTATTATTATCTCTTAAATAAAAATATTTATACAAAGAAAATGAAACAATATTGTGATTAAAGAAAAAGTAATTTAAAACGTTAGTTTATATTTGCACTAATTAAAATTACTTACAGGTAATAACTTGCAGATACGGATAACATTTCATATTACAGCCATTAAATTACTACGCATTTAAAGAAATAAAATAGAAAATTATCTTTATGTTTCTTGTGCGAAATCAAATGCAAATAAATATGATGAGAGTAGATTCAAAGTGATTCACATAACAGGAACTTTAGAAGAATCATCAGTTGGTCGAAATTAATTAAAGACATCGTTTGAAGATTATCGCAAGTTTAACACATTTCAGATTCGCATGACTTCGGAAATCTCTACTATACAAAAGAATTCAAGATCAATGTTAAACAGCGGAAAGTATCAGAGCGGGAAGCGAAGCGCGATTCACGTGGCGTGACGCCATGACCGCGACCTGCAGAAAAAGGAGGAAGCTATCACACGAGGAAAAGAGAAAATCTATGATTCCTACTGACTTGTCGTAACAAAGTCGATTCGAGATTGTATCGCTCCAAAAATTAAACAGCGTAACAATCAAAGATAATTTAGATTTTTCTTGTGTATATCATAGGACATTGTGTGTTTAATAATGATAGATCTTATGATAATTAATAAAATCTAAAAGTTTTATTTTTATGTAATAAAGAAAATATATTGTATCTTAGATTCTAACATTAAATTTTTCATTTTTATAACATAGTAATATTTCTATCTCTAACATGTAATTATATTAGAATTAATAACCGGAATTCTAATATTTTACGTCATTGATAAAATTTTGAATTAACATGTATTTCTCTAACTTAAAAGTTAAGATAATTGTAATAATAGCAAAATGTATATACAAATTAATTAATGTACAATACAACGAAAACATTAGCTTAATCATTGGGTAAGCACATTTTTTATACTCCTAAAAAATAAATTTTTTTTGTCAATTCTAATTCATATTTGTAAGTACAGTATTCATACTGCTCTCTGCTTATGCTATATATATGTATGTATATGTATATATAGTATAAGCAGAGACGTACATGAATACTATACTTACAAATATAAATTAAAATTGGTGAAAAAAATATATATATATATATTGTATATCATAATGTACAAAGTTTCACATTTCTGAATATATCAAGTAGAATTTTATTTTTATATCTTTCATCATGTTCATTTTTCACCATTCAACTACTATTATATTAATTATTTATTAAATTGTTAATTACACATTTAATTTATTAGTGAATCTCTTTAAAGCTTGTAAAAACGTGCTCATCCAACGATTAAGATAATGTTTTCGTTGAATTGAACATCAATTATTTTCTACACTACTATCTTTCTCTAATTATCTTAATTTTTAATTTAGAGAAATAAATGTCAATTGAAAATTTATCAACGATGCAAAATATAAGAATTTCAGTTAATTTATTAATTATATTATAATTATATGTTTAATAAAAATATTATCTAATTTCTTATCAATATTATCTAATTTATAATCTAAATCAGAATGACACAAAAAAAATATATTTTTAGGATGAAAAAAAATTCCCTCATCCAATGTTGGATGAACATATTTCTGAGTCAATTCAAATTTATATTTGTAAATATTGTATTCACACATAACACATATTATTCTGTTTATATGTGTGTCGCAACGTACAAAGTTTCACATTTCTGAAATACGTATATATCTCCAGAACCTTGCTTTATATCTTTCACCACATTTGGTTCTATTAAATTATCAATTATTTTTTAATCTATCTATTATAATTACTCTGCATTTAATCATTTATTGATTAATTATTTATTAAATTGTTAATCATTTAATTTATTATTCTTTTATATCCGTCAAACTTTTATTTATCTTTTGTACAACAGAATAAATAGGATACGATAGATGTCATTCACAACGAGATGAAGTAAACAAGGTTTCACTATGTGGCGGGAAGATTCTCGTGTCAGGTTTCCGGCGCGATAATTTTTTCACGATCGTATCCCAAACGGAAGAGGCTCTCTTCGACCTCCCTATCATATAGCACCGAGTATATGGCGCATACCTGGTCGCAGTGGCGTCGCTTCGCGGCGGCGGTGTTACTCCCGGGATCGCGTGACGCATCGTCCGGGGCTCCGGGTCGCCTGCCGCCGCCGCCGCCAGCGGACGAACTCTTGTCGCTCGTGGAGCAAGCGCGACCGCGACGTGCCCTTGTTCCGCACTCCCGCGACCCGCGTGTGCGCGTGAGAGAGGGTAGAGAGAAGAGACGTCTTTGGCGAAGCGACGGCCGTTCCCGGCCACGAATGCGGCAACACTGACCTGCCACCATCGAGAATCGAGAGGAGAGAGAGGACCGCGACCGGATAACAGAACCTCTCTCCTCCAAGTTCCTTCTGCTGTGTGTGCGTTGCTCCCTACTCTACTCTTTTCTCTTTTCTCTTTGCGCTGTGTTTTCACTTCTTTCCTCGTTTCATCGGAAGAATAAGAGCGATGTAAGGGCGATCTCTTTGATTCACGTGTCCGTTCAGGGAACGAAAACTCATGAAAAGAAAATCAGAAGATCAGTGCAGAAAAATTTTCATTTTTTATTTTTAGAATGTTATCTGCGAGAAAAGGGGTTAATCATACATTAAATTTTATCTCTTAAAAATGGATTCTTGAGTTTTTTTTTACCTTCCACTCTCACGTATGCATGAGAAGACTCGAAAAGTGGATTTTCTGTAATCTCGTGGATGGATATCCGTATATTAGATTAGAGAGATAGCGCCTTGAGCGCAATTTCGCTGAGGGAGACACGATATCCCGACAAAAGGAGGGCATTTCTCTCTCTCTCTCTCTCTCTCTCTCTCTCTCTCTCTATCTCTCTTTAAATTTGAATCTACTATTCTTACATTTCGAATTTCTTTTTTCTCGTACATGAAGAAGAGTAGAAAGACTCCTTCGACTATCGAGAAGGTTACGAAAATCGACAGCATCGGGGGCGGAAGTAGGCTATGGCTCTTCTTATTTTTAATTGTAACGTTTAAGTTTTTTTTTTCACTTTATGCTCATAAGTAGCAAAAAAGAAGTTTTATTTCGAGTCGTGTCTGCCCGGTTACGGAAAGACGAAAGAGGATCGACAGGAGCACATACTATTTCTTATTTTTAATTATAATCTTTGAAAGTATCTTCTTTATTTCGGATATCCATAAATAGTAACTAAAGAGAGAACTTCAGATCGCGCACGATTATCAATTAAGGGAAAACGAAGCATCAACAGAGAGCATCAACGCATGCTTTTTTCTCTGATGAAATTGTGATCAAACTCTTTAAAATTTCTCTTCATTTCAAGCTCATAAATAAAATAAAATTAAATGAATAAAAAAAAAAACAGCATCGATGGATGCATCATCTCCTTCTGTAATTATATTCTTTAATCTTCTTCATTATTTTGATGAAATTACGGTGTAATGTGATGTTTATATATCAATCGATTTCCAATTCGCTCCTAATGCTGCATTGAAAGACATAAAGATATATACTTGTATTAATGAGGGAATGTGATCAAAGAGACAGCAGATGAGAAAGTATCTGATAAGACTTTGTTGTCAGTGAAACCTGAGAAGAGAGGAATGCCTGCGTGCGGATCATTGACTCCTGGTAAAGCTCTAATCCCCTTTTCCTCCTTTTTCGCGACGACATGTTATGATATGCACACAGGAACGGATCTATATAGGAGCTAATGAGACTTATTGTCAATTTTAGCTTACAATTACATCTGATATAAAATTGGCGCATTGCATTAGATACTATTATATCATTATAATGAACGCCAATGCATGAGTGTTTCAGTTGTTTTAATATTATAAAACAAATATGCAGTATTACGTGCTAAATTATATTTTTGAGAGAAAAAGTGTAAATGTGTGTGTATTTACATATGTAATTTAATCTTTAATAGGTTTCAGATATAGAAGACTTATATATATATATATATAAGAGTAGTGTGCCACATTATAAGACTTGACAATGAGTTTTCGCGCCATTAGTTTGCACGTTAGTGTTCCATGCAACCGGAGAAACGATCGATCAATAATGCTGCGAGTCCTAAGTTGTGAAGATAGAGTGAGCGTAACAGCGTCATGTCTTTTGCTAAACACACATATATTATATATATATATATATATATATATATATATATATATATACATATTTTAATATATTATATATTATATATATATATATTATTTATTGCGTAACAACCGATAGAAATTCGTGTAAGAAAAATCGCTGGCAATTTCTATGAAAATATCATTTGTCTTTGGCATACATTTCAATAACTCTCTGCATTTTACGATACATCAGAAGCCGGCGAAAAATGCAACGCCGGCAACCTACATATTACATATAATCAATTAATACAAAGTCGCACAAATATTTTTGTCACAATATCTTATATTATATATTTGTAATACTTATACACATTATTTCTTTACTATATATACATCGATTATTTCGCAAAGTTATTTCTTTAAGTATCAAATGCGCGTTCGAGAGAATCACGATTTCTGTTGCGTTTCAAATCTTCAATAATACTTTCTAATATTGTCAAATTAACTTACACATTTTTCTCAATTGTATTATTTCATACTTTTATATCTATGTTTGAGTTCCTTTTTCACATTTATTTACATAACGTTGAAAACAGTTTTCTGTTTTCTATCTCACTACTATACCATTCATAATCGCATCTCTTTCAAAGAATGAAATTGCAGCATCAAATGATATTAAATTATATTGAGGAGCGTTCTTTCTGCAAAATTTTTAGTATCCTTTATTTTCTCCGGAAATTCAACCATATAATTGTCGATAAATTTGTCATTTTACATCATTTCATGCAAGTACAATGCGATCAAATTTTATCTTGACACGCCAAGAAACGATCGCATCTTTCCTCAATTTTCTTTTTTTGATTTCTCACACAGTTAATAGATCAAAATTAGAGTTTCCTTGATTGAATCAAGCCTATGAGCCTTACCTGGTTCTACAGCAAAAGGGACTCACATCGCGCGTCCTGCGTAACGGCTGGTCGACGCTCTATATCGGAGATGCCGTTTTATCGTGGCGATTCTCTTCTGGTAATCTTTCCTTCTAGTAATTGTACGGCACTTAGTGCTACCATGCACCGGGAACAACGTATTGTTACGTCCGTCAGCTGCTGCTCTGCTCCGAACCGACACGCTCACTGGGGGGGGGAGACGCAAGAGGGACGCAAAGCCGGCTCTAGCGTGGAGCATGGAGGATACGCTGTCGATGACAGAGAGACAAAATCAGGGAAAACAAGAGGTGAAAAAAAGAGAAAAAGAAAATGTATAACTAGGGACGCTCATACAAAGACGCTGAATCGCTGAAATGGATTATTTTGAACGAGACACGCGAGTAAGATAATTGTTATGTAGAAAACGTGAAATCTATCTATTTATCGCGTTATGAGAAAAAAATTAAAGAACAAAATTATAAAAGAAACAATAGATGAAAGAGACCGAGAGAATGAACAGAGAAAAGAAAATAAATGAGAGAGGATATTATATGAAGCTGGGATTATTATTTTTGTAAATTTAATCACTTTGCTAAGCAGGTAAAATAATTAATCATTAAAGAAAACTAATTTTTTACTAAACGTAAATAGCTTATATAAGAGACAAAATAGGAAAGTGATAAAAAGAAAATAAATGGAAAGAGAAAAAAAGCGGATGAAATACAGACAGAAGAAAGGAAGAGAGAAGAAAGAAGGAGCAATAAGAAAAATATTCGTCTAACACAATCATCGCTCATTAAATAAAATTATTTTGCATAATGATTGACGTAATTAATTATTATATTATTTTTTCTTTATTTAATGTTTAAGAAAAGGGTCGAGAGAAAAGAAGAAAGATTGTAATAAAAGAAAAACAGATAAAAAGGAAAAAAAGAAGAAAGAGAAAATGATAGAGAATGAAAAATGAAAGAATTTTATTAATCAACAAAATACAGCGCGATCAATTGTTAAATAGGTCTACTGACATAAGTTTATTAGTGTCAGATGATAAGAACGTTTCAGAACTTTCATCGATGGAAAGTATGTGTTTATGCATACGCATTATGCGTGCGTGTACCTTGTCTCAGGATCTCTCGCACGCTCGTTTTCCTATCGCGAGCTGGACGCTTTTTATATCGGTCGCTTAATTAATAAGATTCAACTTGCACGATACAAATGTTGCGAAAATCAGATACTGCATTATATATTATACATGTGTGTATTGTAAATGTCTTCACTTCTAGCAGATTCTAGCTAATCAATAATAGATTTTTATCAATTCTAAAGTAGACAAATTTATCTCAAGTCTAAAAGCATTCTTCATCTAACTTTCTTAATGTTCTTAATGTTTAAAATATGAAATCTTCTTACAACACATATATGTGTTATTAATTACACATGTTCCAAATGAAGATACTAAAGCAAATTTTACATGCAAGTAAATATAAAATGAGCTTTTAAATGAATTATTTACACTTTTAAAGTTTTTCCAAATTTCATATTTGCATAGAATGATTTGTTATGATCTTAAAATTATGAACGCCACGATAATTTAAAAAGAGAATTTCTGCCTTTGTTTTATTCAATCGATTTATCACAAAAGTGATATTGTATAAAAGCAGAATATTAAAAATAACTTTGCAATGACAAATTTCTTACCTGTCTTTATTTATAGAGAAGCACTCTTCTAAACAACGCGTCGAATCTTCATATATTTACTACGTTTACACGTCATCCTTAATCGGCTTTAATAACATCCGTAGTTCCAAGACTGGCCAATCACAGTCATTCCCATTCTTCAGAGAAATAGCTATGATTGGTTATTAGTTATACAACCACGGATGTTATTAAACCCGATTAGGGGTGCCGTGTAACAATACTCATTGAGAATCATCTCGCGAGTTAATTACATTTACAAAGATGACAAGAACGTCCAGTTTGCTTACAACTTACATTACTTTGGAAACTTAATTTTAAAATTTTATTTGATCACATTGCTCGCTTCTTCCTCAGCAATTCGTAAGCGAGATATTGGGACGAGGTACATTGTGAAAATCTTTGTACATTGTGAAAATGAAATTGTGATCCTGTTACTGTTACAAATCTTTCGATTATCAAAAAGATTTTAATCTGTCTGTCGTAACATAAGCTAATTTTCAATAATGTAGGCAGTAGATAAACTAGATCTTTTCTTTATTCATTATCGATAAAGTTACTTGACTTTGTAGTTTTATTATAGAGGAAAGATGATCTCAGTTGTCCGCAAGTTTGGCGAATCTAGTTAGACTCACATAATCGCAGATCGTAGGTCGTAAGCAACCGCAACGCAAGCCGCGAGCAATCGATCCATCTGTTTACGCGTTTACAGAATACAGAGGTCGTCTGCTAGCCCGACGTTCTTTGACGTGCTACTTGACGTTTACGAATTATGCTGTGAGAAAGGCACATTTTTATGTGACTGTTGTGGGTAAACGGATCTGCGATGCCAGGGACCGAAGTTAGTATGATTCTGCAAAGCAACATATTATCAAGTCAATCATGAATTCTCCTGACAGTTTTCAACATTAAATTCGATTGCGAATCTGCAATCGAGGCAAGATTTTTATAGCGTCTAATATTTATTTTATTATTAATTAATTAATTTAATATTATTACTTTTACTATTAAATAATAATATATATAATTAATACTTTCATAAACTATTACATGTGTATCGTTACTAAAATATAAATTTTTTTACACCAATAAAATTAAATTTACATTAATATATACAGTGGATTTTCAATATTTTACAGCGTTTTGTTATTGGAATCTCCTACAGCACTCTATACAGCGCTTAATTGTTGTATCAAAAGTTGACACATTTCTAGAATTAGCAAACAATAGTATCTTTTAGGAGGGATCTATTCTTATGAAATATGATGTTTACTTAGGACAGCACGACAGAATTAGGGGAAATAGAAAATGTCAGAGTGGTGGTGCGAGTTCGACCGTTAAACAGCAAGGAGCTTGATGTCCATTCAAAAAATATAATAGATGTGGATGCTCTGAATAGCGAGATCACTATAGAAAATCCAAATGCAGCTCAAGGAGAACCGCCAAAAGTCTTTTCTTTCGATGCAGTATTTGACACAGATTCGACACAGGTGGACATATACAATGAGACTGCTAGACCTATAGTGGACAAAGTGTTGCAGGGCTACAATGGAACGATTTTTGCATATGGCCAGACTGGCACTGGCAAGACTTATACTATGTATGGCGCTAAGACCTCACCTCAGGCTAGAGGAATTATTCCAAATACATTTGCACACATTTTTGGACACATAGCTAAAGCTGATGAGAATCAAAAGTAAGATATCACGAATTTGCTATCAGAAACAAAAGTTGATACACACTTACATAAAAATGAGACTCTTACTATTCTCTGAAATAATACCATTTGCACAATTCTATGAAACATATTTTGAGACAATTTGAATAATGAAAATGTGTATATAGTGTTTGAGTTATTTCTTTTTTACTGAATTTGATGTATTGATTGGATTTTCAATGATTAGTAATTAATATTAATAGATTCCTCGTACGCGCGACATATTTAGAGATTTACAATGAAGAAGTTCGGGATCTACTTGGAAAGGATCAAAATACTCGATTGGAAGTAAAAGAAAGACCGGATATCGGGGTATTTGTAAAAGATTTGAGCGGATATGTGGTGAATAATGCCGACGATTTAGATCGTATAATGTCACTCGGCAATAAAAATCGTGAGTAACAATAATGTAATATGTACTATATTAATTGCATGTATATGTTAAAAGTATTTCCCTAAACTTGCAAACGCAGGTGTTGTCGGAGCTACTGCCATGAATGTATCTAGCTCCAGATCCCATGCGATATTTACAATTACAGTCGAATCTAGTCAGATTGGTGAAGACGGAGAGCAGCATGTAAAAATGGGGAAGCTTCATTTGGTGGATTTAGCCGTATGTATATATATATATATATATATATATATATATATATATATATATATATACATATATATAACATAAAACATTAAAATATTTTTTAAATATAAATTTTATTTTAAACTTTTTCTCATGACTATATTTTTCATATTTGTTGATTTTTAGGGATCAGAAAGACAAAGCAAGACAAAGGCGACAGGCCAGCGACTTCGCGAAGCCACTAAAATTAATTTGTCACTATCCACATTGGGTAACGTAATATCTGCATTAGTTGATGGACAAAGTTCTCATGTGCCTTACAGAAATTCCAAGCTAACCAGGTTGCTTCAGGATTCATTGGGTGGAAATTCGAAAACATTGATGGCAAGTATAATACAATATTAATTATATTTTATACATTATTTATTTTAAATAATTAAAAATTTATCATTTTAATGATTAATATTATGATTAGTTTACTCTCTTTTCAAACTACTAACATTACTAATAATTACAGTGCGCAAACATCAGTCCGGCAGATATAAACTACGATGAGACTATAAGCACTTTACGTTATGCGAATCGCGCGAAGAATATTAGAAACCGCGCGAGAATCAACGAGGACCCAAAGGACGCTTTGCTTCGTCAATTTCAAGTTGAGATTGAACAATTGCGCAAGCAATTGGAAGAAAACGGTGCGGAACTTTCGGAATCCGAGGAAGAATCCGAGAATTCGGAGGAATCGAAAGAAACGAAGCGAGATAAGAAGGCTCGTCGGAGTCAAATATTGTCAATGGAAGAGTTGGAAAATAGAGACACAGATTCAACGGAGAAAATTGATAAGGCCGAAAGAGATGATAAAAGTCCGGTAGACAAAGATGTCATTGAACTGAAAAAGACTCAGTAAGCTTTTTTTAAAATGTATATATTTAATACATTTAAATAAATTATTTAAATAATATACTTAAATAAGAGAAACAATATTATAGACAAGAAAAAATTTACAATATAAAATAACAAATATGATTTAAACATAAAAATTTTGAAGAATAAATGCCTTAATTTCAGGAGCGAAAAGGAAGCGTTGCGGCAGAAGATGCAAAATTTACAGAACAAGATTCTAGTGGGCGGCGAAAATCTGTTGGAAAAAGCAGAAGCTCAGGAACAATTGTTAGCGGCCGCGGCGGTTGAACTCGAGCAACGAAAGAGCAGAGAAGAACAACTGAAGAAAGCCATTAAGGCAAAAGAGGCGGAACGCATCGACATTGAGGAAAAGTATTCGTCTCTGCAAGAGGAAGCGGCTGGAAAAACAAAAAAATTGGCGCGCGTATATACGATGTTAATGTCCGTCAAGGCGGAACTATCCGATTTACAGCAGGAACACCAAAGGGAGATGGAAGGTCTATTAGAAGGTGTACGAGGAATCGGTAGAGAACTGCAACTACAGAATCTTATTGTGAATCATTACATTCCCGTTCAATATCAGGTATGTGGATATTTTAGTGCGAATTCTTCCAAATGCTATAAAAACTTAATTAAGATAAGAATTTAAAAGATTAATATAACTAAAATGTCCAAATGACAAAAACGATTAAGGAATCCGAAAAATATCCGTTAAAACTGTATTAATTGGTTATTTTTCTTAATTAAAAACAAAAATCAGTTTTTTAAATGTATTTTTGTGTTACATATTACAGACGATGATCAAAAGATACGTTCATTGGAATGAAGATATCGGAGAATGGCAATTAAAATGTGTGGCATACACAGGAAACAACATGCGCAAAGCGCAAACCGTATCGTCAGCAGGAAATAATAAAGACGTAAAAAACGATTTATTTTATATTATTTTAATTCTAGAAAAAAGAGAGCAAATTTTTCTCGATATCATGAAGAACTGTGATCAAAATTTTTGCTCAAAATCTCGTTCGTAAAAGCTTAAAATATTATAAAGCATTACATAAAAATCTTTCCGTTCACAGGCAATACCGCCAGACATGTCAAACATATATCTCTCTTACAACACTGGAATAGACAATACGTTCGTGCAACCGAAGAAAGTGCGGAGCCGATCTGGTGTCCCCCGACCAACTACGGCGCATCGGCGTACAGCACATTGAAGAAATCGCGGAATTATAGAGGTTTATTATTGTTATATTTTTTTTTCTTTTTGTAGATCAATTTTTTTTTTTTTTAGATTTACGTATCACGCTCGTTTGGATAATCACGCAATATATTTCGATATTCATATGTGTGATTAGAGGTAATACTTATCTTAATGTTTCCATCATGATATCATTTTTAGAATTTTGAGGTTTTTACAGATATAATATATATGAGAAAGATGCTCGATTATCCATCACGAATATAATTAATTGAGAATATTTTAACAGATCAGTAAAAAGATCAGCATAATCTTAAAACGCATTCTTTTCAAACTTAGTGTGAAACATGCATACGAGGCACAAATATTTTATCTAAAAGTGTTCATTTTTTTATTTTTATTTTAGAATATAATATAGTATCCCAAAATACAAGCACACGCATGAATTGTGTGTTTAAATTATTACAAGTACATTTTTATTTATTAACGATATATGCGAGAAAGAGATCATGATTGCGAAAAACGATATAAGTCCGTTAGAAAAATGGAAACATACTGTACCTGCGGAATAAAAAGGACTCGAGAGTTTAAGAAAATTGACGATATAAAATCACAATATTTACACGATATTTATGGATTCCGTTTAAAATCCGACGTTCTTAAGAAAAAAATTTATTCTACATTTAGAAATTCGTATATCTCTTTGATAGCTTGATTGTTTTCGCTCGCTTATTTTACACTTTACATAATTTCTTTGAATAAATATCGCATCAAAAAGTATACAAAGCGATAAAAAGATAAAAACTAAGAATAATAACAGTGCGCATATTTATAATTAATGTCGAATATTAAAGTGTCAAATAATTTCGATAGTATTACGAGTTTTTATTTGATAAAGTAGTCATTTTTACATAATCTAGTAGTAAGATTAGATTTGAAGAGATTTATTAAATTTGAAACAAGATATTTTAGACAACGCAAATATCTAAAATATCTGTATTGTGAACGTCAGAAAGAGATCAGACATTTTTTTTCAAATGTTTTCGCGTTGTTTGAGAACATCTTATATTATCTCGTAACTCTTTTAGAATGCCCGATGAATAATGTGCATTTATTATTTACTGTGATACTAAAATACTTTCGCGTATATTTTCGATTAAGTTTTTGTCAACGCTTCGTTGTAAGTAATCAGTCCGCGCAGCAGCGTTGACTATTGTTTGTCGCGGTGTACGTGTCCTGTTTTTGTATTTATAATTTCAGAAATAAAGAAAAAGAATTTCAAACAGGCCGGCAAAAGTTACTTGCGAAATAAAACCCTTCAATATTCTGCGATCCATTTCTTGATGGAGTACCGATGGAATTTGCGCGTCACGTTAACATTGTACGAATCGTTGCTGTTGCTCTCTCGTAAGTCGAGATGATGCGCGGCATCCGGTATTAGGATAGCGATGGCTGACGAGGATAAGTTGCGCAATACCCCTCCACTCGCCCATGGATCTAGTAATCCATTGCTAAAAAAAAAGAAAAAAAAAATATAAGAAATCAAAAGAGTAAAGACAAGTAAATATGTATTTAACTAAATAAAATTAGATTAGAAAGATGAAACAACTATAACAATACAGAAAAAATGCAGAAAATCAAGATTGGAAATAACATCGTATATATATATAGAAGATACGATTCAAAAAAATTTAAATATGTTTCTTATTCTTTTTTAAATACTATTTTTTTTTTATATACCTGAAATTGATGTTAGTCACAGTGTTAAGATTTTTACAGCCATATTGCTGACAAATTAGATAAGGCTGCGACGATACTGAATATTTGTTAAAGCAGGTATTATTGTACTCCTTGAAATTCCATTCTGCCGGCTCGAACATGTCGTTGACGCCATCGGTACATATCGGCATCACCATTTCTGTGCACGCTTGATAATCCCATCCTTGGTCATCCAAACCCGGCTCCGCATTCTTTGTGGAAATGCAACTCGCTTTACCGGTATAGTTTGTGTAAACACTAATAGCGCGATAAAGCATCGATAACAATGGTTTTCCCGTCAACGAAGAATTCGTCAAGTGTTGACAGAAAACCTAAATGATAGAAAAACTTTAAGTCAGCAGATTTTTTTTTCTCTGGAGACGATTTTACATTTATCAGACTAATTCATACTGAAAGAAAAATTAAGATTTGACGCGCTTACGTTAATTGGATTGCCCGGCAACGGCGTTAAGAAGTTAGTCTCATACGGATAATTGACCATAGCCAGATTTATATAGACTTTTTGCAAGAAATCTTTCAATATCTGAACATGTTCCGTAGTCTTCAGTAACTCGCACAATTTCCAATTATTTGACAACCACTTTTTACCCTCGTCTAAAGCATGAAAATGACAGAAATTAAAAAAAAAAAAAAATTATAAGCGAATTATTGCGTTACCATTCGAAGTCACCTCGGTTATCGTGCTCCACGCTTTCCGAATAAGCTGCGGACACGTTGGATTCGAAATATGAAAATCCGACGTTGCTATTCGAGCGAAAGCCTCACATGTCACGATGTCGGTGAATTGTAAAATTGGCGCGGAGGCTGCAATAGCGCTGGAAAATAGTGGTAATATTATTTACAATCTCGGCATGTGAGTCATTTTTTTAATGGATTTGTACTATAATATATACCTCTCATTTTTGTACATGTAAAATTATGCTATATATTTATATATAAATATTAATATCCAAAATATATATAGATTTTTGGATATTAATAATAGTTTTCTATATATACCCAATCTGTTTTTAGTATAGATTTCATAAGTATAATAGTACAATATTTAATTTTAAGAGATTGAACAAAAGAATTTCGAACTTTTCAATATTTGAAATTGATTCATATGTGATGAAATTGATTTTTAGGCGTATTATCGCGTGACTTCTTTACATCTAATTCTGTTAATTATTGCCTCATTTTGTTAATTATTGTCTAATTCTGTTAATTATTGTCTTATCAGTTCAGCATTAAATATATTATAACATGATTACATTTACATGATATCTTTCTTCTATACATTCATATATTATTCTAGCATATATAAACAAGATATCACTATCGTTTGATGATAAAAAACGTACCCCTGAACGATGTGAGGGTACTTCATACGCATCCAAGCGCTAAGCATACCACCATACGAACCACCGAAAACTATGACCGGACTGCGATTGTATCCTTGTTTCGATCTCAGATATCCAATAAGCTCCACATAATCGGCTAGGGCTTGCTGAGATGTCAGATATCCAAGATAACGCGGATCCGCAAAGGACCGGTTTCCATAGGGTAGTGATTCGCCATAGTAACGATGTTCGGCAAAAATTACCAATGCACCGAATTGTGGGGCGATTTCCCATAGAAAGCCCTATATGCCAAATTTTTTCCAAAAAATCAAACTAATGCAATATATAGAATCAATGGATCGTATTTTATAAAATAATCGATCTATATTTTATGCAATCTATTTTATATCTCGTTCTCTTTAATATCAATTTCAACTTTATAATAAGAATTGAAATTTATTTTTCTTTATGCATTAGAGAAGAAGAATCAATCTTAGAAATATTGTTTCTCATGAAACTCATCGCAATGCAACGATAAAAACATGCCACCTACATATGTAAAGGGTGTCCGAAAATTCACGTAACATCCTTCAAGGAAAAGTAGAGGCTGTTATTCTGAACAGAAAAGTCATGTACCATTTTTATCTATAACGCTTAATAAAAGAGTTATTATTAAGTGAAGTCTGGCCTATCATCGACGATCTTTAGCTGGACGCACGGTGAGACATGGCGCCTGGTAGCATGCGTGACCGTTGCAGATGTACGACGGCTCACCGATGTGCGCCCGGCTGAAGATCGGCGATGATAGGCCAGACTTCACTCAATAATAATTCTTTTATTAAGCGTTATAGAAAAAAAATGATTCCAGAATTTTTCTGTTCAGAATATCAGCCTCTACTTTTCCTTAAAGGGTGTTATGCGAATTTTCGGACACCCGGTATGTGTGTTTGTGTGTGTGCGCGTGCGCGGGTGTGTGTGTGTGTGTGTGTGTATATATATATATATATATATATATATATATATATACACACATATATATATAATCAACACTTCCTATAATTAAGATGCTACGCTGTAATTATAATTGAGTGATTGAATAATGCAATATCACGTATTAATTAGTAAATGTAAAAATAATTGATGATTACTCTTACCGTATTCTGTGCAAAAACTTCGATTCTACCTTCATTACCAGTATAGAAGAATATAGGAGCATTCTCTGTTTTCGACCAAGTATCATTTATGAGATATCTCAACTTAAAAGTATCCTGTACAGCAAAACTAAAGTGATCCACCTTAAAATGCATTGTAAAATTAATAGCAATATAATTAATAATAAGTAATAAAAGTCTATTAATATTTGTTAAATGAATATTTTATAGTTAATAATTTTTTAAAATAATTTATAAGATAAAAAAAGATATATGTAAAGTACATATGTATATGTATTGTGTGTGTGTATGTGTAATAATGGAATATACATGACATAACTCACGCGCACGTCGAACGTTTTGATCTCATATTTGTATCTGGTGCTGTGCGGCGGCGTGTCGTAATTGACTGTTGGTTGCCGATTCTCGGCGAATTTATTTCGAAACGTCAACTGCATCGTCGGCTGGTACAGCGCGACCATGAATAACAGCAACATCCTCATTTGTAAGTCCATGATACGGCCTCGACGAAATTCGCGCACTCACTGAGAACGCTCGTGCTGAAGCATTATAATATGTCCAGTACTCCGACAAACTCCACTCTGTTATCGCCGCGTCTCCGTGTCTTATATAGGGTGTCGTGAAACAAACGGATAAACTTTGAACCCCATATCCCACATTGCTTATATTGTAGGCTGTATCTGCTCATGTTGCATCATTTTACATAAAATTTTAAGAGGTCTCTTCTCCCAAATCTTAACAATATAATTAAAGCTATTTGACATTAATATAATTATTTTTGATATTTATTTTAAATTTAATTATTATTTAAGATATTTATTTTTAATGTTTTGCATAAAAATAGTTATACAGGATGTCTCATAATAGCCGTATCACCTTTCGTGTACAGATAGAGCAAGTGAAACCGAGAAGAAAAGTCTTGTACCATTTTATTCTATAACGCTTAATAAAGGAGTTATTATTGAGTGAAGTCTAGCCAATCAGCGCCGATCTTTAGCCGGACGCACGTCAGTGAGCCGCGCGCCTGGTAATAGTGCACGACTGTAACAACTGAGCGCTATCGCACACTTTTATTAAGCGTTATAGAAAAAAATGGTACAGGAAAAATGGTACTTTTCTTCTCAGTTTTATCTGCTCTACGTGCACACGACGGGTGGTGCGACTGACTCCGGACAATCCTGTAAATGTATAAAAAGAGAGAAAGATACATAGTTTTATAAGCTTAAACAAATGAATGTGAATTTGTTATTGATTGTTATATGATATACAATTTGTTTAAGTCAGTTATCTCTCTCTCTCTCTCTCTCTCTCGATATAATTTTTAACACTTTTATCATAATATTTTCCAATGCAGCAAATGTTTATTAATCGATTATAGTTGCGTTAGTTTATCTTTTATATTTATTTCAAAACTATGTATGTTCACACACACGCGCACACACACACGCACACACACACACACACACACACACACATAGACATCAAAGACTATAGTTACATTATCCTGGTGAATAAGATAAATTAATAGTAAATAAGGCGATATTTTTCGACAGCGACATAAATTCTTTATTACAAAAAATAAATTAATTCACTCTACATATACAAAAATACAATAACTAATTAATATTAATAATACTTCGCTATATCCAGTGAACACCGGTAAATTAATATTATCTATTTAAACGTACGATATACGTGAATGTGTATCGAACAATCTTACCAAGATCTTCACATATAGAGAGATACAAGGTTTTATTTAATTTATATTATACTCTTATAAGCCGATACAATATATGTATAATTGGCCTTTTTCTGAGATTGCACACAATTGCATAATAAAATAAGCGAATTACAGAAATTGAGACAGTCCGTCAATTGAATTATGGCGTCTTATTCGTTTGATTAGACGTTTCGTCAACTTTTCAATGTAAAGAAAAAAGACGAACGCCTTCGATACTTTGCGTTCGAGAGCGCTATCGTTATAATTATTTAAATATACACATTAAGTCATTCAAGACTAAGGATAATGTAGATCTTTGTTATTCAGTCCTGCTGCTTAACGCATTAGAAAATCTTTAATACAATTCGGATTTTTCGTTTAATTACAAGAATTTTTATATGTAAAATAAATTCCTATATTATAAAAATCATACTTTGTACAATCTTAATTATTTATGATTATCCTTTCTAGCGCGACATGCGTATAAAAAACGAATTTCTAATTTCTAATTCAAAGATAAACTTTGACAGAGAAGTGAGAGAGAGAATTATATTGGTACAATATTTTAGTTCCCTACAAGGAATGAAAATTAAAGTTTTTCTTAATGTCTATATACTATGTATTTTGATTTTCCCTCTTTATCACTTACTTTCATAAGAGAAAAAAAAGAGAAAGATTCAATAGAGATCCAGTCTTGCATATTATGTCATAATAATGCTCGGCAAAAACACGTGACTAAAGCTTTCCCTTTTGTTTGTGTTATCTTATCATAATGCATTTCGTTTTAAATTATAGACGAGTTATTAAAAAATTGTAATATAATATATATATATATATATATATATATATATATATATATATATATATATATGTATATATATATTGAATGTAAAAATGATTTCTTCCTATTCTTACGTTTGTCGTATCAACTAATAATATATGTAAACTTTCCTATCCAGTTACAGGACAATTAACCAGATAATTGTACTTCAAATGTTTATAGCTATAGAGCTACAATTAACGTTCGCCGCTTTGTCGTAAATCGAAATTGGCAAGCAAACGCGATAAATATTTCTACCGGGAGATATTATATCAGTTTTTACTTATATGTATATATTGGTCCCCCTAGCTCTGTAAAACTTAGCTAATAAGGTATTGTACAATAATGTGTTTTACATTACAGACAAAAAGATATCTAGCCTCTGTAACTACATAATATTTTAGCTGAAAAAAGCTATATATTGCATATATTTAGAAAATACTTAATACGTACTTCAACATTTATTTTTGTACTCCAGTCGCATTTGTTTTATTTTCTCTGTTTACTGATTCAAGTTCCTTGACTTTTGCGGCGTATTTCTCGTTGCACGCTGATAAGTTTTGTTGTACTTCATTCAGGGCCTTTTTATATCCATCCTGGATACGTTTGCATTCATTCGACAAAAATTCTCTATTCTGTTCCGCATAACTCTAAAATTCAAACATGCACTTTTCGCATAATCGTATTTTTTATAAAACAAAAAATAATTCAGTAAATGTATTCTACTTACCTTATAATTGTGCGCAGTTTGCTTTGCTCTCTGATATTTGTGCTTTAGCATATCTATATCGCTCTTCATGTATTTCTCTTTATCTTTCAGCGCTTTGATTTCGCTGATCAATTTCTCTTCATTGGACTTCAGCTTCTCTATCTCCCCATCTCTTTCAATCCCCTTGGCTTTACTTTCTTTGAGCTCAGCAGCCCATTCGGTCATCATTTGAGCCATCCAGTTTCTATCCTCTTCAACTTCGTTCTTCTTTTTCTTCAAATCCGCTTCCAATTTTTCGATTTGAAGTTTTCGTGCTTGTAATTCTTGATTGTAAGTTTCAAGTTTGCTTCTTATAATTTGACTAATCTGATTGATTTTTAGTTTCTCCGCCATTATTTCTTTTTGCAGAATTGCCACTTCTTGATTTTTCTCATTATATTTTGTTTGCCACTCCGAGACGATAGTTTTGTATTTTTCTTCCAGTTCCTTTCTTTTCTCGAAATTCCGCTCCTCAATTCCTCTGAGCTCTTTCGCCACCTTCTGTTCCATCCCTTCTCGTACCTCTTTCGCCATAATCTCCTTCATTTTCTGAAAATCGGTACTATCGTTCGTACTACGAGGAGACAGATTCAATTCCGCGGAGACTTTATTCTGACTCTTGACATATTGTTCGAATTGCTTGGCTTGATTTCGCAATTTCGTTACCAACTGATCTCTCTCATCTTTGATTTGCTCAAAATCTTTCAATAGCTTGCTCAGTTTTTCGTCCTTACATCGTAAATCTTGCTCAAGCTGTTGTATTCTCTGTTCCAGAGCCGCGGAATCATTGCCGAGCTCCTCCTTCGAATTATTTATCCTAGATAACTGTGCAACCAAATCCTTATAACAAGAGAGCTCCTTCTCCAATTCGCTTTTCGAATTTTGTGTAATGTCACCGCTACTCCGTAATTTTTCCTCAAAATTGTTAATTTTTGTCCTTGTGTCAAACAGTTCTGTTTCCAGTTCAGAGATTTTTTCCTTGTAAATGTCTCTTTCGCTGAGTAGATTATCGCACTGAATTTTCAGTGTCTCGTTTTCTGTTTGAAACCGAACGATCTTCAGTTTCACATCATCCGAGTCTTCGAACTTTGCTGTGCGTTTTAGATTCGACAATTCTAGATCTAATTTGGATATTTTTGCAAGAAGATCCTTTCTCTCACTGACTACTTTTTCATATTTTTTTTTCCATGATTCCTGCGAAATTTCCATTTGCGCTATTTTCAATCTGGCATCGTCCAACTCAGTTTGATAGTCAGATAATTTTTTCTGCTCCTGTACTGCAATTTGAAGTTTCTCTTCCAAACGCTTACAAGCTTCCTCCAGCTGTAATAGAATAGAACGCTATTATACAAAAGAAGAAACTAAGAAAATATGTAAAAATTCAATTATACCTGATTAATTTTTTCTAAATGTTCAGAGCAATGATCCGGTAAATGAAAACTTATTTCTTGATTCGGATGAGCATTTCTCAGTTCATGTAAAGCTTCTTCTTTTACTTGAAATGAAATATTGATTAAAAGAATAAAATTTTTTTATTACCATAGACATCATACTTTCTATACAAAGTATTTTATATTTTGTTTTATAGTATTTAATACTAACCTCTTTCTATCTCAGAATGTATCTTTTTCATATGATCCTCCTTTTTCCTCCTTTCATATATCAGATCTTTTTCCAATTCGATTATTTTGCTTTTGAAATCTTCGCATTCTTTAGTCAATTTATTACACAATTTAAGTTGCGTTTGCAATTCGTTCTCTAATTTTTCTACATCCTTGTGATGCAATTCAATTATAGTATATTTATTCTTTAATATTTTGATTTCATCTTTATGCTCACTTATTAATTGTTCCTTTGTTCCACATACGTCTATGTACAATTCTTTTACACGGCTTAATTCTTTTTGCGTTTGTTCTAATTGTACACTGGAAAAATAAAAATTCCACTTATGAATATATGTATATATATATATATATATATATATATATATATATATATATACATATATATATATATATTCTTGCGATATTTATTAATAATGTTTTTAATAAATTATTCAAAAATATCCAGAAACTATCAGATTAACTAATACTTACGACAATTGTACTATTTCCATTTGTGCTTCTTGCTTTACTCTCTCCACAGCTTTAGCATGTATTTCCAAATATTCTTTATTATATTCATCAATAGCTTCTTTTTCTTGTTGTTCCATAGTCTCTTGATGCATTTTATTAAGTTTCTCTTGGTTAACAGCTAAAGCCTCTTCTAATTTTTGTTCTATGCTAATTTTTTCATTATGTAATAATTCGTACTGTTTTCTTACATCATTTAAATGATCCGACAGTTTCTGTATCTTAGCATTCGCTTTCATGGCCTCATCTGTTAATACAGATTTCAGTTCTTGCTCTAATTCGTTAATTCGCTTGGCATACCGCGCCGCTTCCTGTCGACACGTTTCGGCTAACGTTACAGCTTTGTTTAACTCTTTTTCTTTCTGCGATAGAGTATTCTCTAAACGATTTATTTCTTTTCTTTTTACAGCTTGACCAGCCAGACATCTAAAAATTGTATACATAAATAGAAATAAACAAGTGTTAATACAATTTAATATTTAATAATTAAAATGCAAACGAAATAAATAAATAAATAAATAAATATATATATATATATATATATATATATATATGTATACATATGAACAATTTTTTACCTTTGCAATTCGCCTCTTAATTTATTTGTGATATCGTCAACCGGTTTCGATTTCGATTTATTATGAAGTTCACCTAATTTCATCTGTCTAATTGAATCAGATTCATCATCCAAGGTTGTGGTCAATAACGAATCATATTGCGCTATGTCGCTCTTAACCAGTTCCAATTTGTTCTACAAATAATTATATAACAAAAATCTTTTCTCTAAATTAACTTCTCATAATTAATGTATCTTCTGAGTAATCAAAGAATTTCAACAAAGAATCAAAGAAATTTAACATAGAATCTTTTAAATTACCTGCAATTCTTGTACAGTTTTATGAAGCTCCTCCTTTTCCTGAGTCAACATTTTCACTTGCGCTTGTAATTGCATTACTTGCTGAGCACTATTCGTAGCCATAAGATTGCGGCATTGGGCTTGACTTTCTTCCAATGCTTGTGCCAACCGATTCATAGTGTCACCCTTCTCCACCATAAGAGCCTCGTGCGCTCTTCGAGCATCATCTAATTTATGTTCGAGAGCGACACACGACGTCTCCTATTTAGAAGATAAATAATACAAGAAACTAAATAATATATACCAAACTAAATATATTAACATTACATATAAATGTGCAAAGTAATATCCAAAAAATAAAACATTAAGTTTATTGTATATTAAAAATGTATGATTGTTAGGCACTCATATTAATCATTTTTCTGTGTATTTAAATAAATAAATTATATGGAACAATAAACTATAAAAGAGATATATTCTGCCATAAAAATAATCAATAATGACTTGCCCAAATACTATTGTTGCCGTTGTCCATATTGAGCAGCTGTGGCAAATATAATTATAGAGAAAATGTATATGCAAAATATGAGAAATAGCTTGAATAAAGAGTTCGACAATACCTTGACATTTAATTTGTCTGTAAGAACATCTATCTGAGTCTGCATGTTTTTCATTTCCACCGTGTGTTTTTCTTGCGCCTGTTTCAAAAACTTTTCATGTGTCTTATCATTTGCTTGCAACATCTGTGCTCTTTCCAATATAGCAATCTTCTGTTGTAAATCTATGACAGAGTCTCTCGCAATATTCAATTCTTCCGTTATCTATACAAAATAATATTGTTGACATTACAAGACTTAATCTTAATCAAAATAAAATGCAGATATGTATTTTACGTTTTGATTTGTCTTCTCTAAAACTGTATTTTTCTCTTTTAAAGACTCCATTTGCATTTGCAGGTCAGTTATCTCAGCTTTAGCGTTAACTGAAAAAATTAATTCAGTCTGATTTGATATAATTAGACAGGCAAAGTAATTAAGATTACTTTGATTATGTGTGTTTAATAATAGCGTTAATACTGATGATTAAAATTGATATTTTTTACTCAAGGCTCCAAATAATTGTATAACTTCTTTCATCCTTACCAAGTGCACGTTGCGCTTGAGTCCTGGAAATATTAATTTTATCGATTTCCGCTTGTAACAGCATTAATTTTTTGGACATTTGATTTTTTTCATCCTCTTTTTCTAATTGTAATTGTTGCAACTCATCCGTCAAACGGTCGATATCTCTTAATCTGACCTTATACAGTACTTCAAGTTGCTCCTTGCTATTATACTCTGCCGTTTTGTACGCTGCATCGTCATCTATTGACCTGCCATTTGGACTAGTCTTGTAGCAATGATTCATATGATCCGAGGTAGCGTTGTCGCCTCCACCAAACTCGTGAATCTGCTTATTTTGTACATTATTTTCATGCCCATCGATAAAACCGTTGTTGGAGTATTTCTTGAGTATATGAGTATTGTAATGATTAGCTGGTGTTTCGTAATTATAGGGATAATTTTCGCCAAACGTGACCTCTTTGACCGACTGTGGATGCATCTTGCGAGAATATCCAATTGATGGTTTTGATAATTCGTATGGCGTCTCCAGCATGCTATTGCTATTGCTGTTGTCATTGAATTTATTGTTAGCATACGGCGTTTCTGTCTGTCTGTACAAATCAAAATCGGCTTGCACAATCCCACCGGTTTCGGAATCAGATATGTGATTAGTTATAACATTGTCATCATAATTATTCAAATTCTCCATACAATTATAGACATTAAATTCCTTCCGCACTACCGCTACCTGACCTTTGGCAGGCGTAACTGACTCCAAGCCAGAGTTGACTACTATATTGGTGTAATCAGTATCTCTGATACTATCATCTTGATAGTGACTACTATCAACAGAACTGGCATCATCATTTTCCAAATCATCGAATGCCGTTGTCATGAGAGCCTGGAGCTGAAAGAACAATAATTATAGCAAAATTTGCACATGCTTTTATAAATTTTTATCATTTGTTATCGCAAAACACACAATGTTATAAAATTCTTTCTTAAAAGAGAAAAAAAAAAACTATATGCAATAGATATGTTTATATAGTTTTTTCTTATACATCAATTTTTTTGCAACAGAATCTTATACAATAAAGATTTATTATGTTCTTTTGCAGATTCTGTTCTTCCAGAGTACAATAATTAAATTGATCGATAAGGAGGATTCTACAGATGGATTTTGTGTATTATTTTTCTAGTGTAGAGAATATAATAGCAGCATATAAAAACTGATCCGCAGTAAAATTTTATTACATCATTATAATGCGTGGACTTGGATATATGATTCTCCACCTTTCATTTGCAAAAAAATGTAATAATATTTTATAACACCTCTTTCTCTTTCTCTGCACACAATGAAACCGTATAAGGGAAGCTTTTATACATGCAATCTCTCTTGTCCATTGAGATTTAACTCGTAAGCGCGTGTAACAATTCTATGGGAAGAAAAAAAAGAGCTGTGTTACCTCTCCTTCACGTCGCTTCTTATCCTCTTGCTCTTCGTCTTCCTCGAGCCTCTGCGTCACCGTATTCAGTTGTATGCTTTCAGAGCCTTGAAACAGGCTCAAGCCTGGGCCCGCCTCCATGCCCTGGTGCTAGCTAGCGTGACAAACCTCACGACGAACAACGGCTCGCGATATGATTAAAGACGGATGCGTCTATCGTGCGCAGCATATTTTTGTTTATAACGCCATAACCTAGACGCAACAAGTGGGTCACGGTGGTGTACACACGATATGTGTGGCGGGACCCGCGTCGTATACGACGCACGCGACGACGGGTACGACGGGAGATACGACGCGTCGCGACGCGCACATCCCTCGGTATTACGCGGGAATTGACGAGACGGGCAACGAGCAGCCGCTGTGGATGCGGATACTGCGACAGCGACACACAAGTGAGCGTGCGCGATTATTATTTATATACGCCACTGTATATAGTATCACGAATCGCGATACGATACAAGCGAGGGGACTATGCGTGCTTGTAAACAATCGTTGCGTAAAGTCCGACCGTCGTTGGAGCGTGGTGAAGTGAGGAGCGGAGCAGTACCAGCGTAGGAAGTTGGTTTATACGCGGAAATGGGCTCGCTCGCCTATCATTGGTTGTCGCCGATGATTTTATCACTAGAGCGCGACCACGCGCGAGTTTGCAAATCACTCGTTTAGCGCCTCCGCTTGGCGCTAGACACGCGATCGTTTGTTGACCGTGTATTTCCTAATAATTATATATGATCGTATCTTATTAGGGTCGGGCCAAAGAGGTAAATTACGAAGAGGAAAAAGAAGAAGATTTATATAAGAGAAAATTATAATCACATTACATTTGAATTAAAGTGAACATTTCTTTTTTTTTGTACATTTATTTTGTATTAATTAATTGCACTTAATTAATACGTAACGCGAAAGTATAAATACTGCTACTGCTTTGTTAGCGATTTTGTTGGTTCCATCAAATTTGAAAAACATATATATATATATATATATATATATATATATAATAATTCATATTCAACGTCAACACATGAAATAGCATCCAGGAGTGATATAACATTTTGGGAACTCTCTTATTGTTTTGTAAAATGTTCGTGTCTTTGTGTGTACATAGAAATAAGAATACACATCCCTTTGCTCTTCTGATTTGCTATAACAATGCGAGGTTTTCCTTCAATTTTTTATATCTTTCTATAAGAAATAACAACAGGAAATTAAATAAAATATAGAATAATATATTAAATATTTATTATTTAATTTTTAAAAAGTATAAAAATACTAAATAAGTGTTAAAAGTGCTGTTCATGTTATATATTTTGATGTTACTTATAAAAAAAAAAAAAATATTTTTATTTTTTTTTTTTTATTTGCTATAAATTATTTTCCATTATTATTATTATTATTATATATATATATTATTTTTTGTCAGGTCAGGTCTGGTCAGGTCAGGTCAGGCCAGGCTAGGTTAGGCTAGGCTAGGCTAGGCCAGGCCAGGCCAGGTCAGGCCAGGCCAGGGCTAGGTTGAGGCTAGGTTAGGCCAGGTTAGGCTAGGCTAGCAGGCTAGGCTAGGTTAGGTTAGGCAGGCCAGGTTAGGCTAGGCTAGGTTAGGCCAGGCCAGGTCAGGCCAGGCCAGGCTAGGCCAGGCCAGGCCAGGCCAGGCCAGGCCAGGCCAGGCCAGGCCAGGCCAGGCCAGGTTATGGCCAGGCCAGGCTAGGCCAGGCCAGGCCAGGCCAGGCCAGGCTCTAGGCCAGGCCAGGCCAGGCCAGGCCAGGCCAGGCCAGGCCAGGCCAGGCCAGGCCAGGCCAGGCTAGGCCAGGCCAGGCCAGGCCAGGCCAGGCTAGGTAGGCCAGGCCAGGTTAGGTTAGGCCAGGTCAGGCCAGGCTAGGCTAGGCCAGGCCAGGCCAGGCCAGGCCAGGCCAGGCCAGGCCAGGCTGTCAGGCCAGGCCAGGCCAGGCCAGGCCAGGCCAGGCCAGGCCAGGGCCAGGCCAGGCCAGGCCAGGCCAGGCCAGGCCAGGCCAGGCCAGGCCAGGCCAGGCCAGGCCAGGCCAGGCCAGGCCAGGCCAGGCCAGGCCAGGCCAGGCCAGGCCAGGCCAGGCCAGGCCAGGCCAGGCCAGGCCAGGCCAGGCCAGGCCAGGCCAGGGCCAGGCCAGGCCAGGCCAGGCCAGGCCAGGCCAGGCCAGGCCAGGCCAGGCCAGGCCAGGCCAGGCCAGGCCAGGCCAGGCCAGGCCAGGCCAGGCCAGGCCAGGCCAGGCCAGGCCAGGCCAGGCCAGGCCAGGCCAGGCCAGGCCAGGCCAGGCCAGGCCAGGCCAGGCCAGGCCAGGCCAGGCCAGGCCAGGCCAGGCCAGGCCAGGCCAGGCCAGGCCAGGCCAGGCCAGGCCAGGCCAGGCCAGGCCAGGCCAGGCCAGGCCAGGCCAGGCCAGGCCAGGCCAGGCCAGGCCAGGCCAGGCCAGGCCAGGCCAGGCCAGGCCAGGCCAGGCCAGGCCAGGCCAGGCCAGGCCAGGCCAGGCCAGGCCAGGCCAGGCCAGGCCAGGCCAGGCCAGGCCAGGCCAGGCCAGGCCAGGCCAGGCCAGGCCAGGCCAGGCCAGGCCAGGCCAGGCCAGGCCAGGCCAGGCCAGGCCAGGCCAGGCCAGGCCAGGCCAGGCCAGGCCAGGCCAGGCCAGGCCAGGCCAGGCCAGGCCAGGCCAGGCCAGGCCAGGCCAGGCCAGGCCAGGCCAGGCCAGGCCAGGCCAGGCCAGGCCAGGCCAGGCCAGGCCAGGCCAGGCCAGGCCAGGCCAGGCCAGGCCAGGCCAGGCCAGGCCAGGCCAGGCCAGGCCAGGCCAGGCCAGGCCAGGCCAGGCTCAGGCCAGGCCAGGCCAGGCCAGGCCAGGCTCAGGCCAGGCCAGGCCAGGCCAGGCCAGGCCAGGCCAGGCCAGGCCAGGCCAGGCCAGGCCAGGCCAGGCCAGGCCAGGCCAGGCCAGGCCAGGCTCAGGCCAGGCCAGGCCAGGCCAGGCCAGGCCAGGCCAGGCCAGGCCAGGCCAGGCCAGGCCAGGCCAGGCCAGGCCAGGCCAGGCCAGGCCAGGCCAGGCCAGGCCAGGCCAGGCTCAGGCCAGGCCAGGCCAGGCCAGGCCAGGCCAGGCCAGGCCAGGCCAGGCCAGGCCAGGCCAGGCCAGGCCAGGCCAGGCCAGGCCAGGCCAGGCCAGGCCAGGCCAGGCCAGGCCAGGCCAGGCCAGGCCAGGCCAGGCCAGGCCAGGCCAGGCCAGGCCAGGCCAGGCCAGGCCAGGCCAGGCCAGGCCAGGGCCAGGCCAGGCCAGGCCAGGCCAGGCCAGGCCAGGCCAGGCCAGGCCAGGCCAGGCCAGGCCAGGCCAGGCCAGGCCAGGCCAGGCCAGGCCAGGCCAGGCCAGGCTCAGGCCAGGCCAGGCCAGGCCAGGCCAGGCCAGGCCAGGCCAGGCCAGGCCAGGCCAGGCCAGGCCAGGCCAGGCCAGGCCAGGCCAGGCCAGGCCAGGCCAGGCCAGGCCAGGCCAGGCCAGGCCAGGCCAGGCCAGGCCAGGCCAGGCCAGGCCAGGCCAGGCCAGGCCAGGCCAGGCCAGGCCAGGCCAGGCCAGGCCAGGCCAGGCCAGGCCAGTGCCAGGCCGAGGCCAGGCCAGGGCCAGGCCAGGCCAGGCCAGGCCAGGCTAGTGTCAGGCCAGGCCAGGCCAGTGCCAGGCCAGGCCAGGCCAGGCCAGCGCCAGGCCAGGCCAGGCCAGGCCAGGCCAGGCCAGGCCAGGGCCAGGCCAGGCCGAGGCCAGGCTCAGGCCAGGCCAGGCCAGGCCGTAGGCCAGGCCAGGCCAGGCCAGGCCAGGTAGCCAGGCCAGGCCAGGCCAGGCCAGGCCAGGCCAGGCCAGGCTCAGGCCTAGGCCAGGCCTAGGCCAGGCCAGGCTAGGCCAGGCCAGGGGCCAGGCTCAGGCCAGGCCAGGCCAGGCCAGGCCAGGCCAGGCCAGGCCAGGCCAGGCCAGGCCAGGCCAAGGCCAGGCCAGGCCAGGCCAGGCCAGGCCAGGCCAGGCTGGAAACAGGCCAGGCCAGGCCAGGCCAGGCCAGGCCAGGCCAGGCCAGGCCAGGCTAGGCCAGGGCCAGGCCAGGCCAGGGGCCAGGCCTAGGCCAGGCCAGGCCAGGCCAGGCCAGGCTAGTGCCAGGCCAGGCCAGGCCAGGCCAGGCCAGGCCAGCAGGCCAGGCCAGGCCAGGCCAGGCCAGGCCAGGCCAGGCCAGGCTCAGGCCAGGCCAGGCCAGGCCAGGCCAGGCACAGGCCAGGCCAGGCCAGGCCAGGCCAGGCCAGGGCCAGGCCAGGCCTAGGCCAGGCCAGGCCAGGCCAGGCCAGGCCAGGCCAGGCCAGGCCAGGCCAGGCCAGGGCCAGGCCAGGCTAGCAGGCCAGGCCAGGCCAGGCCAGGCCAGGCCAGGCCAGGCCAGGCCAGGCCAGGCCAGGCCAGGCCAGGCCAGGCCAGGCCAGGCCAGGCCAGGCCAGGCCAGGCCAGGCCAGGGCCAGTGCCAGGCCAGGCCAGGCCAGGGCCAGGCTCAGGCCAGGCCAGGCCAGGCTCAGGCCAGGCCAGGCCAGGCCAGGCCGAGGCTCAGGCCAGGCCATGGGCCAGGGCCAGGCCAGGCCAGGCCAGGCCAGGTCAGGCGGCAAGGGCCAGGCCAGGCCAGGCCAGGCCAGGCCAGGCCAGGCCAGGCCAGGCCAGGCCAGGCCAGGGCCAGGCCAGGCCAGGCCAGGCCAGGCCAGGCAGGCCAGGCCAGGCTAGGCCAGGCCAGGCCAGGCCAGGTGGCCAGGCCAGGCCAGGCCAGAGCCAGGCTAGGCCAGGCCAGGCGTCAGGCCAGGCCAGGCCAGGCCAGGCTAGGCCAGGCCAGGCCAGGCCGAAGGCCAGGCGTCTAGGCCAGGCCAGGACAGGCCAGGCCAGGCCAGGCCAGGCCAGGCCAGGCCAGGCCAGGCCAGGCCAGGCCAGGCCAGGCCAGGCCAGGCCAGGCCAGCAGGCCAGGCCAGGCCAGGCCAGGCCAGGCCAGGCCAGGCCAGGCCAGGCCAGGCCAGGCCAGGCCAGGCCAGGCCAGGCCAGGCCAGGCCAGGCCAGGCCAGGCACAGGCCAGGCCAGGCCAGCCAGGCCAGGCCAGGCCAGGCCAGGCCAGGCCAGGCCAGGCCAGGCCAGGCCAGGCCAGGCCAGGCCAGAGCCAGCGCTAGGCCAGGCCAGGCCAGGCCAGGCCAGGCCAGGCCAGGCCAGGCCAGCCAGGCGCCAGGCCAGGCCAGGCCAGGCCAGGCCAGGCCAGGCCAGGCCAGGCCAGGCTCAGGCCGGAGGCCAGGCCAGCCAGCGCCAGGCCACGGCCAGGCTGCAGTGCCAGGCCAGGCCAGGGCCAGGCCAGGCCAGGCCAGGCCAGGCCAGGTCAGGCCAGGCCAGGCCAGGCCAGGCCAGGCCAGGCTGAGCTCAGGCCAGGGCCAGGCCTAGGCCAGGCCAGGCCAGGCCAGGCCAGGCCAGGCCAGGCCAGGCCAGCGCCAGGCCAGGCCAGGCCAGGGCCAGGCCAGGCCAGGCCAGGCCAGGCCAGGCCTAGGCCAGGGCCAGGCCAGGCCAGGCCAGGCCAGGCCAGGCCAGGCCAGGCCAGGCCAGGCCAGGCCAGGCCAGGCCAGGCCAGGCCAGGCCAGGCCAGGCCAGGCCAGGCCAGGCCAGGCTAGGCCAGGGCCAGGCCAGGCCAGGCCAGGCCAGGCCAGGCCAGGCCAGGCCAGGGCCAGGCCAGGTTAGGCCAGGCCAGGCCAGGCCAGGGCCAGGCCAGGCTAGGCCAGGCCAGGCCACGGCCAGGCCAGGCCAGCCAGGCCAGGGCCAGGCCAGGCCAGGCCAGGCCAGGCCAGGCTAGGCCAGGTTAGTAGGCTAGGCCAGGCTCAGGCTAGGGGTCAGGTTAGGCCAGGCTAGGCCAGGCCAGGCTAGGCCAGGCTAGGGCGCAGCGCCAGGCGCCAGCCTGCGCCGTGGGCTCGTGCCAGGCTAGGCGCAGCGCCAGGCCAGGCCAGGCCAGGCCAGGCCAGGCCAGGCCAGGCCAGGCCAGGCCAGGCCAGGCCAGGCCAGGCCAGGCCAGGCCAGGCCAGGCTAGGCTCAGGCCAGGCCAGGGCTAGGCCAGGCTAGGCTAGGCTAGGCTAGGCTAGCTAGGTTATGGGCCCAGGCTAGGCTAGGCGCTAGGCTAGGCCTAGGCTTAGGTTGAGGCCAGGCTAGGCCAGGCCAGGGCCAGGTTAGGCCAGGTTAGGTTAGGGGTTGAAGAAGGTTAAGTTAGGCCAGGCTTAGGTTAGGTTAGGTTAGGTTAGGTTAGGCTAGGGCTAGGTTAGGTTAGGGTTAGGCTCAGGGCCAGGCCAGGCCAGGCCAGGCTAGGCCAGCCCAGGCCAGGCCAGGCCAGGCCAGGCCAGGCCAGGCCCAGGCCAGGCCAGGCCAGGCCAGCCAGGCCAGGCCAGGCCAGGCCAGGCCAGGCCAGGCCAGGCCAGGCCAGGCCAGGCCAGGCCAGGGCCAGGCCAGGCCAGGCCAGGCCAGGCCAGGCACAGGCCAGTGCCAGCAGGCCAGGCCAGTGCCAGCCAGGCCAGGCCAGCCTGTGCCAGCCAGGCCAGGCCAGGCCAGGCCAGGCCAGGCCCAGGCCAGGCCAGGCCAGGCCAGGCCAGGCCAGGCCAGGCCAGGCCAGGCTGAAGGCCAGGGCCAGGCCAGGCCAGGCCAGGCCAGGCCAGGCCAGGCCAGGGCCAGGCCAGGCCAGGCTTCAGGCCAGCCCAGGCCAGCTGTGTCAGGCCAGTGCCAGGCCAGGCCAGGCCAGGCCAGGCCAGTTGCGCTGTGTTGCACAGGCCAGGCCAGGCCAGGCCAGGGCCAGGCCAGGCCGTGTTGTAGCCAGGCCAGGCCAGGGCCAGGCCAGGCCAGCCGGGCCAGGCCAGGCCAGTGCCGAGCCAGGCCAGGCCAGGCCAGGCCAGGCCAGGCCAGGCCAGGCCAGGCCAGGCCAGGCCAGGCCAGGCCAGGCCAGGCCAGGGCCGTGGCCAGGCCAGGCCAGGCCAGGGCCAGGCCAGGCTACAGGGCTACAGGCCGTGGGGCCAGGCCAGGCTCAGGCCGAGGCCAGGCCAGGCCAGGCCAGGCCAGGCCAGGCCGTGGCCAGGCCAGGCCAGGCCAGGCCAGGCCAGCCGCCAGCCGCTCGCGCCGCCAGCCCAGGCCAGGCCAGGCCAGGCCAGGCCAGGCCAGGCCAGGCCAGGCCAGGCCAGGCCGTGCAGGCCAGGCCAGGCCAGGCCAGGCCAGGCCAGCCAGCCAGGCCAGCAAACAGCCTGCAACAGGCCAGGCCACGGCCAGGCCAGTGTCAAAATAAAACAGGCAACAGCGCAGTCAGGCCAGGCCGGTGCCTAGGCCAGGCCAGGCCAGGCCAGTTAGGCCAGGCCAGGCCAGTTAGGCCAGGCCAGGCCAGGCTAGGCCAGGCCAGGCCAGGGCCGTGTTGCGGTTACAGGCTGTGCTAGGCCAGTTAGGCCAGGCCAGGCCGAAAGTTAGCCTGTGGCCAGTTAGGCCAGGCCAGGCCAGCCAGGCCAGGCGCTTAGGCGCAAGAAGCAGCAGGCCAGGCTCAGCCAGCCAGGCCAGGCCAGGCCAGGCCAGGCCAGGCCAGGCCAGGCCAGGCCAGGCCAGGCCGAGGCCAGGCTGTGTCAGGCCAGGCCAGGCCAGGCCAGGCCAGCCAGCCAGCCAGGCCAGCCAGGCCACAGAAGCCAGGGCCAGGCCAGGCCAGGCCTGTGGCCACAGGCCGTGCCAGGCTGCAGGCCAGGCCAGGCCAGGCCAGCCCAGGCCAGGCCAGGCCAGGCCAGGCCAGCCAGCCAGTGCCCAGCCCAGGCCAGGCCAGGCCAGGCCAGGCCAGGCCACAGGCCGAAAATAGGCCAGGCCAGGCCGTGGCCAGCCAGGCCAGGCCAGGCCAGGCCAGGCCAGGCCAGGCCAGGCCAGGCCAGGCCAGGCCAGGCCAGGCCAGGCCAGGCCAGGCCAGGCCAGGCCAGGCCAGGCCAGGCCAGGCCAGGCCAGGCCAGGCCAGGCCAGGCCAGGCCAGGCCAGGCCAGGCCAGGCCAGGCCAGGCCAGGCCAGGCCAGGCCAGGCCAGGCCAGGCCAGGCCAGGCCAGGCCAGGCCAGGCCAGGCCAGGCCAGGCCAGGCCAGGCCAGGCCAGGCCAGGCCAGGCCAGGCCAGGCCAGGCCAGGCCAGGCCAGGCCAGGCCAGGCCAGGCCAGGCCAGGCCAGGCCAGGCCAGGCCAGGCCAGGCCAGGCCAGGCCAGGCCAGGCCAGGCCAGGCCAGGCCAGGCCAGGCCAGGCCAGGCCAGGCCAGGCCAGGCCAGGCCAGGCCAGGCCAGGCCAGGCCAGGCCAGGCCAGGCCAGGCCAGGCCAGGCCAGGCCAGGCCAGGCCAGGCCAGGCCAGGGTAGACTCTTATTCTCTCACTCTCATTATCAATCACCAAGGGTCGTCCGCGTTTTGCGGAGCTACCCGTGATTCTCTCACTCTTTCTCTCTCTGATTCTCTCACTCTCTTTATCCATCACTAAGGGTCGTCCGCGTTTTGCGGAGCTACCCGTGATTCTCTCTCTCTCTCTCACTCTCTTTTATACAGTTACTCAGGGTCGTCCGCGTTTTGCGGAGCTACCCGTGACTCTCTTATTATCTCTCTCTTATTATTCAGTTACCAAGGGTCGTCCGCGTTTTGCGGAGCTACCCGTGATTCTCTCACTCTTTCTCTCTCTTACTCTCTCACTCTCTTTATCAGTCACCAAGGGTCGTCCGCGTTTTGCGGAGCTACCCGTGATTCTCACTCTTTCTCTCTCTGACTCTCTCACTCTCTTTTATACAGTTACTCAGGGTCGTCCGCGTTTTGCGGAGCTACCCGTGACTCTTTTATAATATCTCTCTCTCATTATTCAGTTACTCTGGGTCGTCCGCGTTTTGCGGAGCTACCCGTGACTCTCTCGCTCTCTCACTCTCTCTTTCTATTAACTACCAAGTTTGTTGCAAACCTCCAAGAATTATTTCGGATTTATTTTTTTTGTTATATATATATATATATATATATATATATATATATCCCCAAACCGTTTTTTTTAATTTTTATTTATTATTATATCCTCCTTCATTGGAAGGAGCAAATAGGAAACGATCCTCCCGTGCGTCGGTGAAGCGTGCGCGTAACCGTCGAAATAGACGGCTTAGGAAGAGGTTGGCTCGGGCTCAGGCGGAAACTAGTACCTTAGGCAATGTTAACATTAATATCAACACAAACATAGCCACTACCGACACTCCTCACTCCCCAACCCCCGTTACTTCTCCTCCACCCCTCTCTACCCATTCAAGATCGGAGTCGCCCACCCCCTCGATCATTATTTTAGGTGACTCCCCCTATTCTTTCCCTCATCGCCCCCCTCACCAAGAAGACCCCCTCGAACTACGGGGTACTGACAGCGAACCAGAGATAGTATCTACAGAGACCGAAGACTCGTCTCGGTCCGAACGGGAGCCGTCATCCCACTGGCCAAACTTTTCTGAAGATTACCTCTACTTCCGGACATTGGCCCAGTTCCCCCCGATATACGACCCACTTCCGGACGGAGCCATTTGCATAGGGCCCGGCCCGGTGGACCGCGAGGAATTGCTGACTGCACTGACGGAGGCCCTACCAGACACCGTAATCCCGTGGTTCGTCCCGGGGTCTCACTATCCTGTCGCTGTTCCTATAGAAGTCCTCTGGAGACAATTCCCCTGTATACTAGAGGAGATCCCATAACACACACACACACATATGCACACAAAGACACATAAATATTAAATAATAGTTATTAAGCGATATATACTAAACTAAATGTTTAACAAGATAAACTTAATAATTTGTTCCTTGCTCTCATTTTTCTTTTAGTATGCAATAAATGCAAAAATTGATATGTAAATAATATTCTTTTTTTTTTTTGCTTAACCCTTTTCCTATCTCATATCCCGAGATCGCACAAGGTCTCGTCCCGGGTAATAAGGATTTAGTTCCTTTACTGAAAAGGGGACCATCGAACGAACGGCCTACTGACCGAGTAAAAGCGACCCTTCCGGTCGTTGACCTGTCACAGGCCCAGGTCAATTCGTTCGACTCCGAGACACTCGTTGTCTAGCGTTTGTCTAGCGGAGTTAAGTAGGTTACGCCCTCCCGCTGACTCTGACTCTTAAGGGTCTGGACGTAACACTAGTTGAAGAAATTTCGTCATACGAATGATCTCTATTGCTGGTATTGATTGACGGTAGTGGCGTTTATGAATTTTTTCGTGATGTCCCATAAAGTTTGCCAAATCATCCACTTCATTTTCAGATAAATTTAACGTAATGCACGTTGTAGCAATATGTTTGCGTAATTCAGTACCTCTTAATAAATGTGGTATTTGTGCACCACATTTTTTAGAAAAATTTCGCATAAGAATACACTCTCTTAAATATTTGAAATAGCGTTTATTGCTAGTGTTATTAGGTATGCCGAACACATATGGATTTTTTTCAGGAATATTTGCATCCTTTCGATGCTTCAAAATTAATTCAATACATCGAACTAACTTCCACGTCTAAAATCACAGGCACTGTGCGTCCTAATTTCCCACGAATTAAAAATCTTACGTATTTATCAGCAATCTATATACAAAAATTATAAAATTATTTTACATTATATATTAATGCGTAGTTTATTTATAAAAAAATAATTCATACCTGTTGTAAATTTGTTTCTAATGATTTATATAAATCTAAATAGGTTTCTTTCGTTATACCTTCGCGAGTATGAAAATCTTCTATAGTAACACGTTCAATCTCTCCTGCTCTTCTTCTATTAAAAACTTGTGTGGATGTAAGTGTAACTTTTGCAAGTTCCAGCCATGTGTTGCACATAAATTTTTTCTGAAGTTTTGCATATAATAATTTTCTTTGGTTTTTTAGATATGAGTGTAGCTTTTTTATATCTTCCATAGATGGAAGCGTAACTTTTTTCTGTCGTTTATATTGTGTAACATTTTCTTCTACTGTTTTGTTTATAGATATTCCATAATCTTCTTGTACTAATTTCAAAAAATTTTCTGTGGTATTTTGCTTTTCTATATTATTTGTTTTAATGCATTCTGTTATTAACAAATTACCAATTTGTTTTAAATTTGTTCCAATATTTGACGCAACTGATGGTGCACCATATTTTTTATTAATGTCATCAAAATGAGCTATTTTATTTGCTGCTTTAAGACAATTATCATATATGGAAGGATCATATATATCAGAAAACTCTGTTATGTTAGAATTATACTCTTGTTATGTTAGAATTATACTCTTTTACTGCAATAAGAAACCGTCCTAATAATCGAAGTCTAGCACGTATCATGTCTTGTTGATGTTGATGATTGTACTTGATACATAATTTGTTTGCATATGTTATTAATAATTTATCGTATCTAATACATCGTGTAACATCGTCTTCTCTCAAAACCGGGAATAAAACTTTTCTTACTGTCTCACTTGCCCATTCATGGATTCTTCCCATTACAGCACGTTCTAAAATTTGTACATTTCTGCCTTTGATTACACATGCACATTGCTTAAAATGGTGCTTGATATTATTTTTAGTGAACCTTTACACTTCGCACAACACGTAAAATCTCGTACTGTTTTGCAATTATTTTTGGCAGGTCTTCGACAAACAATTAACTCTCCCGTATTTATGGAAGGATCTGTATTGTATATAAAATTCTCTTTCCTCCTAATAGTTTCTATAATTTTTTTTTCTCTCTAAATTATCTACAATAAAAATATTAGATAATGCATATTAATAAAAATTATAACATATTAATAAGATTATTAATAATTATAAAAAATATACAATAAAATTTTATAGAATTTTCAGAATTAAAAAAATATGATACCTTTTGGTAATAATGCAAATTTTTTCACTTCAGATTCCAATTTATGCACGTTTTCTAAATGGCGTGTAATTTTACTTTGAAACTTTTTGCAATAGTAACAAAAATTTTTTTTTTAAGCCCTTTAGGTTGAGAGAACGGAACATATAAATCGTTTTCTCTACAACCAAATGTGTTTACAGAAGAAATGTCTACCAGTGACTCTGAAGAATTTTTATTATTAATTGTAGAATTGTTATTATGGATGCTTTCGTGTTTTGTAGTCTCTTTTTCAATTGTAATTTCCGATGTTGAAGGTAAATACTCGGAAGTATTCGTTATGTTTGCGCCAGCAACGTTGTTAATAATATTTTCATCATCACAGGAAAATGTTATATTATTATCACTATTATTATAATTTATAGAAGTTTTAGCATTAGTGAGATCATATAATATACTAGAATTATTATCATCGTCATAGGAAAATATCATAACATCATTGAGAACAACACCAGTTGCAGAAACATTGGCATTATTACTGTCACAGGAAAATGTCATATTATTATTGTTATTCATAAAATTATTGGTATTAATATCATTATCTGCAGTATCACAGTTATTGTCATTATCACAAGAAAATATCACAGAAAATATCACGTTATTATCAAAATCAGTATTATTTCTACAATTGTTGACATTAATAACATCATCTAATACGATGTTGTGATCTTTATCATTATTGCAGGAAAATGATATATTATTATTACAATCATTATCCTTCATAGAATTATTGATATTGATATCTACCGTTTTACACACATTGTTATTATCATAAGAAAATATCACATTATTACCAAAATCATTTGTAGAATTATTGGCATTAATAGTACTATTTACTATACTATGATTTCTGTCATTATCATAGGAAAATGATATGTTATTATCAGAATCATTTCCATCCATGGAATTATTGGCATTAATATCACCATCTATCATCATCGTTTTGTTACTGTCGTTATCGCAGGAAAATAACGTTATGTTTTGTAGCTTTTATTCTATTACATTTATTATCACAATCATTGGAAAATATCATGGCATTATCACAATCATGTTTCTTAGAAACCATAGCATGTTTCTTAGGATCATTGATACAACTTTCATTATTTAATGTAACGTGACCATGTTCATTAACATAAAAATATATTACTTTCTTATCAAAATCAGTACCATTAACAGAATTTAATTAATGGCAGTATCTATTATGCTATGATCTTTGTCATTACCACAGGAAAATATATTATTATCAGAGAGATTAATGTCATTCGTAGATTTATCGATATTGATATCACTATTTACTGTTTTACAGCCATTGTCATTACTACAAGAAAATATTGTGTTATTATCAAAATCAGTATCATTCGTAGAATTATTGATAACATTATCTACTATGCTTTGATCTTTGTCATTATCACAGGAAACTATATTATTATCAGTATTAGTATCATTCGTAGAATTATTAGTATTGATATCTACTGTTTTGCTTTTGCTGTTATTATAAGAAATTGTTACATTAAGATTCACAGTCTTTACTTTGTTTATTACCACAGTAATTGGAAAATGTGGCATCCAGAACAATGCATGGATTATTTCTATTTAAATTTTCAGCAATTGCAGAAAGGTTAGTTTTATTTTCTGCAAAAATAGATAAAGTAATTTATTATTATTATATATAATATTAATACATAATTAATTTAAATAGAATCAACCAAAAATTAAGGCATTGATGCGAGAATTTATAACTAAAAAAAGTTAAAAAGCAGTATTGTGCAAAATTCATACATTTTATGTATTGATATTATCTTGCTTATAATCAAATAGATAGGTTATGTGCTGTTATCCTCAATATGCACAATACTCTATTGCGTTTAAAACATTTTATATTATTTTAAGTAAATATATGATGATACTAACTATTTCGTGCAATTGTACGTATAGTACATATTTTCTTACGATTCTTATCATTCTTAACTGTACACTTCATTCTTCCATATTTCATATTTGTCACATAATATTTATGATAATTACAAAAGACTAATATATATTGTGACATTCTTCACATAATATGCTTCAGTCACATACAAAACGAAATGAATCTTATTAAAAGTTAATCGAAATCTTCTTAGACACAAAGCATCTCATGCAGTTATGCTAGGCTAACTTCGAGAAATGCAACGCGCCAAAATGTGGTAGAAAGAATAACGCACCAATCGAAAACCGTGTATGAGCTCGGCGCTTCGGTTAGCTTCGGATAATAGAAAAAGACAGATATATGATTTTCTATCTCTTTTCTACCAAGCCGGCAACAAAAACGATAGGCAGCGATGCTCACTGCTTGATACGTGGGAAAGCTTCAAATGTTTTTTTACAGCCTTTTTATGTCACTAGACAACACAAAGCGCGCACTTTGCGCGCGCCATTTTTTTTTTTTCATTATACATTTTTAATGACATACAATTTTCAATACACAATTAACCTCTTGATAAATATAACTGTCAAAATATAATACACTGACAGCCGCTCACAAAGTAAGCGCAATGACGGAACCAATCAGTATCGCGGAAAAGAGGCTTCATCATTTCGATGTATTCGAGTTCGAGGTTTCATGCCTTTTTTAGAAAGGATATATTTATATATTTTTTATACCATATCGTTTCAAAAAATTATTTTTATTAAGCCTGCGTCTGAAAAAATATTAAGCAAAGATTATTCAAAAACATTTACGATAGAAATAGATATTAAATATTTTATATAAAAAAGTATATAGATATGAAATATAAAATTAGTAATTATTCATAATCCTTGATAATTAGGCATAATTATTGCAATTTAGCTGTTACGAATACATATAATAAATAAAGAGAAATTTTTTAAATTACCAAACATTAATTTCTAAATTATTAATTTAACTAATTGTCTTCATATTATGTTAAGTTTTTAAAATATCACTATTTATGATTTTTCTGAAGTGCTCAAAAGTGCCACATACTATATAATGGCAGCTTCCGAAACATTATTATTTTAATATGTTTAATTTTAAAATGTCGCCAGTAAATAAATTAATAGACAAGTGTTTATACGACCAAACTGGCAATTTATTGTTTGATTATTCTATCACGACGTTTCGTGGGGTCTCCGTTATCACCTATTTTAGCAGATATTGTGATGGATGATTTGGAGACACAGTGTATGAGTTTACTTAGTTTTGCGGTTCCTGTGTATTATAGATACGTAGATGATATTTTTGCTATTGTTCCACGTGCAAAGGTTGACGAGATTAATTTGATTTTTAATAGTTATCACCAACGTTTAAAATTCACACATGAAATAGAGTCAGATTCATATATCAATTTTTTGAACACCAGTGTTATCCGTTCCAACGGAAAAATTTTAACAAACTGGTATAGAAAAGCTACGTGTTCCGATAGATACATAAATTTTTATTCAAACCATCCTTTTAAATATAAGTTGAACACCATTTTTAATCTCGTTGACCATGCTATTTTACTATCTGACGATCAGTTTCATGGAAAAAACATTGATGTCGTGAAGCAGATCTTACTTAATAACTGTTTTCCGACACACGTTATAAATCGTTATATTTGTAAGAGACTGAATTTTTTGAAACACCGGAGCAATAGCATTCTGGATAATGGGGAAAGTGGTACAGACAAACCCTCCTACATTGCACTACCGTTTGTCGAAGGCTTGAGTGGCGATGTTGGTCGGTTGCTTAAAAATATGGGATTTACAGTGGTTTACAATATACCTAAAAAACTAAATTCATTGATTAAACGTGGCAAAGATGGTTTACCTATTAGCAATAGAACGGAGGTTGTTTATAAAATAAATTGTAAGAATTGTAGCGCTTCGTATATTGGCCAGACAAAAAGACACTTAAGCACCCGAGTCAAAGAACATTGTAATAATATAAAAATGCACGCGAGTAATCTATCCGTAATCAGCAAACACAAATTAGAATTTGATCATGACTTCGATTGGTCAGCGCCTGATATTCTACATAACGAAAAACATGTAAGAAAGAGAGAAATAGCTGAAATGTTTTTTATTAAAAAATTTGACAACACTATTAACTCCCAAAAAGATACAGAGAATTTAAACAACATATACGATAAATTAATAAAGGTCGTTTAGTTGATCTCAGTATTCCAAACATAGTGGTTGACACAATGTCAGTTTGACATTTCGATTTTTCTCTTTCTACTTTTTAATTATAACGTAAGTGCTTAATTCTATTTATTTCATTGTAACATGACTATCATTATTTATTGTATTGTTATTTTAGTTTCACTTGATAAGGACCAAAACCATATGGTCGAAACGTCGTGATATAATAATCAAACAATAAATTGCCAGTTTGGTCGCATAAGCACTTGTTTATTAAATTATTAAATAACCACACAATGTGAACCACATACTTGAGGTTTTTCGTATATTAAATCTGAATATGATTCAGAAATATTTATTGCTGTAATAAGGCTCGTATTTGTTCCTTGCAGTTCTGCGGGATTTACACCCGCATCAATAATTGCTTCATAGGTATGCTCAAGTAACATTCTGCATCCAGGATCAAGTGCATGAGCTTCTTCGGTCGATATGTTAACTTTTTAGGTACGGCTGAATTCTGCGTGTGGCTGGAAAGATGATATACGCAAAAGCCACTATAGTGGCGCGTCGTACCTAAAAGGTTAAAGAATTCAGAGTCAAATTTTTGTATATTGTTCATTTTTCCTATTCGAGCAGGCATTTCATAGATATCTGTTAAGATTTAAAATAATTTGAATAAAAATAATAATAATAAAATAAGTAATATTATCATATAATAAGTAATGTTATCATATAAGTAATATTGTCACATTGTTATATGATAGATAGTTAGACTAAAACATTTCTAAAGACATATTTTATATACAGAGTGTCTTACAATCTCCGCATAATATTTTATTAGCATATTTTATAAGTAAATGTTGAAAAATTGTAATTCCAAATTAAATATACCCGCCACAAGTGATAGATCGAAATATGCGAACGTGCGAACGTGCTAACGAGCGAGCGATCGAAAATGTGATAGCGCTGGAAACGAGCACACTGGCCAACAATACTTTGGTGAGAAAACACGTGCAATCGAGACTAGTAAAACCCGTTACGTAGTTTTATGCGAACATTGTGTTAAATATTTTTTTGTTTTATTATTCTTCGATTAAGGCTTTTCATTAAAGTAATTCTTTTGTTTAAAAGCAAATGTGTTTGTTTCATATAAACTTTTCATCTAAAATATCAGTAAATAAAGTCAAAAATTCTAATACAAAAATTGCAATAATTTTTGAATCAAAAGCAATCAAAGTTTATCAAAGATATTGCGTAAAACTCGCGCGCTCATGTTCGTAATTACATTTACATACATACCGATCTGTCATTTATTATTGATTTTTTCAAGTGAAGTGATATTGATTTTTACTGCACAACTAATTTTATTTTATCGTTTCCTATGTATTACGCGATATCATTGGTTAACTTTGCTTATAATTCACTTATAACTCAAAAACTATTACAGTCTCAAAATTATTGCGTTAGAATTTTTGACTTTATTTTACTCCTAGAACACACTAATAAAGTATTATACGAGGATTGTAAAATACTCTATAATTTTATTTATTTATTTATGATAATGTATAGATTTTTTCAAAGTTTATTTTCGAAAATTGTATTATTGTATTACAGTCAGTCCAGCGTTGATGATCGCTCGAACCAAGATCCATTTTATTCAAAATATTATCCTGAAATTCTTTTATATTGTCACAATTAGGAAATCTTCCGGCAATACCAGAGATAACTATTTCTTCTTTAGCATCAACACTGACATATGGATTGAACCGCTTGTTATTTTCCATCTTTTACAAATTCAAATAATTCTGAAAAGAGATATCAGAACTTTATTTGAGAATTACATGTATAAGATGTCTATAAAGCCTGTCTCCATCATCTATATTTCGGGAACGGTTCAAAATTATGAAAAACTGCAAAATACATATCAATCATTTTGAGAGGCTATTTTTTTTAAGGAGGGAAACCAGTGTAAAACCAAAAAGACTATATTTAAGAATTTTTTTCTGATAAATAATTAATTTTTTTCAAATCACTTTATTAGCATCACAAAGTACATAAGTTTAACTACTTTTTGTAAAACTTTTGTTAAAAATATTAATATTTATAACTACAATAGCCAATAGTGCAAGTCGCTTTAGAAAAAACGGGCGCACGCTTAGTGAGTCAATGGAAACTCTGAAGCAAAAAATCAAACATTTTCTTCAAATATAAAACAATAGCTTCAGTTGCACGTATGGATTTGAATAAAAAATTATTTGTTACAAAACGGCAGACTTTTGAAGAAAAAAGTATCAAAATTAATGAGATATTGATCACTATTTTTTAACATTACAAAAGAACAAATTATTTAATCAAAAATTCCATATGTATTACTGAAACTATTGTCTTATATTTTAAGAAAATGTTTGTTTATTTTTGTTTTAGAGTTTTTGTTGCCTCGTTATGAATCGTCCGTTTTTTTTTAAGATTACTCACAATATAGGCTTTTATAACTATAAATATTAATATTAATAATTTGTAACAAAAATTTCACAAAAAATCGTTTAATTTCTATACTTTGTGATGTTAATAATGTAATTTGAAAAAAACCAATATTTACCAGAAAAAAATTCGAAAAAAACTAATTTTCAAAAAATTGTTACTTTCATTTGGAAAATCTTAAAAAATCATTCAAGGAATGAAAGTGTTTGTTTTTTAAATCCTTTACATAAAAAAATTCAGATTTAATCTTGATTTTTTTTTTTTGAAAATGATACGCAAAAACTTTTAATGTTTAATTAAAAATAATGCCAAAATTATTTTTTATATAAAATCTAGATCAAATCTGAATTTTTTTATAAAACAGACTTGAAAAGACAAACATTTTCCAACGTTTTCTCAAACGTTTATTTAGGATTTTTCCAAATAGACCACAATTTTTTTGAAAATTGGCTTTTTTAAATTTTGATCTTAAATAATTCTTGAATGAGTTGACACGTTAATTTTTGGTTTGAGGAAAAAAAAAAATTTGTTAAGCCCTTTTAAACGATATACAACAATATGAGAGATTTTATTTGAAATTTTTAAATTGAAGTCTCCCAGGGACATTCTCTTGGAGAGACGACTCCTTTAACTTTCTTTAAAAAGTAGCCTCTTGAAATGATCGAATACGTATTTCACATTTTTTTCATAATTTTGAACTGCTTCCGAAACATAGAAAGTAAGGACTTTATAGATATTCTGTACATGTAATTAGAATAACAAAAAATAAATCTTTAGCAACTATTTTTGAAATAACAGAAAATTTTTAGCAAAAAATATAGAAACAAGTAAAAAATTGTGCAAATTAAAAAATCATCAATAATGTATATTCAGTGTAATAAAACAGATATTATTTAATTAAAAAGCATTATTCCAAATAATAATTATTTTTACGTCAAACAATATGGTTTAAAACAACTAAACTATTTAATTTTTATTCAATAAAATAATGTATAAAATTATGTTATATGAAATGTTATAATTATGATTTTATAACGAAACAAATATAAATGAAACAAATAGATGTTTTAAGTTTAAAGAAATCTTTTTCTCTGTGCATGTAAAGTATATACACGTATATATGTATATACAATGATAATTATATCACCGTATGCGGGTTAGCCTGAGTAGAAAAATTCTATACTATTTTGCGATTTTTGCAAAAATTAAAGAGAAATTAATTTTAAAACATCTGTAAATTTGCGCGAATATAAGCGCGTGGCGAGAAAAGAGATTTTAGGCCCAATTACACACATGTTATTTTAGCTTTAAGTGAAATTTAAGACTTTTAACTTAGTAATAAACAATATTAATAGGCTTTGGACTTTACATATTACTATAAATTATTTAATCATTGATTAACTTATATTTTATAACACTTTTCTCTTTTATTATAATGCATACTCGTTTTCTGATCAAATTTGGTCCTTATTTTAGCAATCATTTATATGGGCAGCATAAGTACTGATTTTTTTAAGAATCTTAACTCTTAATTGTTTGAAATAGAAAATACAACAAATTTTAACAAGATGCATCGTACTTTGATTTATTAATTCATTTGAATATTCAAAATATGTATATCCGATAAAATTCTACGTGCTAATTTAAATTAAATGAATAATTTGTAACGATGCATCCCCCCATCGTTCCCGACGGAAGTCTGCCGCCCGGCGAACACCAGCCGGGTAGGGGCAGAGGCGCTTAGGCGCCCATTTTTAAATACGAAAACAATGTTTATGACAAACACCGCCGTTAGTGTTTGTCATAAACAAACCGAGCGCCGAACGGCACCGAACGTTTCCGGCAAATGCCGATCGCCGAACGCGCGCTGCCGGAGGCCCGCGTCGTCTCTCCCACCCCGAGGGGGATGCGAACGGCGCGGGTGTCACGATCGCTCCGGTAGGGTATAAAAAGCCCTACCGAACCCCAGGCAGCACCAGACCGGCACCTGAATCCGCTCGAGCAGTACGCTCCGAGACAAATCCAGAAACCGATCCTCAACGTCTATAGACAGTGGCCCGGAGGTTGACAAGTTCGCAGCCTCCGTCGAGCATTCTCGACCATCTGCTCTAGAAACGACTCCAGTCTAAAAACCGTCCGTACAGGACAGAGAGTGGACGAGTTCGCCGCTTTCCTCGAGGATTCTCGAGACCTTACGATCCGACCGTCCGGACTCCACATCCCACGATTCTCTCTGGGAACACGCGCCGCGTCACCGACGCCGACGCATACACCCGACTGCAGGCCTGACACTCTGCAGTCCGCGCCGAACACCCAACCGCATATAATACGCGCCGTAACTCGCGTATCTCGCACCATATCACCGTGCGAGATATCGAAAGGCTATCCACACGCGCCCGCCTTACCGCGCGCACCCCGCACCTACGGGCTCGCAACAACAACACGCGCCCGTCTCACCGCACGCGCCCCGCGCCACGAGCCGGGCCTTTAACTAGACGCGCAAAAACATCGTCTAGACCCGCGTCACAACATCACGCTCGCATTCTTGTAGTAATACGAATACTATTGTATCGATTCGTATCATTGTAACAGCTGACTATTGCCATCGAATGGCAAATAAAACGACGTACCTTTTACCTAACGTCTCGTAATTGTGCTTCAAACCCCTTCACGAATCCTGATCCCGATTGCGCTGTCCGCGCCCACGAACCGCACGTGAAGCGGCCCGTTACAAATTTATTTAAAAAAAAAATAGATTATTTATTTAATTTAAATTAGCCCGTGGAAATTTATCAGATATACATATTTTGAATATTCAAGTAAATTAATAAATCAAAGTACGATGATGCAACAATATATTTCAATATTGCAACACGCACTTTTTTCGTTTCAAAGAAATACATTTAATAAATCATATATCTCTTTTATTAAATTATAATATGTAAAACTACTATATAAACTGTAAAGCATCAAAAAATTATGTTACTTGATTTGAATAATAATATGTAAGTACTGTGACGTTGCCGTCCCGCGCACGTCCGCCGGATCCCTCTCCGATCGCTGAGCGCGGAAAACGCATCCGCGCCAGTCTCAAAACATTAGAGCCGTACCGAAATCTCCAGAGGGGCGTTATTTGTCGGATATATTTCATTTTTTAATTATGATATTATTTCCTTATTTCGATACGACACGGGAGCCTTACCGGAGAAGCGAACACGGCCGCAGCAAAAACAAAGATAACAACAACTTGGAAGAGGACCTTCGGGAGGACGAAAGAAAAACAGCAAAGGAATTATCAACCACCGAATTCAGCAGCGTGGCGAGAAGCGCGAGAGGACGAGGAAGATCCTCGCGCCTCGACGCAGGACCGTGCAAAGACGTATCCCGAAGGATCCCGAAGGAGCTTCACCGCCGCGAGACACGACGGGAAAAAGAGGAGGTCGGCGAGGGACACCGTTGCGTTCCTCGTTTCCGAGATCCCGGCGGAACTCGCCAAGGCCCTCTCCGAAGGGCCCCGTGGAAAATATATTGATCGCGATCTCGAGTGTGCGCGCGTCCCCGGTACGATCATGAGCGTGCCGTCAGGCAGTGGCCTCGCGTGTTATCGCGTGATTGGCCGTGATAACACGCACCCCGGTTGCGCATCCCCGGCTGGCCCGGCGTTACCGATTCTAGATCGCGGTGCTCCCGGGTCAGACTGGCGCGAGCGTGAGAAGGCGAAAGACGTATCGTGGCGAGAACGACATTCGAGAGCGATTTTGTGAAGCGTGAGCGAGAGCGAGGAGGGATCCCGGCCGAGAGATAAGCGGGTGCGAGGGATAGCGGCAGGACCTCGAGAGGCCGAACAGGGAGAAGCTGCCGAATCCCCGGATTCCCGAAGGAAGATCATCGTTACCGGTGAGGTTATCCCGCTATAAAGTAGCCACGCGCGATCGCGTTCGGAATCCTTCGTTCTGCCGTCGTGGCCGCGATTTCGCGTTATTTGTGCGTTCGAGCTCGGCTCGAAATTATTGGTGTTTATCGCGTTAGCATTAGCGAAATTGCGATTGTGACACGGCCACGTCTGCAAGCGAAGCGAGCCCCGAAGCGTCTGGATCATTGGTTTCGCGGATTCGATTTATATCGTGCGGTAGAGTCAGCGTAAGTCGTCTCTCTGGAGATCGCGGTTCGATAATACGGCGTAATCTGATAGTCGCGAAATCTGTCGCCCGTCTAGCGTCTAAGTCCGGTATGTGTGAGTAGTCTGTCGTGCCGTGTGAGTGTGTTTCGCGATCATGTATGTCGTCGGTTAGTCGTCGAGTGTGAGTGTGTTTCGCGCGAAATTAATTCGGTTTATGGGTGTCGAATACCTCGTTCGAAGTGGATTAGCGATCGAGTGAATTCGCGATTAATGCGTAATAGTGTATGGAGCGTTTCGAGCGATGTCTGCGCGGTGCATGTTAGGGATGCACCGGATGCAGGTGGTGCTTGCGTAGCCTGTCCGAACAGCGAGCGGAATATTATCGATCCACGAGAGGTCCGATAATCGACCTGGTGTAATGGCGCTCGAGCCTTGGCCCGACCGATTATGATTTAACGGCGTCTTAGTTTCGGTGGCGAAATCGTTTCGAATACCCAGTCTCGCTTCTGCAAAATTATCAACATCGGGCATAACTCCGTTATCTTTGTTTATCATTCGGACGCATCGCTTCTAAATTAATAAAGCTGTTATTTATTTGTTACGCTTGACGAGTTTAATTTCGTTTTCACGTGTCTGTCGCTCTATCTGTGTGGCCTCTTGCTTCCATATCGCGTAAGTTCAACATCCGCCCTGCCCCTCTACCGTTAGGTGAGCTAGTCCGCCCGTGACGAAATCGACTTCTTTCTTCGCGTCTTTTTCGTGCTTATCTCGCGTATTCGACGAAAATTGATACGTGCAAGACCGTATCTGGCGCCCAATTGCAATTCTCGCGAGTATTAAAGCTTCGTCACGGCACGCGCGGAACACCTTCCATCCCGTTCCTTCCCGGCGTGTAACCATTTCTCGATTTCCTTGTGTTTTTGACGACGATCGACCCTTTTCCCGTATCTCCCGACCGGCGAATCGTACTCCCGTTCGCCGGCGCCACGAAACATCCGCGCGACGGAGAGATCGCGCCGAACTCGCGAAGGGAAAAATCGTCGCAGTGCATATTTATTCTCTTTTTCGTACATCCTTCATTTACTGATCTTATTTCCGGAAAATCGATTTCAACTTTATTTTCAGTTTCAATTACGTTATTACAATTTTTATTAAAACTTTGATATATCTGTCTTTATTTATTACTCTGTTTATTACTAAGTATTATTATCCATTAACATTATTATCGTCACAGTCATTGGAGAGCGAAGGAAAAGTCAATAAAACAAATTTGGAAACAAGATAAAACTGATTAAAAAAATGTGCATAATCTTAGAATTTTTTTTAAAGTTGCTGCTTCTTTTCATCCTTTTCATCTTTTTCGAGTTTTCGGCGCTGCGTTCCACTTAATTTTTTGCACATTTTTGTATTATGTAAATTATTTTTGTGCCTAGTCTAATCCTAAAATTCAAAGAAAGCATACATTAGCAGCTAATAATTTTATTTAAAATATTAATAAACTCTTTACGTTTATCTAAATATTAATAATTAAATTTGTAATTATTTTTACCTTATTTATCATTTTCAACGTGTGTTTTTTCGACAGTTTACGTGAAAACTGATCAATTTCCATCAAAAAAACAATTTTTACTTTGTAGTTGTTTAAATGGTTCATTGTTTTTAACGATGGATGAGCACTCTTCTCCCGTGTGACCAGATTTGAGACGCAAATAACAGCAGCAAGAATAGAGGAAAAATTACACACATACGCAAATCATATACTGCTGTTTGGGTCTTAAATCTGATCCCTCCTTCTCTCGTAGACAATTGTCTATGATGCATATCAGATAAAATCAGGGCAATTGCAACTAGCTAAAAAATGTCTATGTCGTCAAATGGCTTTCACTCATTTATTTGTGTCCAAATGTTATTTTTCTAGGCAAACGTTATTTGACTGAATCGCTGTTAGGCAAATGGTATTCGTTATAATTATTAATAAAGTAAATATTTAGTTTAACACTTTCACCTCAAATATCGATAGAAAAGTGTATACATGGATCGCGATACACATATTTTTGTGATTGTATCTATCACTTATTTAAAATATGTATGTAATTTGATTGTAACAAAACATATATATGCGCACAAATTACCGTGCCGGCTTTTGATTGCCTTCTGTCTCTTTCATATGATATTTCTATTGAATCGAGATTACAAACCAAAATCAGACTCTCAAGTTTCATCTATTAAATCATATCACGTTTCAAGATTCTAACTGTTTCTCAATAGAATCATTATAAATACAACTCTTAATAATCGATAGTATTTGTATAAAATAAAAATGTTATAACATTTTACTGCAAAATCTAAATAAAATTTAATAATATCACAATGAGTGTGAACACGTTATTTTTACATAAGTTTTCCCAATATCGCAATATTGTTAGCTCGATTCAATTATTAAAATCTAATTATATATATGTTATATTACTTGTTTAAAAACATTTAACAATTAAACTAATAGATAAAACTTTTAATTATTAAATAAACAATAAAAATAAAAAAAAAGTTTTTTTAACGTTTGTTCAAGGATCAACAAAACAGTAAGAAGAACAAGCATAATTGAGCGGTCAAGAATATCATAAGAAACGATGTTTATCGCTATAGTGTTATTATCCATGTTTATTTTATTGGTATATTATTATTATATACATTATGGAAGAATTTATTAATTTATTTACTGGCGACATTTTTAAAATTAAACATAATTTTTTATTCAAATATTTCAAACTAGATATTAAGTTTTTGTTGCAATATATTTATTAATTTATTTACTTGCATATATATCTATACATATAAAAAACAGAATATTATTAAATACATTTTAATTATTATTGATGACATAGGAACGTGTGAGAGTTGAAGTCGATTCTGTGATGCAAGAAAACAGAGGAAGACTTACCATGAGATCGTTGCAAAATTTATCATATTTAGAAAGATGTTTAAAGGAATCGCTACGTTTATATCCCGTCGCGCCTTTTATATTGCGAAATGTTCAGGAAGATGTAAAATTAGGTAGTTAATCACTTTTTTGCTGTTTATATATTTGAACATGTCACATTTTACTTACAGTACACACACACACACACACACACACACACACACACACGCACGCACGCACGCACGCACGCACGCACGCACGCACGCACGCACGCACGCACGCACGCACACACGTATGTATGTGTGTTTGTGTGTTGTGTGCGTGCGTGCGTGCGTGCGTGCGTGATGCGATGCGTGCGTGCGTGCGTGCGTGTGTGATGTGTGCATGCGTATGTATATGCGCGCGCGTATATATATATATATATATACACATATATATATATGTATGTATGTATATAAGTATATTTATACAGGGTGTCTGGAAACTTTTGACACACTTGAAATGTGAAGGTAGATTGAATCAAACTGAATCGAAAAGTCCTGTACCATTTTGAAAAATTCGCAATAGTTATTACGTTATTAATTAAAATATGTGAGCTAATGAGCGCAAAGCAGACCGGTATATAACGGCAGGTATATAACGGCATGTACGACGAATTACTTGTGTACGTTTCTTATTGTTAGTAACGAAAGCATCATCTAAGCGAGAGATGGAGTCACGCAGTCACCTCTTGCTTAGTTGATGCTTTCGTTGCTAAGAAACGTACACAAGTTTCAATTCATCGTATATGCCTGCCAATACCGGCCTACCGTTTTCCATTGTGCTTATTAGCTTACATATTTTAATTATTAATGCAATAACTATTGCAAATTTTGCAAAATGGTACAGGACTTTTCGACTCAGTTTGACTCAATCTACCTTCACACTTTGGATGTGTCAAAAGTTTTCGGACCCCCTGTGCATATATTAGAGTATATACCATCGGGTGTAAAATAAGATTAATTGCTTTAACATTTTAAGAATGCAATATTATAATCATATTATTTTTCAAAAAAACTTAATTTCACATATTTTTCAATTTTATAATACACTTTTCAGACTCATATGTTGTACCAGCTGGAACAATCTTACATCTTGATATCTTCCAAGTTCATAGGGACCCCAATTTTTGGCCAAATCCAGAAGTATTTGATCCGGATAGATTTTTGCCCGAGAATATACAAAATCGTCATCCTTTTTCCTATCTACCATTCAGCGCAGGATCGAGGAATTGCATAGGTGAATTGCTCACGATTTTTTTTTCTCTTCGTGTGAATAGTTTTTGATAAGACTTTGAATTGTAGGAACCGGATGACACGGACGAATGATGATATCGAATTTCAACTGTATATCCTTTAAATAATTTATGGGCTCCAAATAAAAATTTTGCACCAAAAAAGCAATCATAGCTTTCATCTCCAGCAGGCCGAATCAACGACTCATTGAGGTGTCTTTTCCTTCCATTTTTTAAAATTGGCATAATTTTTTTCCTATAATCTTACCGGTTCTCTATCTTCGAAATATACGAATGATCTTTCGCGATCGTTCGTAAGGAATGACGACGAGGAGACGCGGACACACTTGTGTATCCCGGTACTAAAAATCACGTAAAATTTGAAGCTTCGAGGGAAAAGGCATAGTAAAAATTATTTGTACATATACCATATAGGAAGTGGTAATGGTAACTCCACGATTCTGTCATTGTTATCCCTTAAGATGTGTTACTTGTTTTGCTATGTTTTTCTCGAGCTAGTTTCTTTGCGGCGATTGCCACAGTACGCATACTGATTACAAAACATCTTGCACACATGTCGTTAACAAATCGCAAGACATATTTATTAAAAATAATTAAAGCGGACGAGCATAATTTATATAATTGTGTTGTGTATAAATTTTTTCCGATAAGGAGACGCACATATAAAAATAAATAAAAAATGATTAGAAGAAAAGTGATAGTTTATTTGTATAAATAATTGCTGTACGTAGACATTTTTAAAATTAAACATAATAATCATAAAGATTATTTTTACTGCAAATATAGAGGATGCATATATGTATTTGTAAATTTGTAAATTGTATCATTATATTATATAAACATATATTTTTTAACATAGAATAACAAAATAGAGAAAGTTGCATATTTTGTATAAAATTATAAAATAAATATTTGTAAAATGTAAAAAAGAGAAGCAGACTGACGCAAGCATCACTGCTATGGCGGTTGCTTTTGTTTGCAGATAAAAATTTAATAAATGGATTTTATAAATAAATAACACGGATTTAATAAATAAATGTGTTTGTGATAGGTAATAGCTCTCTTTATTACTTATATAGAAGAATATGTTTTCTCTTAACAATAACATTTTATTTCTTCAGCGAACATAGGATTTTCTCATTACGCATTGCTTTTCTCATTTAACAATTACAGCTTGTCCATACAAACATTAAAATTTTTATACTTTTTATTTTATCTTTTTAAAAATAATTCTAATGGATTAATGAAATTTTTGCGATTAAAATGACGATCAAACGCAAATAATTTAAATAATTTTTAATACGTACAAATTTTTATTATATATCTAGTTAAAAATAATCCTAATAATGTCATGTTTGATATCATTGTAAACACAAAAATCATATTAATTTATTATAATTACTTTTAAAGAGACAATAAACAAAATAAAAGTTTTAGTTTCTATATTATAAAATATTAGCATTTTTGAATAATTATAAGTATTAAAAAAACTCTTATAAGAAATTTTGATGCTAACTCTTTCATGCTGACGAGTTGCAGAAAGTAAGAACAAGAAAAAATTTGAAAATACGATAGAGATGACTAAACATCTTACAAAATAACAATATATTTTCTTTGCTTTTTATCTCTTTAAAAGATTAAGTTTAATAGATTGATCAAAGATTTCAGATTTTGATGTGTTTTTTATGCTTTTTTATTTTTATCTCTATTTCTATTCTCATCATTAAGTAACAATATTATGCTATAATGTACATATATAACTTATAAATTCCATAAGTAAAAGGTATTCTATATATATGTATACTTATTTTCGTTTTTCAGAGTTTGGTTGCTTTTTGATTGTGTTGAAGTATTGTGCAATTCTCTCTCTGTAATATTCAGTGTCAATATAGTAGCAGATTTAGATTTAGATTTATTGATTCCTCTTGGGATTACAAAATCTTGGGATTACAACTCTTGCAAAAAACGCTTACATCAATCTCATCTCTAACTTACAACTACATTAACCCTAACTTATCCTAACTTAACATCTATCTATTTAAACCTGCCTACACACACATCGCTACTTGCCCTACCCTAAATCAATATAATAGTATATGTGTAGTAATCTGATACATGCGGTGATATCTCATGCAGCAACATATATATCTCTATAAATATAATAATTCTCGCAGTCGCGCAAAGTGTGGAACGTGCGTGTAACAGAAAACAGGGTAAGTAAAATCGATCATTATAACGCGTCAACATGTCAAGTGCACCAGTAAAAATAAATAGTGTACATTTAGTAGTTATATGTACATAATAGGAATACATGGATACACAAAAGCGGAACACACAAGTCTTTTTTTAGTGGTATATATAACTGTGTTTAAAAAGTTTCGAGAAATTTTTATTCAAACTGCTCGCATTAAACTGCTCTTTCGGCAAATTTTTTTTTATAGATTGATAGGACTGTCTCTGACATTTATGACAAATTTCATGTTATTACGTTGAACGGTTCATAAATAAACGCTGTTTGTATAGGTGAAAAGATATTTATCTAGCGAATTTTAGTAAAATGTCAATAAATATTGAGCAAAGAATTTGCATTAAATTTTGTGTTCGGAACGAATTTTTATGTGCCCGAATTGTGAAAATGATGCGGAAATGTTAACAAATTTAATGATCGTTAACAATTGTTAATCGTCGATTACTTAACACTAAATTCTTGATTTTTTCGATGTGTTCATTATCAGTTTGAAATGGAAGGTCTTCTAGAACGTGAGTGATCTTCAACAGATTCTCTGTCTTTTTTGAACATTTTAAACCAATCGTAAATCCTTGTTTATGACACAAGCACTTATTGTCAAAACATTTGCGCATCATTTCCACAATTCGGGCACATGAAAATTCGTTCCAAACACAAAATTTAATGCAAATTCTTTGCTCAATATTTCTTGGCATTTTACTAGAAATCACTAGACAAATATTTTTTCAGCTATACAAACAGCGTTTGTTTATGAATCGTTCAATGTAATAACATGAAATTTGCCATAGATGTCAGAAACAGTCCTATCAATCTACAAACAAAAAAAATTTGTCGATAGGATTAATATGAGAAGTTTAAATTAGAATTTCTCGAAATTTTTTGAACACAGTAGTATACGTGTACATATATATACGTATAGTGATAAATACATGTTACGTATATATGTATATATGTATATATATATATATATATATATATATGTGTGTGTGTATGTATGTATGTATGTATGTATTTGTTAGCCAGAGGCAATCTAATTTCTGTGCTAGTTGTTTTATTTTCCAGAAGCAGTTTGAATGTGCGTTCTGGTTATTATCAAAGAATATTTTATGTCAGAGGCGATTTCTCGTGTGCTGGTTATTTTAAAAAATATTTTATTCCAAAAGCAATTTGAACGTGCGCTCTGATTATTAAAAAAAATATATATTTTATACCAGAAGCAATTGTTATTCGTGTGCTAGTTGTTTTAAAAAATATTTCTTTCCAGAAGCGATTTGAATGTGTGCTCTGATTATTAAAAATAAAATATTTTATGCCAGAGGCGATTTTTATTTATGCTTACTGGTTGTTTTTAAAAATATTTTATATTAGTTGCAATTTATGCATGAGTATTCTGGTTATTAAAAGTTATCTGGTTATTAACAATTATTACCAAAAGAAACTTAAAAAAATTTCCGATTTTAAAATTCAAAGTGTGCAATATTTGATATTTCCAAGGTTGAGAATATTACTCTATAAAAGTAATGCGTTGCCGTTATTATTTTTTGTAAAAAGTAACTCGTTACCGTTACTCGTTACTGATTTTAAAAGGTAACGCGTTACCATTATCGTTACTTAAAAAATAATAATTTCTTATTTTTTTGTTGTTTGTAATATAAGCTTTGTTAGATTATAAAATTATTTAATAATCAATATTAAATATAATAATCTATGTTACAATTAAACAGCAAGCGTTTTTTGCATTAAACTTATTTAATGATTCTAATTTTTTATGTTAATATCTTTACTTATCTTTATAGAAATTTAAATTAATTTACAAATTCCAATCTTGTTGAAAATTTTTATCAAACATTGTTTTCAAATTGATAATATTATTAAATATTATTAATTAATAATATTAATACTATTATACATAATAATAATATTATTTACCGTTACCGTTACAGACAGATAAAAGTAACGATTGTTGTCGAAAAAAAGTAACTGTAACGGTAACGACGTTACAAATAACGCGTTATTTCCCAATCCTGGATATTTCCTTATACGATTGTTGCCAGTCATAAAGAGTAACAAGAGCTTACAAACAGGAAACTGTTCTGAAATCGCTGGCGATGTATTTTTACTTGTTTTTTAATAGTAATCAAATTTTGCGTATATGATAATCTATTTGGCTGTTCATAGTTCAAGTTAATAGCTAAAGAAAAAAAAAGAAACATGTATGTTATCTTATATAAGCTAAAGTATAGCTTTTGATAAGACTCAAAGATAACTGACATATGTAAGATTTATATTGCAATATACGGTTGTTTCCTTATTTATTATTTGTTGCGATTGAGATAAATATATATATATATATATATATATATATATATATATATATACATATATTATATATTAGAAAAATATATATAATATATTAAATATAAATGTATATTAGAAAATATATATATTGCGACGATTTTTCCTTTCGCGGATCGTCGAACGCGGCGCGCGTCCACTGTCGCGATCTCTTCGTCGCGCGGATGTTAGGTTGCGCCAGCGAACGGGAGATGTCAAACATACGACTCGCCAATCTAGCTCATAACATTTTATTCGATATGTTGTACAAATCGCGAGATTACGCTATCGCTTAAGCAGGAAACACACACTTTTGCATAAGCGCATAAGTATAAGGAAATTGATTGGTTCATTTCGTTAGACATGTTTGTGGACCAATCAATTTCTTTATGCTTATGGCTATGCGCTTATGCAAAAGTGTGTGTTCCCCGCTTTATTGGATGAATACATTCAAATGCATATAATTCGACGGTACTCAAAAAGAATAAAAAGAAATATATTCGCACGGAACACTCGACGGTTAACAAATTAAAAAGAAATACATAATCGTGAAAGACACTCACATTCAACGGCAGACAAATCACGCATACACCACTTAGACGCTAGACGGGCGAGAATCTGTGCGAACGCCGAATTACGCCGTATTTAGAATCTTCAGAGAAACGATACATGCGGTATTAAACGCGCAATAATGTGTTAATCCGCGAAACCAATACTTAAGATGTTTCGGGGCTTGAATCGCTTGCTGACGTGCCGTGTCGCATCAAAATTAAGCTAATGACAACGCGATAAACATCAAAATTTCGAGCTTAACTCGAACGCGAAAATAACACGAAATTGCGGCTACGACGGTAGAACGATTGATTCCAACGTCGCGAACGCACGCGGCTATTATATAGCGAGATAACCTCACCGGCACGATGACTCTCGACTCCACGGAGCAGGGGCTATGCGTTGTCCTCTTGTCTTGGACTTGTCGCCAAGATCTCGCACGGAATAGAAAGATATGAACACTATAAAATTTTAGTCTTTTAATTTAACATGTTTTTGATATGTTAACAAATTTAATGTAATAAGATATAAAGATATAAAGATTTGAAACAAAAATATGAGAGAAAAAAATATTACACACAAAAGTAACAATAAACAAAAAGAATCATAATATATTAAAAAGTTATTAACAAAAAAGTTTGAAATATACCAAAGTATATGCATGGACAGGAAGCGCGCACGCTCGCGCACATACACAGTGGCACGGTCCAAAGAGGCCTTTGGCCCCCCTCCCGCACCCGCCCTGTTGGCAGTGATGCCAGATTCGGGACGCGCATCACGCCAAACCGTGGTAGAAGGGATAACAGACACAAGCGCGAACTGCGTACATGTGAGCTCGGCGCTTCGGCTAACTTCAGATAACAGAAGAGGACAGATATGCTGTTTTCTATCTCTCTTCTTCTTATCGAGCGGGCAACGAAGGGCACGCTACTCGCCGCACTCGCGCTTCTTATTATGCGTTACATTTCAGCGTTATAATTAAATGATTTTTTTACAGCTTTCCTTAGTATTACATATTTAGAGAAAATAATGATATATATTGTGTAAAAAAAGAAATAAAAATAAATATTGAAAATAAATAAATATATTTTTATAAAAAAATATCGATGTATATTTTTTACATAAAATAATAATAATAAATATATAATAATAATAAAATTAATAATATTAATAATAATAATAAATGATAATATTAATAATAATTAATATTAACGAGCTATTTTAATTAACAAGCTTTATATTTAAAATATATATATATATATATATATATATATATATATATGTATATATATATATATGTATATATATATATATATATATATATATATATAGATCTAACTTTTATTATGTTAAATGGTTTTAGATATTCATATTTTTATATTTTTTTAATGAAAAAAATAAAGTAATTAATTATATATTTCTTCCATAAATATCATTTAACTAATAATTTAATATTGATGAACAGAGTTTGTTGGGTCGTTGACGAGTTCTTTCGTTGTTCATCGACGTTTCTAACCCAAGCAATCGAAATTTCTAAAAAATTCGATCTTTGAGCAATGTTTCGGTGATATCGAGTCGTGCTCTGACGCTTTCAAGTGGATCGGGCGAGGGAGCATTTGACATTCTTCCGCGAGACTACAAAGTCAGTCCCAGATCTAACATCGCAATAAAAAGACGCACATTTTTTTCTTTATATTTTATTCCATTATTTAGTTATAATAAATCGTTATATGAAAATACCGCATTTTACCCATGTACCACTTTCCCTGCACCTCCTCCAACTAATCGATATTTGTTCGACGAAGCATCCACAGAGCTATTTATTTTAGAATGCTTCGTTAATAAATGATGCTATTTTGTCCATCATTGTGATATGAGAACCTTCTATGTAATGAATTTGCACTGCACTTTCAGTAATCTAAAAGTAATTTCTCTTAAAAAAATATCTTAAAAATGATAAAATGTGTTAGGCTTTAATAAAAAAGTTACCTTATGTAGACCATAATCCTCTTCAGGAAAAGTGAAAGGTGTAAGTGTAGGTTTTAATAATATTACAGATGATTTTATGCGTGACAATGAAGATATATCATAATCTTGTGAAGCAATTATATGATCGTAAACCGTTGTATATAAGAGTTTTTGATTTTCAACACTTAACGTATTAATCTTCTCCGAAAAGCGAGCAGTAATTAGTTCTAATTTTTTCTCCCATGTACTGCACTCTTTCAGGTCTAACGCAATCTGCAAATAATGTAAATAATGTAAATATTCTATTTTTAGTACAATAATAAGAAAGTTTATATTGCATTTCCTGGAGATACTGTATTCTATATGTCTGTATATATGTATTCTGTATGTCTATATTCTTATTGCTTAACTATTTTTTTACTGTTTTTGAATTACGTAAGTCAAATTAGTTTATCTTTTAATTATTAGCAATAACTTGTAATCAAGAATTTCTGTTATAATTTGACACCCATTTTACATATATTCTGAAATATACTATACATTTCAATCGTAAATATTATATAATTCTTAGGTACTGTTATTATTATTATCATTTTTAATTATCAATAAAATGTTAAAAACATCTTTCTGTAATCTGTATTATATATAAAATTAAATAATAAAAAATATTTTTATCATTTAAAAATATTTATAAGACTTTTAGAACAATATTCAAATAATTTAATAATGTATTTTATATACTCTTTTATATTAACTGTATGTAAACCCAATTAATTAAATTTTATAATAAAAAGTCATAATGTGATTTTGATAATTGACTTACCATTTCATTGTCAGATTCGAGATATAGTTTTAGAAGATAAAGTAAAATATCATTTTCCAATTCTTGTTGCGAAGTATGATTAAAATATTTTTTATTCAAAAATTTTGTCCAATCAGGTGCTCCATCTATAAGTATTAACCGACCAATGAAATTCTTAGCTTCTAATAATCTTGCTAATTCGATAGCAATTAAGGATCCAAATGAATAACCCACTATTAAAAATTCTTTTTGATCTTTCATTTTCTCCATTACATACTAAAAAATAAACATAAGAATATGAAATAGTATGTAAAAAAAGTGTTAGGATGTGTATAATTAAATATTGTTGTTTAAATAAACAACAATTTAAATAAAAATATCAAACAGATTAGCTTATAATTTCGTACAGGCAGAAGATACGCAGCTGATTTCATTACTGAACGAGTAACATCCGGCATATTAATTGCACCGTGTTGCAAACACATTGCCATAGATTTAATTTTCGATTCCATCAGTTTATATATGCTTGCAGATCCGTCGATTCCTGGTATAAGAAATATTATGTTTCCAGTAACTTCCGTTTTTGTATCAAGTTCTACATAAATATTTGGACTTAAGTCAGAATCCTTAAGTTTTTGTGTAAACATTTCAAAACTGTCTAAAATATTTGTAGCAGCTTCAATAACATCATACGTCTTTCCTTGCTCGGTTGCATTTATCATTTTTCTAAGCGCAGCAAAATTGAGGTTTCGAATATCTCTTTCTGTCAATAAAATATCAAATTCTCTCTCTAAGGTTTGTTTAATTTCTACTGCCATCATTGAATCCACGCCTAGTTCAGCCAGTGGTACATTTGGCGCCACTATGTTTAAATTTTTAAATCCTATTTTAAAATTAAAATATTTTGATTTGATTTTTATCAAACATTATTTTCTTTTAAAACAATATAATAATTATTAAATCTTACATTTCTTGTAATATTTTTAATGCATAATGTTTTGTTATAAAATTTTTATATTACAATTGCTACATATACTTACCCATAATATTTGCAATTGCTTCAAGTGGATTCATTGCTTGACTAGATATTTTTTTCTCAGCAACAACCATACTGCTTACAATTGACCGATCTTGTAGCAGAAATATTTCTAATGTGTCCAAACAAGAAGATATTTTTTGTTGCAATGTACCTCCAATAACAAGTTCTTTGTCATCTTCTCGCATTTCTGCGACAAGCCCAACTTCACCAATTGCGCCCCACTGTATAGCCAAACCATGTAAACCTTCTTTTTTTCTTCTTTCACAAATTCTTTCCATTACGGAATTTGCCATTCCGTAATTTGTTTGGCCTGCGTTACCTCTTCCGCATGAAACGGAAGAGAAAACGACAAAATGTCGAAGTTGAGTGCAAATAGTTCTCGATAATTCGTCCATCTTCTTCGTTGTCCATGCCTTTGACACGAAGGTTTCTTCGAATGTTTGTGAGGATTGATTCTTAAACATATCATCTTTCAAAACAACTGCGAGATTGAATATAGCATCTACAGGACCTTGTTCTTCGGCAAATTTTAATATATATTCACAGTCTCTATATCTCGAAGTATCAACAGCTGTAACGATTTGTATATTTACACCGTAAGATTGCCATAACGTTACTCTTGATCGCTGATATCCGTTTTTTATTCCAGTTCGCGAGGTTACTACTAGATTTTTTGCACCACGTAGAATCAACCAATCAATTAATTCTAAACCAAAACCACCTAGACCACCTAAAACGATATAGCATTTGCGTTCCAGGCAGTAGTACCGGGGATGTGCAAGTATAGGCGCATCCAAGGGTTCATTTTCCTTTCGAATTTTTATTATTATCTGCAAATAATATTGATCAATACAATATTATATTATATTTTGAAATATATATATATATATATGAAACAGAAATCGAAGACACACAGTTTCTATTTACATATAATATTAAAGATAACACAAAACAAAAAACTGTTTGCATTTTTTGAGAATTTAATATTTCAATTCAAATTAATCTTTATATTGTAGGTATACTAAAATATGATCATACCTTGCCAATATGTTTTCCAGCAGCCATATATCTAAACGCAGTTTCTATTTCATCCCTTTCAAAGACTTTTCTGCATAACGGTTTGATAGCCCCTTTCTTTATCCCTTCTATTATTATATTATACAATAAGATTTTATCCTCTTTTTTTGCACAAAATATCCAATTATCCAATGTTATACCATGGAAACTAATGCCTTTTGAGAATGCAAATATTTCTAAAGAATTATTAGAAATCATATCAAACTTTCCAATTTCGAGGAAACGACCACCTTTCGCTAAACAACGGATGGATGTTTGCAATTTTTCTTCAGCTAAAGAATTCAATACGATATCCACTCCGCGACCTTTTGTCTTCTGGATAATCATTTGTTCAAAACTCGTGTCTCGAGAATTTCCAATATGATCCTCGGGAATAGAGGGAAATGTTTCTCTTATAAAATTTCGTTTCTCGCTACTTCCAACCGTTGTAAATATTTCGCAACCTTCGTAAAGCGCAAGGTGAATTGCTGCTTGCCCAACGCCTCTTGTACCAGAATGAATTAATACTTTGTCGCCTTTCTTCATTTTACCTCTCAAATATAAAGCGTAATAGCATGTGCTATATACGCAAGGGACTGTCGCGGCGTCTTCCATCGTCCACTGGTCAGGTATGACCCAACTGAGATATTTATCAGCTATGTAAACATTTGTAAATCCGCTAAAAAAAGATTTAAAAAAAGATTATATAATAAATTATTTATTATATTAAAGTTACATTTAAAAAAATCTTTTTATTTTGAATGATATTCTATATATAGAAAATTAAAAAGAAATATGCAAAATATAACAATTCTTTTATTTATGTACTTCATCAAAAGTTTATTTTAAATTTAAATATAAAAGAATTATTTTAAACAATTTATTTATTAAAAATACATTAATCGAAATTCTTTGTGTGTGCGTATCATTATCTTACCTATTTGGACACATTCCCATTACTCTTTGTCCATTTTTATTAAAACCAACAAATTCCATTCCGATTAAGGAACTATTATTTTGTTCAAAAGGTGCGACGGAAGTCGAAATGAGTCTACCGCTAGCTATCATGACATCTCTAAAATTAATAGACGCATAGACTATTCTTACCAGATTTTCTTCATCATTGTTGACCAAAGATATCATGCTTTGCATCCAACAAAAAGTGCTGAGATCACCTCGCACCTAAATTAAATAAATGTAATAAATCATTTTAATTTATTCAAATTAAATTTTATTAAATCATTATTTAATTTAAAAATAAAATTATCACGAAATATTATTACAATTTTTCTAAATACCGAATCTTCTTAACATACCATTTGAGAAACATAAGCACTCTTTACGAGTTTTGGTTGGGGTAATGGTAATGGAAAATGTCTGTAAGAACCCCAAATGCTTCTGGAACGTATAACATTGATGGGTAAATCCAGTTGTAGCTGGCTTCTATACAACGGTTCTTGCAATGAAAAAGTAGGTGCATCTTTATCTTGAATAAATACACCTCTAATCATTTTACCGCCCGGTTCTTTTCGCAAACAATTTACAAGGCCGATTAGTCCGCATTCAAAGTCCCCTTCTGCGACGACTATAATTTTCGTAGTTTCATTTTCAATGTTCATGAATGATTTAAGCCTGTCTATCCATGAAAATTCATAATTATTTATATGCACAATCTGTTGACTCCTTTCAATATCATGTATTTTTCTTAATAATATAATTGTCTTGTCGTTGGTGCGTTTCTCCAAAATTACTTTTAATCCATACTTATCCAGACATGAGTAGTCGTAGATAGCATCCAACTCTTCGAATGTTAGAAGAAATCCTTTTGGCATTATGACAGATAATAATCGTTCATATAATTCGTGTTTATTTTTTGTTAAAATTTCGTAACCTATAATCATCAAACAATTTTCACTTTTTGTCAGTTTATCAAATTCTATTGTAGAAATATTGTCAGACAAAGTGATATCTTTGAATCGCTCGTGTGTTGCTACCAGTTTGATATCGGGTTGAATTTGCGGTAAATCTTCCAGAACTTTATTCACAAATAAACAATTCAAATTCTCCGGCATCACTTGATCGCTATCCTCTACAAATTCCATGATTTTTACGTTTATCATATTGCAACACTCGAGCGCAATGTGCACGGACATTCTTGTTGTATCCTCTAAGGACATTACATCTAAATCTCGATGAGCAACAAACTTGTATTCTTCAAGAACGGGATCAATTGCTCTTTGTTGGCGAGATATAACTGTAGCCAAAATGCCGCTTATTTCAATTCCTCCGGATATTAAAGCATTTAAATGCTTATAATTTTGTACAAGAACTTCTGCAATATAGAACAATAGCGCATATTTTATATAGATATATTTTTCGAAAAATAATACAAAGTTAAATATTGTGCTCATTTATAATTACTGCAAACATACGTTTCTCTTCATTTGGAAGCTTTTCGATTTGTTTTATATGAGATTCTGGATCGATTACTACTTTACGAATTCTTGTTGGTACAAAAAGACTTCTCGAATTCAGTCCTAAAATCATCATCTGTAACATGTTATCCATAAATGTTACCCAGTTGTCAGTCCAGACAATGTGACCATTCTTTCCCCTAATTGACGCGCTTTTTAGTCCACGAAATTCGCCGGTATATTGATAACCACGAAGCTTCAATTCTTTATAGATATCTTTCGTACTCATCACCTCTTCATCATTGTCATTTCGATCAATAAATGTAGTACATATTTTCTCGTCTTCAATATTAATTGGAATTCGTACTGTTCCAGTAACGACAGTATTGTTTCCTTCAATTATTTCGAATTTGTTACTACCTGTAAAAATATCGATATCAATTTTTGTAAACGTAATTTATAAGAACGCAGTTGATGCTAATAGTACATTTTCTGCTCAAATCTGCAGTCACTCTATTGACAGATTGCTCTAACGGTTTATTTGTTAAATACAAGATTTTTCTGAATTTATATTTTATATAATCTTTCCTCTCATTCATATTTTACATAAACTTTTTTTATTTTTTTGTATATATAATTTGCAAAATTAATTTAATTGTACAAGTTACCCTTTTGCATCATAAGAGTTAAATCGATCGAACTTTGTTTTGGTAATATTGTAGAACGTAGAAAATTGACATCTTCAAATACAATTGGTATATCGATATAACATTGTTTTTTAACCAGCCAACCATTTGCCATATAAGTAAAAGATAACCCGTCGCAGGTAATAATTTTTTCCATTAATGACATGTCCAGTCATATATGTAAATTCTTCGTCGAAAACATCAATAGTAACAATTACTTCCCCTTTGTCAATTGTTTTTTTCCCAGTATAACGAAATATATACCAATCTTTGGAATGATCCCATCTACAAAAATGTCATCAATTCAACAATGTATAAAATATTAATTTGTCTTTACATCACCATTAAAAATACGTCAACTCAATCTTCTGCTTGTTAAAATTTCACCATTTATCTAATAACGAATATAATTGAAGAAACTTGTGTTACATTTACCTTATAAGATGAGAAATCATTGGTGTACCACGACTTACAGGAAATTTAACTTCCGGATATAAATTTGCGATTTTTGGCTGTAATCCTGCATTATAAAGTTTTCCAATTCCATGCAAAAATGTTTCAACATTTGGTTTGTGAGAAAATTGTTCTAACGCGACATTTGTCACTGTTGTTTCTAAGGAATCATTAAGAATATATTGTAGAATGTTGTGCGATGCTATCTCAATTGTCACTGCATTGTTTGGAATAAAGCGCAGACTTTTTGAGAATAATACTGGAGCTAGCAGATGGTGTGCATAATATTTTGCTAGACTTAATTTTGGAGATGTATTGAACCATTCATAAGATTTATTCACACTCAACCATTTTGAACTTGGAGACACCTGTTGCGGCAATATTTGATTCAAGTATTCCAAAAGTTTAACTCTTGCCGGCTCGACGTAACGACTATGAAAAGGTATACTTCCGAATGAAATTTCTTTTACAGAAATATTTTCATTCTAAATAGGAATAAATTTTGTCATTTATTTAAAATTTAATATATAATTATAAATATATAAATATATTATTTAATAATATTTGAGTGTTTTCACAAACCTGTAACTTGGCGAGAAATGTTCTTACAGAGTTCTTTGGTCCACTTACAATAGAATTATGTAAATTATTGTAACAAGCTACATCAATATCCGATGGACAGATATTTTTCATAATTTCGAAATTGAGATTAATTTCAGCCATTAAGCCATCTATTATTTTTGACTTAAAAATGCTAAGCCGACATAATATGCCAACATGATTGTTTCATCAGCCGTCAAGCATCCATCGACATATCCACAGATTAATTCGCCAATGGAATGACCCATTATAATATCAGGAGTGATACCAATGCTTGTTAAAAGATCAATTATTCCGATCTGCCATACATATTATTTTTATTATAACTTTCTAATGCTTTTTCGTTGAATAAGATAATATTATGAAATGTTACAAATATAACATTCTGCATATAATCATGCAACAGGTTTTTTTATTTTAATTATATATTTTACAAATAACTTTAGTTTTTTATAAAATACTGATCTTTAAATATAAGACTCTTTGTAAAAAAAATTAGACAATACAAAAAATCCTGTAGCTTACATAGAAGATATACGTCATTTCATAAGTAATGCAAATTACTATGAATGTCTGTTAAATTTTTGACTACAAAGTATTGATCTTGATATACGATCATAGATCTTCACGCGTCATATCCCTAAGGCGTTTGCAGAAGCTATTTCTAACACTCGTCAATTCACAATGAACACGCATTATAGAAGTTTTAAGCGACGTTTTGCTTTCTCGAGTCCTCCACTAAATTGTCTAAAAATTTCGTTGGGATTACATCATGCATTCGCGGCGTTACAACATTGAGCATTACTTATGAAATGATCCTCGTATTTTATTTATAAATATATGTTTATACCTGTAACCCAATAAGGCCTACGAATAAATGGACTACATTGTCGACAATATCTTTGTTTTTATTTATTATTATATCTGTCACCGATATATTGTAAGGTCTTAAAATTGTGTCGCATTTCTGGATCGCGTTAGTAAATGCTGGAAATTTCATTAAAGCTCGACCTATCAATATTTAAAAAATCAATATAATTACATTATTTCGTAATGTTTTGTAATACATTCTCTTAAATAATATTTTTGCTAAAAAATTGATCTAAAACTGTATCAATAAAATCTCGGGAAATTGTTTATCTTGATTTTGCACTTTCTTCCTACAGTATTATTACTATATTTTGTATATTTTAGTTTAATCAGATTTAGTTATCATACTTAATAAATGTATGTCAAAAAATTACAAAGTTTGCAAACTGGAGATATTATATCTGTGTTTTATATTTCAATTATACTTAAGAATGTCAACATATGCAAAAATTAAAAATTATTAAATGTTAATTGCAAACAATTATGTATGTTATATTTTAATAATTCTTAAATATTTTTGTAATATTATTGTAATATAAAATTTGTGCGATTTACTTACCCATGTTAAAACACTGAGATCCAAGTCCCGAAAATATGAAACAAATCGGTCTTTTCGTACGTACATTGCGTTCTATTTTAATTATTGCATTATCGGATATGTTAGATCCAGCAATAATGTATCCTCTGTAGGAATGTCCTTTTATATTGTCATTATGAATACGATGTAGCAGAGAGATATATTCTACATCTATCGACCGACTTTGTACCTATAGAAATATTATTACTAAACTAATCGTAAGTATACGACAATTATGTTATATTTATAATAAACTATTCTTAAAATTAATTTTTTTTTTAAACTCAAAGTTTATGTGTATGTAAATTAATGTGTTTTAATTCAATATAATTAAATATAATTTAAGTTATATAATAATGACTTTTTAAAATTCTTTATATAAATTTAAACACTCTCTTAAATTTTTTCTGTTTTTCATTTCATAATAATATTTTATTTTATTATTTTTGTTCATTATTTAATATTTACATATTTTTTATAGTACTATATCACTACTATTTCAAAGGACTACATATAAGCATTATATTGTGTAATTTTTTTTTTACTTTTTTTATTGTAGTATATTATCATATATATATTTTATGCATTAAATACATTTTATCGTGTATATGTTTCATATGTTTGTATATTTGTGTACAATACATATGCAGTTATTCTTTATCATTTGTTATTAACAACAGATCAATTTTGTAAATATCTTAAAATAACAGAAATAATATATAAAGTCAAATTCAAACAAAAATAATTAGCAAATAAGAGCCAGCGCTGGAATTGGTGCGCATACTTTATTTAAATATTAAATTAATCTAGTGCCGAATTTACGACATTACAAAATTGAACGAACGTTTCGGTCCTTTTTTGGGACCTTCTTCAGCGTGAAAATTAGACGCAAACATATAATTAAATCGGCGGGTGAATCTAAGCGAACTAATCCATATCAATTGTATCTTAATAATATGCATTGATTCGTTATCACCAAGATATCATAAGCGCCTTTTTCTCTGATGACATGAGAATCTCAATTATTTAAACCTGACGGTTCACATCTCTCCCAAGTTGGCAAACCAGGAAGTGCATGACACGTTATGTTATCAAATCATTTCAATAGCAAACCTGCTGGAATTAACAAGGTGGGTTGAATTTAACATAGAGGGTATAATACTTAAATCCCTAAATTTTCTTATTCAAAGACAATCATTTATCCTTTCAAAAATTAAACAATAAATAAAAAAGAATGACGAAGCATAAAAAACTGTCAAAAATAAAAGTAAATAAAATTAAAAATTAATGATGAATAAATAAGTTAGAAATAAATAAACATAAATAAATAACTGATTAAATGTTGGTAAGTGAATATGTCAGATATATAAAATATAATCATAATACGTTAAACCAAGGTATGTCATAGATAAATAAACACAATAAAATTACAATAATCTGCCAATGACCACTCTTAAGGTAGAAAACTGACGAGATATAATTAATGTGTGATGTCATTTCCTTAACATATCTTGGTGTACATCAAACTGGATCGAAACGACCATCTTCATCGGGATCTCAATATGTACTGACAAATTTTCAACATTGAGAACGATACGTTGGGAGCGCCAAACAACAGTTATTGAATATTAAAGTTTTGACATTTTATCGATGACGGTCATATACATGTCGGGTAGGCATTCTGTGTCTGTTTTGTAAATTTAGACTATTCGGTCTCTTCAGACAGAGCATTTTTATTATCTCATCCCACATTTCATTCTAAAAACATCAATCTTATTATATAGATTCTGTTTAATAATTCCTACCCCTTACCTTTCAGTTTCGAGACTATTCATCATCGGCACAAAATGTTATTTAATAAGTCACATTATGTAAAAATGAATAATAATACAAAGGACTAACCCAAGACTGTTTACTTCACAATTCCGTACATTCCATCTATATCGAAACGGTTCATAAATATCACAAAAGATCTCGAGGTTAAATTATCTTATTTCAGTCTTAATAAATTGCATAAATATATTAAAAAGCACAAAGACATTACCCTAAAATCCCTTTGTAAAAATATTGTGTATAGGATTGGGTGTATGGATTGCAACGCATAGGATCCTACATAGGACAGACACGCAGACAATTGTCAAAAAGAATTTCAAAATCGTAATCACATAAAAAGCAACATAACGGTTCAATCAGTTGTTACCGATCATAGGATAAATTTTAATCATGACTTTAATTGGCAGAACGTGGAAATTTTAGATAATGAACCATCTCTTCATAAACGATTGTTGTCAGAGATGATTTTCATAAAAAAAACAAGTAAATAGTCTAAATTTACAAACAGACACAGAATGCCTACCCGACATGTATATGACCGTCATCGATAAAATGTCAAAACTTTAATATTCAATAACTGTTGTTTGACGCTCCCAACGTGTCGTTCTCAATGTTGAAAATTTGTCAGTACATATTGAGATCCCGATGAAGATGGTCGTTTTGATCCAGTTTGATGTCCACCAAGATATGTTAAGGAAATGACATCACACATTAATTATTTCTGACAGTTTTTATACTTTGTTATTCTTTTTTATTTATTGTTTAGTTTTTGAAAGAACAATTGATTGTCTTTGAATAAGAAAATTTAGGGATTTAAGTATTATACCCTCTATGTTTAATTCAACCCACCTTGTCAATTTCAGGAGGTTTGCCATTGAAATGATTTAATAACATAACGTGTCATGCACTTCCTGGTTTGCCAACTTGGGAGAGATGTGAACCGTCAGGTTTAAATAATTGAGATTCTCATGACATCAGAGAAAAAGACGTTTATGATATCTTGGTGATAACGAATCAATGCATATTATTAAGATATAATTGATATGGATTAGTTCCCTTGGATTGACCCGCCGATTTAATTATATGTTTGCGTCTAATTTTCACGCTGAAGAAGGTCCCAAAATAAGGACCGAAACGTTCGTTCAATTTTGTAATGTCGTAAATTCGGCACTAGATTAATTTAATATTTAAATAAAGTATGAGCACCAACTCCAGCGCTGGCTCTTATTTGTTAATTATTTTTGTTTGAATTTGTATTTAATAGAGCCTGTACATTTTGTTTATTTTAATATATAAAGTAATTATAAGAAAAATTTGATCATTTATGAAATAAATTATAATGTGTACTTACGTCATCTAATATAATTTTAACCGCTTCCTCCGTACATCCAGAAATAGCTACAAGTCTAGGTAAATTATTGTCTGCTTCATTGTTGATTTTAATTTTTGGATTTGGTTTCAGTAATATATGGCAATTAGCACCGCCAAATCCGAAAGAATTAATACCGATAAAACCATCCTTATATTCTGTCGGTTCAGTGATTATTTTTACTCTTCCTTCAATGATAGCAGGCATATTCTTTCGTGGACGTTTAAAATGTATAGTAGGTGCTAGTATACCAGTTTCCATCGCTATTAAAATCTTTACTCAAAAATAACGTTTAAATAAGAAAATAATGCATTAGCTTACATATAGCATTAGATTATATAGTTTTGTCAATCCTATTTTGTTGTAAATTTACCTTTGCAATTTGACAATGACCGCTAGTAGCTTCTGCATGTCCAATATTCGACTTTACTGAACCCAATAACAAAGGTAGCTGTCTTTTAGCGCATAAAGCTTCATCTATGGCTCGAAGTTCCACAGGATCGCCCGCTAGAGTACCAGTTGCATGAGCCTCTATGTAAAATAACTCAAGAGGCGAAATATCGCAATCTTCGTAAAATTCTTCCAATAACATTTTTTGTTTGTCAAATGATGGAAAGGTAATTCCTTCTTCTTTAAAACCATCGCAGTTGGTTTTTCCATAGACAAAAGTCGCATAAATTCTTCTTGCATTTTTTGCTTTTTGTAGGTACATTACTGCAGCTGAATCACTACGCATGTAACCACTACCTTCTTCATCGTAAGGTTTACAATAACCATCAGTAGATAGAACTCCTAAAACAATCAGCAGTTTATTTGTTTCAATCAATATAAATGATTGATGTATTTTGTTTAAATATTTTACTATTTAAGAATGTAACAACTTTGAACGCAGTAATATTATCTTCCATATACCCAGGCAAAAAAACTGATGAGTGACAGAAGGAATAATACACAAATTTATGCTAGCGACAATAGCCGCTTCGCAAATGCCAGATCGAATCATCCTGTAAGCTTCCATTGCGAAATGACTCGAGCTGCATGCAGAATCGATGTTATATATTGGTCCAGTAACGCCGAGCCAATAAGAAATTCTGCTTGCTATCATATTCTTAGAGCATCCAAGAATGGGTAATCCAGCAATCTATTAACAATTATATACAGTTTTCATATTAAAAATGTTTTCTCTCCATATCTTTTGTGTTAATATCTTTTTGTATATGTATATTTAAATACTTTTAGAAACGCGTGTTTCTTTTATCGATTTTTAATACTTAAATTATTAAATAACCATACAATGTGAACCACATACTTGAGGTTTTTCGTATATCAAATCTAAGGCTGATTCAGAAGCATTTATTGCTGTGATAACACTCGTATTTGTTCCTTGCAGTTCTGCGGGATTTACACCCGCATCAATAATTGCTTCATAGGTATGCTCAAGTAACATTCTGCATCCAGGATCAAGTACATGAGCTTCTTCGGTCGATATGTTAAAGAATTCAGAGTCAAATTTTTCTATATTGTTAATTTTTCCTATTCGAGCAGGCATTTCATAGATATCTGTTAAGATTTAAAATAATTTGAATAAAAATAATAATAATAAAATAAGTAATATTATCATATAATAAGTAATGTTATCATATAAGTAATATTGTCACATTGTTATATGATAGATAGTTAGACTAAAATATTTCTAAAGACATATTTTATATACAGAGTGTCTTACAATCTCCGCATAATATTTTATTAGCATATTTTATAAGTAAATGTTGAAAGATTGTAATGCCAAATTAAATATACCCGTCACAAGTGATAGATCGAAATATGCGAACGTGCAAACGTGCTAACGAGCGAGCGATCGAAAATGTGATAGCGCTGGAAACGAGCACACTGGCGAACAATACTTTGGTGAGAAAACACGTGCAATCGAGACTAGTAAAAACCGTTACGTGGCTTTATGCGAACATTGTGTTAAATATTTTTTTTGTTTTATTATTCTTCGATTAAGGCTTTTCATTAAAGTAATTCTTTTGTTTAAAATCAAATGTGTTTATTTCTAATAAACTTTTCGTCTAAAATATCAGTAAATAAAGTCAAAAATTCTAATACAAAAATTGCAATAATTTTTGAATCAAAAGCAATCAAAGTTTATCAAAGATATTGCGTAAAACTCGCGCGCTCATGCTCGTAATTACATTTACATACATACCGATCTGTCATCTATTATTGATTTTTTCAAGTCAAGTGATATTGATTTTTACTGCACAACTAATTTTATTTTATCGTTTCCTATGTATTACGCGATATCATTGGTTAACTTTGCTTATAATTCACTTATAACTCAAAAACTATTGCAGTCTCAAAATTATTGCGTTAGAATTTTTGACTTTATTTTACCCCTAGAACACATTAATAAAATATTGTACGAAAATTGTAAGATACTCTATAATTTTATTTATTTATGTATAGATTTTTTCAAAGTTTATTTTCGAAAATTGTATTATTGTATTACAGTTAGTCCAGCGTTGATGATCGCTCGAACCAAGATCCATTTTATTGAAAATATTATCCTGAAATTCTTTTATATTGTCAGAATTAGGAAATCTTCCGGCAATACCAGAGATAACTATTTCTTCTTTAGCATCAACACTGACATATGGATTGAACCGCTTGTTATTTTCCATCTTTTACAAATTCAAATAATTCTGAAAAGAGATATCAGAACTTTATTTGAGAATTACATGTATAAGATGTCTATAAAGCCTGTCTCCATCATCTATATTTCGGGAACGGTTCAAAATTATGAAAAACTGCAAAATACATATCGATCATTTTGAGAGACTAATTTTTTTTTAAGGAGGGAATTCAGTGTAAAATCAAAAAAACTATATTTAAGAATTTTTTTCTGATAAATAATTGATTTTTTTTTCAAATCACTTTATTAGCATCACAAAGTACATAATTTAAACTACTTTTTGTGAAATTTTTGTTAAAAAATATAAATATTTATAACTACAATAGCCAATAGTGCAAGTCGCTTTAGAAAAAACGGGCACACGCTTAGTGAGTCAATGAAAACTGAAGCAAAAAATCAAACATTTTCTTTAAATATAAAACAATAGCTTCAGTTGCACGTATGGATTTGAATAAAAAATTATTTGATACAAAAAAAATGACAGACTTTTGAAGAAAAAAGTACCAAAATTAATGAGATATTGATCTCTATTTTTTAACATTACAAAAGAACAAATTATTTAATCAAAAATTCCATACGTATTACTGAAGCTATTGTCTTATATTTTAAGAAAATGTTTGTTTTTTTTTTGTTTAAGAGTTTTTGTTGCCTCGTTATGAATGCGTCCGTTTTTTTTTTTAAGATTACTCACAATATAGGCTTTTATAACTATAAATATTAATATTAATAATTTGTAACAAAAATTTCACAAAAGATAGTTCAATCTCTATACTTTGTGATGTTAATAATGTAATTTGAAAAAAAAACTATTATTTACCAGAAAAAAATTGTTAAAAATAGATTTTTTTCAGCTGTTACGTTGGTTTCCCTTAAGGGGATTGGGGGAATTGTCTCTCCAAAGAAGTCCCTCCTAGAGGGACACCAACTCAAAACTTTCATTCCATATCTTAGTATATTGTTTGAAAAGGCATAAAAAAAATATATCAATCTCCAATTTGCGACAAAGAAGGCAAACTTTTCTTTTGCCTAAACCGGAGGTTGATCCGTTCAAGTGTTATGGTCAAAATTTGAAAAAAACTAATTTTCAAAAAATTGTTACTCTCATTTGGAAAATCTTAAAAAAGCATTCAAGAAAAGAAAGCGTTTGTTTTTTAAATTCTTTACATAAAAAAATTCAGATTAAACCTTGGTTTTTTTTTTTTTTTTTGAAAATGATACGCAAAAACTGTTTAATGTTTAATTAAAAATAATGCCAAAATTATTTTTTATATAAAATCTAGATCAAATCTGAATTTTTTTATAAAACAGACTTGAAAAGACAAACATTTTCCAATCTCAAACGTTTATTTAGGATTTTTCCAAATAGACAACAATTTTTTTGAAAATTGGCTTTTTTAAACTTTGATCTTAAATAATTCTTGAATGAGTTGACACGTTAATTTTTGATTTGACGCAAAAAAAATTTTTTGTTAAGCCCTTTTAAACGATATACAACAATATGAGAGATTTTATTTGAAATTTTTGAATTGAAGTCTCCCAGGGACACTCTCTTGGAGAGACGACTCCTTTAACTTTCTTAAAAAAGTAGCCTCTTGAAATGATCGAATACGTATTTCACATTTTTTTCATAATTTTGAACTGTTTCCGAAACATAGAAAGTAAGGACTTTATAGACATTCTGTACATGTAATTAGAATAACAAAAAATTAATCTTTAGCAACTATTTTTGAAATAACAGAAAATTTTTAGCAAAAATATAGAAACAAGTAAAAAATTGTGCAAATTAAAAACTTGCACATGGCTTCCTCATAATTTTATTTCCTTTTTTTATAATATCAGCAATCGTAATTACAAAACGTCAAATCATCAATATCAATCATATTTTAATGATATTCTATTCATGTAAAACAATTTAATCTAATATTTATAAAATTTGCAGAAATTAAGTCGTGAACAAACATTTATTGAAAAATTCAAAATTTCATAAAAAATGAACCGTTTCAACAATTCTAATCAAATTCAATACCAAACATGCTTTAATAATATTCTATTCATATAAAAAAGATTTAGACAAGTATCTCAAAATTTGCGGAAGTTAGAAAAATTTTTAAATTTTTCAAAACATCCTTTTTTGAAGAATTTAAAATTTTATAAAAAATAAACCCCTTTATTGATCCTAGCCAAGTACAATACCAACCAATCTTGAACAACATTTTATTCATATAAAAAGTTTTAGCTCATTATCTTAAAATTTACGGCAGATACTCTAATCACGTCCTTTGGTGCACATACAAACATATATACACACATACTCGACATTTTGTAAAAATATGTTTTTTCGACGTTTTAGAACATTCTAAACACACTTGCATCAAAATTAGAAAAAAAAATTTTTCTACATAAACAAAACTTTCTCTATGAAGAAGCCAAAAGAGAATAACCATACAATTTTAAGTATATAAATATATATAATAAATATAAATATTATATTTATAAATATAAATTTCCAAATAAGTGCACTATTAAAAAAAATTGGAAACATTTTTATATCCTAAATATTGAGCTATTTTTAAATTGCAACTCGACGAAAAATCATCGTAAACAAAAGTAAAAAAAATTTCTTTTCTAAAAATGAGAAAATAAGAAATTTAGGCAAAATGTTGCAGTTCATCGTAATCACCGATAGCTTGTAAAAGGTGAAACTTCAAGCTTTAAAATGTTTATTTTTTTAATTTTTTATTTACGATGGTATTTTTGCCTAGTATTGACATCACTTTTAAAAAATACAGATTTAGTTTTAACTGTGTAACTCATTCAAAAGAAATCAAAATAAAAAATTTTCAAGAAAACATTTTGTGGGTAAAATGTTGTAGTTTATGAAACTAGAGAGAAATTTCTTTATACAGCTGCAGAGTGTCAAAAATATGTAATTTTAAGCTACAAAACAGTTCTTTTTTAAAGCACAGAACAAGTAACATAAAAAAATTTTCTAAAAGCACTGATAACGTGTTAAAGTTAAAACTTCAAGTTTCAAAATGCTTTTTTAATTCTTTGTCTACGAGAATTTTTTGTCGAATTTCAGCGGTTTGCAAATAACCCAATAATTAGGGTATGAAAAGTGTTTACTATTTTTTTCGAGTAATGTACATATAAAATAAAAGTTTTTCAAGTTCTTTTAATCAATGACTTAACTGTAGTATATAGTATATAAGATTGGTATAATTATACAAAATTTTAACATTATTATTTAGAAAATTGTTGATGAAGGAAAAATTCTTTCTCTAAAATAACTAATGACTGTGCAAATGTATCATTATTATGTCAGAATAATTATTAAAAGATATAAAATATTTTTATTGTTAAACAATGCAAAAAATTTTTGTATTTTGAGTTTCAAGGTATAGAAAAGCAGATTAAAGAAAAGAAAATTTGTAGAATAAAAACATATCACAGTTTAGACCAAAGTTAGACTAAAAAGAAAACTGATAAATATATAAGCTTTATTTCACGTATGCACTAATTGTGCTCACTATATTGTGCACATGATTCAGTTACATAAAAAAGAAAATCTTTGAGATAATTTCTTAAAAATTTTAAAAAATATGTGAAAAAGAAATATTTGTACTCACCACGTTCAATTTTTAATTAATTTTTTTATGAAATCAATATCTGCGACAATGTTATTAAGAACAAAACTTTAAAAAACTGCTTAATTCGATGACAATCTATATCGTAGAGCGAAACGTACTATCTGTTAAATCAGGTAAACTCTGCAATAACTACTCAATATATAGCAGTTTCACTTCCGGTAAAAATAGATAGTCATAGTCAATTTAATTATGTATTCAATTAAAATGCATTTTATGCACATTGTGTTAAAGTTCAACAGTTACGCATTCACAAAGCAAGAATATGCGTATTAAAGTAGAATTTTACGAAAGTATATTCAAATGCGAGATGCATTGTTTGTTTAAACTTTCATGCGCAGTTGTCAAGCATCAAATTATGCAATATATATATATATAATCTTTTATAAATACTGACAAAATTTTGAAAGAAATTAAAAACACATTTCGGAATTCATAATAAAACTATTTGTTTGCATTGAAAATGTTAAATTACTACTTAAATAATATTTTTGGTAAAAATTTTATCGCATTTAATGCTTTTAGTAACTTTTTCAAAAACATTTTATTTTCTTTAAATATTTCATTTTTTAATTAAACAAAAAATAAAAATTTGGAAATCATAAAAATGTGAAAACTAAAAAAACTATATGCATTTAAATAGATGTGTACATTTGTACATACATACACCGAAAGAAAAGTTTCTTTTGAATTAATAAATTTTGTTGAAACCAAAGAAATATAATGCTTGGAATAGTCCAATCATATTAATGATTTGAAATAACAAATATAATTGTTTGGTTACTAAATAATATATTTATTTACTTTAAATAAAATATTTTTATGAATGAATTTTACTTTTTCGTCAACTTAAACTATTATATTATTTTTTCAAATAATTTTACAGTTTTCTTTACATAATATTCTTGTTTTATTTAAAAAATTCATCATGTTACTTTGAGCAATTTAAATAAAGCTTGGAATAAATTAGATAAAGTTTGATTGTTTGTTACTGTATCTTTCTAATTAAATCTTTGCAGCATCTTAGGGCCATGGCATATAGAAAAACTTAACTTTACTTATTCAGACAATTTCTGTTGGAATAAATGAATATTAGATTACGTTTATCTATCCAATTTTCCAAAAATCAATTTATCATCTAAATTTTTCTTTTGTAAAGTGTATTAGAAATGAAATTGATAGAAATAATATTAGACGTTATTAGTCGCATTTTGCAGGCTTTATACAATATACAGGGTGTCCGGCGTCAATCGCATCACCAGACGAGATGGAGTAAAGAATCGCGCGCGCAAACTTCTCCGCGAATTAACGCTACAACCCGCGGATTCTAATAATTCACAGTACTTCGGAGTAGAATCTTATTGTGATCCAGAATACGAAAAGTTGTTTATAAATCACCATACCGCGACTCTCGCGATCGCGCAACGCGTCACCAAGTGCATAACTATTATCGAGTGGCCAGCCAAGTTAATCCCGATAACTATAGAGCGTCCAGCAGTTCCACTCCGCGAAATTAACGACAAGGACCCAAGGAAGGCCAGACATCCGTAAGCCAGGGCAGAAACCCCGTTTCCTCCATGCAACGTCATTAAAACATCGAGGAAAAGCCGAGCATCACAAGGTAGGAAATTATACTTATGCGGCTGCTATTATCGCCGAATTTATACTCCGCTTTATATTCTGTCTAGGGAAGGAACATAGCATTCGACCCAGAAATAATTCCCCAGTTATCGTATTTATTCCGTTGACTCGACGTATGAAGTTCCTTTAGGTAGCCTCCTTAATATATATATATATATATATATATATATATATATATATATATATATATATATAGATATCGGATTCATATTTTTGCTTAGATATGATATAGATAAAATACGTAAATATAACACACTAAATATGAAACATTTTCGAATATAAAATTGAATTCAAAATACTCCAAGATATCTCAGAAATCCTGTTTTCCTCGAGTTTCACTTTTACAACTTACCCTTTTTTTTGTGTGGCCCGATTTCACTTCGTGACCCATCCTTTGTTCCTCGAAGATTTTCACTTTTACGACGTACCTTCCGATTTCACTTCTATGACTCACTTCGTGCCTAACTCCGAGTCCCTTTTTTTGTTGAACCTTTGAGTTTCTCTTTTCTGACGCATTCCAAGTTTCACTTTTATGACTCATCCTTTTTTTTGCCTACATCTTGATTTCCCTTTTGACTCATCCTATCTACCGCGAATAGCTTGGCTTTTCCTGACGCTTCCTCTGTTCGTGTTTAATATTTATTTAAATGCACCGTCTTCGTTGAGACACCCCCTCCCCCTTTAACCGTGTATCCGTCGCGAATAATCTTGATCGCAGGGAAGAACCACGCGGTTCATTTGACCCGAAATTCGCGATCGTGTTCCGCGAAAATTTTCGAGCTCTGCATTCCTTTTCTCGCAGCCGGAATTCGCCGGGACGTAACACTTGCGCGCTCTCTCGACGAGCATTCGATTGGCGACGTATCGATCAACGAGGTCGCTGCTTCGCGAGTACACAATATCGTGCTCGCGGCAAGCCGCGTCCAACGGATTAACGCCTCGCGCTAATCTCTTAGCGAGACGGATGCAGAATTGATAGCCCGGTATTTTCAATTCGAAAGGCAACGCGTTTATCCCTCTGTTCATTAAACCCACACCGCTGATATCATCGGCCTTTCAACCTCGAAAATAGCATTCGCTGCAATCTTCAACGAATGATGCCGGTTTGTCGATGTGCGTTCGTTGCCAAAGACGATTGTATTGTTCTAGGCATCGACGGTAGAGCCGTACTTCTGGATCCGTTCTTGCATGTTCGGGCAATCTCTCCCAAACTCGTTCCACGTAGCGACCGAAATGTCGCAGCAAATCCATTTGGGGATAAACTGCAACTGCTCGGCAGTAAGCTCGAGAATATCACTGTTTAGTAATAAGATAAACATCTCGATCGACCGCGAATGAATCGTTACTGCGCGATCGACGACGATCGACTCGTATATAAATAAGGGAGTCTCGCTTTCGTTTCGCAAGTGTTTCGCACACGCGCGCAACGATTGAAAGGAATGCGGTTCGTGCGGCAATCGCGATAAAAGTGACGAATCTGGACGGTAAGACGCGATCGGACGGTAAGAGCGAAATCGCTATGGAGACCCGTTTCAAGCCGATCGTCGAGCCGCTACGCCGCATCGCCGAATGCGCCGAACGGGACAAGCTACACGCGAAGCGGCCGATGCTGAACCCGCGACGAGCGTTGAGGAAAAATGGAAGAGGGAGGAATCGCCGACGAGGGAAAAGCCCGAGATGAAACGAGTACGGGCGAGACGACGATTGGACGCTATCTCTATTCTATTAGACGCGTTTCCCGTCAAGAAAGATCCGCTCGCGTTAAACGAGGAGAAGATATTCGAAACCAAGAATTTCGAATCGCCCTCGACGCTCGAAACATCGGCTAGGCGAGTTCTTCGAACACCTCTATGTCAAATATTGCACGGTCAACTAGGATCATTGGGACGAAAATACGTGGGAGCTCTTCTCAGTGGGAAAAAGTCGAGCGAGATCGATCATGTTTATGAAGTGCGTTAGCGAGAACGGCGCGATGCTTGGAGACAAGCGTTTCGAAGTAGACGTTGACGAATCTATACTCATAAACAGAGTCAGATACGTTGCTATCGGATTATACGAATTGATCTTCAAGAGAACGCCCAAGAGAACGATTTTGCGTACATCGAAAATTAACGTATAGAAGTACACTGTTAACGACGAACGCTCACAGACATGGTTATAAAGCTAGTAACCCCACTTTAGGAAACACGGAATACAAGTACAAACATGTTATCGCTCGACTCTTACAGTACGCTGGTGCAAAGATGGGCGTGGGCCGCGTACCGTCGACTATGCGAGTCACGGGAAATAGAGTCAATTACGTTCATTGGAACAATCCGAACGAATTAGTGGATCGTTTGCGATTGCTAGATGTTTCGCGTCGAGCCGGAAACAACGCTCATGATAACAAGATTCTATCGATAATCGAGGAACTTCGCGAAGCGGGCGAGATTCTATAAATCGAATGGTCGCAGTCGCGCTTAAGGTACGCGCGATGTTCGTGAACAAATTCTGCATACCTCTGAAGAAACGCGACGATGAAGTCAAAACCGGAAGACTACGCCCGGCTATCCAATCTCTGCAAAATTACGTGCGCGATAACACGTTATGCGTAAGCTCTACTGTCGACTATGACATGAGAGAGCGAAAGTAAGACTTTGGTTCCGCCGGAGGATGACACTGAAGCGACGAGCAAGAGTTACGTCAAACTCGCGTTGCGCGCCGAGAAGAAGGACGAGATTGAGTATCGCGAAAACGCCGAGAAGATCGCGTCACGATTAAGAAAAGACACGGATGAGGCGGGATAGAGCGTCGTTCTGTTGTTCGCGAGACTGACTCAGCTCGAAAGTGCCCTGAGGAAACGGTTGGATATCGCGGAGAGTTTCGTTTCGAAAATCGAGACAAACGTCAACGCTCTGAATAAACGAATTGAAGATTTGAGTAAACGAATCGATACCGCAAAAAACATCGCGTCACAATACGCGGCAATTACGTCCGCCGAAAACGCTGAACTCGATACGACATTTGACCGGAAAGTCACAAATCGCGACAGATTCCGTAGCGAAGATAAAAAAATTGGAAGATTCGACGTCGCGATTGACGAGAGAATCGAACGAACTGAACAAACGTATAAAAGACTTAAAGAAAGCCGCGAGCGAATCTTCCAAGAGAGTGAGCTCATCGAACTCGCCAACAAGGACTCTTCCGGTATCGAGATCGAACGAGAGAGGAAAGAGAACGTGAAATGATAAAAAGAGAAAGACGTTACTTCGATAAAAAGAGAAAAATATAATGAGTGTTGAGAAACGAGAAACGAAAACTGGTGGAAGAGTTGCATGCGCCCGCAAGAAAAAACTTCCCGCGTCACGATACGCGGATACGACGACTTGTGGCAGGCAGACGTGGTCGAGATGCGACCTTACACGAGACAAAACAAAGGTTATTACTACATTCTTACCGTTATCGACGCGTTAAGTAAAAGTGCGTGAGCCGTATCGTTCAAAAGTAAAAGCGCGAGCGAGGTTGTCCAAGCATTATCTTAAATAGTGCGAGAATCTAAGCGGTGTCCGAAAAATCTGCAGACAAGGGAATAGAATTCTACAACGCCGAAATGCGAAAGTTTGCGGAGAAACATGAATCATTATTTGACGTACTCAGTGATGAAAGCGTCGATCGTCGAGAGATTTAATCGCACGCTCAAGAACTCCATGTGGAAATACTTCACGCTGAATGGAACGTACAAGTAGATCGATGCGTTGCCTCGTCTCGTGAAGCAGTACAACGCACGAAAACATCGCACTACGATATGAAACCTGTCGACGTGACCCCCGCGATCGCTGATAAACTTTTAAAGACGGTATACAGTAACATAAAAATCGCCGTTCCCGCAAAATTTAAAGCGAGCGATTCGCTACGCATCAACAAGTTCAAAACGATCTTCGAGAAAGGTTTCACGCCCAATTGGACCACCGAAATATTCCGAATAGCCAAAATACAACGAACCAATCCCGCGACATTTCTGTTGAAAGACTCGCGCGACGAGCCGATCGCCGGAGGATTCTATCAGCACGAGTTACTTCGTGTCTCCGACCACGACTCATGGGGTGGATATATCTCGTGGAAAAAGTGCTGCGCCGAAGGGGCAACGAGATTTACGTGAAATTGTTGGGAATAGACGAGACGCACAATTCCTGGATAAACAAAGCAGCCGTATTACAACAAAAATATATTTATTTTAAATACATTATATTATTAATAAAATAAAATATATAAACTACATTTTATTATACGCTATATATTTATTACATAACCTTATAAAATATAGGAAACTTTATCGACTTAAAAAATTTATTATAGTGATATTTTATAATGTCCCCATGGTAAAGTATCCGTCTTTCTGGTACGACGTACCACTTATCATCATATGAGCTAAGCGCGATCTTTGACTCCGACACTGTGTATTCCTCGTGTAACTTGGATCTTAAGCAAGATTGCTCGCGCGTCATTTCGATCTCTCGTCGAAGACAGCGCACATAATCGTCGAAGGTTATCGTTCTCACGACAACGACGCTCTTCAATGCCTTTGATCTTCTCCGTCTCGTTCGCAGCGTGTACATCTTCGTTCTAAATCCGACAAATTTTGTCATAATAGAGCCATTGTTCTCATCCTTCATCAAATCCGGCATTCTCCTGTTAACAAGAGCTATACGCATTGTCCGCCGCGTAATTGTTCGTATCGAATCTATCGATATCGCGCTTCATATCCTCGTACACATCCTCGCACTCGACGCGATAGATAAGACTGTCCGTCGGTGTACATTATTCCGTACTTATCTCGATCAGCGGTAACATATACTCTTAGCGAAATATTAATATTATAAGATTCGACAAACGAATCTTCGACACGTCGAGGATACACGTGTCTACATAAATCGGTTTATAAAATTTAACTTCGAGTTTGCGCAAAACAACTACTAGATCCTTCGCGAAGACAATCCTGCTGTGAAAGTTGGGCTTAGCGATCATTGTTTCCGCGCCGTATCGCCCGTTCCGTTGAGTCACTAGCCGAATGTCCAAATGATTACGCACGTTCTCCATAGTTTTACTGAACACGGCATTATTCATTAATTTGTACAGATTTCTCTCAAACTCGTTTTTCGCGCTAATTCGCAATCGCGTATTCAGCTCAATGTATCCGCGCAACCACGGAGATTGTGCGAATCGTAGTATTCTATGCATCCTCGTAATACGTAATCCGTGTATAACGCATTGTTGCAAATTGCGATAGTGCGTTACGTAACAGCGCTTATCGTAGAGCATGGCGAGGAGTTTATCTTGCCGTTTTCCGTGCAGTTTATCGCGCGTCTGGGGCAAATGAACGATGGGCAAACGAACGATGGGCAAATGAACGGTGTCCAAACGAACGGTAGGCAAATGAACGCTGTTCAAATGAACGGTGCGCGTTTTTTTGTGTCCAAACGAACGGTGTTCAAATAAACGATGTCCAAATGAACAGTGTCCAAGTAAACGATGCGTATTTTCTTACGTGTCCAAAAGCTACTATTTCTAAAATTACTGTGTCCAAATGCACTGTGTCCAATTGAACCGTGTGCAAAATCTCGTGTCCATTTGAGATGTGTCCATTTGCGTGTCCAATTGTACTGTGGCCAAGTGAAGGCCACTCGACCTCTGTACCACCCGGTGAGATGACAGTGATCGCGAAAGCGAGCGTCCTTCGATTCGAACGGTTTCTCGCACACATGACAGTGTGTCGCGTCGCGAAATCTCTCCTGCTCTTCCGGCGTAAAAGGCGTCATGGGTACGACGATGTTCAGAACTTCTCTCGCGCGGTGCGCTAAATCGCGTAATTCCCGGACGAACCACAACACGCAGCTCTCGCCGCGATAAGCTCTGTACATCGATTTAGCGTCGTCGAACGCGCACCGAGCGTAATATCCCACGCTGTGGATCTTGTGATGCTGAACGGTAAACGCGTTCGGCGTTGTCCTTTCTTCTTTCTTTTCTAGAGCGTATTCCAAGTCGGCGTACACCACGTACGGAACTCGCTCCTTTCTGTCGTCCTTAAAATTTAATCACTTGTCCTCTTCGATAGGAAGGACGATAGCGCATTCGTTATTTTTTCGCAGTTCTCGCTATGAGCCGATAACTTATCGCTCGTTCGAAAATAGTGCATACATCTGTGAAACGACATTTATCATTACATCACGCGCATTATTCACTCGACAAATTTTTTAGCTTGTACTGATCGCATATATGTGCTTTCTGCAGCCGAGCGCTCAATTGCGAGCCGACGAGACGGAACAGATTCTTGATCTACGCGAAGTGCGTCGCGTTATCTCGTTGCGTCGCTATCGCTGAAATACAGGAAATTCATGTGTTCGTTCTTCTTGCGATCGTTGAGACGCAGAGGAACTATATCTTTTTTCTTATTCTTCTCATTTCGAACGATATACAGATTAATAGATAATATCGTTGAAATCTGGCTCGAATCTGACGATTCCGTTCAAACTCATGGGAAACTCAACGCCCTCCAGACACAACATCGTCGTACAGTGAGGATATCGAGAACTTCTCTCGGCGTGTTTTTCAACCGGATATAAAGTAGCAACTACCGCCCACGCAAAATACGCATCGTCTGTGGATCGTACGTTAACCACCGCTCTTTTCAACTTAATCTCTAACTATATATCGACGCGACATCCAACGCGCATAGGGTTACCTGTTCATATTCACCGTTAGATTCAGTATCCGCGATAACGCCCATTCGCTATCGCGCTCTTGAAACTCCTCCAACGAAACTAGAATCGCATCGATTATGCGCTTCTCGTACCACTCTCGCAGATCGGACGTGGACAGAAGCGGATGATTTTTCGTAACGATGGCCTTAACAGCAATCTTGTCGCCTAAGACGAATTCGCCATTAAACGTATAACGATGCATACATTATTCGGCCATCCACCCGCCGGATATTGCAACCCGACGACCATCGGTCGGACCGAAACGCGCGTAAAATATCACCATCCCACGCCCAACAGTTACGGGACCATAGAGCGAAGGTACTATGTACCTATGAAGGTACCCCATTGTGTAAAACCATTGAGCGAACAGCTATATTTATTTATATTTGTATTTATGCCACCGGTTAGGCACACCGTACCGGAGCACGAGTCGAGCGCTCGGGAAACCACTCTGACCGTTTCCGAATATTCCCGAATCACGAACGGGCTCAACCGAATTGTTAATAAACAATTATCGCACCAAATCACAAAACCGCCGACACGGGATATAAATAAGCGCTCTCAACGCACTAAAAAGACAGAATCTTCTGCGCCGTCTCTGAAGTCGGTAAAACGCTAAGAGCTTCTGAAGAAACCGCACACTTGAAAAGCGTTATCGAGATTGGGAGTACTCCATTTCTGCTGGGCTTTCCCAGTATCCCGCAGCAAAACGTTTCCAAACAAATCTCCGATCGTCCGGCAATATTTCTAGCGATGGGAATTTACCTGTCACCGACGGATATTTCCGTCTGCCGGACGCTCCTATCTAATCGCAAACTGCTTCCGCCGATCTTCCGGACTATCTCAAGATATTCCGCGAATCGTCACCGCCGGCCGAGACTCGCCATTTTTACGGCAACCGCGCATCGAGGACCGTAAGACCGCCCTACGCGCTGAATTGGGAAGTATGCGATTCCCCAGCCGCATGGCACTCACCCCTCGCGGGGACACTGCCGAGTGCCTCGTCGATCCGACGGGTGATATCTATCGATCGCTCGTGTTGTGAATATCGAATCTCGTGCACCGCGTTCTGACACAACACGTAACCGCGTCGTTCTCATGTGCATCCTAGGCACCCTCACTGTACACGCGCTTAACGAACAAACATGCTGCACAAACACACACACACGCGCGCGCGCCCGCACACCGCTTATCCACACCAGCTGCAAATTGTATCTCGCACGGGCATTCGCTCGCAGCGCAAGCGTACACCCGCGTGCCCCGTGCGCCACACGCACACACACACACCCACACATATCCATACATACAATTTATATTTGGACGAACAATGAACCACTATTTATTTATCTAAATTTATTTATTTCCCCGTGTATTTCGTTGCTTGTTCATTGCTCTGGATCTTGATCCCGACCGAGTTATCCCGCGGCGGTCGACGAAAAAAATCGACCGTTACAAACATGGTATTAACTTTAATGCTATTGTATCTACCCATAACATCACATACGGTATTCGATCGAATACCGTATTTCTAGCATCTTCGAGAAACCGCAGAGGTTCGATGTAATCGAAATTGATAACAGCACGTTAAAAGGCGTCTAGCGAAAGCCGTCTCGATCTCGGACGAAAATCTCTCGCGCCTCCCGCCGCCATTCGAGCGCTCGAAGCACCGACGCAGGTCGTCCCTCGAGCAAGTCAATCGAGCGATCAGAGAGTTGATCGTCCCGGTGAACCTTCCTCGACGCTTCCTTCGACACCTCTCCCGCAGAGATACTCGTCGCATTGTCATGACGCTTCGCGCGCTATCGAAAATATCCTTTTCTTCCGTACTTCCATCGATTCCTTAATATATACACAAACCTTTTACTAATTAATCATGTATCTTCCTTATACTCTTTGAGATGAAACAAAGTTCTCGTCTCGCAACTTCTGCACCAATGTTTCTGCGAGTCGAAGACTTCGTCGATGAAATCGAACGCTTCCATCACGTCGCTGATCACTACTTTCTTTAAAAATGTTGGTTCAATCACATCGATCGATTTTTCGTACGCGCAATCGCGCAAAATCTCCCCTATTGGGTAAGTTGACATGTGGATTGACGTGTATTCTTGTCGCTCTGTTTTTGTGAGTCAATTTTTGCCGCTTTTTGCCCTGCGGGGCATTAATTTTTTTTAGAATCTGTCAAGGGCTTCCTCTGCTTGACTTTGTGGTACAAGCAGTTTCTGTACTGGTCAATTGACCAGGCTGTTGGACAATTGCGGGGATTTTCGACTGGATTTTTCTTGGTGTGAGTCTCATCGTTAATATTTTTCGACCTAGGCATATTATTGGTTACGTGTGAAGGATGGAAGCCGGCGTAGGAGTTGGTGGGCAGGTTGACAGTGGCGTAGGAAGGAGGGGACTCACGAGACAGTCTTCGAGCGCGGCATTGTTAAATCTTTCAGGTATGTCAGAGAGAGCAAATAATACCGATACAATGAAGCTCGAGAGTAAATGCACTCAGGGCTACGGTAAATAGACATACTGAGGCTGTGTCTAGGCTGCTCTTGTCCAGTAAGGAAACGCTGGAAAAGAGAGGAATTGTCGAATCGGCTTTTCATGCATGCAGAGATGCTTTCATGGAAGTATCCACGGTTTTGACTGGTTTAATTGAGGAGAAATCAGCATCTGCGAGCTATACGGCGAAGGATTTCAAGGAGGTTATCGTGGAGGTGTTAGAAGACTTCAATAAAAAAGCAATGACTAGTGTGAAGAGTAACGTTAGTTTTGCGAGAGTGAGAAGTGCAAATCATATACGTTTGTCGTTGGTGCTTCAGGATCTGAGGCTTCAGCTTCTATTTCCTCAAATAGTTCCCCGGATTGAGCCCCCTTTTCGCCCCGTCGGGCGAAATTTCGCGACGGGAATCGCCCAGTTATGTTTCAAGCTAAGAATTTCATTGAGGTAAAATTGTCAACTTTAGTAAACATTTTGAAGACTTCTTTTTCGTATCTATCTGTACTTCGTATAATAATCGATTCATAAATTAGAACATGTGTAAATACATGTGTATCTACATGTGTAAATACAAAATATTTTTAGAAACTGTAAATTTATATAACACGTTTGACAATATAAAACTAATTAAAATGTTACAGTTTATTCAAAAATCTTATCAATAAAATTATTAATTAGAATCGCATTTAATTATTATCAGGATAAAACTCTACAAAAAGGGACCTAGCCCCAATGATCTTAACCCCTTGATCTTGACATATGTTGTCAAGGTCATTGTCCTGAGTTACATCCAAGAGGTTTTAACGTCGCTGCTTATTAAAAAGTTGTTAACAAACAAAGATTTGTAAAAATCAAAGTTTGTACGTAATCTGACAATAAAAAACAGTGCAACTTTACCTTTAAAACTGAAATATTTGGGTTAAATTATATTTTCCGGAAGTAGTGGCCTTCGGGGAGGAGGAGGGAGGTCAAGCTCCCTGTGTCTATGCATACATTTTACAAAGCAAAGCGAGGTTCATCCCACAATTGTTCTGTGAATGAGAAAATGTATGCGTGAACACAGTTGGTTTTGCCTTCCTCCTCCCCTACGAGGGGCTCCACTTCAAGAAGATATAACTTAACCCAAACTTATTTCTGATTTAAAACTAAAATTTGGTTTGAGTTAGATTATATCTTCCAGAGATGAAGCCCCGCCATATGGTGGACGGAACTTCCTGTCTCTACGCATATACTTTAGTTCGATATATTATACGAAGTCCACCCCGCAATTGCTCTGTGAATGGGAAAGTGTATGCGTGGACACAATGGGTTTCGCCACCTCTCCACGCCTATGGAGGGGGAGGGCTCCGGGAAATATAACCTAACCCAAACATATTTCTGATTTAAAACTAAAATTTGGTTTAGGTTTTGCAACTTGGGAATTTCAAATAATTCGTAGAAATTCTTTTGTTAATAACTTTTTAATAAACAATGGGCGACGGCTAAAACCTCTTGGATGTAACTCAGAACAGTGACCTTGAAAACATATATCAAAATCAAGGTCATTAGAGCTGGATCTTCTTTTCTAAAGTTTTATCATAAAAAACATTTCTCGTGCTATCCACGACCATGCAGCAATTATTTGTGTAAACATTTAATTTATGAAGAATTGAATCTTTACAAGGTAAGAACAAGTGAACAAGTGAACGAGTGAGAGGGAGAGCGAGCGAATGAGAGAGAGAGTTGTGTATGTGTGAGAACGTTTATGTGTGTGTATGTAGTACACGTACAAATTCTCATACACACATAAACACTCTCTCTCTCTCTCTCTCTCTCTCTCTCTTGCTCTCTCTCTCGCTCTCTCTCTCTCGCTTGCTCGCTCCCTCACTAACTTATTCTTACCTTGTAGAGATTCGATTCTTCATAAATAAAATGTTTACACAAATAATTGCTGCACTGCCGTGAATAGCATGAGAAATGTTTCTTATCAATACTTGTATCGACATTTTTACACTTTTACACTCACGCACTTAATCGATGAATTAGACAATTATTAACCATTATAATGATCACAATTGATAGTAAAACTCTCGAAGTTGGGCCTATACGCCAATGATCTTGACCTTGACATATATTGTCAAGGAGGTTTTTCTGAATAATTTAATGGCGGACAGCATTAGTTTGGAAGATATAGCAAATTAAAGTTTCGTATGTAGAACACCGCTCCCTGCTTACAGTGTGAAAAGAGATATATAATTAAATCAGAAAAAGATTTGGATTAGGTTATATCTTCTGGCATGATTACGATAACGGCCTCCTATTTGAAGAGTCATTTCTAAGGGCATTTCTGACAAAGAACACGGAAAAAATAGTCAAAAAAAATTTTTAACCAATAGTTTTCAAGATATGCGATTTTAAAGTTTTATAGTTTTAATGCTTTTTCTGTTATAAAATAAGAAAAAATAAAGTTTGTTTACGTTGCATTTGTGTAAAGTAGATGTGAAAAAAGCTGTTTACATTTTCAAAAACGAAATTTCTTGGATTTTTTCACTTTCCCCACAAATCGAGATTGAACTCAAATCTTTATATTGATAAGTGTTTTTTATATAATTTTTAGGTAAATATAAAATCGAAAGTTGCAAAAACCATGTAGAATCTCATTTTGCATTAAAAATATGCGTAGAGGCAGTATGTTCCGCCCCTCCTCCCTACGGGGGGCTCCATTATCAGAAAATTAGATACATAGATTTGCTTTGAACCTCGCTTTGCGTGAAAAGTGGAAAAATCCAAGGAATTTTGTCTTTGAAAATGTAAACAAACACATTTTTCCACGTCTACTTTACACAACTACAACGTAAATAAACTTTATTTTTTAACAGAAACTTATTTTATAACAGAAAATGCATTAAAACTGTGAAACTTTAAAATCGCATATCTCGGAAACTATTGGTCGAAATTTTTTTTACGATTTTTACTATTTTGTTTCTCATTAAAAATGCCTTCAGAAACTCTTCAAATAGGGGGCCGTAGTTATCATAATCACCCATATTTTCTGTGGAGCACCTATCCTTGGCGGGGAGGGAGGAGGCGGAACCCACTGTGTCCACGCATGTAGTTTGCAAGACAAAGTGAAGTTCACTCTTTAATGCTTTATAACTTTTGAACAGATCATGACCGCTACGCATCGTCCTAAGTGACTCTGATCTTGATAACATATTTTAAAGTTAAAGTCATACATGAGGGTTATCCTTTTTCTGCATAATTACCGTTATATCTTCTCAACTAATGCCGTCTGCCACTTAATTCTGTGCGGAGAATTACTCAGAAGAATCTCCTTGACAACATATGTCAAGATCAAGATTATCGGTCTACAGGCCCAACTTCAAGAATTTTACTCTATCGATCACTATCGATCACCGATTATTCACAACAGATCACTACCGATTATTCACTTAATTACTTAAAGAATCACCTTAAATTCGCAACGTACGTTACTTGACGCGGAGATCACGCGATGACAACAAGCAGGTTATATCGATACTATTGCTACCGATTGTCGATCGCAAACTGCGAATGTGTGTCAACAAACATCTGATCGAGCGCTATAGCGAGGTGAGTCAGAACAACCGTTCGTCCTTAACAGATCATATTCCTGAATGATTTCTAAGACAATTTTTTCTTTACGAAAATTTCGTCTGAAACTTAGTTTGTAAATTATAAAAGAAAATAGTAAGCGAATTACGGGACGAGTATGCTGTAGCGCGCGATCAGCTGTAGCGAGCACTTCGCATAAGCGCTTGCATCTGATGGTGAATTGCGTTGCCCTTATCTACCTTCTGTACTCGTTCCGTAATTTACTCACTCCTTTTACAATTTAAAAATTAAGGTTCAGACGAAATTTTTGTAAAGGAAAAATCGTTTTAGAATTCATTCAGGAATACGTCCTTTTAAGGACACTATACTTATTCCAGATCATCCTGTATATGCCCGTATACACTCATATACATGCTTTCTTAAGAAAGGGTTAAGATTTATGTTAAAATATATAACAAGAATTATGTAATAGTTAATAACTTTTAAAAAAGCAACAGAAACAGAAAAAATTTTTTTAATATAAAATTTTTAATATGGATTTCTAATATATTGAATAAAAAAGTGAAGGATTTAACAGCAAAAACAAAAAATATGTTAATAGATCAACAAAATTAAATTTATAATATAGAAATAAATGAAAACAGTTGCTTAATGGAATTAAATAATATATATTTATATATATTATTTTTGGTTGTATATATATATATATATATATATATATATATATATGTATATATATATATATTGTATATATATGTGTGTATATATATATATATACACACATATTTATATACAGGGTGTCCTGCAAAGATTGTGCCAACGCTTGTGAGCGGGTAGAGGACAGTAAATTGAACAGAAAAGTCCTTTACCATTTTGCAACTTTGCAATAATTATTGAAGTATTAATTAAAAAATATTGGCGAATGAGCACGCGTTTCGCGCGGCTATTGCACGGATAGACCATGGGACGTACGCGCTAGCCGTGCCAACGGCGAGCTTCATAGTGTCGCACGGCTACGAAAAGTGTTTGGTCTGACGCGTATCCTTCTCGTCTATAATTCAGAAAGTAATTAAAAAAAACACTATTATAGTGTTTTGGGAAGCTCTCAAGATGGGCTACAAAAATGTGCAATAAAAAATATAATATTCCATTTAAAAAATTAAATGTAACCTTTATGTGACCTTCAAATAATTTTTCAAGGTCAAATCAATGGTATCTTCTTATGGCCCCCTCAAAACCATACAACTTTTGTCTAAAACATTTTTGCTGAAAATGCTTCGTTGAAGAATTATCGAAATGCGTTTTCTAAAATAAGACACCTTGTATATATACATGTGAATCGTATATTGTGAGGACACTTTCATTGAACAATTGTATGTTATATAGACCTACCATCATTATGAGGACGGTTCTCATAATATTTTATACGCAACGTATATTGTGTGGTCCGGACCTCGTAATTTCTTTACTGACTTTCGTATATTAGGAGTACCATTTCTGTAATTATACAAAACTACATTATGAGTACATTTTAATTTTTGTATTTTGTATATTGTGATGACCATCCAATTTCGCAGCTGAGATCGTTATGTAGACACGCGCGGATATCAACGCTGGACAAACTGTAATACAATAATACAATTTTCAAAACTAAACTTGGAAAAAATCTAAACATAATCATAAATAAATAAATAAAATTATAGAGTATCTTACAATTTTCGTACAATATTTTATTAATGTGTTCTAGGGGTAAAATAGAGTCAAAAATTCTAACGCAATAATTTTGAGACTGCAATAGTTTTTGAGTTATAAGTGAATTATAAGCAAAGTTAACCAATGATATCGCGTAATACATAGGAAACGATAAAATAAAATTAGTTGTGCAGTAAAAATCAATATCACTTGACTTGAAAAAATCAATAATAAGTGACAGATCGGTATGTATGTAAATGTAATTACGAGCATGAGCGCGCGAGTTTTACGCAATATCTTTGACAAACTTTGATTGCTTTTGATTCAAAAATTATTGCAATTTTTTGTATTAGAATTTTTGACTTTATTTACTGATATTTTAGACGAAAAGTTTATATGTGAAACAAACACATTTGCTTTTAAACAAAAGAATTACTTTAATGAAAAGCCTTAATCGAAGAATAATAAAACAAAAAAATATTTAACACAATGTTCGCATAAAGCTACGTAACGGTTTTTACTAGTCTCGATTGCACGTGTTTTCTCACCGAAGTATTGTTGGCCAGTGTGCTCGTTTCCAGCGCTATCACATTTTCGATCGCTCGCTCGTTAGCACGTTTGCACGTTCGCATATTTCGATCTATCACTTGTGGCGGGTATATTTAATTTGGAATTACAATCTTTCAACATTTACTTATAAAATATGCTAATAAAATATTATGCGGAGATTGTAAGACACTCTGTATATAAAATATGTCTTTAGAAATATTTTAGTCTAACTATCTATCATATAACAATGTGACAATATTACTTATATGATAACATTACTTATTATATGATAATATTACTTATTTTATTATTATTATTTTTATTCAAATTATTTTAAATCTTAACAGATATCTATGAAATGCCTGCTCGAATAGGAAAAATAAACAATATACAAAAATTTGACTCTGAATTCTTTAACATATCGACCGAAGAAGCTCATGTACTTGATCCTGGATGCAGAATGTTACTTGAGCATACCTATGAAGCAATTATTGATGCGGGTGTAAATCCCGCAGAACTACAAGGAACAAATACGAGCGTTATCACAGCAATAAGTGCTTCTGATTCATATTTAGATTTGACATACGAAAAGCTTCAAGTATGTGGTTCACATTGTATGGTTATTTAATAATTTAAGTATTAAAAATCAATAAAAGAAACACGCGTTTCTAAAAGTATTTAAATATACATATACAAAAAGATATTAACACAAAAGATATGGAGAGAAAACATTTTTAATATGAAAACTGTATATAATTGTTAATAGATTGCTGGATTACCCATTCTTGGATGCTCTAAGAATATGATAGCAAGCAGAATTTCTTATTGGCTCGGCGTTACTGGACCAATATATAACATCGATACTGCATGCAGCTCGAGTCATTTCGCAATGGTGGAAGCTTACAGGATGATTCGATCTGGCATTTGCGAAGCGGCTATAGTCGCTAGCATAAATTTGTGCATCAATCCTTTTATCACTCATCAGTTTTTTTGCCTGGGTATATGGAAGATAATATTACTGCGTTCAAAGTTGTTACATTCTTAAATAGTAAAATATTTAAACAAAATACATCAATCATTTATATTGATTGAAACAAATGAACTGCTGATTGTTTTAGGAGTTCTATCTACTGATGGTTATTGTAAACCTTACGATGAAGAAGGTAGTGGTTACATGCGTAGTGACTCAGCTGCAGTATTGTACCTACAAAAAGCAAAAAATGCAAGAAGAATTTATGCGACTTTTGTCTATGGAAAAACCAACTGCGATGGTTTTAAAGAACAAGGAATTACCTTTCCATCATTTGACAAACAAAAAATGTTATTGAAAGAATTTTACGAAGATTGCAATATTTCGCCTCTTGAGTTATTTTACATGGAGGCTCATGCAACTGGTACTCTAGCGGGCGATCCTGTGGAACTTCGAGCCATAGATGAAGCTTTATGCGCTAAAAGACAGCTACCTTTGTTATTGGGTTCAATAAAGTCGAATATTGGACATTCAGAAGCTACTAGCGGTCATTGTCAAATTGCAAAGGTAAATTTACAACAAAATAGGATTGACAAAACTATATAATGTAATGCTATATGTAAGTTAATACATTATTTTCTTATTTAAACGTTATTTTTGAGTAAAGATTTTAATAGCGATGGAAACTGGTATACTAGCACCTACTATACATTTTAAACGTCCACGAAAGAATATGCCTGCTATCATTGAAGGAAGAGTAAAAATAATCACTGAACCGACAGAATATAAGGATGGTTATATCGGTATTAATTCCTTCGGATTTGGCGGTGCTAATTGCCACATATTACTGAAACCAAATCCAAAACTTAAAATCAACAATGAAACAGACAATAATTTACCTAGACTTGTAGCTATTTCTGGATGTACGGAGGAAGCGGTTAAAATTATATTAGATGACGTAAGTACACATTATAATTTATTTCACAAATGATCAAATTTTTCTTATAATTACTTTATATATTAAAATAAACAAAATGTACAGGCTCTATTAAATACAAATTCAAACAAAAATAATTAACAAATAAGAGCCAGCGCTGGAGTTGGTGCGCATGCTTTATTTAAATATTAAATTAATCTAGTGCCGAATTTACGACATTACAAAATTGAACGAACGTTTCGGTCCTTTTTTGGGACCTTCTTCAGCGTGAAAATTAGACGCAAACATATAATTAAATCGGCGGGTCAATCCAAGCGAACTAATCCATATCAATTGTATCTTAATAATATGCATTGATTCGTTATCACCAAGATATCATAGGCGCCTTTTTCTCTGATGTCATGAGAATCTCAATTATTTAAACCTGACGGTTCACATCTCTCCCAAGTTGGCAAACCAGGAAGTGCATGACACGTTATGTTATCAAATCATTTCAATAGCAAACCTCCTGGAATTGACAAGGTGGGTTGAATTTAACCCTACCCGACATGTATATGACCGTCATCGATAAAATGTCAAAACTTTAATATTCAATAACTGTTGTTTGGCGCTCCCAACGTATCGTTCTCAATGTTGAAAATTTGTCAGTACATATTGAGATCCCGATGAAGATGGTCGTTTCGATCCAGTTTGATGTACACCAAGATATGTTAAGGAAATGACATCACACATTAATTATTTCTCGTCAGTTTTCTACCTTAAGAGTGGTCATTGGCAGATTATTGTAATTTTATTGTGTTTATTTATTATCTATGACATACCTTGGTTTAACGTATTATGATTATATTTTATATATCTGACATATTCACTTACCAACATTTAATCAGTTATTTATTTATGTTTATTTATTTCTGACTTATTTATTCATCATTAATTTTTAATTTTATTTACTTTTATTTTTGACAGTTTTTTATGCTTTGTTATTCTTTTTTATTTATTGTTTAATTTTTGAAAGGATAAATGATTGTCTTTGAATAAGAAAATTTAGGGATTTAAGTATTATATCCTCTATGTTAAATTCAACTCACCTTGTCAATTCCAGCAGGTTTGCTATTGAAATGTTTTGATAACATAACGTGTCATGCACTTCCTGGTTTGTCAACTTGGGAGAGATGTGAACCGTCAAGCTTAAATAATTGAGATTCTCATGTCATCAGAGAAAAAAGCGCCTATGATATCTTGGTGATAACGAATCAATGCATATTATTAAGATATAATTGATATGGATTAGTTCGCTTGGATTGACCCGCCGATTTAATTATATGTTTGCGTCTAATTTTCACGCTGATGAAGGTCCCAAAAAAGGACCGAAACGTTCGTTCAATTTTGTAATGTCGTAAATTCGGCACTAGATTAATTTAATATTTAAATAAAGTATGCGCACCAACTCCAGCGCTGGCTCTTATTTGCTAATTATTTTTGTTTGAATTTGACTTTATATATTATTTCTGTTATTTTAAAATATTTACAAAATTGATCTGTTGTTAATAACAAATGATAAAGAATATCTGTATTGTACACAAATATACAAACATATGAAACATATACACGATAAAATGTATTTAATACATAAAATATATAAATAATAGCATATTACAATAAAAAAAGTAAAAAAAGCTACACAATATAATGCTTATATGTAGTACTTTAAAATAACAGTGATATAGTACTATAAAAAATATGTAAATATTAAATAATGAACAAGAATAATAGAATAAAAAATTATTATGAAATGAAAATCAGAAAAAATTTAAGAGAGTGTTTAAATTTATATAAAGAATTTTAAAAAGTCATTATTATATAACTTAAATTATATTTAATTATATTTAATTAAAACACATTAATTTACACACATAAACTTTGAGTTTAAAAAAAATTAATTTTAAGAATAGTTTATTATAAATATAACATAATTGTCGTATACTTACGATTAGTAATAATATTTCTATAGGTACAGAGTCGGTCGATAGATGTAGAATATATCTCTCTGCTACATCGTATTCATAATGACAATATAAAAGGACATTCCTACAGAGGATACATTATTGCTGGATCTAACATATCCGATAATGCAATAATTAAAATAGAACGCAACGTATGTACGAAAAGACCGATTTGTTTCATATTTTCGGGACTTGGATCTCAGTGTTTTAACATGGGTAAATAAATCGCACAAATTTTATATTACAATAATATTACAAAAATATTTAAGAATTATTAAAATATAACATACATAATTGTTTGCAATTAACATTTAATAATTTTTAATTTTTGCATATGTTGACATTCTTAAGTATAATTGAAATATAAAACACAGATATAATATCTCCAGTTTGCAAACTTTGTAATTTTTTGATATATATTTATTAAGTATGATAACTAAATCTGATTAAACTAAAATATACAAAATATAGTAATAATACTGTAGGAAGAAAGTGCAAAATCAAGATAAACAATTTCCCGAGATTTTATTGATACAGTTTTAGATCAATTTTTTAGCAAAAATATTATTTAAGAGAATGTATTACAAAACATTACGAAATAATGTTGAAATTATATTGATTTTTTAAATATTTATAGGTCGAGCTTTAATGAAATTTCCAGCATTTATTAAAGCGATCCAGAAATGCGACACAATTTTAAGACCTTACAATATATCGGTGACAGATATAATAATAAATAAAAACAAAGATATTGTCGACAATGTAGTCCATATATTCGTAGGCCTTATTGGGTTACAGGTATAAACATATATTTATAAATAAAATAATATTTAAATAAATATTTATAAATAAACGAGGATCATTTCATAAGTAATGCTCAATGTTGTAACGCCGCGAATGCATGATGTAATCCCAACGAAATTTTTAGACAATTTAGTGGAGGACTCGAGGAATCAAAACGTCGCTTAAAAACTTCTATAATGCGTGTTCATTGTGAATTGACGAGTGTTAGAAATAGCTTCCGCAAACGCCTTAGGGATATGACGCGTGAAGATCTATGATCGTATATCAAGATCAATACTTTGCAGTCAAAAATTTAACAGACATTCATAGTCATTTGCATTACTTATGAAATGACATATATCTTCTATATAAGCAGGATTTTTTTTATATTGTCTAATTTTTTTTACAAAGAATCTTATATTTAAAGACCAGTATTTTATAAAAAACTAAAGTTATTTGTAAAAAAAAATATATATATAACTGAAATCAAAAAGATCCTATTACTATTATTCAACAAAAGCTTGTAATAAAAAATAATATATATTGCAGATCGGAATAGCTGATCTTTTAACAAGTATTGGTATCACTCCTGATATTATAATGGGTCATTCCATTGGCGAATTAATCTGTGGATATGTCGATGGATGCTTGACGGCTGATGAAACAATCATGTTGGCATATTATGTCGGCTTAGCATTTTTTAAGTCAAAAATAATAGATGGCTTAATGGCTGAAATTAATCTCAATTTCGAAATTATGAAAAATATCTGTCCATCGGATATTGATGTAGCTTGTTACAATAATTTACATAATTCTATTGTAAGTGGACCAAAGAACTCTGTAAGAACATTTCTCGCCAAGTTACAGGTTTGTGAAAACACTCAAATATTATTAAATAATATATTTATATATTTATAATTATATATTAAATTTTAAATAAATGACAAAATTTATTCCTATTTAGAATGAAAATATTTCTGTAAAAGAAATTTCATTCGGAAGTATACCTTTTCATAGTCGTTACGTCGAGCCGGCAAAAGTTAAACTTTTGGAATACTTGAATCAAATATTGCCGCAACAGGTGTCTCCAAGTTCAAAATGGTTGAGTGTGAATGAATCTTATGAATGGTTCAATACATCTCCAAAATTAAGTCTAGCAAAATATTATGCACACCATCTGCTAGCTCCAGTATTATTCTCAAAAAGTCTGCGCTTTATTCCAAACAATGCAGTGACAATTGAGATAGCATCGCACAACATTCTACAATATATTCTTAATGATTCCTTAGAAACAACAGTGACAAATGTCGCGTTAGAACAATTTTCTCACAAACCAAATGTTGAAACATTTTTGCATGGAATTGGAAAACTTTATAATGCAGGATTACAGCCAAAAATCGCAAATTTATATCCGGAAGTTAAATTTCCTGTAAGTCGTGGTACACCAATGATTTCTCATCTTATAAGGTAAATGTAACACAAGTTTCTTCAGTTATGTTCGTTATTAGATAAATGGTGAAATTTTAACAAGCAGAAGATTGAGTTGCCGTATTTTTAATGGTGATGTAAAGACAAATTAATATTTTATACATTGTTGAATTAATGACATTTTTGTAGATGGGATCATTCCAAAGATTGGTATATATTTCGTTATACTGGGAAAAAACAATTGACAAAGGGGAAGTAATTGTTACTATTCATGTTTTCGACGAAGAATTTATATATATGACTGGACATGTCATTAATGGAAAAAATTTATTACCTGCGACGGGTTATCTTTTACTTATATGGCAAATGGTTGGCTGGTTAAAAAAACAATATTATATCGATATACCAATTGTATTTGAAGATGTCAATTTTCTACGTTCTACAATATTACCAAAACAAAGTTCGATCGATTTAACTCTTATGATGCAAAAGGGTAACTTGTACAATTAAATTAATTTTGCAAATTATATATACAAAAAAATAAAAAAATTTATGTAAAATATGAATGAGAGGAAAGATTATATAAAATATAAATTCAGAAAAAAAGCTTGTATTTAACAAATAAACCGTTAGAGCAATCTGTCAATATAGTGACTGCAGATTTGAGCAGAAAATGTACTATTAGCATCAACTGCGTTCTTATAAACTACGTTTACAAAAAATTGATATCGATATTTTTACAGGTAGTAACAAATTCGAAATAATTGAAGGAAACAATACTGTCGTTACTGGAACAGTACGAATTCCAATTAATATTGAAGACGAGAAAATATGTACTACATTTATTGATCGAAATGACAATGATGAAGAGGTGATGAGTACGAAAGATATCTATAAAGAATTGAAGCTTCGTGGTTATCAATATACCGGCGAATTTCGTGGACTAAAAAGCGCGTCAATTAGGGGAAAGAATGGTCACATTGTCTGGACTGACAACTGGGTAACATTTATGGATAACATGTTACAGATGATGATTTTAGGACTGAATTCGAGAAGTCTTTTTGTACCAACAAGAATTCGTAAAGTAGTAATCGATCCAGAATCTCATATAAAACAAATCGAAAAGCTTCCAAATGAAGAGAAACGTATGTTTGCAGTAATTATAAATGAGCACAATATTTAACTTTGTATTATTTTTCGAAAAATGTATCTATATAAAATATGCGCTATTGTTCTATATTGCAGATGTTCTTGTACAAAATTATAAGCATTTAAATGCTTTAATATCCGGAGGAATTGAAATAAGCGGCATTTTGGCTACAGTTATATCTCGCCAACAAAGAGCAATTGATCCCGTTCTTGAAGAGTACAAGTTTGTCGCTCATCAAGATTTAGATGTAATGTCCTTAGAGGATACAACAAGAATGTCCGTGCACATTGCGCTCGAGTGTTACAATATGATAAACGTAAAAATCATGGAATTTGTAGAGGATAGCGATCAAGTGATGCCGGAGAATTTGAATTGTTTATTTGTGAATAAGGTTCTGGAAGATTTACCGCAAATTCAACCCGATATTAAACTGGTAGCAACACACGAGCGATTCAAAGATATCACTTTGTCTGACAATATTTCTACAATAGAATTTGATAAACTGACAAAAAGTGAAAATTGTTTGATGATTATAGGTTACGAAATTTTAACAAAAAATAAACACGAATTATATGAACGATTATTATCTGTCATAATGCCAAAGGGATTTCTTCTAACATTCGAAGAGTTGGATGCTATCTACGACTACTCATGTCTGGATAAGTATGGATTAAAAGTAATTTTGGAGAAACGCACCAACGACAAGATAATTATATTATTAAGAAAAATACATGATATTGAAAGGAGTCAACAGATTGTGCATATAAATAATTATGAATTCTCATGGATAGACAGGCTTAAATCATTCATGAACATTGAAAATGAAACTAGGAGAATTATAGTCGTCGCAGAAGGGGACTTTGAATGCGGACTAATCGGCCTTGTAAATTGTTTGCGAAAAGAACCGGGCGGTAAAATGATTAGAGGTGTATTTATTCAAGATAAAGATGCACCTACTTTTTCATTGCAAGAACCGTTGTATAGAAGCCAGCTACAACTGGATTTACCCATCAATGTTATACGTTCCAGAAGCATTTGGGGTTCTTACAGACATTTTCCATTACCATCACCGCAACCAAAACTCGTAAAGAGTGCTTATGTTTCTCAAATGGTATGTTAAGAAGATTCGGTATTTAGAAAAAATTGTAATAATATTTCGTGATAATTTTATTTTTAAATTAAATAATGATTTAATAGAATTTAATTTTAATAAATTAAAATGATTCATTACATTTATTTAATTTAGGTGCGAGGTGATCTCAGCACTTTTTGTTGGATGCAAAGCATGATACCTTTGGTCAACAATGATGAAGAAAATCTGGTAAGAATAGTCTATGCGTCTATTAATTTTAGAGATGTCATGACAGCTAGCGGTAGACTCATTTCGACTTCCGTCGCATCTTTTGAACAAAATAATAGTTCCTTCATCGGAATGGAATTTGTTGGTTTTAATAAAAATGGACAAAGAATAATGGGAATGTGTCCAAATGGGTAAGATAATGATACGCACACACAAAGAATTTCGATTAATGTATTTTTAATAAATAAATTGTTTAAAATAATTCTTTTATATTTAAATTTAAAATAAACTTTTGATGAAGTAAATAAATAAAAGAATTGTTATATTTTGCATATTTCTTTTTACTTCTTTATATAAAGAATATCATTCAAAATAAAAAAATTTTTTTAAATGTATCTTTAATATAATAAATAATTTATTATATAATCTTTTTTTAAATCTTTTTTTAGCGGATTTACAAATGTTTACATAGCTGATAAATATCTCAGTTGGGTCATACCTGACCAGTGGACGATGGAAGACGCCGCGACAGTCCCTTGCGTATATAGCACGTGCTATTACGCTTTGTATTTGAGAGGTAAAATGAAGAAAGGCGACAAAGTATTAATTCATTCTGGTACAGGAGGCGTTGGGCAAGCAGCAATTCACCTTGCGCTTTACGAAGGTTGCGAAATATTTACAACGGTTGGAAGTAGCGAGAAACGAAATTTTATAAGAGAAACATTTCCCTCTATTCCCGAGGATCATATTGGAAATTCTCGAGACACGAGTTTTGAACAAATGATTATCCAGAAGACAAACGGTCGCGGAGTGGATATCGTATTGAATTCTTTAGCTGAAGAAAAATTGCAAACATCCATCCGTTGTTTAACAAAAGGTGGTCGTTTCCTCGAAATTGGAAAGTTTGATATGATTTCTAATAATTCTTTAGAAATATTTGCATTCTCAAAAGGCATTAGTTTTCATGGTATAGTATTGGATAATTGGATATTTTGTCCAAAAAAAGAGGGTAAAATGATATTGCATAATAAAATAATAGAAGGGATAAAGAAAGGGGCTATCAAACCGTTATGCAGAAAAGTCTTTGAAAGGGATGAAATAGAAACTGCGTTTAGATATATGGCTGCTGGAAAACATATTGGCAAGGTATGATCATATTTTAATATACCTACAATATAAAGATTAATTTGAATTGAAATATTAAATTCTCAAAAAATACAAACAGTTTTTTTTGTGTTATCTTTAATATTATATGTAAATAGAAACTGTGTGTCTTCATCAATATTATTTGCAGATAATAATAAAAATTCAAAAGGAAAATGAACTCTTGGATGCGCCTATACTTGCACATCCCCGGTACTACTGCCTGGAACACAAATGCTATATCGTTTTAGGTGGTCTAGGTGGTTTTGGTTTAGAATTAATTGATTGGTTGATTCTACGTGGTGCAAAAAATCTAGTAGTAACCTCGCGAACTGGAATAAAAAACGGTTATCAGCGATCAAGAGTAACGTTATGGCAATCTTACGGTGTAAATATACAAATCGTTACAGCTGTTGATACTTCGAGATATAGAGACTGTGAATATATATTAAAATTTGCCGAAGAACAAGGTCCTGTAGATGCTATATTCAATCTCGCAGTTGTGTTGAAAGATGATATATTTAAGAATCAATCCCCACAAACATTCGAAGAAACCTTCGTGTCGAAGGCATGGACAACGAAAAAGATGGACGAATTATCGAGAACTATTTGCACTCAACTTCGACATTTTGTCGTTTTCTCTTCCGTTTCATGCGGAAGAGGTAACGCAGGCCAAACAAATTACGGAATGGCAAATTCCGTAATGGAAAGAATTTGTGAAAGAAGAAGAAAAGAAGGTTTACATGGTTTGGCTATACAGTGGGGCGCAATTGGTGAAGTTGGGCTTGTCGCAGATATGCGAGAAGATGACAAAGAACTTGTTATTGGAGGTACATTGCAACAAAAAATATCTTCTTGTTTGGACACATTAGAAGTATTTCTGCTACAAGATCGGTCAATTGTAAGCAGTATGGTTGTTGCTGAGAAAAAAAAATCTAGCCAAGCAATGAATCCACTTGAAGCGGTTGCACATATTATGGGTAAGTTTATGTAGCAACTGTAATATAAAAATTTTATAACGAAACATTATGCATTAAAAATATTACAAGAAATGTAAGATTTAATAATTATTACATTGTTTTAAAATAAAATAATGTTTGATTAAAATCAAATCAAAATATTTCAATTTTAAAATAGGTCTGAAAAATTTAAACATAGTGGCGCCAAATGTACCACTGTCTGAACTAGGCATGGATTCAATGATGGCAGTAGAAATTAAACAGACCTTAGAGAGAGAATTTGATATTTTATTGACAGAACAAGATATTCGAAACCTCAATTTTGCTGCGCTTAGAAAAATGATAAATGCAACCGAGCAAGAAAAGACGTATGATGCTACTGAAGCTGCTACAAATAATTTAGACAGTTTTAACATGTTTACACAAAAACTTAAGGATTCTGATATAAATCCAAATATTTATGTAGAACTTGATACAAAAAGGGAAGTTACTGGAAACATAATATTTCTTATACCAGGAATCGACGGATCTGCAAGCGTATATAAACTGATGGAATCGAAAATTAAATCTATGGCAATGTGTTTGCAACACGGTGCAATTAATATGCCGGATGTTACTCGTTCAGTAATGAAATCAGCTGCATATCTTCTGCCTGTACGAAATTATAAGCTAATCTGTTTGATATTTTTATTTAAATTGTTGTGTATTTAAACAACAGTATTTGATTATACACATTCTAACACTTTTTCTACATATTATCTCATATTCTTATGTTTATTTTTAGTATGTAATGGAGAAAATGAAAGATCAAAAAGAATTTTTAATAGTGGGTTATTCATTTGGATCCTTAATTGCTATCGAATTAGCAAGATTATTAGAAGCTAAGAATTTCATTGGACGGTTAATACTTATAGATGGAGCACCTGATTGGATAAAATTTTTGAGTAAAAAATATTTTAATCATACTTCACAACAAGAATTGCAAAATGATATTTTACTTCATCTTCTAAAACTATATCTCGAATCTGACAATGAAATGGTTAGTCAATTATCAAAACCACATTATGACTTTTTATTATAAAATTTAACTAATTGGGTTTACATACAGTTAATATAAAAGAGTATATAAAATACATTATTAAATTATTTGAATATTGTTCTAAAAGTCTTATATATATTTTTAAATGATAAAATATTTTTTATTATCTTATTTTATATATAATACAGATTACAGAAAGATGTTTTTAACATTTTATTGATAAGTCAAAATGATAATAATAATAACAGTACCTAAGAATTATATAATATTTACGATTGAAATGTAGAGTATATTTCAGAATATATGTAAAATGGGTGTCAATTTATAACAGTAATTCTTGATTACAAGTTATTGCTAATAATTAAAAGATAAAGTAATTTGACTGACGTAGCTCAAAAATATAAAAAAAATAGTTAAGCAATAAGAATATAGACATACAGTATCTCCAGAAAATACAATATAAACTTTCGTATTATTGTAATAAAAATACAATATTTACATTATTTGCAGATTGCGTTAGACCTGAAAAAGTGCAGTACATGGGAGGAAAAATTAGAACTTATTACTCGCTTTTCGGAGATGACTGATATGTTAAGTATTGAAAATCAAAAACTTTTATATACAACGTTTTACGATCATATAATCGCTGTACAAGATTATGATATATCTTCATTGTCACGCTTAAAATCATCTGTAATATTATTAAAACCTACACTTACACCTTTCACTTTTCCTGAAGAGGATTATGGTCTACATAAGGTAACTTTTTTATTAAAGCGTAACACATTTTATCATTTTTAAGATACTTTTTTAAGAGAAATTACTTTTAGGTTACTGAAAGTGCAGTGCAAATTCATTACATAGAAGGTTCTCATATCACAATAATGGACAAAATAGCATCATTTATTAACGAAGCATTCTAAAATAAATAGCTCTGTTGATGCCTCGTCGAACGAATATCGATTAGTTGGAGGAGGTGCAGGAAAGGTGATCCATGGGTAAAATGCGGTATTTTCATATAACGGTTTATTATAACTAAATAATGGAATAAAATATAAAGAAAAAAATGTGCGTCTTTTTATTGCGATGTTAGATCTGGGACTGACTTTGTAGTCGCGCGAAAGAATATCAAGTGCTCCCTCGCCCGATCTACTTGAAGTCAGAGCACGACTCGATATCACCGAAACACTGCTCAAAGATCGAATTTTTTAGAAATTTCGATTGCTTGGGTTAGAAACGTCGATGAACATCGAAAGAGCTCGTCAACGGCCCAACAAGCTCTGTATCAATATTAAATTATTATTTAAATAATATTTATGGAAAAAATATATAATTAATTACTTTATTTTTTTCATTAAAAAAATATGTAAAATAATGAATATCTAAAACCATTTAACATAATAAAAGTTAGATCTATATATATATATATATATATATATATATATATATATATATATATATACTTGGGCACGTTGTGTGTCCGCTAATAACCGTACCACCGTATACAGGTTATTCTAAGATGATAACAGCGAATTATATCTAATAGAAAAGTTTTCTTTTCTATTTTAAAATTTTTGCAATAATTAATGAGAAATCAGTTTAAAAAATCGGCCAATCTATTCAAATGTACGTACGCGGCGAGAAAGAATATTCTACTGTTACGTGATTGTTAGACGTAACACATAATTAAACTTGATTATTAATTAATTATTAATTGCTAAATTATTAATTTCAGTGTGTTTCATTTCACAGAAATTATTGCAAAAATCGCAAAATACAATTTTTATATTCAGTTTAACTTGTTCTACACAACTGCTAGTGATACAGTGCTTATACGCATCAGTGTATGTATGTGTTACGTCCTGTCGACTCCACGATTTCTTCCTTCCACGAAGATGCAGCAATGATTGTCGATTGATGATAAAAATGAATCGTTCAACAAACAGAGCACCTTGCGCCACATCTTAAACACTTATTGTTAGTCACTTGTTGATAAATATGTTTACAATTAATCGTGAGAAAGACGTAAAAAGATTGGTAATGAACGACGCTGGTCTCCTCAAGGTAACAAAAATTCAGTAGATATCTCTTATGGTAAAATTTTCCGGCGAAAAAATCAAAAGATACCGTCAAGATAATAAAATTCTTCTAATAAAATATGCAACAAATACAGCTGCTTAATGATAAGAATTTTCTAACGAAATATTCAACAAACACAGCTGCATTAATAGTAATAAAAATAATAAAAATAATATAAATAATAATAATAATATAAATAATCATAAGAAAATAAGACTTTTTCTAATCTGATCACGTATATGGAAGTTTGCCGGGGAATATAATGTTCAAAGAATCTTTGAACCGATATCGGGTTCATCAATCGACGATCACCACGGATAAAAGTACAAAAAGTAGGAGAAACACTCCGTCTAATAAAGACACTAGCAAAAATTTTAATTTATTAAAGTTGGAGAATCCTTACTTCTGTACAGTTCTAATTTGTTAAAATTTTTGAGGATCCCTACTTCTGAAAAATAGAATACGTCTTCGGAAAAAACTGGGAAAAGGGAACCTATAAAACTCCAATTCATTATTTTGCAAGTTTTGCTCTTACATACATAATTATTTTCACAGTCTTACTTTGTCTTGCTTTTGCACCGTGAGTCGCGAGTTAGTTACTTGTTCAATCAGTGTCCTCACTTGGCATCATCTCCAAAATACCTATATGCAAACACAAATCGAACATCGAGCTACCAACATAAAACTTAGAACGAAACATCACTAATTCGCCATCTCTCCGCCTCCGAATCATTATTTTAAAAAAGTAAGTTATTTGAATAATTTTCCCTTTTCTTCTTTTTGTCTGGTTTCTTATTTAAATCAAAACAATAAGGTTTCAAAAAACGTTTCATTCTTTTAAATCATTAACCTGTTTTGTAATAGCCGTAATAAGCCTTAGAAAATTTTAAAAATTTAATGTTAATCTAGCACATATGCGAGTGACCAATTTTATACTTCCGACCATTCTTAACATATATATCTTTATTTACTTATACATTTTGATTTTGATTTTATTTTTCTTATTCTATAAATAAATTAAAAATACTTTTATATTGTAATAACCAGTCAGAAACTTAATTTTAAAGATAGAATCTTTCCCTTATCACTCTGACTGACTCTGATGTTCTCCATACTTATAACACCTGCAAAGAATAAACACAAATACAATTACACATATACCGATCATTCAATTCTCAATGTCATATTTTATTGACTTTGCTCAAATATTTACAAATAAAATCATTTAATTTGATATGAATAAAATGTTACATTTTTTGTATTAATTTGAATAATTGTTATTAATCTTTATTTATTCTCAATCCAAAGATCGTACTAGGTCCCATTCGCATAAAAGAGATAATCTCTAAAAAAATTATCTTTTTAAGAAAAAGGTAAAAAAGGCGTCAAGTACACATGTGAAAAATGTGAAAAAATATTATATTTAAATAAAAACATTTTAACTAAAAATATTTTTGTATAAAGTAGCTGTTTACATTTCCTACAAAAATAATGATATCAGAAAATTGAGCAAAATAAATAAAAATTTATATTGTAAAATATTTTTGTTTTATTATTTCCAATATTATATATTTCATATATCATATATGAGAGTTTTATTTTATAATTAACTTTATTTTAGCTGTATGCTCTACTAATTTAATTATATTGCGATTTATTAAATATAATTATTTTTTAAATATGTATAAATAAAAGTTCTTAAGAATAAATCAAAAAATGTGTATATAAGGCAATGAGAGCCAAGCGCAGATATTAGTAGCGCATAAAGTTTATTATTGGAGAGTAAATTTTAAAAAAGAAAGAGACTTTGCAAAAGGACTACAGAACGGACGTTTCGGCCATTTTTTAGGCCATCATCAGTGCAGAATAAATTATAATGTTAGTGTACATACGATGTTAACATTTGTTCCGCAAGCGCAAACATTTATAAGCACGCAATCAATAATCGAGAAAAAATACATTTAATGAGCGCCGTTGTAGTTAATATTTAAAATATAAATGTTGAAGAGGTCAATCACCTTTTTGTTCAGTATTATGTTAAGAAAAAATATAATTCTTTGATTATTTCGATAAATAGCATATACAAATATATATATATTTATAACAAGTGAAAAAAGTGCTTTATAAAGGCAATGCCCTTTTTATAAGATTATGATTATCGTATAAATTTACAATAGCATTGTCACTATGTTTCTTTGCTTCTCTACGCAATGCATTCTTTTTACGAATAATGGATGCGAGAACTATCATTGTAATATTGATCGATCACTTTGACAGCTGAAATTGAAACGTTCGCAAAATTTTACTTGAATCATTTTTGAGATGCCTTTAGTTCTCGCATTTATTATTCGTAAAAAGAATATATTAATACAATGCGTAGAGAAGTGGGAACATATAACTACAATGCTATTGTAAATTATAATCATATTATCATAATATTATAGAAAAATCATCCCATTTATAAAGAACTTTTTTCACTTGTTATATCGCCGTGCCTGAGCGCGCGAAATTTTAACTTTCTCATTCGTAAAATATAATTGCTCCTCGTTTAAAAACTATTATAGTCTTGACATTTTTATATTAGGATTTTCGTCTTCAAATGTTCTAAGGGATCAGCCTTTAAAAGAAAGTCCGGTAGTTTTGGGACACCCTGTATATATATATATATATATATATATATATATATATATATATATATATATATATATTTATAATATAAAAAATTCGAGCAACTTCTCTCTCTCTCTCTCTCTTTCTCACTTGGCAACATATTGGGAAGGAAGAGAATACCAGCGTGATTGAGAGCTGACACGATATCTATATCTATGTAATACGAAAAGATGCTAAGAATTATTTTCTCCTTTATCATTAAATTTTAGAGATCTCTGTATTTTTTGTAACAAGTAATTAACTACGATGGAGCCTAAATAGAAAATGCATGTGCACCACACGATGTTAATCAAGCTAACAACACATAGTCTCTTCTACCCAATTCCAATCCTCACCGCCAAGTTGGTGAGCCCTGATAACCTGAATAATCTAGACATTAAGCCAGAGATTGGATAATCAACCCCAATGGAAAGCGAGGTCAGGGAGCGGACGAGAATGAGAGAAATGGTCCTCCGAAACAATCTTACACCATAAAGCCACAGGACAAGAGCCTTGGACAGGATAGACAAACAGGGAAAAACATGGCACAAAAAAGAATTGAAAAAAAATTGAAAATTTGGAACATAGAATGTCAAAATACATCATCTAATCATCTCAATCTCGATCTACCTCGACCTCCTCCTTCTTTATGCCACATCCTCAAAAGTCACCTTTTTGTCGCTCTCCATTTTCATCACGTGGTGTTATATATATGTGGTTTATGTATTATATGTGTAAGGTATTTAATTCTTTTCAAAATTTTATCAATATATCTTATCTTATATATATATATATATATATATATATATATATATATATATATATACACACACACATATATACATATATACATACATATATGTATATATATATATATATATATATATATATATGTATGTATATACATACATACATACATGTATGTATGTATAATACGTATGAAATTTATATACATATGTATTGGTAAAATTTTGAAAGAAATAAAAAATTTTTTTCTCTAGAATTTACAGCAGTCAAAATTATTAATTATCTTTTTTGCGTTGAAAATATTAAATTATGACCTAAATAACATTTTTGATAGAAATTTCATTGTGCATTTAATGCTTTAAGTTGCTTTATACATTTTTGAAAAACATTATATTTTTTTAAATATTTTAGTTTTAAATTATTTTTCAAGTAAGTCTGTCTTGCGACAATACAATCCAAAATTTTATATTCTGAATCAACGTTAAATCATCCGATTAACTATGGTTACGAATTAAAAACTTTTGGACATTCTGTACATTATTGCCAAATTTTGCCGCAGATTGTCCGCAACATTTGCGAGCTTCATCTGTTTTCGTTTAACTTTCAGTTAATAACAAAGATGAAATAATACTGTGAGATCTTTTTATTATTGTATTTCTAAAACTAAACGGTCAATAATTTCAGCTTTTTTTAGAATTCCTAAAATGTCCTTCTACTTTGTATTACTTTTTCATCACTTTCTTGTTATTTTTTCTAATTATTAAAATTCAAAATACGAGATTTACTTATGTTTTGCGTATGCAACATGTATAAGAAGTGCAATTTTTGATAACGATTATTGTATCTCACGTTCGGAACGGTTAATTGCATTTTCAAATTTTTCTTGTTAATTGCCATTCACAATTACCTTAAGGGAAAACATTTGAAAATCATAAAAATATGAAAATTTAAAAGCATTTAAAGATAGATCTATTTGTATGTATATACACATGCAGAGTGTAGACAATAATAACTATATTACCATATATAAGTAAAACAGGTTAGACCAAATAGAAAAGTTTTGTACTATTTTGTACTATTTTTGTAAGAAGATTGAAGAAATTAAAGAAAAATTAATTTTAAAACATCTGCCAATTCGCACAAATATAAGCAGCAATTCCTTACCTTTCTGGTGAGGAAAGATATTTTAGACCTTATTGTACCAATATTACTTTAGGATGTTCTGGATGTACATAGTAGCAAAAAATTGTCAAAATTAAAAAGAAAACATGTTTCTTACGTTTATACTGTTTGAAAAATTAAAAAAAATAAATCCGGTTTATGAAAAAAGTTGAAGTATCACAAAATAATATAGATTTTGATGTCTTTGTAAAAGAAAATAGTTGTAATTAATATTTTTCCTAATTTATTATTTAAAAATTTTTGATCATGAATGCTCTTTGAAATCAACTGCAAAAAGCAATGAGAAACGAGTAATTTGCAGAAGAGAGAAAAGGCAAATTGTTTGAATTCACTTGTTTATCTTTTGGCGTGACTGTGCGTTTTTACAAATCTCTTGAAACCGGTAGTAGCATAGTTGAGAAAAGAAAATTTTGTTTCCATTTTTTATTTGGACGATATTTTAATTATTATGATGTTACGAGAAATGCGTTAATAATATTTAACGAGCGAAACGACTACGTTGTTGCAAGAGCTGAAATTTATAATTAACGAAGAAAAGAATCTTACAGTCACCACTCAACGTTGTAAATATTTACAATTGATTTTTAATTCTGAAAAATTGTCTACAGAGTTGCGGAAGATAAAGTACGACGAACCGTAGATTTATTAAATAAATTTAGTAAAATTACACGTTATATGATAAGAGAATTTGCAGCTTTTGTGAGCATATTAGTTTCTCGTTGTTTAGCTTTGAAGTGCGAGATGATTTATGTAAGATCATTTGAAAAAAAAAAGATCTTGTGCGCTAAAAGTCAACCATAATAACTTTGATGCAATAATGAGTCTCCCAAAAAATTTAGATAAAGATTTTGCATGGTGGAAAACGAATATTCGTTCCGCGAGCGCACCGATGAGCGAATCTGTATATGACATAAAAATTTTTTCTAATGCGTTACTTACCGGATAGGTCTTTTTTGCAGAGATCAACGTAATCATGGTTTATGAAATGCTGAGAATTTGAATTTACATATTAATGTATCACAATAAAAAAACATCACAAAGGTAAAAAAAGGTACGCCAAGTACACAAAAATATTCCTCGTACACAACAGAAAGTTGAAAAGATACTTATATCTGAAAAATAACTAATAAAAAAATTTTTCTCTAAAAAATAAGAAAAAATAAATGAAATCAATAATTAACTGGCCAAGTATTTACAAGTAATTCAGTTTGTAAAGATTTGTAATTTGAAATAGTAGATATAAAATCAACTTTTATAGAAGTATTTTAAACAGATTTTCTCCTTAAAATTAAAACACATTTAATTTTTATTAACAGAATGATTTCCGAAATAAGTTCAATTTTGAATAGTATATCACAAATTACATTACTTTAGAGTTTATTGAAGGTGTTATATGAAACTATAATATGAAATCATATTGTTAATGTTAAGTGCAATTAGAATTCTTTTGATTTACAAAGTATCTTTTATAGGATGTATAATTTGAAAGAAAATTTTTCGTAAACTTTAAGTCGGGGTACGCGTATAAAACAAACTTACAAAGCAGAATATAAAAACTTGGCGTGCCCATCGTAAACATGGAACTAGATTTGTGTTGTCTATCCAATATTGCATGTAATATGAAAATTATTTGCATATTATATCATATATTTATTTATATAATTATATATATTTTATAAAATATATTTTGCAAATCAAATGAATTCTAATATAATTATTATATATATTTTATAAGATATATATTTTGCAAATCAAAGAAATCTTAAAATATAATTATACATATTTTATAAGATATATTTTGCAAATCAAGGAAATCCTAATTGCACTAATAATGATAAATGATGCAAGTAATTTTTACATAATATGAAATATTGTAGAACATGAATTAATTGTATATATTTATGACTCGGGCACGCCAAGCTTTTATATTTTGCTTTGTAAGTATGTTTTATACGCGCGCCTGGACTTAGAGTTTACGAAAAATTTTCTTTCAAGTTATACATCCTGTAAGATATACTTTGTAAATCAAAAGAATTTTAATTGCACTTAACAATATGATTTAATATTATAGTTTCATATAACACCTTTAATAAACTCTAAAGTAATGTAATTTGTAATATACTATTCAAAATTGAACATATTTCGGAAATCATTCTGTTAATAAAAATTAAATGTGTTTTAATTTTAAGGAGAAAATCTATCTAAAACACTTCTATAAAAATTGATTTTATGATATCTACTATTTCAAATTACAAATCTTTACAATTGAATTAGTTTTAAATACTTGGCCAGTTAATTATTGATTTTATTTAGTTTTTCATTTTTTAGAGAAAAATTTTTTTATTAGTTATTTTTCAGATATAAATATCTTTTCAACTCTCTGTTGTGTACAAGGAATATTTTTTATATACTTGGCGTACCTTTTTTTACCTTTGTGAGGTTTTTTTATTGTGATATAACAACAATATTTTTCATATAAAGTGGAATATTGTATGGACAAGTCTGGATCCATATACACTACTAAAAAAAATAGGGAACATTTTTCATATTCTAAAAATTGGATTACTTTCAAACCTAAATTATACATTACTAATAAAAAATAGGAAACATTTTTCATATATGAAAATTGGACTATTTTCAAACAAAGTTGAAACTCGACGAAAAATCATTGTACACAAAATTAAAAAACCATTTTAAAACTACACCAACAGTTTTAACTTTAACGCACTATCAGTAATTTTTAATATTTTTTTTCTTGTTTGTTTCTTGGTTGTACTTTAAAAAAGAACACATTGTTTTGTTCTTTAAAATTACACATTTTTGACACTCTGCAGCTCGATAAAAAAACTCGAAAAATTCAACTTAAATACCTAAATACTTAATTCCATAAACTACAATATTTTGCTTACAAAATGCTATTTTTTAAATTTTTTACAATTTTTTGATCGAATTACACTAGTTTGAAATCTGTATTTTTTAAAAATGAAAAAATGATAAAAATTTTTTTAAAATCATCAATAGAGTTATAGTCAATATTTCAAGCTTTAAAATGCTTTCTTCATTTTTTGTCTACGATGCTTTTTGGCGGAGTATCGATTATTTCTAAGAAATACAGTTTAGCTTCAAAATCGTGTAACTTATAAAAAAAAAGAAAAATTTTTAAAAAAGCATCTTGTAAGCAAAATAGAAATGTAGTTTATGGAACATGGGATAAATTTTTTAAAAGAAATTTTTTTATCGAGTTGCAAAGTGTAAAAATACTTAATTTTAAGAAACAAAACAATGTATTTTTTTTTAAAGAACAGAACAAGGAAAAAATAAAAAAACCATCGATAGCACATTAAAGTTGAAACTTCAAGCTTTAAAATGCTTTTTTAATTTTGTGTACGATGATTTTTCGTCGAGTTTCAACGATTTGAAAATAGCTCAATTTTTAGGATATAAAAAGTGTTACTTATTTTTTTAGCAGTATATTTTCATTCAATCTGTCATGCACATCAAATTTTTATACTTTGCTTCAATATAAGTGTTTTATGCGACATAGAGTTTACGAAAAATTGTCTTTCAAATTATATCTTGTAAGACATACTTTGCAAATTAGAAAAATTCTCCCCCTCCCTCTCCCCCTCTTCCCCCCTCTCACCGCTCTCTCTACCCCCTCCCTCCCTCCCTCTCTCTCTCTCATTTATCATATATAAAAGAGTGTACACAAAAAAATAATCAAACTTAAATAGTGTGAATACTCCTTGATGGACAAAATCGCTTTGCGTGTGTGCGTGCAAGCATACGTACATGAGAGTCTGAAATTTATCTGGGAAAAAAAAGACGTTTGCTATATACGAATATCATTTCTCAGGATTGACAGCACCAATCTTATTCAAACTGATTGCAATCGAAAACTTGCATTCATATTATATGATAAAAGTGCAATTAGATTTTTGATTACGGCTCTAGTTTCTAGACAGTTCCTAGAGAGCTCTAGTTCCTAGAGATATTTTAATCGAAAGTATTATAGACATAAAACTCCGGATAAGCTACTTGGTAGCGCCGCGGTCCTTACATAGGCAAAACTCTTGACAAGCCAGACAGATTTCTTTTATAATTGGCGTTTTTTTATGATCTTCGCGATGCTACCGCGTCGCTTGATATTTTACATCTATATTATTCGGGAACTGCAAAAAAAATTTAGATTAATTACCAATAATTTGTCTTTATTACCTTTATTAAAAGTTGAATTATATAATTTATATTTTTTGCTTTATTTATATATTTAATGATGAACTAGATAAACAGCAACGATTACTTATCAATAGATTTTGAACATGGATTTTAAAATAACATAACGACATTAAAGTAATGGATAATTATAAATGAATGAGAAATATTGTGGATGCAGAGTCTGAATAACTCATTGCCAGTGATAAGTGCAGTCGCTTGGCAAGCGAAAAAGGATTTGAGTCTCGATTTGGGACATTGCCTTGATATTTTTCTCGTTATTGCCTTTTTAGGAAGGTAAAGAGGAATTTATTATAAAAAACTCGAATTGATATTTGTACTTGGTATAAAACTTGTTGAGATGGTTTATCCCGCATTGATAAGTATCCATGTATAAACGCTATATCTGGAAACTTCTGATTGGTAGATATGTGTTTGGTAGTTATGTATCTGTGTATATGTGAAATCATCTTCTGTTATTAGAATCAGTCGAGTGTGCTCTTTTATAAAAACAAAAAATTTGTCTTTGTTATTAAATAATAGATATTTTTCTGCCTGTTATACTTCTCGCTACAAGTTATTTGTTCACAAAATAAAATCTAGAATTAAATCAAAAAATTTAGCAGTCTGTGCACAATAATCAATTCATAGAAAAATTATTTTTTTTGAAAGTGATGTATTACCATCTGCGTTCTTATTAGATAGTAAATATTTAAACTTGTGATTAAAAATAAAGAGTGTCTTCTGAAATGCGTTGAAAGTATTGACAGTACTATTTTTGCATTTCAAAATTGTTTTCAGCATGCTGCAAGAAAATAATAATTTTTTTTAATTACCTTAATACTTTTTTAACTTTTAAAGTAAATACTTTTTAATGAAACTAGATTCTAGGAAATTGCTTATTTCCGGCTAATTTTGCACATACTGAGGTAGTGTGAATTCAGTAATGCATATGGCAGTTTCGTAATATGAGTAAAATAATAAGTTGAAAATACTTTTTTACTTAAAAAAAAAAGAAAATACTTTAGTAATGATATCCATCAAATAAATTACATACATTATAATAATAAAATTAAAATTAAAATAATAATACTAATAATAGAATTATTTATTATTTTATAATTAATAATATAGTATATTAAAAATATAATTATATATATTATTATAGGAGAGGTCTCGTTTGTCTACATTCCGGATTGCCTACAGAGCGATTACCTACAAGCATTATTATAAGTACATGTCGGCTAGTTTCATGTTCTACAATTAAATAATTAATTAAAAATTAATTATAAACTAACAAATAAAAATAAATGCACTACAATCATCTACAAATAAAATACAATTGATTTCACACATAATTATTTAAAAAAAGTGTTAGTCATCGGCTAACATCATACGAATGTGTATAATGTGTATGTGCGCAATAATGTCATGTGTACAAAACGTTAATATGAATTTCTTATATTGTGTGCACAATAATGTTATGTGTACAATGTGTTTGTGCACAATAATGTCATGTGTACAATGTGTTTGTGCACAATAATGTCATGTGTACAGTATGTGAGCACAATAATGTCATGTGTACAATGTGTATGTGCACAATAATATCATGTGTACAATATGTATGTGCACAATAATGACATGTGCACAAACGTACGTTCGTATTTTTTATTTTTATGTGTGTACAATAATGCTTGTAGGCAATCGCTCTGTAAGCAATCGGGAATGTCGGCAATTGAAGCTGTCGGCAAAACGTTGTAGGCAAACGAAGCTGTAGGTAATCGGGAATGTAGGCAAACGAAGCCTCCTCTTATTATATAATGTATTATGTGTATAGTATAAATATTATACATATGTTATACATTAATATTAGAAATATTTATAATATTAATGTACTAATTTACTATTATACATATAATATATTATATATTATACATTAATATTATAAATATTTATAATATTAATGTATTAGTTTACTATATATATATATTATATATTACACATTATATATTATAATTTATTATTATATTATGTTATATATAGCAGGAACATATACAGAATGTCTGATAATAATCTCTCCACTCGTAATGGCCAAATAGAGCGGATTAAATCAGGCAGGAAAGTTTTCACTATTTTTTCGTATAACGCTTAATAAAAAAATTATTGAGTAAAATCTGGCCAATCACCGCCAATCTTTAGCCGCACGCACATCGATGAGCCACGCGTCTGATAGTGTATGAGAACGCTCCACAACTACGGCGGCGCACCACTACTAAGCACGCGGCTCACTGACGTGTGCCCGGCTAAAGATCGTCGATGATTGGCCAGATTTTATTCAATAATAATTCTTTATTAAGCGTTATACAAAAATTATAAAGAATTTTACTGCTTGGTTTAATCCGTTTTATCTGCAAATGACCTTCAAATGACCTTAAAAATGACCTTAAAGGGCAAATCTAAGGTCACTATTAGATAGCCCCCTTTATTCCCTACAACTTTTATCCGAGTCGTTTTCCTTTAAACGTTGATCCTGAAAAGTTATGAGGGTGGAACTTTTAAAATGGGACACCCTGTATACATATATATATATATATATATATATATATATATATATACAGAGTGTCCGGCGTCAATCGCATCACCGGTCGTGTGCAGATAGAACAGGTAAAACTGAAGACAAAAGTCCTGTACCACTTTGCTATTTTTGTAATAATTTTCGAGAAATTAATTAAAAAAGATCGACCAATTCGCGTGCGTAATAAGCGCGCAGTAAGAAGGCACAACCCATTGATGTGTGGTTGCTAAGATGCGAGAATTCATTGTTATGTATCGCTCGTATGTAACCGTTGTCATTTGTAGAGAGATCCTGCCAAAATTTTGTCGCGCGCCTAGCGATCACAAACTTTTGGGTCGTCCTTTCTCGTCGCGCTCTTATATTCACGCAAATTGGTCGATCTTTTTTAATTAATTACTCGACAATTATTATTGCAAAAATAGCAAAGTGTTACAGGACTTTTCTCTTCAGTTTTACCTGCTCTACCTGCACACGACCGGTGATACGATTGACGCCGGACATCCTGTATATATATATATATATATATATATATATATATATATATATATATATATATATATAGGGTGTCCTGCAAAGATTGTGTTAGCGCTCATGAGCAGGTAGAGGAGAGTAAACTGAACAGAAAAGTTCTTTACCATTTTGCAATTTTTGCAATAATTATTGAAATATTAATTAAAAAGTATTGGCGAGTGAGCACGCATTTCGCACGGCTATCAAGCGTCTAGACCATGAAACGTACACTTTAGGCGTGACAGCGGCGGGTTTCATAAAAGACTTTTCTGTTCAATTTACTGTCCTCTACCCGCTTACCAGCGTTGGCACAATCTTTGCAGGACACCCTGTATATATATATAGGGCACGCGTTTCGCGCGGCTACCGCGTGGCTAGACCATGGGATATACGCTTTAGATGTGACAGCGGCGAGTTTCATAGTGTTGCACGGCAACGAAAAGTTTGGCCTCGTTATAAGACCGCTCACGAGCGTTGGCACAATCTTTGCAGGACTCCCTGCATATATGTATATATGTCCCAGATTAATGGGGACAAGACTCGTGTGCAGATAGAGCGGATCAAACTGAGATAGAGCGGATCAAACTGAGTGAAAAATCTTTTATTATTTTTTTGTATAACACTTAATAAAAAAATTATTATTGAGTAAAGTCTGGCCAATCATCGCTGATCTTTAGCCAGGTGCACGTTGGTGAGCCGCGCACCTGGTAGAATGCATGAGCACTCAGCTGTTACACGCGGCTTACAATGGGTGATCCAGAACTACCGTGCGTCCTTAAAATGTATTTTTGAATGAATTCAAAGACGATTTTTTTCTGTACAAAAATTTTGTTTGAAGCTTAGTTTTTAAATTATGAAAAAAATAGTTAGCAAATTACGAGATGAGTACAGAAGGCAAAGGCGCAGCTCACTGTCCGATGCAAGTGCTTACGTGAGGCGCTCTGATCGAGCACTACAGCGCTGCTGCTTTTTCTTTTTATAATTTGAGAACTAAGCTTTAGACAAAATTTGGGTACAGTTCCGAAAACAATAAATCTCCGATTGCGCTGAAATTTTAACCAAAACTTGTTTTTGACTTGAGTATAAAGCATCTTGAGGGTTTTTCACCGATGAGGCCCCGTTTGCCCTCTAAGCCCCCTCAAAGTTTCAAACAGTTTTGCTGCATATATTCGAAAATATTGATTTTAGAAAAAAAAGTTTCAAACAAAAAATGAAGCTATTAAAAAACTGAACAAAAAAGGTTATACAGGTAAAGGTTCCACATGAGTTTACAAGTTTTCATGCTAAGAAAGGTTCAATCCAATCCAATGTGTCTAATTTTAACAGTAGTGGAGAAGGCAGGGGGTAGGACATATTGTTTCCACACATACACGTTTTAATGCGAAAGTTCCACATGGGTTTACAAAAAGAAATTGATTTGGGAATCTACAACTGAAGAAAATCTATTAATATTTCTCTATGAATCAGGTCTGATATATTGTATTAACATGATAGTGTAAAAATTATTATTTTATCACGTAACTTCTAAAATAATGGGTTTATATGATAAATTTAAATAATTTTTTTTGTAGGTTTTTCTAAGGGCTTCATTTTATATTTATAACTTTTTTTTCTAAAATCAATATTTTCGGAGATACACAGTAATAATGTTTGGAACTTTGAGGGAGCATAGGGGACAAACGGGATCTCGTCGGCAAAAAAACTTCAAGAAGCTTTATACTCAAGTCAAGGACAAGCTTTGGTCAAAATTTCAGCATAATTGGAGGTTTATCGTTTTTGGAACTTTATCCTATTTTTTTTACTGTCCAGTCAAGGACTGAAACGTTTAAGAAAATTCTTGATTTTTGTTTATATAATCTTAAAAACTTTTAAGATTTATAATCAAAATATTTGCATGTATATCCGCAAATTGCTCCTTAAAACTTTTTGGTAACATTTTATGCAATTTAATAATATTAGTCAAGCTGATTTAACTTTTCAATGATCAAAATATGATTTGGATTTAGAATTATACGATCAAACGAACTTACCTGTAAATGATGTTCGATCGTGATTATGCTAGACGTCTTGTCCGAATAGATCAATATGTAGTAACGTCAGTTGCTCGATCCGTCACAGTTTTTAAAGTCTGCTTAAAAATTCGTGTTTTCGGCTATAGAGGGCGTGCTTGGTTTCCTCATAGGATTTACTAGATTGACAAAGTTTGCACCGCAATTTTGATTTCAAGAAGATAAAATGGAACGAAAATGATGTCCGATAGTGTAGATAGTGCACACTTTGTGTAGCTATCTATACTAAGTATAATTTTTCTAACCTGAATCTGATCCTATTATGAGATGATAAAAAGCGTATTTGTTCAAAAAAGAAGACAATATCAACAAAAATGCCAGGTTGCTGCGTGGAAAGTTGCAATAATCGTAGCGGGAAAAACTATAGATTATTTAGTTTGCCAACAGGCGAAAAAAAATAGCGAAAGACGTGAAGAATGGCTTAAATTAATCTGAAAAAACACATTGAGAAAAAGAGCTGCAATTTGTGAGGTATAATTAATGAGTTATAATTGTGTGAAATATTATGTATTGCAAGAATAATCATTACATCCATCATTTTATATGTGGATTTTGGAGAAGATCAATTTGAAAAAAATTGAGAAGATAAACAAAAACTTCTTTGCCTATTTGCAGTACCAAATTTATTGTATAAAAACACAGATAACGAAAAGGAAGATAATTCAGAAAAAGCAAAGTTCTCTGATCTCACTGATGTTAAAGATGTAGACTCTTGTAAGTCTTATATAATAAAATAATACTTATTGTTAGATATAAGAAAGGTACAATGCAGGTATTCATTATTTGAATTATTTTGTTATAATCATATGTATTATTATATTATTTATTTTAAACAATATTTGTAGATGGATATGAATACAATGCAAATAAAGTCGTCGGAAACAGTAATGTCAATTTCTGCAGTAATGTCAATGATGACAATGTAAATGAAATAGATATATCAAGATATTCTGAATCGATACGGAAATATCAAAAAAATATATCAAATCATAACATTTATGATGAAGAATATATGACAAAATTAAGGAAAAGTTTGAGAAAGACTTAGAAACAATTTAATATTTGGAAAAAAAGTTGCAAAAATCAAATGCGATACTTAAAACAGTGACAAAAGTTAAGAAAACTTTGAAAAAGACTTAAATGCAAATAATTTTTTGAAAAAAAAGTTATAAAAATCAAATGCAATATTTGAAACAGTATTTAAAAACGATCAAAGAATCTTTATAACACACAGAGAGGAATATCATGGTCTGCAGATACAATTACTAAAACATGAAACTTTATGTGGTTTGTGGACAGAAAGGATACGAAGAAGTGCATTTTTCATTAAAAAAGAAATATAACAATATTGTAAAAGCAGCTGCCAAGAGTAGTAGAAGTGTAGCTATGAAAATATCTGTATCAAAAAAAAAAAAAAACATTAAATAAAACTATGATGAAAACTACTGATTTATATGATTTATGATTTTATTTTCCCTCATTCACAAAAAAATTACATTACAAAATATATTCATAGAAACGCGTCTCGCTCGTCTCGTTCGGCATGTTCGGCGATGCGACGCAGCGGCTCGACGATTGGTTTGAAACGAGTCTCCATAGCGACCTCGCTCTCCATTTTGCCGGTCTTTAACGCTCTATGTTTTTTGCGAATCGAAGCGCGCGTCTTAGCTAACTCCTTCGTCGTTCTCTCTTGTTCATCGATATCCTTCGTAGCCATCGCGAACGAATCGATTTTTTCTTGCTCGCGCGTGTTCAACGTACCCGTGACTACTGATCGCTTTACGGTACGGCGAATTCGTTAAACCTCCACCTGTATCTGCCGTTGCGAAGCGCGCTATCTTTGTCTATTACTAGAAATCCGTATTTGCGTTGCCAACACTCGCAACACAGCGCGTGAAAATCTTCGTACGACATGTCGGTGTTCACGTGGTCGTTGTACGCATGTCGCAAATTAGTGCTGTCTTGTTTAAAAAAAACCAATAAATTCGCATTATCTCGTATTAAGTGTTTCGGTATTTTGGCGTACGTTTGACACAGATAGAAGCAATCGACGTTCGAGTGTCGACCCATAGCGAAATACTCTCTAACAGTGTTCTGTTTGTCGCACGCTACGTCATCGAACACGAATATCGAATTCGGAAGCGCTTCGTTAGGAGGAATAACATCGGAGTTGTTGGAAAATGTAAAATAACCGATATCCTCCATCGGTGCCAATAGGTTTTCTAAATATTTATATTTTGGTTGTTGCAACGATTTTGAGTAAACGTAAACGTTTTCGAAACGTAAGCCATGCGGACTCTCCAGCAGACTTATCAGCGCATTCGTCTTACCGCAATTAGAGGGACCGCAAATGACGCAACGAATATCGTTCGGTAAAAGACGACCGTGTCTGCGCGATCCTGCGTCCGATCGCGCCCTACCGTCTAGATTCGATACTTTTATCGCGATCGACTGCCGCACGAAACGCATCTCTCTCGATAGTCGCGCGTGCGCAATACACTCGCGAGGAGGAACGAGACTCCTATTTATATACGAATCGATCATCGTCGTTCGCGCAGTAGCGAATCGTAAGCGGCCGACAGAGATGTTTATTCTACTACTAGACGGTGACGATATACTCGAGCTCACCGCCGAGCAGTTGCGGTTTATCCCGAAGACGATCCTGCTGCGACATTTTAGTCGTTACGTGGATCGAGTGTGGGAGAAATTGCCCGAATACATAAAAGCGGATACGGAGGTGCGGCGCTACCGTCGATGCCTAGAACACTACAATCGTCCCTGGCAACGAACGCATATCGACGGACCTGCGCCGCTTATTAAAGATTGCGGCGAATGCAATTCTCGAAGCGGAACGACGTAACCAGTGGTATCGGTGGCGCGGGTTTATTGAACAGAGCGATAAACGCGCTGCCCTTTGAATTACATATACCGGGCTATCAATTCTGCGGGCCGGGTACTCGTCTCGCGGAGAGACTCGCGCGAGGAGATCGAGGCGTCAATCCATTAGATGCGGCTTGTCGCGAACACGACATCGCGTACTCGCAAAGCGACGATCTCGCCGATCGACACGTTGCTGATCGAGCGCTTGCCGAGAGAGCGCGCGAGCGTATCATGGCGAGCAACTCGACCTTAGGCGAGAGAGCCGCTGCGACGGCCGTATGGGCAGCTATGAAGACAAAGACGAAGTTCGGAATGGGCGCGCCCACGAGAACGAGAAGAAAGAAGAGCGGGAGAAGAATGACCGCTACGAGGAAACGAACGCTTCCCGTGGCGAAACGCGGCGGCTTCTTACCCCTGTTACCGTTACTGGGGATTCTCGGTTCCTTGGCTGGAGGAGCGGCAGGAATCGCGAAAGCGGTGAACGATGGCAAAGCAACGCGACGACAACTGGAAGAGCTGCAGCGTCACAATCGCGCGATGGAAGGTCGCGGTTTGTACCTCGCGCCTTACAAACGTGGAAGCGGTGCGTCTTCGACGAGAAAAAGAGCGAGCGTTAAAAAAAAACTTCGCGGAAGACGCTAGAGATTCTTCCATCCGTTGGTGTAACAACGGACGAACAGCTGAATCGCGCCGCGATACTCTCGCGCGTACCTCATTTCAGAGGCGTGTTCATGCGCGACGCTCTTCCGATGCGAGTGCGTCGTAACGAGAGCGGTATCGTTAATTTAGACGACGCGTCAAGGCCGGGTACTCATTGGGTAGCGTACGCGAAGAAGAGCGACAACGCGATTTACTACGACAGTTTCGGCAATCTTCGTCCGCCGCGCGAACTCGAGCGATATCTCGGACGCAATACGACTATTCGATACAATCGTAACTCTCAACAGACGAGCGATCAAAATATCTGCGGACAATTGTGCCTGAAGTTTCTTCGAGGAATCGATTGAAAAAATTTTCGGCTGTAACATCGGATCTTTTATCGATTGAGGGCAGTTCGTTCGCGCTCGACGATTATGTCGTTGACTCTCACGCTATCCGGACGAAACAGCGAACTCACGGCGAGTTATTTTCCACCTCTAGATCTGAACGACGGAAATTACGAATTAGGTCTCACTAATTTCGAGACCTACAACACGATACCGAATGTAAATTCTACGAACAATAAATTTTACTTCGACGACAATGACGAGGTTATCGCGATTCCCGTCGGATCTTACGAGTTAAACGCTATAAACGCGTATCTAAAGGCCGCAATTCGTCGCAAGCGGCCAACGAAAAAAGAGGAGCGAAAGCGCGACGAAGGCGTGAGGAAGCCGAGGACGAGACACGATGACCACGATTATGCATACAGCGTCGACGATCGCGACGAGGACTTCTTCGACGAGGACCTCTTCGACGATGAAAACGGCGAGAAAAGCGAACGCGTCATAATACTTCGCGGAAACGATAACACCATGAAAAGCGAGATCAAGTGCGCGTATCGTGTAAATTTTACTAAACCTAACAATATCGGTTCGTTATTAGGTTTTTCGTCTCGTATATTACAACCGAATAGATGGTACGCTTCCGATAAACCGGTAAATATTATGAGCGTTAACATTATTCGTGTAGAGTGCAACGTCACGACAGGAGCGTATCACAACGACAAGTCCGCGCACACCATACACGAGTTCGCGCCGAATGTTCCACCCGGATATAAATTGTCGGAAATTCCCACGCGGATCATTTACCTCCCGATCATCGCGCGAATCATAACCGACATAACCGTGCGCGTTGTGGACCAAAACGGAAAGTCGATCGATTTTCGAGGCGAGGAGATAACGATTCGTCTGCACGCGCGACGAAGAAAATAGATAGACGCGCGCGATGCTCGTCGTGAACGAGTCGAACGCGAGAAAAGCGTCCATCGTCGCCGTAGCGTCGTCCCTAGACGCGAAAAGAAGGAAGGGAAAGAGAAGCGGAAAATTAACTGTCGCTAACGCGACTTTCCTACGCTCCTTGGGTTTCATCGTTCCGAAAACGGCTTATGTGTAAGAGCGAAATGAGTGACATCTTGAGTATCACAGGAGAACCGGTCTTCGACGATCGCATCGTCAAGATCGAAACTCACACATACAATCCTTACGCTAATACTACATTTGGAAATAGCGACGAGATACGAATTCCTATACAACAACAAGATCTGTACACGTTACCTTGCGAGAGTTTCCTCTATATCGAGGGCAGACTCGAGTCGAAGAAACCATCGAGCGCGGAAAGCGCAGAGGGCGAAAGCTCGACGAGACTGGTGAACAATTGCGCGGCGTTTATGTTCGAGGAGATTCGCTACGAGCTCGATGGAGTGGAGATCGATCGAAGCAGAAACGTAGGAATAACGAGCACGATTAAGAATTACGCGTCGCTGACGGTCGAGAGAAGCAATATATTGCAAAACGCCGGATGGGACTTTGCGTCGAAGAGTAAATTAGTCGATGATTTTAACTTTTGCGTACCTCTCAGCGTGTTACTAGGTTTCTGCGAGGATTACAAGCGCGTCGTGATTAACGCGCGACATGAACTCATCTTGATACGAGCGCGCAACGATAACAATTGCCTGGTATCACGCGAATCGTACGAACCTAAGATCATTCTATTGAAGATACAATGGCGAATGCCTCATGTAGTGTTAAATGATATTAATAAATTGGCGCTATTACGCACATTGGATAGCGGAAGATATCTGAGTATCGCTTTTCGTTCATGGGATCTATACGAGTTTCCGCTTTTGCAGAGCACGACTAAACATTCGTGGGCGGTCAAAGCGGCGACACAGCTCGAGAAACCGCGATACGTTATCTTCGCGCTGCAATCCGGAAGGAAGAACGTTCTACTTCAGGATCCTTCTATGTTCGACGATTGTAAACTAACCAATGTCAAACTTTATCTTAATTCAGATTTTTATCCCTATGACGATATGAATCTGAATTTCGAAAAAAATAAAATCGCGGTACTGTATGACATGTATTCGAAATTTCGAAAAACGTACTACGGATGCGACAAAGACGAAGCGCTTTTTAATTTGGCTAAATTTAAAACGCTCGGTCCAATAGTAGTTATCGATTGTTCTCGACAGAACGAATCAATCAAAAGCGCCACCGTGGACGTTCGTATAGAGTTCGATTGCAAAGAGAACGTTCCCTCTAACACTACAGCTTATTGTCTCATTATTCACGATCGAGTAGTAGAATATAATCCGCTTACTAATGTCGTGCGCAGAATCGTGTAGAATAATCTAGTATAATGATAAAAAATATGGAGGAAGAATAATCTAGTATAATGATAAAAAATATGGAGGGAGAATAATCTAGTATAACGATAAAAATATGGAGGGAGAATAAAGCGTTTAAAGAGAAGGAATCTAGGGAAACGCGTATTCTAATTTCAACTCGCGACGATGATGGATACACCGATCTTCGCTGACCTCCAAGGTTTTATCGTCAACGAAAAATTTATTGCGAAGGAAATAGCCGTATTGAGAGACGGCAAAGAAATAACGCATCACATTTTCCGCGCTCCAATGTCGTGGGATCTGTTAACGAAAACGGAGAAGACGCAAGCTTGTTGGTTGGTCACCAATCACCATCAATTGAAATGGAATAGCGGACATGTCAATTACGGGTCAATGAGAAGACTCGTTCGAGAAGCCATTTGTCGTGGAACTAGCCCCGATTTCATGATACGCGTATACGTCAAAGGATGCGAGAAGAAAAAGTGGCTCGCCGAGATCTTGGAGAACGTCGAGGATCGCGACATCGTCATTGAGACCATCGACGCCGATTTCGAGGACATCGGTCGGCTAGAAATATTGAACGCTTCGCGGGCCCTTCGCTGCGGATATCACGTGAAGAATTGCGCGTTGGAAAACGTTTGCAAATTGCACGACTGGTGGTTGCAGCGAAATAACGGTTTAAATAATATTTAATTTTAATATATTATAAACTATATTACAAACTATATTTTATATATTATCAAATTACTAATTATAAACTATATTATAAACTATATTATAAACTATATTTTATATATTATCAAATTACTAATTATATATTATCAAATTACTAATTATATATTATATTTATAAATATTATATTTTTAAGTACTTTAAATATTTTATATAGAATAAAAAATAAAAAATAAAAATAAAAAATATTTTCCTTACCATTACACTCATTCATAATGTCATAAAATGAATCTTTTATATTTATCGCGACCGCGATAAGAACGATGCGAGCGGTCGCCGCGTTTTACATTTCTCGTGCATCGCGCGATAAAGATATATTTATAAAATTACGCGTATCATCACGCGTTTAATTTTAACATATTATAAACTATATTAGAAACTACATTTTATATATTATCAAATTATTAATTAAATACATTATATTTATAAACATTATATTTTTAAATACTTTAAATATTTTATGTAGAATAAAAAATAAAAAGAAAAAATAAAAAATAAAAAAATAAAAAAATTTATAAAAAATAAAAAATTTATAAAATTACGCGTACCATCGCGATATTCTCGAGAAACGAAGCGAGAGAGACGGACGCATCGTCGACGAATATTCCTCGCTTATCGCGACCGCGATAAGGACGAGACGTAGCGCGAGACAGAAGCGAGACTAATTAAAAAAGGATAGCTTATGTGTAGAAAAGAAAGAGAAGTCGCGAGGAATCAAATCTTATCGTTTGCAATTACAAATGATTTTATTTTGTAGCAATTTAATATCATTTATAGTATTAATATATAATAAATAAGTGTATACAATAAGTGTATACAATAAGTGTATACAATAAATGTATATAATAAATGTATATAATAAATGTATATAATAAATGTATATAATATATAATAAATGTATATAATAAATGTATATAACATATAATAAATGTATATAATAAATGTATATAATATATAATAAATGTATATAATAAATAAGTGCATACAATAAGTGTATACAATAAGTGTATACAATAAATGTATACAATAAATGTATACAATAAATGTATATAATAAATGTATATAATAAATGTATATAATAAATGTATATAATAAATGTATACAATAAATGTATATAATAAATGTATACAATAAATGTATATAAAAATACACGCGAACGCGTACGAAAAATTCTTCATCGATCATTCCTGCAAATAAACAAATTATTAGCGAATAAATTTTTAAAAAAACTTTACAAATCGCAAGATCGCGCGAACACTCACTGTGTTCTCGTCGTCACTCGCAACGTTCTCGCCGCTCACCCACAGTTCGGTCCCCACGGGACTCGTCGGCGGTTCAGCCTCTTCATCGCGCAATGCTCCGCGAATCCTCTTCGCCTGCACCGCTATCAATCTCAATTTGGGGATTAAATCAAAAAGCGCCTCTCGCGCGATCTTCACCGAATTTTCTATCTTGTTTCTAAAAACGGAAAAAGTGAATAGATAAAAAGGATAAAAAATAAAAAGATGATAAAAAATGATAAAAAAATAAAAAGATAGAAAAATAAAAAGATGATAAAAAGATGATTTCTCGAGCGTTCGATACTCACATCTGTTCCAGGATCTCATCGCGTCTCTCCACGCGAAATTCAATTTTTAAAAAATCAGAACTCTGTCCCAACACCCCTTCCGCTTCCTCGCGTAGATCGGTCGCGATGTCTTGCAAAATATTAGATTCGATCGCTATTAAATCTGCATTCAACGTCACGTACTCGGTCGATTTCACTATACGATCTATTAAATCCATCGCGTATCGAGCGCTTCTTAACAGTTTCACGAATAATAACACTCTCGATGTTCTTAACTATGATCGCGCATTTTATAAAGGCTAGCGAGCGGATATCGCGATATGACTCAAACTGCGTTTTCTTTAATATAATAAAAATAAAAAATTACGAAAATAAAAAGACTCGAGAGTCTTCTAAATATTCAAATCGTCGCGAAGAAGAAAGATAAATTTAACAAAAAAGATTTCGCTAGATATACGTCTCAATCGTATTTATTTAAAATCGATACACATTTTTCCTCGCGATTAAACGCGAGCGATCGACGAGTACGAGAATCCGCGTCTCTGAAAAAACGATGATTATCTAAAAATTACTCTCCACGCGTCGCAACTCGCAAGATACTCACCGCGTCACTCCTTCTCGTCCTTCGACGATTCGCCGACCTCTCTACTCGCCCTCATCAAAAATTCGAGATAGGTCTTCTCCGTAGCTCCGAAAGACTCGCAGATCGAATCGATCTCCCTCATCGTTCTCGCGTCGAGTGGCTCCTTCGCTCTCTTTCTCTCCAACGAACGATTGTATTCCGCTAATTTCCTCTTCGCCGTATCCACAGCGGCGCAGATCTCTCTCATCGCGTCGAGCGTGTCAGCGTCGAACGGTTCGCCGGTCCGCTCACCCCCAGACAATCGGGAGCGTTTCGCGAGCGTCTCCCGCGCGACCTTTACGGATTCGTCAATCCTCGCCATCCGCTCGAGCAAATCCATATTAAACGCGCTTCTTATCGCGTTCTTCTTTCGAGATAATCGTCAACTACGACTATTCCCATTTAAACCTCAATACCACATTTTTCTTCCGAAATAATCGTTAATTACGACTATTCTTCTTTAATATTTTTTCTTAAATCTTTAATATTTTTTCTTAAAAATAAAATAATAAAAATAGAAACGGCAAAAAAAACCCGACGATTTCTCGGAAGAGGCGTATCTCAAATATCCAATCGACCTTCGTCGCCGTCGAGGAAATCCTCCTTCCTCGAACGAATCATCGACGCTTCCGTTCCCATCTCTCTTCCCGCTGTAATATCCCCTCTCCTCTTATCTCGTACTCAAATTCGAAGAGAATAAAAATAGACGTATTCTCCGAAACGCGAATCAATCGCGTCCGGTATCTCGCGATCGATCGTTTCCCGCGCATCCCTCTCGACTCGCGCGATGACCGCGAAGACAGCTCTTCTAGTCCTAGTGACGACGCTCGTCGCCGCGACGATCGCGACGCCGGTCGATCCGGAAAGGACGGAAGTGTTCCGCTTCCTACGAGCGTACGGTTTTCTGAGGGACGGCGGAGGATCATTGTCTTCCGACAACGCGACGTCTTTGCGTCGCGCGTTATCGCTGTTTCAAGAATATTATCGATTACCTGGTAACGGCGTGCTAAATATCGATACGCTCAATCTCATGCGCAAACCGCGATGCGGACTAGCGGACATTCCCGATCGCGCGTACAGTCCGTTCGCGAAGAGATGGCCGAAAACGAGTCTCACGTGGAATTTTCAAGTGGCTAGCGAGGAACTCCTACGAACTACCGAAGCAGCATTCGCGCTATGGGCGGCGAATTCGTCGTTAAAATTTGTACGCGATTCGCTACGTCCCGATATATTAATATCATATCGAACAGGCGCTCACACTTATGCGAATCGCGAGAACGGCGACGTTTGCCCAGCGGCTTTCGAAGGTCCGGGAGGAGCCCTCGCTCACGCGTTCTTTCCCACCGGAACAGCCGATTTCGCCTCGGAGGTGCACGTCGACGACGAGGAACCGTGGCACGTGTACCTGAACAAGAATCCTTCTAACAAGTATCATCTACTTTTAACGCTAACTCATGAGGTCGGTCACACCTTAGGTCTGCAACACAGTATGCGCAACGACTCGGTGATGTTTCCGTATATACCCGACAACGAGCTTCAATATCCGGTCAAGCTAAGCGTGGAGGATATTCTCGCTATACAGAATCTGTACGGATCTCACGACGACGGGGATTACACCGCGATTCCCGCGACGCCCGCTACCACCGCGGCACCCGCGACGACCGACCTCGCGCCGACCGATCCGTCGCACGCGGATCTTTGCGCCTTACGGCGCTTAGACGTAGCCTTAATAATGAATCGGCGTTTATATATATCCAATCGACGCAACTTATGGTCGATCGACCTAATCGAGAAACGTTACGGCAAGCCTATGATGCTAACAGAATACGCGACGTTTCTCCCAAGCAACTTTACGCATCTATCCGCCGCGTATCAAAGACCCTCCGGCGATCTCGCGCTATTCGCTGATGACAAAATCTATCTCGCGGAATATCCTAGTCTTAGATTGAAACCAGGTTGGCCCAGATTCCTTCACAGCATCGGATTTCCTCGAAACGCTAGAATCAACGCCGTGATAAACGCGCACTCGGGACGAACCTACGCTATTTACGACGACGACAAAGTAGCGGAAATCGACGAGTGTCGCTCACTGATTATTAAACACGCTCCGTTAAAAGATATATTTCCCGGAATACCATCCGCGATAACGTCGGCTCTCCGGTATGTCGACGGTAATCTGTATTTTTTCGCTAAGCGCCAATTTTACGCGTTCAATGAATTTAAAAATATCGTAACCTCGGCGGGTCCCTTCGACCCGCGCGTTCTCGGCATCGAGTGCCCCACGGACGGACTCCTGCGCCAATTGCGCGATCTCCTCGGTCGCATCTATCGCCTCGACGACGCGACAGAGAGCGTGGACGAGGACGATTGAGACCACTTCTTGCAATCTCTTTAAAAATAGAATACAAAGACGCGAAGAAGGGGGGCAATTTCAACGCGAATATATAAAGACCATCCCGCTCTTAAGAGCTTCATTGTCAACGACGACCGTTGAAACTCGCGAACGAAACGAGAATGTACGCGACGACGGGACAGTCGCAACAGCGACGCTCCTTCGAGGATCAATCGAGACTCTCCGAGAGGAACCGCGAGGACGACGCGGGATATTCCAAGAAACCTCGAACGAACAACGGGTAAGAACATCGAGAATCTTCCCCACGAATATCTCTCACTGCCTCAACGACTCTTCCTCTATCATTCGCATCCGCCTTCTTTCAGACGAGACAGCGACCGCACGCCGAGACGCGGCACTAGCGACGCGATCGCGCGGCCTCTCAGAATCTTGGGAAGACGCTACTCATTAACGAAAACGGGATACAAGCATCTCGAAGTCTGCATCAACGTCAGTCGATCCTCGTTCGTGGAAATCATTCTCGGAGATAATCAGGGCAGAGAAATCTCTCTAACACCAGATAAGTGGAAGGAGCTGCTCGATCTACGATCCGTACTCGGGTCGTACTTTCTCCCCGACGAGCGCGAGGAGACGCGTCCTCCAGCGCCGATATACATCGGGCAATTGACGCTTCGATTCGGTAGACTGAACAATCTCCGAATCCTCCGTCTCGAAACGGCCAACGCTCGTCTGGCTATATCGAGAAACACCGTCTTATACGTATTGCGTCTGGAGCATTGCGTCAACTGCCTCATTACGTCCTTAAACTGTTTAACCGTTTACACCGACAACAAACTGGCTCGTTTTCTCGACGTAGCGGCGGGAGTTCGAGATCCCGCGCTCGTTCCCGCGACGATACGCGATGACGAGAACTTCGATCGCAACGAGCTGATCGATTGCGAGCTGCAGGCTCTGTTCTTCAGAGATTCGTAACGCGTTTATGTACTCGCGCTTTTATACTATTTTATAAAAATATATTCTATATTCTATATTAGTATTAAAATAATATATATTAGTATTAAAATACTATATATTAGTATTAAAATAACAAATATATTATGTATTAGTATTCAAATAATAAATATATCTTAAAAGAAAGTATACGCGCGAATTATTTTTCTAACACATCTATCCGCTTAATCACCGTCGCAAAAGCGGTGCCGACAAGAAAACCACTCGTCACCGGACGCTCTCCTTATCGCCGAACGATGAAAGAGACCGAACGAGGCGATTATCGAGAGCGTCCCGCTATCCTCGCTCCCGAGAATTACATCGCGCTAAAAGAATAATCGCGACGCGTCATCCTCGCTCCTTAAAACTCGCCCGACGCCGCGACGCCTATCGATAAGCGGCGCACTCGAAGCGGCGCTCGTAAAAGAAACCGCGATCGACGCATCGCCCACTAATTAGACGCATCGCGCTCGAAGCGGCGCCGACAAAGAAACCGCGAATCGGAGCGTCCCGCTATTCTCGCTCCTAAGAGTTATATCGCGCGCTAAAAGAATAAATATAAACGCGTCCATCCGCGTAGTCGCATCGTCGATACGTCGCAAAAGCGGCGCCGATAAGAAATTATCAAAATAATAAACATATCCTAAAAGAGAGTACGCGCGCTCGAAGCGGCGCCCGTAAAAGAAACCGCTATCGACGCATCGCCCTCTAATTAGACGCATCGCGCTCTAAGCCGCGCCGATAAGAAAACCGCGAATCGTCCCTCGATACCAAACCCCCCTCGTCCCTCCACCACCCTTCGCCTACGACGGCGCGCGCGCGACACCCCCCGTCCCACGCCTCCCTCGCCATACGTACCCCGCCTCTCTTTCCGCCGTGCCGTCTCCTCACCTCCGAGATATCATTCTATCTTACTTTTTTATATACCCATCTCTCTTACTCTTACAGCGGTTCTTAAGAGTGAAGTGGGTTAGAAGCGGCCTAGACTACCTACTGTAATTAAATGATATTAGGGGTTGTCAGTTAATTCAAATAAAGTTTCTAATATTTATAGAAAGATGGGGGTTTATAATAATTGTAAGTACTTACCGTGATGTGGCAGGAAAATCCTTCCTTCTGCTCAAGTTCTGGTCGTACTCTGTTAGGCCCTTCTCTCGTCCTTTAAGACCTCGGTCGTGGATGAAGTAGGCCGGATAAAAGTACACAGATGTATGCACAAAGTTTTTTATTATTTCCCTGGTTTTACACAACTTAACACTGAATCGACAGTAATAATAATTAATATATTAATTGAAATGGTATGGTGAATAGTACGCGAACAATGAACGAATAATACGGAGCGAATACTTGTACGAAATAGTAAGGAATTAGTAATGAATAATGTTAGCTAAGAATAAATGATTCGAATGCTTGAAGATCTCTTAATTGACTGACCGAACTGAATTGAATGCTTAAACTGAATTGAATGCAATGCCCCGAAGGTTCGAAATCACCGGTTTATATACTGTCGAAACAAAGGGTCTTCGGGCCGTGTGCAGATCACGCGTTGCGCTCTGGAAGGTTCTTAGAATGATTCAGTGGAGGACTTCCGAGAAGAAAGATTTTTAACAACAATTCTTCTGAGAATTGTCGATCGATATGTTTATCTGCCTATTAAGTTTCGGCGCTCGTGGTCGTAGCCGTCGCGAGTCCGTTCGACTTATCGCTCGCAATATCAGGTTTCACTGATATGAGGCCTCTTATGCGCATTCTCTTCGGCTTAATTAATATTTTATAATATAAAATCCTTAATAATATGGTTAATATTTATGCTTATTAATTTATGGAATCATTTGTTCTATTTATTTCAGTTCTGATAATAAGTTGGCAATTTATATAAAGTTATGGCATTCTATAGTTTAAAAAATAGATATTTTAGATAACTTATATGTGTTATATGTAATGTATATAATTTATGATTCCATAGAATATAAGCCTCTTAAATTTATATTTATGGTCGCTTGATCGATATTACAATAAAGCATATTAATTTTATTAAGATCATTTCTTTATGGAAGCATTCGCATTATATAATAACCTGTTTTAATTAATATGATTTTAATTATTTATAAAGTATAATTGTATTGAATATAGTATTGAAAGTTTAATATGTGTTGTTTTGGATAAAATAATTATAAATATTGTCAACAAATTATTATTATATACGTTTTATTATATACGATTCCATAAAGTACGGCGCATTTACTCCTCAATTTAAGAGTGAGTAATTATTATATATATATTTGTCTGTACGGTTAAATATTAAAATTTTAAAAGTTAGATATTAGTATCGATATTATCGAGTGTAAAACTCGCTCGCAAGTCCGTTCTTAAAGTAATCAGCAGGTTAGTTCTAGAAAGTCACTGCTGTACAGTTAGCTAGTTCTAAATAATGCTTCCTGATTCGTCGATCTAAGGAATTCTCAATTCCTTGCGTCGTTGATTATTATTACTAAAAGGATTAAAATATATTCAGGTTTTAGGCTAAATAACCATATGGAATTAAAGCGATTAATGAAATTAGTTAACAATTAAAATAAAAGCAAATGGATTACATAATTATTCTATAGGTATTTTACAGGGATAAAAGCGGTACTTAATTACTAGCTAAAATATAGTTTTTAAAATTGGCAGGACGTTACACATGAGTCAAAACGATGACATGAGTCAAAATGATGATAAAGTCATTGATGATGTCAGTAATCGTAATAATAAAAAGTGGTAAACAACATGGTAATTTCTGAAACTTAAAAAAAATTGTGAAAAAATATTTTACATTATCTTACTATATATATTATACTATACATATGTGTATGTAATATATATATTCTTTTAGAAAAAATTCTTCACGATTATCCCAACAAAAAAATACGATTCTTTACAAACTATACAACAGAATGAATATCACGAAATGACCTTATTTCCAATGATTCTTGGAAGAGATTTATCAGATTTTATAATTATATATCATAAATGATTAATTAATAATAATCATCAAAAAATACGCACAAGAAAAAAGCAAATTATTAAGAAAGAACAAGAATGTAAAGAATAAAAACAAATGGATAGATCTAAATATTTGCAGGTTTTTATTTTGTGACTTAATTAATTAATTAATGAGAATTGGCTTTATTTATCAACTTTATATTGACAGAATAGAAATCATTTGTAAATATGTATACACAATCAATATGTATACACTAATCAATTTATATAGAGTGTGTGTGTGTATATATACATGAATATTATATTGTCTTATTAGCTTAACATTTTCAATTTTTATAGGCACAATTTTTTAGGATTTTTTTTTTAGGATAACAAATATCAATCATGTTGTGAAAATGCACTCAGTTATATTGTGCATTTCCACATTTTTTCTTTTTTTTATATCAATTTGTTTTTACAATTTTTCTTAGGATTTACTAATACATTTGTAACAGTTAATACATCGAATGAAAAAAGCCTACCATTTCTTTTCATGAACATTTAAAAAGTTTTGCAAGAACTCTTCACTTCCACTCTCCATCTGCTTACAAATATGTCCGTGAAACATTTTTAAAACGTTTATCATGTATATACATTTTAAATAGTTGGATTTGTTCAAAAACTATAAGCCAAGTATTTCAATAGAAATGGTTAAACATGTGTGTCTAATATAGTGAGAGATCAATTAGATCAAATAACAAATTAATATTTAATTTAACATTTGATGAAATGCACATAAAAAAGAGCGTGAACTAAAATAAAATTATTAAAGAATGAGTACTGTTGATACGGGTGGTCAATTGTCGGAAAAAAATGAGAATAATCGTTTCCTTCCAGCAACAAAAGCTTTAATTTTTATGATAGTAAATATCAATGGACATTTTAAAACCCCAGTTGCATATTATCTTGTAAATTTTCTAAATGAAAAAGCCATTCTTTTGAAAGATCTATTAATAAACCTCAATAGAGATGGTATCGATGTAGTCAGTACTACTTTTGATGGCGATAGTGCTCATAAAACTGCTTGTGAATTATTAGAAGCAAATTTTGATTTAGATGACAATGAGAAATTTAAATCATATAAAGACTATCCGTCTACAGGAAAACCTATATTTTTTTCAACCCAGCTCACATGTTAAAATTATTGAGAAATTATCTAGCATCAAGGAATAAGCGTTTAATATATGATAAAACAGAAATAATACATTGGAAATATATAGAAAAGTTACATGAAAATCAAATTAATGAGGGCTTGCAATTGTGCTAGTAAAATTAGGAAACTTCATATTAATTTTGAAAATGAAAAAATAAGAGTCTTGCAGCCCAGGTTTTAAGTAATAATGTTGCAAATGCATTACATTTTCTTGAATTCAATTTGCAAAATCCAGATTTTAAAAATGCTTCCGGCACAGTTAAATTTTGTAAAATGTTTAATGACATGGTTAGTTTGTTAAATACAAGAAATAAATTTTGTAAAACTCCATCACGAAAAGATATAACAATAGAAGACTTAGCAGAAATAAAACAAAAAATTGATAAATATATTGATTATATAAATAAATTAGTAGAGATTACAAGATACGAGTTCGTAAAAAAAAAGTAACACTGAATTGAATAAATGAAATTAAATAAAAATGAAGGAACAAAAAATAATAACGAATTTGAGATAGTAATTGTACGTGAAAAAACAACACAAAGTAAATATGTTAAAGTGGGGTTTCTTGGCTTCATTGTTTCTTCAAAAAGTCTGTACAATCTATGTAATCAATTATTTTGAGAAAAAATATGTGACTATATATTGTCATATAAAATTTCACAAGATCATATTGAATGTTGTATGCGTTAGTTAGAGGTATACGGATATTGCAATAATCCTAGTTCTGTACAAGAATGCGAAACAATAAGATAACAATATTTAGCGGACAATAAAAATATATATTTTTAGTTTGATAAGAAATTAATATAGTTCTTCATAAATAAACATTTATTTACATTTTCAATTTTAAATATATATGTTTTTTTATAACAGCTAAGTTTTTATAGCAATAAATTTGTTGCAATAACAATCTAACTGAAATATATTTTTTGTATTACTTTATTATTTGAATCATATGCAAATCGTTTATTGAATTTAATTATATATTTTACTTGTACAGTAATATAAACAAAATTTTTATGATTTCTTTAAAGATTAAAATATATCGAAATTGATAATTTGATCATTAAGAAACTAATTTATTTGTAAAATAATTTGTGAATGTAAATTATAATTTATTAATGCTTAAAATTATAATTATTACATTTATTTATGGTTTAATTTTTATCTACTTATATATTGCAAAATACGTTTTTTAATAAATTTTATTTAATTTTCTGTTATAACAAAACATTTATTAGGTTTTTAAAAATCTGTATTAATTTTTTTTAAATATAACTTTATAATAGTTTTTACTATGCTAATGTCCGGACTTTGTACGCTCTCATGCGTTAACAGATAAGGACAGTTAGGTCTTTAGACTTCATCTCTTTTTAATTGACTGATATTCTTTTAGCTGACACCCGCCCTCTATTATATCTTTTATCTGAGGGCGGTTTAGAGACTGACATTTGGACTTCCGTTTATTCCCCAGTGAATGAACTTCGTCTCCGAGTTGTTGATTCTTTGGTGTTTGCATCATCGAATAATTTCGCGAGTTTTGAGTTGAACTCCAACATCGTTCTATCCAAAGTGTTTCATCTCTGCTTGCTGCCTGTGTGCGGCATAATCTACTTTTATCGGCCCCTTGTGCCATTCTATACGTCGCCACGTAAGTGTGGTCTGGACCATATTGTCCTTCCTGAACACATATTACGTATCATTTTTACGTCTTTTGCGCAAAACGTGCAATCGTTCCTAATTATGGATTTCTCATCTGTCGGAGCTCCTGAGAGCGCATCCAAGACATTGCTTCAAATTTGTCTAATGATGAATATGGTAACAGTGGGGATATTGCGGAAAAAGTTCAAGAGATTATCTATAGGAATTATCTATAGGAATCGCAAAAGGAGCCTGTCTTCTGCATTGAGAAGTCCGCTGCCTCCTAAAAGATCTTCACTGGATTCTCTCCAAAAAAAAGACTCTCGACTACAAAACAAATACAGTTTAAACATTAAATCCCCATTCATTGTCCATATTGAAAAAATCTCATGCAATCCTTCTTCCTTTACTCAGGTGCAAAACTCTGAGGTCCAAGAAAACAAACAACAACACAAACATAGGTATTAACGATCTTGATTTTATTTTCTCTGATTCTTTTCTCTTATTTCCTCTAAGTCAAAGATCCAATTTGGGCACCTACGGTATTATAGCATTCGAAAACTGTATCACCAAATATATTGAGAATTTCTTGTCTGCCTATGACCTCAAAACAATAGGGAGGAATAAATTCACGGTCACCTTTGTTGACAGTAACTCTGCAAATAAGTTTTGTAATATCTTCAATGAGAAATCTAATATTATCTTTCCTAGAGATAAATGGATATCATCCGTACCCAATACCCCTGAGAAAATTATCAAGAATATCCGCCCTCCTCCGGACTGGAATATCTTGTGGCAGCCCCCTTTTGATGCCTGTAGAATTAAAAAACCTATCCGTCAAAATAAGGACAATTCTCATATCATCAAATATGTCGACTCTGACTCTTACATAATTCGTTTTAGGACTATCACTATACTGCCTAGTATCATCTATATGGGGAAAAGGCTCTATCTTGTTCCCTTTATTGAAAAGGTTAGGAGATGCCAAAAATGTCAAAGATTCGGCCATATTGCTAGGATTTGTCGAATTCTGGACAGGAATGCAGTTTAACTAAATGCAGTTAACGCTGGCAAGCTCGTATTTTTTCACAGTAAGGTTAGAGCCATACACAGCTGAAAAACCGTCGTGTATAAACTGCAAAAGACATAAATTGCCAGACTCTGCTGCGGAGCATGAAGCCTCCTGTAATTTCTGTCCGATCTTTCAAAAACAGAGAAAGATAAAAAAATTATGGCATACCACAATGTCTCGCATTCAGAAGCCTCTTATGGCTGGAAAACAACCTCCAGCAGTACTCTGCGGGTCTCATTTCTCTTCATATCTCTCCAATAGAGTCCCTCTTTCACCCTAGAAGATTATGTTTTGTATGCAATTCCCAAATCACATGCGGAGACTGTTAACAGAAACACGAATTCAGCTTTCTTAATCCTACCCTAATGGTGAAAGCAAAAAAATAACTTTCCTAATCTAGACGAATCTCTACCTTCCAAAGATGATTGGCTTAAAATGTTAGCTACTAAAAAAAAAAAACCCATAATCAAATCCATACAGAAGATCTATGATCCTTGTCAAACTAAAGCAAGCAAAGATATCCTCACTGTCAATCACCCTCATCCATCTTCTGACTTGCCTATGATCACCCACCTTAATAATTCATATAGTAAACATAATCTGCCTCTCAATTAAAATATATCTCAATTAGAAATTTTAAATGATTAGATACAAACCTGTCAAAGTAAATTAACAATGATTAAACTGTAAAGTCTCAATAATTAAATCTATTTACACCGACATACTATCTCAAATGGGAATTCTTCTTTGTCTCCTTTCCGGGAGATCCTTTGCGGTCCATCTTCATAATATTACCTGAAAAAAAAATAAAAAATTTTTACTATTCCATGTCTATTAACATTTTACAATGGAACTGCCGTTCACTAACTAGGAAAATTCCCAAACTTGCTTTTCTATTCGTCAAGTACAAGATTAATATTACTATTTTATGAGATTAGACTCGACGAATCATTTCGCCCCAACATCAACAATTTTGATGTATTTTCATGCGACCGTAATAGAGGGGTGGCGAAGTTGTAATACTAGTCTCTAAGAAACTCAGACTTACCCAAATCACGGATGACAATATTATGATTATTTGAGATCGCAATAATATATGTAGAATTCATATTGGGCAAGGTTTGACTTGACTCTGCTAATTTATTTACATATGTTTGCTTTACAGTCCTCACGGCGATAATTGTTCACATATGGATTCTCAAGCAGGGAACACACACTTTTGCATAAGCGCATAACCATAAACATAAAGAAATTGATTGGTCCACAAATGTATGCATAAGAAAATGAACCAATCAATTTCCTTATACTTATGGTTATGCGCTTATGCAAAAGTGTGTGCTCCCCGCTTCAGGCTTGACTGAATAAGTCTCGATTGCGCACATTACCGATCGGACACGATAAAATTTCCCGATCGGACACAGGCTCGATCGAACACCGGCCCGATCGGACACAGTCCCAATCCGTCACCGGCCCGATCCGGCACCGGCCCGATCGGACACGGGCTCGATCGGACACAGGCCCGATCGAACACAGACGCTATATCACATGCATAGACAGGAAGCACACGCGCGCGCGCGCATACACATACACATATAGGGGGATGCAAGGGGGGCCTTCGGCCCCCCTCCTGCATCCACCCCGCCGGTAGGCAGAGAGGACCTCGCTTTACAACTTACAAAGTTACATGCTACAGTGTCCGATAGGGCCGGTGTCCAATCGAAGGCCATAAATTGGAGAGCGCTATATCTCAACTTAATCTTTTATGCCTCAATGATAATAATTTCACCTGGTCGTCGGTTGATTTCTCAGTCACTTCCGCTCTGAATATAACTCTTGCCTCTCCGCTTTTGGCCTCTAAATGCTCTTGGGCGTCCTCGGGGAAAATTATGGAAGCGATCAGTTCCCCATTGTTGTCTCTGTCGCTTATGACTGTACTGGTCCTTCAGTCATCTTTCTTTTTCATTGGCTAAGGTTAATTGGCATATATTACAGAGTGAATGCTATAGGTTCGTGAATCAGGTTCATAGGTTTAATAATGACTTTAACTGTGATTACAACAATTTAATTGATACCATACTTAGATCTCTCTTATTGGCAGGTGCTAGAAAACAACCCTCTAATGTAATTAGGAAAAAGCCTCCCACATTCTGGTAGGACGACAAATGTAAAGATATCATTTTAAAAAAAAACCAAATCTTTCACAAATTTAAATAGTCTGCCTCTTTTGCTAGCTTATCTGCTTATCTGGAATTCAGAAAATATTCAATAAAATTTTTCGCTGATAAAAAGAAACTCGTCTTTCGTGAATTCTGTTCATCTTTAAATATAAACACTCCCATTTCCACTGTTTGGAAATATATCAGATCTTTCTCTAACAACTCTCCACACACAATTATATCTGAGATCGCTCTTAATTGAAGCCTTCAATAAATTATCTCCTGCGACCCTCATACCTGCCCCTGACTTCCAGGATGTTCTAAATTAATACAGATGTTAATACCAATGCCAACAAAGAATTCCTGCTCACTCCTTTTTCCAAACAGGAGTATAAAGAAGCTACTGCCACGCTAAAAACCAAATCTTCGAGTTCTGATCTTATCTCTAACAAGATAATTAAAAACTTTCCGGCGGAATTGCATAATTTTATATTAAAATTATTTAACTTTTATATTAAAATTATTTAAATGTTCAACAAAAGTTTATATCCTCAGCAATGGTCTGACTATTTTGTTATTTTTATCCCCAAACCAGGCCGCAAGGATTCTCTTAGATCCATTTCACTCGCCAATAATCTATTAAAAATTTTCGAAAAACTTATTCATAAGAGAATCGAATGGTAGGTGAAAAACAGCTCGATAATGCCAAACACTCAATTTGATTTTAGGAAAGGATTATCCTGTGTGGACAGCATTGCCAGCCTGACTACGGACATTCAAATATCCAATAAGTCCAATAAATACACGAGCGTCGTATTTTTAGATATAATTAGCGCATTTGATAGGATTATACCAGAGTCATTTTTCGCCCTTCTTGATAAATACGATCTTCCTCCAAAAATATTAAAGTTTATCAAAGCTTTGTTGCTTGCAGAAATCTTACTGGTTTCGCCTGACATTAATTTGCAAAATTGTACCACAACTATAAAGTCTATCTTCTTCAAGATTCTATATTGAGCCTTATCCTTTTTAACTTATATATAGCCCTTTCTTACATTGTCTTACCAAGAGAAGTGAAGATACTTTATTATACGGATAATATCGCGATTTATTGCTCAGACATTCAATTCTATTAAAGACCTCCTAAACAATGTTCTTGATAATTTACATCAATTCCTTTTGTGCTTTGGACTTGAGATATATCTCTCTCTAAATCCAACTTTATGATTTTCTCTACTCTTGAATCGCACAACCTCCGCATATTGTTGAAGAGACATAAATTTTCTCTGAAAATTGCGAGAATTGAGCGAGAACATTCCGTTCTCTCCTGCATCCAGATTTCTAAGTCTTGTCCTTGACTCAAAACTTAATTGGAAGGCACATATTAATCACTTAAAAAATCGCCTAATGCCTAAAACATCTTAAAAGCTATATCAAGTATTTGTTGGGGCGCTCATCCTTCAAACTTGATTACCATCTACAAAGAATATATAAGGTCTTTACCGGATTGGAGATGTCAAGTCTTTATTCCATTAAACAAACAATCTTATTTAAAGGCTTGCTGCCTACAATATGCAGTCCTTCGCGTGGTTACTGGTCTAATGATAACCACCCCCACCAATGTCTTGTCAATGTTAGACATCAATGGCGAATACCCGCTTGAATCACACTGGCTCGATCTCACCTTGACATTCCTTCCAAAAATTAAGACTAGGCAATCTCACCCACTTAACTCAATAATTGCTGATATTTCCTGATAATGAGAAAAACAATATATGTTACTTAAGGGGTCTAATCATCCTGACCGCTCAAAAAATGAGCTTATTTTTAAAAATCTGTAAATTCGAAAGTATAAAACAAAATTTATTTATTTTTGACCACATAATAGATTAAGGTTTTAGCGATGAGCACACACTTTTGCATAAGCGCATAACTATAAACATAAAGAAATTGATTGGTCCACAAATATATGCATAAGGAAATGAACCAATCAATTTCCTTATGCTTATATATTTCCTTATGCACTTATGCAAAAGTGTGTGCTCCCCGCTTTTAAGAATGTCTCTTATAAGTTTTAACAAAAAAATATTTCAAAATGGCGACGCTGCAACTGTTGCCGTGGAGATCCACGCGCGTAGCTGGCGGTAAGTTTATCTCAGTTATAATAAATCTGGAAAAAAAAATTGCTTATTTGTGAATAGTGTGACTACAATGTAGCGTCTGCTCAGACCGGTGATCGTTCTAGTATCGAGACTTAAATCATATCATGTCTGTATCAACACACCTAACAGAGAAAAACATTATTTCTAACCTTACCAGCGCATGCAGACACGAAAACCAGACAGTAATTCATGTATATTTTGACTGCCCTCTTCTCGCGGAGCATTCTAAGTGCCTTAATTTTGGATCTGTACCGCATTGATCCGATGGTGGACTTGGACATCTCATCGATAGCATTTTCCAAGAATACAAAATTATTTTTGGCTCTATATAAATTTGTTACTAATTCTCAGCTCAACATATAAATCTATTCTAACGAAGAAATAATTTTAATTTATATATTACACCGACACTCAGGAACTCATTAGGTACCTTCAAGGACTGATAATTCTACTCCGACTTTAAGATTCTTGAAGATTCATAAAGAAAAGAAAAAAAAAAGATATTTCATCGAGTAATTTTATGGCTGTCAGGCAATTTGAACACCGATTGGTATGGGCGGATCCTTTGGGTGCCCAAGTGCCACAAAGAAGAAAGAAAGAAAAGGCTATTCTTCCTTATTATATAGTAATATTTGCGCAAATTGGCCAATCTTTTTAATTTCTCATTAATTATTGCGAAAACCGCAAAACGATAGAGGACTTTTCTGCCTGCACATTACGGATGAAGCGATTATTGTCAGATACTCTGTAAATATAATCTTTTTGGTTTATGTATACTTCACCGTCTGCCACTTGTTCGTAAGACACTTTACCGTCGCCATTTTACCATCTGACATTTCATCGTCCGCAACATTTCATCATCCGCAACATTTCACCGTCCAACATTTCATCGTCCGCAACATTTCATTGTCCGACATTTCATCGTTTGCGACATTTTATCGTTCGACGTCCACAACATTCCATCGTCCAATCTATTCGCGTCCGAAACACAAGATGATATAAGATAGATTTCGCTTTGCACAAAAAGTTACAAATAAAAACGCATAATTATAGAGTAGTCTTCATTTGGACACAATACATTTGGACACGGTGCAAATGGACACGGTGCAAATGGACACGTTACAAATGGACACGAAATTTTGCACACGGTTCATTGGACACAGTGCATTTGGATACATTAATTTTGGATACAGTAGCTTTTGGACACAAGAAAATACGCATATTAACAAAAAAAAAGTTAATATGTAATAAAAGTTTAAAATATACTAAAATACATGCATGGACAGAAAGCACGCGCGCGCGCGTGCACACACACACACACACACACACACACATGGGGAAGGGGAGGTACAAGGGAAGACTTTCGCACCCCTCCCTCACTCGCCTCACTGGTAGGCAAGGTGGATCCCGCTTTACAATACAAAATACATGCTACATTGTGTATGTCAACGTCGAAACGTCGGACGATAAAATGTCGGACGATGAAATGTCGTAGACGATGCAATGTCGGACAATGAAATATCGTGGACGGTGCAATGTAGACGATGAAATGTCGGACGATAAAATGTCGCAAACGATGAAATGTCGGACAGTAATATACAGCGACGCTAAAGTATCTTATGAACAAGTGGCAGACGGTGATGTGGCCTATCAATTTTTAGTGGATTGATGGATATCAATTTTTTTTTTGTTTTTCATAAAAATAAGAATCTTGACATCACAGATAAAACATTTTTTTAAATTAAACATAAATTATTTTAGATTTTCTGCGTTTGAAACAAGTGCATATTTAGATTTCACAGAATGAATAAAGAAAAAGAAATTTCTGAAAAAGTATATTGCAAGTGTAATTAAAAAAAACAGATCTTTTTTTTATATGTGTGTGTATATTCCTTCATTCCTTTTTGTTACTTTGCTCATTTATTTTTATTACTTTTGTTTCGAAGTCGGATTACGCATCTATTTTATTTTAAATGCATACAATGCAAACCTGCCATTTATGTAATTATGTATATGTATATAATTGCAAAAATGGATATAGAGGCGCTGCTGAGTCGGCAAAAAAAGATCTGAAAAGATTCGATGGCCGCTCTCAGGCTTATTTCTGTTGTATTATGTTTAAATATACCGCAATTGAATAATAATGAATTTTTGCGACCATGTGAGATTGATAAATCGGCTAATATAATCGATATAATCGATATTAAATCCGAATTCTGTCAGATAAAATTGCGGATCGATAAGACGAAAAAAAAACTCAACGTCGCAGTGCCTATATCTATGTCGTAGGTAAATAGTTATTTTAGAAAAATAATTTTTGACTAGACAAATGCTATCTGCCTGGTCAAATAGTTTTCGCATGTTTATTTTTGTGTTGAGATGCTATTTTCTTAGGCAAATGTATTTTGACTGAACCGCTGTTAGGCAAATATTCGTTATAATTATTAATAAGGTAATTACTTAGTCAGGCTTGGGAAGTAACGCGCGTTACTTGTAACGTCGTTATCGTTACAGTTACTTTTTTTCGGTAACAATCGTTACTTTTTTTGTCTGTAACGGTAACGGTAACGAATTAGTCGTTACTTTTATCGTTAGTTTTAGGATTTCTATTATCTTATATTTTTTCAATAAATTGCGCGCTGATCACGCGCATTATTCTTCATTGGATAAAATTATTTCGATATAAAAGCGCTGAAAGCATAGAGCTTATACTAATGGAGAAGTCATAGCGCACGCAAGGAAGATCGACAAAAAGAGATATATTTTTCTGTCCTGACTGTGACCATAGAAAATAACGAATCGTTACCTTTTTAAATAATGGTAACGGTAACGCATTACTTTTTAAAATCAGTAACGAATAACGGTAACGAGTTACTTTTTACAAATGTAACGTCCTGCCAATTTTAAAAACTATATTTTAGCTATAATTAAGTACCGCTTTTATCTCTGCAAAATACCTATGGAATATAGAACAATTATTTAATCCATTTACTTTTATTTCAGTTGTTAACTAATTTCATTAATCGCTTATCGTTCCAGTTCCATATGGTTATTTAACTTAAAAACCGAATATATTTTAATTCTTTTAGTAATAATAATCGATGGCCCAAGGAATTGAGAATTCCTTAGATCGACGAATCAGGAAGCATTATTTAGAACTAGCTAGCTGCACAGCAGTGATTTTCTAAAACTAACCTGCTGATTACTTTAAGAACAGACTTGTGAGCGAGCTTCACATTCGATAATATCGATACTAATATTTAACTTTTAAGATTTTAATATTTAATCATACAGACAAATGCATAATAATTACTCACTTTATTAAATTGAGAAATAAATGCGCCGCACTTTATGGAATCATAAAACGTATATAATAATAACTTGTTGAAAATTTTATAATTCTTTTATGTTATATATTTATCCAAAACATCACATACAAAATTTCAATACTATATTCAATACAATTTAACCTTATAAATAATTAAAATTATAACAATTAAAGCAGATTATTATATAATGCTTCCATAAAGAAATGATCTTTATAAATTTAATATGCTTTATTGTAGTATCGATCAAGCGACCATAAATATAAATTTAAGAAGCTTATATTCTGGCTTATAATATGGAATCATAAATTATGTACATTACATATAATAGTTATCTAAAATAACTATTTTTTAAATTATAGAATGCTATAACTTTATAATTTTCAACTTATTATCAGAACTGAAATAAATAGAACAAATGATTTCATAAATTAATAAGCATAAATATTAACCATATTATTAAGAATTTTATATTATAAAATATTAATTAAGCTGAAAAAATGCGCATAAAAGATCTCATATCACCTGATATTGCGAGCGATAACGGATTCGCGACGGCTACAACCAAGCGCCGAAACTTAAATGGCAGATAAGCATATCGATCGACAATTCTCAGAAGAATTGTTGCTAAAAATCCTATTCTCGGAAGTTCTCCACTGAATCATCCTAAGAACATTCCAGAGCGGAATGCGTGATCTGCACACGGCCCGAAAACCCTTTGTTTCGACAGTACATAAGCCGGCGATTTCGAACCTCAGGGCATTCATAATCATTCATAATCAGCATTTAGCACAGTATTTTATAAGCATTATTTCGCGAGCATTCAGTAGTCGCGCTTTGTTACTATTTCATTACTATTTCGTACATTATTGTTCAAATATTCGCTCCTTATTATTCGTTCATTATTAAACTCATTCACTCACGAACTCATTTTCGAATCATTCATCCGCTCTGCACCTGGTCATTGTTCGCGTATTCGTTATTATTCGCTATACAATTTTGATTAACACATTAATTGTTATTACTGTCGATTCAGTGTTTAAGTTGTGTAAAAACGAAGGAAATAATAAAAAACTTTGAGCATACGTCTGTATACTTTTATCCAGCCTACCTCATTCACGACCGAGGTCTTAAAGGACGAGAGAAGGAGTACAACCTAATAGAGTACGACCAGGACTTGAACAGAAGAAAAGATTTCCCTGCCACATCACGGTATTTACAATTACTATAAACCCCCGTCTTTCCATAAATATTAGAAACTTTACTTCAATTGACTGACAATCCTTAATATCATTCTATTACTTTTTCATCCTCTAAATAATAAGAAATCCCCTGTCAAGCATTAGCAAGTTGCTGACAGTTTTCAGTCAGTCAACTTTAATCTATTATCCTACTATTATTTGAAACACCCCCATAATATCAATACTAAGTAAGATTTATAAATTCCATGCAAAATATACTACTGTTGTCATTTCAACCTTACTTATTCTTGCAACATTTTGTCCTTTTCCTCCGAAAATCCATCGTTGCCGAGCGCTTATGGTGCTCCTGGCGATCCCCCCTTTCCTTCTGAATTCTTGATATAACCATTAAACTCAGAATGCGTTCCGTTTCACGCATTGAGCGCATAGATAGCCTGCAAAATCTATAGTTCACGTAACATATATTATAGATTTTCAAGCGATTTATGCGCTCTATGCGTGAAACGGAACGCAACCCTAGTTGCCGAGCGCTGATCAAGGTGCCCTGGCGACGCTTCCTATTGATTTAAAAAACTTCCCACAAGAAATGACAACAGGAGATTAAATTGAAATCAAAATTTATTATCTAATTTTCTGAACACAACCCAATCTTTGAACCTAGTTGCCGAGCGCTGATTATGGTGTTCTGGCGACATTCGACCTCTTTTCTAAATCTTTTCTTTCTATCAGAAATTTAAAGTCATAATATAATCAAGTATTGATATTAAATAGAAGACTTTATTCCTTAAACAATTCTCATAATAAATTAATTCGATCTAATTAATATTCCATTAATTAGTCTTCACAAATTTATTTACTCTTAATTTTTATTATAATATTCTTTTTCAAATCTTAAAGGTCATTACACGTTAGAGGATGAAAAGGTAATTGAATGATATTAGGGGTTGTCAGTCAATTAAAATAAAGTTTCTAATATTTATAAAAAGACGAGGGTTTATAGTAATTGTAAGTACTTATCGTGATGTGGCAGGAAAATCCTTCCTTCTGCTCAAGTTCTGGTCGTACTCTGTTAGGCTCTTCTCTCGTCCTTTAAGACCTCGGTCGTGGATGAGGTAAGCCGGATAAAAGTACACAGACGTTAGCACAAGGTTTTTATTATTTCCTTAGTTTTACACAACTTAAACACTGAATCGACAGTAATAACAATTAATATGTTAACCGAAATTGTATAGCGAATAGTAACGAATACGCGAACAATGACCAAATGCAGAGCGGATGAATGATTCGAAAATGAGTTTGTGAGTGAATGAGTTTAATATTGAACGAATAATACGGAGCGAATATTTGAACAATAATGTACGAAATAGTAATGAAATAGTAATAAAGCGCGACTACTGAATGCTCGTGAAATAATGCTTATGAAATATTGCACTGAATGCTGATTATGAATGAATGCCCTGAGATTCGAAATCGCCGGCTTATGTACTGTCGAAACGAAGGGTTTTCGGGCCGTGAGCAGATCACGCATTGCGCTCTTGTTGCGCGAATGTTCTTAGAATGATTCAGTAGAGAACTTCCGAGAATAAGAATTTTTAGCAACAATTCTGAGAATTGTCGATCGATATGCTTATCTGCCATTTAAGTTTCGGCGCTCGTGGTAGCCGTCGCGAATCCGTTTGATTTATCGCTCGCAATATCAAGTGTCACCGATATGAGGCCTCTTATACGCATTCTCTTCGGCTTAATTAATATTTTAGAATATAAAGTCCTTAATAATATGGTTAATATTTACGCTTATTAATTTATGAGATCATTTGTTCTATTTATTTCAATTCTGGTAATAAGTTGGAAATTATAAATTTATAGCATTCTATAATTTAAAAAATAGTTATTTTAGATAACTATTATATGTAATGTACATAATTTATGATTCCATAAAATATAAGCCTCTTAAATTTATATTTATAGTCGCTTGATCGATACTACAATAAAGCATATTAAATTTATAAAGATCATTTCTTTATGGAAGCATTATATAATAATCTGCTTTAATTGTTATAATTTTAATTATTTATAAGGTTAAATTGTATTGAATATAGTATTGAAATTTTGTATGTGATGTTTTGGATAAATATATAACATAAAAGAATTATAAAATTTTCAACAAGTTATTATTATATACGTTTTATGATTCCATAAAGTGCGGCGCATTTATTCCTCAATTTAAAAGTGAGTAATTATTATATATATATTTGTCTGTACGATTAAATATTAAAATCTTAAAAGTTAGATATTAGTATCGATATTATCGAATGTGAAGCTCGCTCGCAAGTCTGTTCTTAAAGTAATCAGCAGTGTTACGTCTCAGCGACGCTTTTTTTCTCTCTATACCTCAGTTAGTGAGAAAAAGATTGCTCTCTACTTTTATAGGGCAACCTGCTTTCACCGGCTATACCCCAGGGACGCCGAGAGCTAGGACTAACCTAATGGATCTAGGAGAATGATGTAGGCGCGGAACTAGTTGGTTACTAGAAAGTTTCACTAGGTATTTTAGGGATATGGACGCAACTAGGTATATGTAATTCGAAGGTTAATCAGGTTTAAAGAAAAGAATTTTAATATTATAATAAAAGAAATATATCAATTATGTATCTAAATATCTAATATATTCATCTATGTTCAAATGATTTTCAGTTAATTGATATTTTAATTGGGAGCTTAGATCACGAAAAGGAATTGTTAAATTATGTTGATAACTTTCCTTAACATGTGTTATATTTTGATATAATTGGTTTAGTAATATAAATTCTGGCGTATACGTAAATAGGCCAGTAGAGTCACTTATTAGATAGAGACCGTTATTAGTTAAGTCGATTTTATTACGAAGTTTTATTCGTGAATGTTTTTGAATGTCTTTATGAAATCTATGAGAGAATTTCAGGCGATTTATAAGGGCTAAAGAGAAAAAAACTCTTTTACAAGATATTATACAAGGTTTTGATTTATTAGTAGAATGTTTAAACTGAGATAGATTAGAAATGCATTTGACGCGTTTCTTTATGCCGGATCTATGGTTCCGTTTTTTACGGCAAGCCCGCTTGTATTGCGGGTTCACCATATGCAAGGGGCTTATTACATAAGATATATATATATATATATATATATATATATATATATATATACAGGGTGTCCGATAATTCGCGGATTACCCTTTAAGGGAAGATAGAGGGTATTATTCTGAATAGAAAAGTCCTGTACCATTTTGTGATTTTCTCAATATTTAAGAAAATATTAATTTTAAAAGATCAGCCAACGAAGTGCCGCGAAAACCTCTCGGCGCGAAGATGCTTCCCACTGTCAATTGATACTCGATCCGCGGCGAAGCAATGGGAGGAGCAGTTTGCGAGCATGCTTCGCTATGGCAACCGAAAAAAATATACACATAATGAAAAGATCACATACATAAAACGGAGCACGCATTATGTGTGTATTTTTTTCAGTTGCCATAGCGAAGCATGCTCGCAAACTGCTCCTCACATTGCTTCGCCGCGGATCGAGTATCAATTGACAGTGGGAGACATCTTCGCGCCGCGAGCTTTTCGCGGCACTTCGTTGGCTGATCTTTTAAAATTAATATTTTCATAAATATTGAGAAAATTACAAAATGGTACAGGACTTTTCTATTCAGAATAACACCCTCTATCTTCCTTAAAGGTAATCCACGAATATCGAACACCTGTATATAAAATATATATATATATATATATATATATATATATATATATATACATATATATTATTTAGAAACAGTACAAGAGTTAGGAAATTAAGATTAGGAAAGGAATATTATAATAGAAATTAAGAATAATTAATAAATTGTGGACACTAAATAATAGAGAGTTAGATCGAATTAATTTATTATGAGAATTGTCTAAGGAATAAAGTCTTTTATTTAATATTAATACTTGATTATATTATGACTCTAAATTTCTGATAAAAAAAGAAGGTTTTAGAAAAGAGGTCGAATGTTGCCAGGAGCACCGTAATAAGCGCTCGGCAACGATGGAATCTTAGGGAGAATGGGTAATGTCGCCAGGGCACCGTAATCAGCGCTCGGCAACTAGGTTCAAAGATTGGGTTGTGTTCAGAAAATTAGATAATAAATTTGATTTCAATTTAATCTCCTGTTGTCATTTCTTGTGGGAGGTTTTTAAATTGATAGAAAACGCCGCCAGGGCACTTTGATCAGCGCTCGGCAACTAGGTTTAAGGGTTATATAAAGAATTCAAAAAAAAGGAAAAGGTCGCCAGGGTACTATAAGCGCTCGGCAACGATGGATTTTCGGGAAAAAGAGCAAAATGTTGCAAGATTAAGTCAAGTTTAAATGACAACAGTAGTGTATATTTTGCATGGAATTTATAAATCTTACTTAGTATTGATATTATGGGGGTGTTTTAAATAATAGTAGGATAATAGATTAAAGTTGACTGACTGGAAACTGTCAGCCACTTGCTAATGCTTGACAGGGGATTTCTTATTATTTAGAGAATGAAAAGGTAATTGAATGATATTAGGGGTTGTCAGTCAATTCAAATAAAGTTTCTAATATTTATGGAAAGACGGGGGTTTATAATAATTGTAAGTACTTATCGTGATGTGGCAGGAAAATCCTTCCTTCTGCTCAAGTTCTGGTCGTACTCTGTTAGGCCCTTTTCTCGTCCTTTAAGACCTTGATCGTGGATGAGGTAGGCCGGATAAAAGTACACAGACGTATGCACAAAGTTTTTTTTATTATTTCCTTAGTTTTACACAGCTTAACACAGAATTGACGGTAATAACAATTAATATGTTAATCGAAATTGTATAGCGAATGTACGCGAACAATGATCAGGTGCAGAGCGGATGAATGATTCGAAAATGAGTTCGTGAGTGAATGAATGAACGAATAATACGGTGCGAATACTGTACAAAATAGTAATGAAATAGTGATGAATGTTGACTAAGAATGAATGCTTGAAGACTTTTCAATTGAATGACTCGAATGCTTGAATGTAAGAATTGAATGACTCAAATGCTTGAAGACCTTTTAATCGAATGCATCGAATGCTTGAATGTAAGAATGAATGATTCGAATGCTTGAAGACCTTTTAATTGAATGCCCTGAGGTTCGAAATCGCCGGCTTATATACTGTCGAAACAAAGGATTTTCGGGCCGTGTGCAGATCACGCGTTGCGCTCTGGAATGTTCTTAGGATGATTCAGTGGAGGACTTCCGAGAAGAAAGATTTTTAACAACAATTCTTCTGAGAATTGTCGATCGATATGTTTATCTGCCTATTAAGTTTCGGCGCTCGTGGTCGTAGCCGTCACGAGTCCGTTCGACTTATCGCTCGCAATATCAGGTTTCACTGATATGAGGCCTCTTATGCGCTCTTCTTTTCAGCTTAATTAATATTTTATAATATAAAATTATTAATAATATGATTAATATTTATGCTTATTAATTTATGGAATCATTTGTTCTATTTATTTCAGTTCTGATAATAAGTTGGCAATTTATATAAAGTTATGGCATTCTATAGTTTAAAAAATAGATATTTTAGATAACTTATATGTGTTATATGTAATGTATATAATTTATGATTCCATAGAATATAAGCCTCTTAAATTTATATTTATGGTCGCTTGATCGATACTACAATAAAGCATATTAATTTTATTAAGATCATTTCTTTATGGAAGCATTCGCGCATTATATAATAACCTGTTATAATTAATCTAATTTTAATTATTTATAAAGTTAAATTGTATTGAATATAGTATTGAAAGTTTTGTGTGTGATGTTTTGGATAAAATAATTATAAATATTTTCAACAAATTATTATTATATACGTTTTATGATTCCATACATTACGGCGCATTTACTCCTCAATTTAAGATTGAGTTATTTTTATATATATTTGTCTGTGTGATTAAATATTAAAATCTTAAAAGCTAAGTATTAGTATTGATATTATCGAGTGTGAAATTCGCTCGCAAGTCCGTTCTTAAAGTCTTAAATCTTAAATCAGCAGATTAGTTCTAGAAAGTCACTGCTGTACAGCTAGCTAGTTCTAAATAATGCTTTCTGATTCGTCGATCTAAGGAATTCTCAATTCTTTGCGCCATCGATTATTATTACTAAAAGGATTAAAATATATTCGGTTTTTAGGCTAAATAACCATATGGAACTAGAATTATAAGCGATTAATGAAATTAGTTAACAACTGAAATAAAAGCAAATGGATTAAATAATTGTTCTATATTCCATAGGTATTTTGCAGGGATAAAAGCGGTACTTAATTAAGTAGCTAAAATATAGTTTTTAAAATTGGCAGGACATTACAATACGTGAAGACAGTATGTTCCGTTCCTCCTACGGGCGGGCTTCACTATCATTATAATTAAACACGTAGGCACAGTATAAGTAAATAGAATAGGGTCACTCTGTGTCGGCCCCTTTGTTCTTGATGCTAAACGATCGCCATATTGCTAGTTGTGCGCAGACTTTAATTTGAATGATGATAGATACTTAGATAGTTAAGATAGAAATCTATGTATTGTAAGACTTACAAAAGATGTCATGAAAAAAATTAATTTAACATTTAATATTGCTTTTAATTAATAATACTTTTTTATATTTTAATGAATCTATACGATTAATAAAAATAGTAAATATAATATGATTATACACAACAAAAATATAAAGCGACAATAAGCAAAAAAAGAATTATACAATAAAATATCTTATATTGAATAATACTTTATAAAATATAAATAAAATAAAGCTTTATATGTAATATGTGTAGTTGTCTCTTGTGCATGACCGAGTTGCACAACTAACAATATGGTGACCACGTAGTGCTTAATAGCGCCACAGTAACGGAGAAAGCTACATATATGTTATATGTGATATTTTAGTGTATACTTTAATTACATATAAAGCTTTATTTTATTTATATTTTATAAAGTATTATTCAATATGAGATATTTTATTGTATAATTCTTTTTTCGCTTATTGTCGCTTTATATTTTTGTTGTGTATAATCATATTATATTTACTATTTTTATTAATCGTATAGATTCATTAATATATAAAATAATATTATGAATTAAAAGCAATATTAAGTGTTAAATTAATTTTTTTCATGACATCTTTTCTAAGACCAATTTCACCACCTTCGGTTAAATTAACCGACGGTTAAAATCAGCAGGATGGCAACAGAAAATAGAGATGAATGAAAACCAAGCATTCTTATCATTTCAGTTGCCACCCTACTATCAGTTAATCTAACCGAAGGTGGTGAAATTGGCTTTAAGTTTCACAATTAGACATAGATTTCTATCTTAACTATTATCTATCATCATTCAAATTAAAGCTCGTGCGCAATTAGCAATATGGCGATCATTTAGCATTGAGAATAAAGGGGCCGACTAGTTCAGAGTTTATCTTTTTCTTCCCAATATGGAGAGAAAAAGATAAACTCTGAATTAATGCAGCCAGTTCAGTTAAAACGAACAGACCTAATGTTTAAGATCTAATACGGCTCTGTGATTGGTTTAGGACATCTTAAGATTGCGCTTAAGACGATCTTAAATATAAGAACAGACTATGAATACCGGCCTATAAATACAAACAATATATATATATATATATATGTATAATTATGTATATGTATGTACACGCATAGTTGCGAAGATCTTTTAATCAAAGGGCGTTAAGCGAGTTGATGGACAAAGTGCGAGACTCGCAACTCCTGTAGGATTTTGGTTATGCATCATTGCGCGTGAGATGGACTTTAACGGACTCTATTAGTCCTGATTAATCCAATTTGTCAGACCCGTTAAATCGCGTCCGAGGTAAAATTTGTTTTTCGTTCATCGCGATTGTATAAATATAAATTTTTTTTGCGCGAATTGAGACCATCCATCGATAAATGAGCATTTACGTCTCGGGCACATTATACGTAGTTTCTACATTTGCATAATGGACTGTACATATATGTATGTTGTATAACTCGTCCCTCTATAAGTAGAAATTAATTATTATGCTAGTCCTGTAAATATAGAAAACATTATTGTACGAGAATTTTTTATATGACTGAGCGAATTTGTTTCGTAAATGATGGTTTCAAACACGAAATTCGTGCACATGAGATGTTATAATAACTTCTTTTTATATTTTATTATAGATAAAAAAAACGTATGATTCAAGGATTTCTTTGATAGACTATACGACTGCAACATGGAGAACATCAACAAGGAATTGGCGCCTATAAAGTCACATTATTTTCTTTACAATGCTGGTGAGCTGAATTAAAATTCTACTGCTTTAATCATTATGTTACATATAAATGGGTCTGTTCTTTATATTTGAAGTGGCTACACTAGTTCAGAGCTTATCTTTCTTTTTCTAATATGGAGACAAAAAATAACCTCCAAACTAGTGCAGCCAATTCAGTTATAAAAAATAGATTCAGTATCTCTTGCGTTTTGTATTGATTGTTGTTATTTATTTGCAGCGACAGCACCAATGGTACAATTTTTGCCAACGATTGGAAAACAATTAGGTTTCTCTGGAATATTAGTTGGCACAATGTATACAGTATTACCGATTTCTGGTCTAATTGCAAAACCATTGTTTGGTAGTTTAGCTGACAAGTTCAAATTGCATAAAACTTTTTTTTTGATATTCCAAGCTGTATTGACAATAGCTTTCTTCTGTATTTATTTTATTCCTGAAATAGATAGGAGCGCAAGTGTTACTCTTATCTGTGACAATAACATACCATTTCTAGAGATTTGCCCACAGAAGGAATTCTCACAAAATACATTAAATTCTGTAATAGTAAAAAATATTCATACTGACTCAGTTTGTCAGGTATATATAAATTAAATATAATTTCATTCCATGTATTATTCTTTTGCATATTGAATATATAGCACAACTTACATATTTTTTTTATAGTTATCCTGTGAAGGAGTACCTCATGGTTACATAGAATTATCTGGCAAAAATGTTTCTATGAACAGTACATTCGACTTTAGTGCAGAATTTGATATATATCAGGATTTACTTGTAAGAGAAGATTGCTATAGAATACTTTATTTGTCTGTTCTAGGGAAATGACATTAATATCTTGTCGCGAAAAATAATTTACAGACGAACAACTGTGTAGATGTAAAAGTGCATATGTTTCTGGATGATGTTACTCAAATTCCAGTTTGCGGGAACCAACTAAGAACTAAATGCATGGCAACCTGTCACAACAACAGTGCATTTAATCATCTTTTACAAGAGGCCAAGAATTCGCACAGTAATACAGAACAGTCTACATATTTCTATCTATTTTTTTGGGCAGCCATAATAAGTTGGATTGGCATGGCTGTTGTGGTCAGCATAGCAGATGCCATCTGTTTCGACCTTCTTGGTTTGTATTCATAATGCTTAATTGCTTAAATGTTTAATATTGCATAAATAGCACTGATTTTGTGAAATGGCTATTTTTTAATATCATGGACTTCAGGTTATGAGAAAAGGAACGATTATGGGAAGCAAAAGATGTGGGGCAGTATCGGTTTTGGCATATTTGGTATAAGCGCAGGCTATCTAGTCGATCTTTTGAGCGAAGGACAGTATGAAAAAGATTACACATGTATTTTTTACATTATGCTGATAGCTATGATCGCTGATATTGTTGTAGTTGCTGTGACATTGCGAAAGGTACAAATGATTCCTCATTATATATAGTTACGTACATGAGACAAACTAGAATTAAGATAATACAGAAGTTTGGTATACTTCTTACTTATCAAAAGAATCCGAAATTGGCAAATAATGGGAGAAAGCAGTATCATTATAGAAAAATCCAGAATGTTCTACGAATGCTGAACCTCCACTATTTCGGGAATTATTGAGTGTTGTCAGAGAAGGCAGAGTATTGGTATTTGCCTGGTGGTGCATAGGCGCTGGGATGTGTACGGCAGTCATTTGGAACTTTCTCTTTTGGTACAGTGAAATTATAGCAACCAGCTCTCACGTTGCATGGATTAAAACGCTGCAAGGTCTTATGACTGGAGTTCAATGTTTCTTAGGAGAATTACCCTTCAATTTTGTATCAGGCAGTATATTGAAGAAACTAGGCCACATTAATGTCATGAGTCTTGTGTTACTCATTTATGCAATTAGGTGAGAAATTAAAAATCTTTAAATCTTGTTACATATAATTTATTATTTGTACATTGTTCTATGATAAAAACATTAATGTAACGTCGCAGATTTATGGCATACAGCCTTATATCAAATCCTTGGCTATTTTTAATTCTTGAATTGCTCCATGGACCCTCATTTGGTCTATGTTGGCCAACAATGGTGTCCTATGGTGATAAAGTGACACCATCTGGTACCAAAGCTACTATGCAAGGCTTTGTTGGTGCTATCTTTGAAGGAATTGGTGAGTTAACTTCATATTGCTTTTTCCCAATATCTGCATAATTCTTTACTTATTTTAGGAGTGGCAAGCGGTAGCTTCATATGTGGTTGGTTGATAGACACATTTGGAGGTGTTACATTACTAAGAACATTTTCAGTAGGTGCACTCTTATGGTTGAGTGTATTTTGGTTGCTGGAACTTTTATTGAAGAAAATAAAGGCCAATCCATTATATCGAGGCCACAGTCGTGAGTAACGATTATGTGGATGTATAACAAAGTATATAGTAAATTAACATATTATTTTAGTTCAAGATTCATAAAACATATAATCATAAATATTTAAAAAATTGCAAAATGCACCAAAGAAGCTGTCATCAAAATTGCAAATTTTGAGATATTTTATACATTGCATATGTATTAAAAAAATTTGCACTTTAATTCATTTTATTATAACCACTTTTATCTTCTATATTTCATAATAGTTTTTCTATTTTCTTTTTTTTTCAGATTTAGCAAATTATGCTAATCCAGACGATGCTATTCTTATGACGATAAGTCAAGAATTGCAAACTTATTAATAAAGCAATTTTGTGTGAGGTGAAAATATTGCGCAATTGAAACATACTGCGTGCTGAAAAAAATATTTGTCTCATTGTGATATTTTGTCTTTTTATAATATTCACAAGATTTTCAATCATTCAGTATTATATGTCATAAGTGTGAATTATATCGACATATATGATATCATTATAATATATATTTTTCTAGATTATGTTTTTCGTTTATTTACCTTTATTTTTACACGCACCGAAGATAACGATTTCAAATTTCACAGAGATAAAAATATTATTAGTTAACACATTAATAGTTGTGTGTATATTATTATGTGTGTGTGTGTGTGTGTGTGTGTGTGCGAGCGCGCGCGCGTAAAATATACAAACAACTATCAATTTGTAATATTTACATATGTATGTATATGGGACATCAGGATATAAATTATAAAATTAATAACATATTACATAATAAATATTCAGATATTAACAAATATTTCGAACATTGGAATTACGATAATTTCAATGCTCTTTTATTATTTCTCGGATTTCTATTCAGGAAAACAGTCAATAGTAGAATTTACAAATAATATTGCAGACTTTTAGTAGAAATATGTAGTCGTTAATGAAAAGAATGAAGACTGAAATGTTATAAGAGAAAATTTCTCTGTATAATATGACTGAGAGAGAGAAAGAGAGAGATTAAAATTATCAAAATTGGTCAGCAAAATATCTCAACCATTTATTTTCACTGTGAATCCATTTTCCAGAAATTACTGAATAACAAATTATTATAGAGCGATTTTTCAATCGCAATCAGTCGATTAGCAACTTTCTTCCAAATCTTGTCTAAATTCTATCAATAAAAAGCTACTAATAACTTTTCTCGTACTGTTCGTACCGCGATGTATGCAATCTTTGTATAAATCCCATGTATATTGTTTACTGACGATATATAAAAGGGTTGCTATGCTTTCCGTAACATTTAATCTTGTTTCGACATCGATAATCGTTGGGTAAGGGAACATGACGGCGAGGTGGCTCGACCGCTATTTGAAGGTTCTATCATAGCTTGCAGATTAGAGATTTCACCTGTCGCAGTCTCGCAACAATCGTTCATGATAATTCCGCCGCCTGGATGAATAAACGCGAGGCTGCCCTCGCTGGACGAAGCCAAACTGGTCGATAGAGGCGGTGATCGTTCTTTAGGCGACGCTGAGGAAGCGGGATTTGTCATGAGCGAAGCATTGGAACATGTAGCGGTTTCCAATTTGCCGTGAAGCTCGAGTATACGACCTTCCAGTAGCAGATTAATCTCCACCTGTGCTCGATACTTTGATTCGACAGCCCCTAACTCGAACGCATGCTGTTCCTTCGTTTCTTGTAAGAGTCGTTGCAAATCCACTAATTGAGTCTCTTTGCGCGCTTCTTTATTTTCTAACTCACTTAGACGTGTCTTCAGTGCTTCCAAGTGCGATGTTCGCGATTCCAATTGTCGCCGAATATCTAAAAAAAAATCGATATATGTAATTTATTATCTCGCGTGCAGGAAACATTAATATCAATTTTTTTTCAATCTACACATTCAAACGCTTACTGTTTAATTCTTCTGTATAAGATTTCTGAACTTGAGTTGCTTCTTGTTTAACGGTCGGTGAGAGAGTACTTGTATTTTCTTCAAGTCTTAATTGCGCCTATGCAAAGATAAGAGAAATATGTCCACAATTGTCTCATAATATATATTAACCATTTTTTATGTGTAATTCAACTTAAATTTTCAGCAACTAATTCATATTTTTAATTTAAAATTTATACAAATCATATACCTCTCCTAAAAGCACAAATTTTTTCTGCATAATATCCACAATGCGTTCCAATTCTTTACCACGATCCGCAGCTTTTAGAGCCGTTTTTAATTGGTGTCCCGCATTGAATAGTTCCGCCTCGGTAGAACGAAGTTGTTGTTGTATTTCAGCCGCCTTTCTTTGTTCGCTTTTCAATTCCAATTCAAGACTCTCTAAGCGTTCTTTGAATGCATAGCTTTGTTGTTGTTCCTCGATGCACTATATGCATAATACAAGTAAGTAAAGCAGTCTTTTATGTATATTTTTTTCAGTATCACAAAAATGGATATATATTTTAAAAAATCATACTTTAGCTTGCCAATGATGTATAGTTTCTTTGTATTGTTCCTCAGCTTGATGTGCTTCCTTTTTATTATACTCCAGTTGTGTTTTCAACGTTTCTACTTCTCTTTCTACCATTTTTAATCGATCGGTCTGCAAGGGAGAAATAAATAATGCAAATAATGCCAAATCTATTACCCAAACAATAGCACATAAGAATTGAATAAACGTTATCGTATCAAAATAATTATAAACGGACCAAAGCAAGATTATGTTCTTCCAAAGCTCGCAAGTCCCTCGATTTACCGAGCAAACGTCGATTACGTTCGGCATGGACCTCCCGTCTTTGCCTTTCAAACTGCAGTTGCATTTGCATTAATTGAAGTAATTGATTAGCGCAGGTTATATCTACACTATCATCGTCTCCTCCGTCTTCTTCTGCATCCTCCTCTCCTTTCTTCTTTTGCCTCTGCCTGGTATTGTTTGTTTCTATAAAAAAACTGGTTTCATTTTGCTTGTTAAAAATATTTTCAGTCTTACACATTATATATGTTATTTTATATTTACTCGTTTTGTTAAAGAAGCTATTCACTCTTGTACAAGTTTCGATATATTGATCGAGCATGCTAATTGGAGATAGTCTTGAATCAGAGCTGTTTTGGCTAGAATTTTGACTATTCTGATCTAACACTCCCAGGAACAGATATTCATATGGAAATAAGTCACACGTTTGAATGCTGACATCCTCACGTTTCGCCGTTCCTATTAATTTGGTTTGATCTATTACATCTTCGTTATTACATTTTTTCTGCATTTCCATATCTGGACAAGATTTAGAGTGCCGAATCTGCGAGAGAAAATGTAAGCATTTTTTTCAATCAATTATTATAATTATTGCAATGCAAATTGTAGTTGTATATAGTGATCTTTGGAGATATTTTTCATTTTTTTTTTATATTCCAACCTTATGCGTTATATTTGAATCCTCCGACGGGAAATGACATTGAGAATATAATCGAAATTTATAAATTTTTTGAGATATCGAATCGGCTAGAGCACTAACTGTACTCTTCTCATTTCGTGACTCGGATTGTAATTCGACGTATTTTGGTATTTCAATTGTTCCATTTCCATGTGAACTAACTATCTCCAGCACCTATTATAAAATTATATAAAATATGGTTTTGTTCTTTTTTTTTTATTCAATATAGGATTCAATATAAGATTTATTAGATAAATTGGAATTAAACCTCTTGATCTTCTTGCTCAAAAGAATCATTCTTTCCGTTTTGACTTATTGCCATTTCTAAGAGCCTTCCATTTTCTTCGCTATTACTCACTAATTTTTGTGGCTGTTGAAAAACATTTTGTCTATCAGTCATAATCTTACTTAATCTATGAGACAAAAATCCATGTGTATTTCCTGCAATATCCATGCTTCTCACTGCACCAGTAGAAGAGGAATTTATCAAAGTGGGCGTAGATGGTCGAGAAGATGCACTGTTGCTTAATGCATTTAGAGCACGAACTGCGTTAGATCCCAAAGGCGCTTGCCTCGTTGTTAATTTTCGTAGATCCTACAAAATGTAATAAATATTTTTCTTTCTTTTTCTTTGAGAACACATATATAAGAGAATTATTTTCATATACCTTAACAGGAGTAGTTTCAGGAGTCGCTTCGATAGCAGCCTCGGGCGGTGAAGTACCACTTCTATTATTATTAGGCGTTGGCGGGGCAGAGCGTGGCTCGTGCGATGTATTTTGAAATGGCGGACTATGTGGTGGCACTGCCATGCTGGGTGACCAGAATGTATCGTCTTCCCCATTACTTATCTCCACAGTTGTTACTCCCCCGCAAATGTTTATTGGCGCGCAAGTAGTGGAAGATTGATCTGCATAGGTATAGATATATAAATAAAACAACTTTATTTGCATTTTTAGACATGAATATGATAATGCTGACCTAGAGGTGGAGTGCACCGAGAATTAACTATGCTTAAAATTTCTTCTCGACATTTGTCTAATGTAAAACGGCCACATTCTATCACAATATCGTGATGCTCCATCTTTTTCCACCTATTAAATGGAAAAGAAACGACATACAAGAGTAACTTAGACGCACTGTGTAACATAAAACATATTATTTCCCATATATATATATATATATATATATATATATATATATATATATATATGTATGTATATATATATATATATATCAAACACATATACCTAGTGGCTGAAATTTCTGCATCCTTAGATGCAGTAACAAGCAAAGGATGCATACGCACGGAATCCAACATAGGTCTAATAGTATGAGTAAATGTAGCCAATTGATCGCGTTGTATGTACTGTTGCTTCAGATATGATATAAAATTGCAAGGATACATCGCATACAGTCTATGAAATAAGCTGTGTAATCCTACCTACAATAGTGAAGTGGTAAAGAAAATTTTGTTAGCTTCTCCATCTCTCTTATTTATAAATGATTGTTAAATATTCACCTGCAAATGTATGAGGTACAAATGGTCCTTGTCGATGACATTCGATACTGTACTAGTCGAAGTAAAAGCAGTGGAAGAGGAAAGTAAAGATAACTGATAATGATAATAAGAGGCCAAGCGGCCAAATACCTCAAATATTTCTAGTAAATATGGCCCTAAAGCAGCAGGTAACATTGGTAATAACATCACTAACAAAAGTAGGGCACTCATAAGTGGTAATACATCTGCTTCCACCTTGAAAAATACAGTCTTGCAAAATTATCCATCTTTTTCCTCTTCCAATATTTATAAAGTTATTTCTAGATTAAATGTCATATTGTATAACATATAAAATTTTAACTTTGATTTGCATTAAGTACCATATAATGAATAATCATTAGCATATAAAAAGTTATGTATATAGTATAAATTAATTCAAATTAAATTATACAAATATATGTAAAATAATTCTTAATCCTACAACTAAAGATACATATGAAATTAACAAATTGAGAAAAATTAAAAATGTGCATACACATAAATGTTTATATATACCAATAAAAAAAAATGTTTTACCTTAAGTAATTTAAGTAGATCTCTGAATAAAGCATGATTGGCTAACTTGTACAACCAAGTAGGTTGACGTCTGGCTATATGCCCCAGCAATGTAAGTGCTTGTATTCTCTGCCCACTGTTGCCAGGTTTTGAAAAGACATCCGATAAACGATCCAACAGATGCTTGTCATGTGGCTCTCGTACTCCTGCTAATACTTCGGCAGTCCTTAAGGAATTTGTAGAGAGATAATAATCGAATAATCCATTTACTAACCAATTGTCCTTAGCTGTAAATGTTATCCATTATAATTAAAAAAAATTAAATATATAACTGCAACTTAATTACTCTAATGCAATAAAATATGCACTATTACTCACTGCATAAGAAATGATCGTGAAAGACTTTCTTGATCTCTTCAACCTCTCCAAGTTTATTGGATTCTAGTAAATAGAATAATTCGGCAGCAGCACTGACACTCATTTTGACAGTGACTTTAAACAGTGGCTCGGCTCAAAAAGTATTATTCTAACATGATTTTTTGATTAGGTAGAAATCGGTCTGATACTGTTGCTTTGAGGTATCTGCCACTTATCATGCAAGATAGGCATTGTATGGAGCAATGATGCTAAAATACCTACCAGAGAAGAAACAAAATACATATATAAAAAATACAAAATCTAGCAGATCGTTAGAAGATGATTATAATTTTCTGTACCAGTTATTTTGCGATATTCTACTAAAATATCCTGGGGCGAAGACCAATTGCCAGAAACGAAGCAATTGAGTTGAGGACAAGAATAATAATTGTACGATTTCGAATTCGCATACGTATTATCGTCGAATTTACACAGACCATTAGCGTGCATTCTTTTTTTTTTTACAATATAAAGGAAAAAAGGATTACGGAGCCTCGCTTCCATGGTGTAACCGCAAAACTGTCATTTGCATTAACAACCGGTCGGTTGATGATCTTCGCGAAACTTTATAGAATATAATTATCGTCGCGAGATCGAGTAATCTCGTCGTAAATTCGGACATGTCCGAAAATGAATTATTAACAGAATAACTCACCCGAATTTCATCGAGTACCACAAGAAGATTTCCGTGAGTTCTATGGCGACTGGCGAGTTACGAGGTAGGGAAAACTTCTATATATCTCTTTTCTGGGCTGCCTTTGCGTTGCCATCTGGCCGTATTTATATGAAGCTAGCCAACAGAAATTATTAAGGATCGGCAGGAGAGATAGTAGAGACCTCTCCCGGGGGTGCTGTGAATTACGGATTCGCTTTTCTCGTATTACGGCCAAAAAATAAAGAGAATCACATTAAAATTATATTTGTAATCAGTAGAATCGTCCGCAGTCCGGTACAGAGCTGTTTTTGGAAAAAATGATTAAAATAATATTTCATAAGTAAACAAAATAGATATAGCTCATGGCGTATTAGGTGCATTTGGCCAGAAGTTGTATTTTATTTATTATAAATTTTTAAAAAACCAAAATGCAAAATCCGGCTGTGTACAGGACTGCATAATTATATAAAGAATAGTTTTAAAAAAATTTCATAACGTAATATAACTTCTTCGAAGCGAAATATGGAATATGCGAATCCCACTAGATCTACATCTAAGGAGCAGCTCATGGAGAAATTTTTCTCGTAGTACACTGATCGTTAGACAAAGAAAGATGATTATACCGTCTTTGTCTCTCTCTTACACCGTGTATATGTGCAGTATCTGTGTGACACACACCTAGTGCATTGAGCACACAATATACTCACTGATCGCTTGCCAAAGAGAGATGATTGCATTGTTATTGTCTCTCTTTCGCGTATATGCGTCCGTGAAGGCACAAACATCAATATGTTGAGCACATGGATACGATTGTGGGAGATAACATCAGACAAGGAGCGATAGCTGAGTGCTTGTTCCTCTAGCGCATCGCTTTACAGCCGAGATACGGGCTAAAAATGCTTTCTGGCATCTCGTGGCTGAAAGCAGTAATGCAACAAGACTAACGGGCGCCCATTCTTTGAGAATTTTATATTTGCGTATATATATATATATATATATATATATATATATGTGCACATGTGCATATATGTTTAAATTATAGTTAAAATTGTACATGCAATTAAATATTGTATGATGACTAATAAAAATAATAAGATAATAGCTAATAAAGTAAACAAATATACAATATATAAATCACGGGCGCCTTGATGTTTAGACTTAATGTTTTTTTTCTTTGTTATCGACATTTCATATGTATTATGACAGCGGAATACAAATAGCACGATTGTCAATATTTATTTGACATTACATTTTGACATACATTTTAACAATCGTAATCGCAGTTTCATATATTAATAATTATATATTATTTTTCTTCAATTATACTGATATCACATAAGCACATATACTACATGAATACTGGTAGCATGAAAGCGTATATAAAGCGAAATGCAAGATGTTCAGTCACATAGTAGATTCAAGTTTAATCCCACATCAGATGTTTTAACAAAATTTTTTATATGTTTTATTATATAAACGTTATTATATTTTATGTGAAAATTATATTTATATTTAAAATATATATAAAAATATGTTAATATGTGCAATATATTTAAGATAATCATTAGATTTTCTCTCTAGTTATTGATTTATTACAAGATATTATTAATATATATTTTAATTAGTTAGTCACGTGAATTCAATCATAATATCTGAAAGTAATTGTAAACTTTACAAACTCATTAAAAAATAATGAAGTGATAACAACTATTATATCAATTACATACGATCACAATTACATCGGTACAAGTGGTTGGTGCTGGAATGATTACCAGAATGACATTGTTATATAGCTGGATTTGTTGTAAAAAGCATTAAAAAAAAATTGAAATGTCAGATGTGTCTCGACAGTTTAAAATCTAATGAAGTTTCAAATAACTTGATAAAAATTAAAAAAAAAGGTTTTCCGAGGAGGTTCAGCATGATACAGGTTTCAACGAAAAAAGAATTATTATATCCAAGTAAAGATGTTGTAATTGTTTGTAAAACGGCTGAAAAAATACTCAGAATAACGCAAAATTTTTTTAACGAAAAATATATAGTGCAACGATTAATTATGCATGCTCGAAAGCTATTATTTTCATTAGATATATTTAAAAATGTCAATATATGTCATATTTGTTGAAAAGGAAGTTCTCTCAAACCACAAATTCACATTAATAGATATTATTTTGAGCAAATATTTTATTACTAGATTGCATCAAAAGCTTTTGAAAGATAAAATACAACGAATACGTACGTATCGTAATAAGCTAGTAATATTTAAAAATCAATAAAAAAATTGTTATTTCATTAGCAGCAATAAAATAAATTAATTTTGTTTTTTTATTTGATTTTAATTTTAAATATAGTTTTAATTTATATTAATAATATATTAATTATAATTAAATTAACAATATAGTTAATTAAAGTTTTTTTTTAGTTATGTATTTATCTTTGTAATCAATAAATACATAAAAAAATGAATTTATCTTTCTTTTGTCGTATTTTTTTAAATTAATTATTGTTGCTTTTTTATAACTTAAAATAATCGTCTTATCTTTGAAATTATGTTAACTCTAAAATCATATGATCTGATAAAATTTTTTTATTTTTAATAATAATAAATACTATAAACTAAAATCATTAAAATTTTTTGTTTGGTATACTTTAAAAAAAAAAATGTTTTGTAAAAAAATTGATTTTTATTGTTCAATGATATCAGGAATAAAATTACAGTAATCTATTTGTTTTACTTTTTTTAAAATTAAATTTACTTTTTTTTAAGATTAAATTTTTGTGTAATCTATATGGCTTTAATTGATTCAATATTTTTATTTTTTTTTTTATTTGATATCATTTCTACGTTACTTGGCGGCAAATATCACAACGTGTTTTTTACATAAACATATTATTAAATGCATTATGTAAAAAATTATGTAAAAAAAGAAAACAAAAATAGTTTTAATTCAATCTCTTATATTTACAAGCGGATATATTATAGAACAGTTCGAATATATGTGCACTCATCACCTCTCCGTTCATTCTCCGCCAGCCGCAATATCCCCTCTTCTTCAACTGTGCGAGAGAGAAAGAGATCCGATCACTATATCTCTGTCCTTCAATGGTTAAGACAGCCAGACCGTAAGAGCGCGCAGTCTATATCTATAAGTCTATGGTATCAATGCAATACGCTAGAGGAACAAGGATAACGCGCGATTATCGCTCCTTGTCTGATATTATCTCCCACAATCGTATCCGTGTACTCAACATACCGGTGTTACTTTCACGGATGCTACACATATACGCGATGAAAGAGAGAGAAAGATAACGCAATCATCTTTCCTTGTCAGATGGCCAATGTGTTACCACAAAACATTCCCCATGTTCTACTGTTAGCTGCATCTTAGATACAGATATAGTGAAATTCGTAGTCTTCGTCCTACATTTCGAAAAATTAATATTTTTCAATGCAATTTGTTTTGACATATTTCTTAGAATTAGTTGTACGGAGTCGGATTTTGCAATGTAGCTCTTAAAAATTTATAATAAATACAATATAAATTCGGGAACAGCTACACTTGATCTGCGATCAGCTATATGTAGTGTGTCAATAATACAATTATTATTTTTACCATTTTTCCAAAAAAAGTTTTGTAGAAACGTTTAAAGAAATAATGTTGCTGATTACGAATATCATAATTAAAATGTAATTTTCTCTTTAATTTTGGTCGTAAAACGTAGACTACAGGCCAATTTCACCACTTTTGGTTAAGTTAACCGATGGTTAAAATCAGCAGGGTGGCAACAGAAAATAAAGGTGAAGGAAAATCAAGCATTCTTATCATTTCAGTTGTAACGCCCTACAGGCCATTGCATGTTAAAAAATTTTAGTCGTAATCATAATGCCGTAAAAAAATTGACCAATCACAATCAAACATTCTAAAACATAATAAGAATGTTTGAACTGTGATTGGTTGATTTACTTACGTCTTAACGATTATGACTAAAATTTTTTAACGTGCAATGACCTTAAGAATTCGTAATTCACGGCTCGCGAGAGGTCTTCACTATGTCTCCTGTCGACCCTTAAGCGAGGAGCACACACTTTTGCATAAGCGCATAATCATAAACATAAAGAAATTGATTGGTCCACAAATATATGCATAAGGAAATGAACTAATCAATTTCCTTATGCTTATAGTTATGCGCTTATGCAAAAGTGTGTGCTTCCCGTTTTAACAAAGAAAAGCCTGAGAGCGGCGTTGCTCTCTAGATTTCAACAAATAAAATTGTAGATATTCTAGTGAATTTCCTCACTTTTTGTATTTTTCACTTCGTTTTGAAAACCGTAAAAGTGCGAATTCATGAAACGCTTGTTTCAGCGTTGCATGTGATCACGTGACTTCGACTCGACTTTAGCCGCGCTATTGTTAAAAAAAAAAGAGTTGGATTTTCTCAACTTTAGTATCAAGCGTCAAGCCGTACTGTTGGCCAGTATTGACGCTATAAATTCGACGCTATAAACTCTTTTCATGTGTTTTTACAATATAGCGTCAACTTTAATGACATGACCTACTTTGACGCTAAAAATGAGGATCGAACGTGAAAAGGCACCTTAATAGATCTTCTGGGGAGCTATTACGGTTCTTGAAACGAGGTGAAAATTACAAAAGTGAACAGATTTACTAGATTTCAACAAATAAAATTGTATATGTTTTAGTGAATTTCTTCACTTTTGTATTTTTCACTATGTTTCGAAAACCGTGATAGGCCTTCATAAAGGTCATGTGATCAAAATGAATGAATGAGTAACGATCGCTGACTAGTCTATTTTGATCATGTGATCTCAGTGGAGCACATAAAATTATACCTTAATATATAGACATTAATATAACGTCCTGCTAATTTTAAAAACTATATTTTAGCTAGTAATTAAGTACCGCTTTTATCCCTACAAAATACCTATGGAATAATTATGTAATCCATTTGCTTTTATTTTAATTGTTAACTAATTTCATTAATCGCTTTAATTCCATATGGTTATTTAGCCTAAAACCTGAATATATTTTAATCCTTTTAGTAATAATAATCAACGACGCAAGGAATTGAGAATTCCTTAGATCGACGAATCAGGAAGCATTATTTAGAACTAGCTAACTGTACAGCAGTGACTTTCTAGAACTAATCTGCTGATTTAAGATTTAAGACTTTAAGAACGGACTTGCGAGCGAATTTCACACTCAATAATATCAATACTAAGTTCAATACTTAGCTTTTAAGATTTTAATATTTAATCACACAGACAAATATATATATATAAATAACTCACTCTTAAATTGAGGAGTAAATGCGCCGTAATGTATGGAATCATAAAACGTATATAATAATAATTTGTTGAAAATGTTTATAATTATTTTATCCAAAACATCACATACAAAACTTTCAATACTATATTCAATACAATTTAACTTTATAAATAATTAAAATTATATTAATTAAAACATGTTATTATATAATGCGCGAATGCTTCCATAAAGAAATGATCTTAATAAAATTAATATGCTTTATTGTAATATCGATCAAGCGATCATAAATATAAATTTAAGAGGCTTATATTCTATGGAATCATAAATTATATACATTACATATAATACATATAAGTTATCTAAAATATCTATTTTTTAAACTATAAAATGCCATAACTTTATATAAATTGCCAACTTATTATCAGAACTGAAATAAATAAAACAAATGATTCCATAAATTAATAAGCATAGTTATTAACCATATTATTAAGGATTTTATATTATAAAATATTAATTAAGCCGAAGAGAATGCGCATAAGAGGCCACATATCAGTGAAACCTGATACTGCGAGTGATAAGTCGAACGGACTCGTAACGGCTACGACCACGAGCGCCGAAACTTAATAGGCAAATAAACATATCGATCGACAATTCTCAGAAGAATTGTTGTTAAAAATCTTTCTTCTTGGAAGTCCTCCACTGAATCATCCTAAGAACATTCCAGAGCGCAACGCGTGATCTGCACACGGCCCGAAAACCCTTTGTTTCGACAGTATATAAGCCGGCGATTTCGAACCTTCGGGGCATTCAATTAAAAGACATTCAAACATTCGTATCATTCATTCTAGCATTTAATTAAGAGATTTTCAAGCATTCAAATCATTCATTCTTACAAGCATTCGAGTCATTCAATTGAAAAGTCTTCAAGCATTTATTCTTAGTTAACATTATTCATTACTATTTCATTACTATTTCGTACAAGTATTCGCTCCATATTATTCGTTCATTCATTTACTCACGAATTCATTTTCGAATCATTCATCCGCTCTGCACCTGGTCATTGTTCGTGTACTATTTGCTATACAATTTCGATTAACATATTAATTATTATTACTGTTGATTCAGTGTTAAGTTGTGTAAAACTAAGGAAATAATAAAAAACTTTGTGCATACGTCTGTGTACTTTTATCCGGCCTACCTCATCCACGACCGAGGTCTTAAAGGACGAGAGAAGGGCCTAACAGAGTACGACCAGAACTTGAACAGAAGGAAGGATTTTTCTGCCACATCACGGTAAGTATTTACAATTACTATAAATCCCCATCTTTCCATAAATATTAGAAACTTTATTTGAATTGACTGACAACCCCTAATATTATTTAATTACCTTTTCATCCTCTAAATAATAAGAAATCCTCTGTCAAGCATTAGCAAGTGGCTGACAGTTTCCAGTCAGTCAACTTTAATCTATTATCCTACTATTATTTAAAACACACCCATAATATCAATACTAAGTAAGATTTATAAATTCCATGCAAAATATACACTACTGTTGTCATTTGAACCTGACTTAATCTTGCAACACTTTGCTCTTTTTCTCGAAAATTCATCGTTGCCGAGCGCTTATGGTGCTCCTGGCGACTCCTTCCTTTCTTCCTAAATTCTGAATATAATCCTTAAACCTCGTTGCCGAGTGCTTACAGTGCCCTGGCGACCTTCTCCTTTCTTTTTGAATTCTTTATATAACCCTTAAACCTAGTTGCCGAGCGCTGATCGAGGTGCCCTGACGGCGTTTCCTATCAATTTAAAAACCTCCCACAAGAAATGACAACAGGAGATTAAATTGAAATCAAAGTTATCATCTAATTTTCTGAACACAACCCAATCCTTGAACCTAGTTGCCGAGCGTTAATTACGGTGCCCTGGCGACATTACACATTCTCCCTAAAATTCCATCGTTGCCGAGCGCTTATTACAGTGCCCCTGGCGACATTCGACCTCTTTTCTAAACCTTCTCTTTTTATCAGAAATTTATAGTCATAATATAATCAAGTATTGATATTAAATAAAAGACCTTATTCCTTAGACAATTCTCATAATAAATTAATTCGATCTAACTAACTCTCTATTATTTAGTGTCCACAATTTGTTCACTACCCTTAATTTCTATTATAATGTTCCTTTTCAAATCTTAATTCTCTAACTCTTACGGTTTCTAATTATATATATATATATATATATATATATATATATATATATATATATATATATATATATATATCTTAAGTAACAAGTCTCTTGCATATGGTGAACCCGCAATACAAGTGGACTTGCCATAAAACGCAACCATAATGGATATCTTTCTTTTATTATAATATTAAAATTCTATTCTTTAAACCTGATTAACCTTCGAATTACATATACCTAGTTGCGTTCATATCCCTAAAATACCTAGTGAAACTTCCTAGTAACCAACTAGTTCTGCGCTACATCATTCCCCTAGATCCACTAGATTAGTCCTATCTTTCGGCATTCCTGGGGTATAGCCGGTGAAAGCAGGTTGCCCTATAAAAGTAGAGAGCAATCTTTTTCTTAGTAACTAAGGTATAGAGAAAAAAAGAGCGTCGCTGAGACGTAACAATATAGTTTCGTGTGAAATCATATGTAATCATGATCATATAATATGATTCGTACACGCAAATTGTCTACGATGCGTGAATCTATCACTTAGGATTTTACGCTCGAAATCTGAAATTATGCAGAGTCTGACCAAGTGTTCGAGGCGGCATTATGTAGCGCCTAGTCGGATATTCCATTTCTCATCGAAAAATTTTTATCTCCCGAGGGAGAACGTCCTGCTTGACGTCAAATACTCGAGTTGTGCGCATAGGTTATCTCTTCCCGTTTCTTATCACGCAAGTATCTCCTGGTTTATGGACACTTTATTCTTAACTTCTATTTATGTTTCGTATTTATTTAGTCGATTAATTTTTAATTCATGATTTATCGCTTCATATATCTTCATATTGACGAATTAAGAAGTAACGAATATTTCATGTATCATTGATAAAAATGCATTTGTTTTTAGACCTACAAGAAGATACGTAAAGAATTTCATGCTGTACAGACTGCATTCTTGCATGGCAGCAAGTTTAATCTTTTCCCAAGAATCGATAATGTCAGATATTTTAATACAACATGTAGTAACTTCAATAAGCAATCTTCAAAGGAATCTGGTTCCGAAAAACCAGACAAGGAGCCTGATAAAAATGAAGAGATGAGATTATTACTTCGTAAACTTACTATGTGGTTTTTATTAATATATGTTTTCTTGATCGCATTAAGGCAACAGATAGACACATCAAATATAGAAGTGAGTTTTCATTGACCACTGTTTTTTGCAGAAATCATTAAGTCATCACAAGTCAAAGATATAAGATATTACTATTTGTTTGTAAGTAATATTTATGAATAGCCTGCAGCTTCCATCTCTTGGAATGAATTTGTGTACCATATGCTGAGCAAAGGAGAAGTTGAAGCAATTATTGTGAATCCCACTATCGATCATGTTATAATTGTAGTGCACGATGGTGCAATTATCAAGGGAAGAAGGAGCCCTTATAAAAGATATCATATGGCTGTTCCAAGCATTGAGAATTTTGAAGAAAAGTTGAGAAAAGTGGAGAAAGATCTTGGCATAAAAGCTGGTAGGTAAAATTATTTGCAATGTTATAATAACTGTACACTGGAGATTATATTTTTTTACAATACATTTATTTGAAATATTTTAGGCCAAGGAGTACAAGTGATTTACGAAAGAAAAATAGAATATATAGCGAGTATCATGAGATTCTTGCTTATCGCACTAGTGACTATTGGTATCTTTAGTTTAGTGAGAAAACGTTTCTCTTTTAAACCCTTTGAGATTATTTCGCAGATGAAACAAGCAAAATTCACGCTAGTCGAGCCGTTAATGGGGAAGGGTAAAGGTGTACACTTTGCAGATGTGGCAGGACTGAAGGAAGCTAAGATAGAAGTAATGGAATTTGTTGATTATCTCAAACATCCGGAACGTTACAAGACACTTGGCGCTAAAGTGCCACAAGGTATGTTTAAATATGTATATAAGAAATGAGTGTTTCCAAAATTATACTATAAAATTTAGCTTGTGTAATTGCATTTTCAGGCGCATTGCTTTTGGGGCCTCCCGGCTGCGGTAAAACGTTGCTGGCTAAAGCTGTGGCGACCGAAGCGAGTGTTCCCTTCCTATCCATGAATGGCTCTGAATTTATTGAAGTCTTCGGTGGTTTGGGTGCCGCTCGAGTTAGAGATCTGTTCAAAGAGGCGAAAAAAAGGTTGATGTTTTTTTTTAATTTGTGTATATTTTAATAATAATAATATCCATTTCAATAAAACTTTTCATAGAGCACCAAGTATCATATACATCGATGAAATTGATGCAATTGGCAAAAAACGTTCAGACAGCTCGCTTGGAATCTCCAACAGTGAGTCTGAACGAACGTTAAATCAGCTTTTAGTGGAGATGGATGGAATGATAGCAAAGGAGGATGTTATTATATTAGCTTCAACAAACAGGGCGGATGTATTGGATAAAGCGTTACTGAGACCCGGCAGATTCGATAGACATATCTTGATCGATCTCCCCACTTTAGAAGAAAGACAACAAATATTTGAAACTCACCTCAAGAAGATATCTTTACGAAGCGAGCCTTCAAAATATTCGGGATATTTAGCTTATCTTACACCCGGATTTAGTGGTATTGTACATTTAAATTTACTAATAAAAACAGGCAATGGTATTTTATTCGATAGTACATAAAAATATATATATAATATATATATAAAAATTTAATGTTTCCAGGCGCTGATATTGCGAACGTTTGCAACGAAGCAGCGTTGCACGCCGCGAGAGACAAAAAGAAACAGGTCGACAGCAGCGATCTCATGTACGCAATTGACAGAACGATCGGTGGTTTGACGAAGAGAAACAATCCGTTGACTCCGTCCACGAAACGCGTCGTCGCCTACCACGAGGCCGGTCACGCGCTAGTGGGCTGGTTGCTGGAACATACAGACGCGTTACTCAAAGTAACAATAGTACCGCGAACTAATCTTAGTCTGGGATTTGCACAATACACTCAATCTGATCAGAAACTTCACAGTGAAGAGGAACTTTTCGAACGAATGTGTATGATGCTGGGTGGACGAGTAGCAGAATACATAATATTCGATAAGATCTCAACAGGCGCCGAAAACGATTTGAAGAAAGTGACGAAAACGGCGTACCTTCAAGTCCAACAATTTGGAATGAGTCCAGCCGTGGGCTTAGTTTCTTTCAATGAAGAATATACTGATCCGGTACGAAAAAACAAAAAATCAATAATTTTGCAAACCATTTGTTTAAGAACAAGGTGTACATAATTTTTTCTTTCTTCTAAAGAAAAATAAGAAACCATATAGTAGGAAGTTGGCGAATCTAATGGATGCAGAAGTGAGGAGAATAATAGGAGAAGCATACGAACGAACTCGGCGATTACTTTTGGATAACAAAGATAAATTGGATAAAGTATGTATATTTTAACACACATGTGTGTGTGTGTGTGTGTGTCTGTATATATATATATATATATATATATATATATATACATATATGTATGTATGTATGTATGTATATGTATGTATGTATGTATGTATGCATGTATGTATGTATATATGTATGTATGTATGTATGTATATGTATGTATGTATGTATGTATATGTATGTATGTATGTATATGTACATGTATATGTATGTATGTATGTATGTATATGTACATGTATTTGTATATACAGGGTGTCCGAAAATTCGCGCAACACCTTTTAAGGAAAGGTAGAGGGTGTTATTCTAAACAGAAAAGTCTTGTATCATTTTTTTTCTAACGCTTAATAAAAGAGTTATTATTGAGTGAAGTCTGGCACATCTCCGATCTTTAGCTGGACGCACGGTCGGTGAGCCGCGCGCCTGGTAGTGTGCGTAAGCGCTCAGATGTTTACGATGGCTTACCGACATGCGTCCGGCTGAACATCGGCGATGTTTGGTCAAACTTTACTCAATAATAATTCTTTTATTAAGCATTATACAAAAAATGGTAGACTTTCCTGCTTGGTTTTATCCGTTTTACTTGCATATTTCGGGTGGGACGATTATTATTAGACAGCGACCGTGCGTCCAGCTAAAGATCGGCGATGATAGGCTAGACTTCACTCAATAATAACTCTTTTATTAAGAGTTATAGAAAAAAATGATACAGGACTTTTCTGTTCAGAATAATACTCTCTACCTTTTCTTAAAAGGTGTTGCGCGAATTTTCGAACACCCTGTGTGTGCGTGCGTGCGTGCGTGCGTGCGTGCACGCGTGCGTGTGTGCTCTGTGTGCGTGCGTGCATGCGTGCGTGTGTGTGTGTGCGTGCGTGCGTGGTGTGTGTGTATTATATGTGTGTTTGTTGTGTATATGTATATGTATACTTAGAATCGAAAGCTATATCAAGTATTATTTCACATGTATAAAATATTTCTATCGATACCAGCTCGCTGAAGCATTATTAGAAAAGGAAACGTTAACATATGATGATGTGGAAAAATTAATCGGGCCGCCGCCGTTTGGGAAGAAACGACTTGTAGAACCAGCAGAATTTGAAAAATCTGGTCCAGCCAGAGAATCTCCGTCGATAGACAGAGCAACGATATAGTAAAAAATAATACGTTAAATATGTTTTGTAGATATTTATACTGTATAAAAAAGGAAAGAAGATTAAAATGATAAAATGTCACAATATTAAAAATATTAATTTTTTTCGTAAATTATTTGAAACACTTGTAAAATGTTTTTTTGCCAATATACACATACATATCATATTTCTAATTTATGCATTGTATCATCATTTGTTATTATGCTTAAAAACTTAGAGGGAGTAAAAATAAACAAAATTAGATAAGTGAAAGAATTATACCTTTATTTTTATTTATTTCGACATTTAGATAAAAACACATAAAGATTTGCTAAAATGTGCAGCCTGTGAAAAACATGAAATTTAGATTTAAAAAACTATCTAATGCGTCAGTTATACTTTTTTCCTTTTATTTTGTTAACATTCTTTTTTAATAAAAAATAGATACGCATATTTTTCTATGTAAATACATATATTTGTAATATGAATAATTAAAATACATATTTAAAAAAATCAGAATAACATCATCTTATATTCTATAGGCATCTTTGCTTTTTTTTTGTTACAAAGATAGTTGTCTTTTTCATTACAAAGATAGTTGCAAGAAATTACAAATAATCAACAAAGTTGATACATTGAGCACATGCATTTAATTTGCTCTTATGTGGAGAGAATATCATGCAATCTCAAATATGCAGTCATATATCAAATTACATCTTACAATGCGACACTTGTTTGTGGTCCTCATCAATCAATAATCTGAATTTGCATCTTAAATCTCTTATTTATCGATTTAAAAAAATGATAGAAATCTAATAAACTTTTTGATTATTTAACAACTTATGCTAATAAAATGACAATTAATGATAGCGGCGATTATAATATTATATAATATCAACTTATAATAGTAAATTAAATTAAATTAAAATTGATGGCATCGTAACTATATAATATGATGTATCGATATAATATGATGCGATCGATTTTATCAGATCAAGATTATATCATTTCATAGCGCGATTTCACTAGTAATATATATATATATATATATATATATATATATATATATATATATATATATTTAAATGAACAAAAAAGGATAAAATATATCTTAAAGATACAAGAAAAAACGGTAACAATATATTGACAAAGAATATATGTGTTTATCTATGAGAATTGTTACACGGCACCCTTAATCGGGTTTAATAACATCCGTAGTTGTAAAACTGGCCAACCACAGCTATTCCTCTGAAGAATGGAATGACTGTGATTGGCCAGCCTTAGAATCGATTAGGGGTGACGTGTAAACGTAGTCTATGTCGCAAATAGTACGATCAGATGTGTATTAATGTAGCGTTTTAATAAGCATGACAATATCACATACTCGATATTGGCGACGCGTAAATTCTAGGAACAATCATTATTTGAAATTTCTCAAACTATGGATGATTTTGATTTTTTTTCTGCCCTTTACTCTAATTTTTTGAGCAAGAGTTTTCGTTTTTTTTTTCTTTTTTTGTATCACACTTAATACTTATTGTTTAACGATTAAATCTTTGATAACACCATTAAGAGCTCGCTCCAAGTGTGAACCATCCCAATATATTTTTCCACAGTGTTCGCAGATATAAAAGATCTGTACATTCTTCAATACTTTCAGTGGGACCTTATCGATTTGTATTCGCATTTGATATCTCGTTGTACAGGTGGCGACCTCGATAGTGTCTGTGGACAGACGCCATGTGCGATGCTCGCTATTCGTAAAATAATTGTTCGAATTCCGAGCAAGTTCAAAATCGTCATTATCATCACCAACATCAGCTTTTCCTTTTACGCTATCGACTTGATTAGGCAGCACTCGATAATTGTTTTTTCTTATAATTTTCACGAAGCTAAATCGAAGGCGAAATCATTGCTTTTATTATATCATAAAATTGATAGAAAGAGAAAAGATTGTAAAACTAAAGCAAAGCGATATATATAGATAGAAAATAGCTCACCTTTGCACAAGATCGTCCATTAATTGCTTCGGGACTTTAACGAATTCATCGCAATTACATATTTGACATCGACTGAAAATATCATTTTGTGTAACAACTACGCCGAAATAACATAAAATTTCGCGCAATTGATTGTCAGGTGTGTCGGCCATTATTCTATAGCAGTTCTTTAGTGGTAAATACTGCTTGAACTGCAACATGTAAAAAAAAAAATAAGAATTACAACAGTTCGGCTATGACAAATACATATAAAGTTAGTCTTACTCTTTCGTAATTTTTATTACGCGTTAGCAAAATCCTGTTTTCACGCATTGCCAATTTGGCAGAATCGTCTCCACCCTGATCAAATAAAACGTGTATGCAATCTACACCGCACATCCGTAGCTTGCTGCTCAAGCCACCCAACATCGAATCGCATACAACGCGCCACGTATGCGCGATGACCGGATCTCCTTGATGTTGTCGCTGCATTCTGGATTCCGATCTATTCATCTTTTCAAGCTTGTCCAGAAATCTATTCTGAACATCCTCCCGTCTATCGATCTGTTTGTCGTATTTATCAGAATTATTGCGTCTACTTTGATTACCGTATCTGTTTGGATGGTCATATCTATTATGATTCTCGTAGTTGTCAAATCTATTATAATTCTCACGATTATCGTGTCTCTTTTCATTCTCATATCTTGCACCGTTAGCCCCTCGCATCATTCCGATGTGTCCGTATGTGATCTGATTATGATTATTATAATTGTCATATTTCCTTTGGTTATCACTTCTTGTGTCATTAGCTATCTGAATTATTCCGACACGCGCGCATCTGTCTCGATTCTGATTATCACGATTGTCATATCTCTTTTGATTATCGTGTCTTCCATCATTAGCTATTCTAAGTATTCCCAGATGCTCAGATTTATTCTGTTTATTATGATATCCCTGTTTACCCATAGATTTGTATTTAGATGCCGTTACGTATTTTGGTGAAGCTCCTGCATTCGCGCGATAATTCTCATTGTCTCTATCAGATGTTGCAGGATTTGAATATATAGCTTTCTGTAAAATAGTTGGAGATTATTAAATGTCTAGATATATAATACATACACATAAAGAGTGTGTAATTAAAAAATGAATAAATGAATAAAATAAAAAAAAAAAGATCGGTAATTATGTATAAAGTAGCAACCTCACGAATGACTTTGATCTTGATATGTTGTCAAGATCATGATTCTAAGTAATATCCTAAGTAATATAATATAAGAAGTTTTAGCCGTCGCTCATTGTTTGTTAAAAAGTTATTAACAATTAAATTGTACAATAAAAATATTCAATGCGAAAATTGGAACATTTCCGAGCAAGAATTTTATATTAATTGTATATTTAAGTATTTACATAAATGTGTGGGAAGGGGAGAAAGAGAGAGACTTCGCCGCTCTTCCTGCATTGCCACTCCTCCAAAAAATTAATCTAACCCAAACTTAATTTTTATTTAAAAAATAGAAATTGATTGGGTTGTTAGTTTTTTTGAGGGCGGGAACACAGAAAAATGGGCTGAGCCTTGCTCATACATTTACTTAAACATACGATTAATATAAAATTCATGCTCAGAAAAGTTCAGATTATCGTATTTAATACTTGTCTTTATTGTACAATTTAATTGTAAAGAACTTTGTAACAAACAACGACGGAAACTTCTTGGATGTTACTCAGGCTCGTGATCTTGATATATATCAAGATCATTTGAGCCCACTTCATGCATAATTAAAAAATTATATATATATATATATATATATATGTATATATAGTATCTTTCAAAAAATATATTTATTTTCACATGAACAATTGAATCACACAATAGCTTCCAGGATGCACGCGTTTGTTATATAAAATTTACAAAAATAAGAAAAATTATACAAAATGTCTTTTCTTATCAACGAAAAACGTTGACTATCATACAATGCATTGCATCCATATAATATAACATATAATATATTTGTTAATATAATTTTCTTATATAATTTATTTTCTGTTTATATAATTTATACCTTATGTGTGGTTTTATTTGTGGTCGGTTTTTTATGTGTCTGTGGAATGTGCTGTATTTCTGCACAAATATCTTCAAACGGTATATCCATATCTGCTGAATAATCCGCTAATACCTTATATATTTCCAACAAACAATAAGCATCCAATGCTGTCATATAAAACAGATATTTTAATTGTATGAAAATGCATTACATAATTAGTAAAGGGAGAGGATTACCAACCAGCATATATTATTTGACTTTCTCTAAGAGGTCTTAGTTCCCAATTTGAGAATTGATCAGACTTGTCCAATCTTTGTCCAAAACATAGTTCCACAAGTTTACTTAAACTCTTGCTTGTGAAGTTTGGGTCACCTTTGTATGGGAAAATAAAGTTGTAATCTTCTGATAATTTTCTCCACAAAATCATCAAATCGAGGTAACCTTGGCCATGGTTTTTAATAGACGACAATGTAGGTATACTATTGCGTATCACTGTTATGTCGTGTGCTATTCCAAATCCTGTGGTAATGTACATTGTAATAATTTTAGTATTAACATTTATATTGTTTCCATTTCATATAGTGATATTAACTATCTAGTATTTCTTTTTAATATAAAATATTAAATATTAAATTATGTAAATCACATATAGCTATGTAAAATAATATAAATATTATTTCAAATATTAAAACACTTACCTATTTTAATAATATTTTTATTTCCAAACAACATAAGACCAAGTTCAGCCCAGAGTTCAGGTAATTCATTACCAAGAGTAGTCACATCCAAAATATAAACATTATCCTCAGTAGCAACTTGTATAAGTGCTAGTTCTGGTTGCTTAGTTCCTGTGCATAAAAGAACAAATAAATGATTCATATTAAAGTATTGTAAAAAGTTTTATAATTTTTATATATATATATATATATATATATATATATATATATGTTCTCAAATATTACCAAAACTAGGTTTCCACTCTAAATCAATTCCAACTATAGTAACATTCCTCAATCCATTATCAAGGAATTCTTCAAATAAGCGTCCATTATCCACTACATTAATAGATTCTCTTGGTAATTTCAAAATGTGATAATTTTGATTATCTTCGATTGGTTCCCAATTTTCATCTTTGCTCGTAGAAGCTCCATCATTTACCCCTGGAAAATATGATATTGTAAAAAGAATATATAAGAGTGAGCAGAAGAGTATATACTCGAAATGATTTAGTGACAAAATTGATATCTTAATATTTTTCCTCATTCGTGAAAATCTACAATATTATGAATATTTCGCAAAACATACATATAAAAATATAAATTATAAAACATTACCTTGCGCACCTTCTTCTTCTGTTTCTTCTTCTCCTTCATTTTCTTCTGCATGTACAATCATCCATGGCCATTCTTGTTTAGGTATTCTATATTCCCTCGCCCAATATAAACCTTCTTGTGCATCATTGACATTAATTAACATAAGAAGTAATTCCTTTTGCAATTTAATGTCATCTCCTATTGCCTCTCTCACCATCTCCCTCCAGCTAGCAACATCTGCAATAAAAAAAAACAATTAGATAAAAGATATCAATATATACATATATATTTTTATTCCAACAAGATAATGACTTTAAATAATAATAAAAACAACTGGATATTTACTTAAACTACCATCTACATAACGTTTATGTATAATAAATTGCAATGCTCCTTCGTTTCGTTTTGTGTTTAAGTGTGGACATACATCAGGTGACAAATTGTACTGCTTTATTAGACGTGCAATAAGCTTAGTTATTGGACGAACTTGTGTTAACGATATTTTAACCTCTGGAATATCATTTTCACTGAAAAGATTTAATTCAGTAAAAATCTCAATTAATTAATTATAAAATTAAAATATCTTGTATATGTGAATGAACAAATACATTATCACTCACTAGATAAATCTTTCCAATATGATTTGTACATTTTTTCCTGGTGCTATCAAGTTGTCTAAATAAGTTGTTAAAGCCTTTTGAACATCTTGGCAGTCAACTAGAAATTCATCAACTACTTGTAACTTATTTTGTAATATAAGTGGTAATAACAATATTTCTGGATCCATAAAATGACTCTGCAATTTTAACATTGCAACATATTGTGCAGCCTCCTTATATTCTTTATCTCGTATCATTTCCTACAAAAATAATTAAATAAATAAATAAATATATATACATATACATATACATACGTACATAGATAGATACATACATACATACATATGAATATGGAATAAAAATTTTTATATTCTTGCATTCAGCATACCTTTATTGATTGTAGAAACATATCTTTATGTTCCACAAAATCATATATATTAGAAACATTCTTAATTAGCAGCATTTGTTTCATATGTTTTTGCTTTATTAATTTGAAAGCTGCTAACTTCAAATCAGGAACAAGAAATTCCTTATAACCTTCTTTTCTCTCTTTTATCCAATTTGAAAATTCTTCTATCACTGTAACATGAACAAAATTATATTATGAAGTAGTTTAATTTCTAAGAATATATAAAATACAATGTATATAAGTTATATAATAGTTTTGTTAAAAAAAAATCTATTTCTTTACATCTTAAAAATCTCTGAAATACTGTTTTAAATATGCCAGAAGATAATTCGGTGATTATTTATAGAATATATTTCCTTGACTTTGATATATATTAAAACAAAAGTAATCGATTTTGCTTCAACCTGCACTCTTGCAGATTATTTCTGAGATACAATTATCAAGCTTAAAACCATCTATTAATACAAATAACAAAGAAATGCTCAAGTTATTTTCTATATTATGTAAATGTATTTTGAAATAAAAAACTACGTTCATGTACATTGCAAAAGAAATTAATAGTCAAAAAATAAAAACCTGCAAATGCAAGCGATTTGCTGTTTGTCATATGATCAAAATCAGAAATGTTGACAAGGATTCTCAATGTGCTGAGATATGGATTTGGTGCTGTTTCGAAGTAATCCGTTAATGTTTTGCTAACACCGTCACACTTCTTCCCTACAAATGATTCAATTATCAATTAATGCATTTGTACGTTGTGATAAAAAAAATTTACATTGAAATATTGCGCTTACATAACGCCCACATCCGATGCAGAGTGTCGAGCCATGCTTTCGTGGCATTATCTATGAACGAGAAGAATAATAAATCCGTGTCCATGTTTCAATGTGACAAAGCTTATCACTTTCTGAAAAATCGTTAGAATTTAAAATTTTTCATTAATCAGTGACCAGTGCTTAGATTGAGCTCGTCAAGAATATCATTCCGGATATCGTTCTAAAGACATTCGGATAATTCGACAATAACAGAAACAAAAACCACGGCACAAACTCACGACGCAAGAAACAGTGGAAGAGCAATAATCACTCGCCGTCAACGTCACATTTCACAATAGCACCAACGAGAAAAAAAATCTTGACAAAAGTTGACCGGGATTTTACCTAGCACTCGTATTGTCTGAAGTTTGCGTCACTTGACGCATAATCATGAATTACAAAACAATAATAGATTGCAAACTTATTTTATTACGTCATAATTCCTGTGTAATTGTGAATTATATAGGGATATAATAATTGGAGCAGTATTCCTAGCGTAGAAAGCTCGTTTATACGCGGAAATCCTCGCCCGTTGTCACCGATGATTTTTATCAGCTTTTATTCCCTACTTTATAAAAATATGATTGTGTGTATTTCTTTATGCGTATTCTATTCCACGGACTTATATATAAGGACAGGGCACATGAAACTTATAGAATATAGCTGATTACATAATGTCGTCTACTACGTGTGCTAGTAGGATACCTTGGCCGGCTTACTTCAATTAATCTTTTTCTTCTATTTAAATGGTTTTGGCTTGAATTCGCCTATACTTCAGTTAAAATACAAACGAAACGAAACCATAGACATAGGCTGCGGTCGGAAAGATGCTAGAAATGCTTCGAAGCGTCTCTAGCGTCTTCTTGATCGTAGCACAGTATAGGTAAGTACAGTAAGTTCACTCTGTGTGTCCCTTTGTTCTCGATGCTAAACGATCGCCATATTGCTGGTTGTGCGCGGGCTTTAATTTGAATAATAATAGATACTAGTTAAGATAGAAATCTATGTATGTCTAATTGTGAGACTTACAAAAAATGTTATCAGAAAAATTAATTTAACATTTAATATTGCTTTTAATTCATAATACTATTTTATATATTAATAAATTTATACGATTAATAAAAAAATAGTAAATATAATATGATTATATACAACAAAAATATAAAGCGACAATAAGCAAAAAAAAAATTATACAATAAAATATGTAAAATTAAAAACAACGATTTTAAAACATGTGTATTTAAAAATGTATTATTTATTGTTATATGTATATTACAAAATTTTAATAATAAAAATTTACAATGTGATGAACATAATTTAAATTATAAATTGAAAGGTTTAGAGGATCGAGTATCACAAAATAATAAAAATTTTAAAAGTGAATTTTTATTCAATTGTATAATTTTCATGATGAAAATGCAATATTTCTCACATAAAATTAATAAAATATCATGCTATAATGTCAAATGATATTAAAATAGCGATTTAAAATAGATTTATATGTAATTAAAGTATACACTAAAATATCACAAATCACATGTAGCCTTCTTCGTTACTGGGCGCTATTGGGCGCTACGTGGCCGCCATATTGTTAGTTGTGCAACTCGGTCATGCACAAGGGACAACCATTAGCACAATTTTCAGCAGAGTGAACCTACTGTACTATAACGTCCTGCCAATTTTAAAAACTATATTTTAGCTAGTAATTATGTACCGCTTTATCCTTGCAAAATACCTATGGAATAATTATGTAATCCATTTGCTTTTATTTTAATTGTTAACTAATTTCATTAATCGCTTATCATTCTAGTTCCATAAAGTTATTTAGCCTAAAAACCAAATATATTTTAATCCTTTTAGTAATAATAATCGATGGCGCAAGAAATTGAGAATTCCTTAGATCGACGAATCAGAAAGTATTATTTAAAACTAGTTAGCTGTACATCAGTGGCTTTCTAGAACTAACCTGCTGATTACTTTAAGAACAAACTTGCGAGCGAATTTTACACTCGTGTAACGTCCTGCCAATTTTAAAAACTATATTTTAGCTAGTAATTAAGTATCGCTTTTATCCCTACAAAATACCTGTAGAATAATTATGTAATCCATTTGCTTTTATTTTAATTGTTAACTAATTTCATTAATCGCTTATTATTTTAGTTACATATGGTTATTTAGCCTAAACCCTGAATATATTTTAATCCTTTTAGTAATAATAATCGATGGCGCAAAGAATTGAGGATTCCTTGGATTGACGAATCAGGAAGCATTATTTAGAACTAGCTAGTTGTACAGCAGTGACTTTCTAGAACTAACCTGCTGATTACTTTAAGAACGAACTTGCGAGCGAGTTTCATACTCGATAATATCGATACTAATATCTAACTTTTAAGATTTTAATATTTAATCATACAGACAAATATATATATAATAATTACTCACTCTTAAATTGAGGAGTAAATGCGCCGTACTTTATGGAATCATAAAACGTATATAATAATAATTTGTTGACTATAATTTGTTGAATATTTATAATTATTTTATCCAAAACATCACATATAAAACTTTCAATACTATATCCAATACAATTATACTTTATAAATAATTAAAATCATATTAATTAAAACAGGTTATTATATAATGCGCGAATGCTTCCATAAAGAAATGATTTTAATAAAATTAATATGCTTTATTGTAGTATCGATCAAGCCATAAATATAAATTTAAGAGGCTTATATTCTATGGAATCATAAATTATATACATTGCATATAATACATATAAGTTATCTAAAAGATCTATTTTTTAAACTATAGAATGCCATAACTTTAAATAAATTGCCAACTTATTATCAGAACTGAAATAAATAAAACAAATGATTCCATAAATTAATAAGCATAAATATTAACCATATTATTAAGGATTTTATATTATAAAATATTAATTAAGCCGAAGAGAATGCGCATAAGAGGCCTCATGTCAGTGAAACCTGATATTGCGAGCGATAAGTCGAACGGACTCGCGACGGGCTACGACCACGAGCACCGAAACTTAATAGTCAGATAAACATATCGATCGACAATTCTCAGAAGAATTGTTGTTAAAAATCTTTCTTCTCAGAAGTCCTTCACTGAATCATTCTAAGAATCTTCCAGAGCGCAACGCGTGATCTGCGCACGGCCCGAAGACCCTTTGTCTCGACAGTATATAAGCCGGCGATTTCGAACCTTCGAAGCATTCAGTTCGGCATTCAGTTCGGCATTCAGTTCGGCATTGCATTCAATTCAATTCAAGCATTGCAGTCAGTTTGGTCAGTCAATTAAGAGATTTTCAAGCATTCGAATCATTTATTCTTAGTTAACATTATTCATTACTAATTCATTACTATTCGGTACAAGTATTCGCTCCGTATTATTCGTTCATTGTTCGCGTACTATTCACTATACCATTTCGATTAATATATTAATTGTTATTACTGTCGATTCAGTGTTAAGTTGTAAAACTAAGGAAATAATAAAAAATTTTGTGCATACGTCTGTGTACTTTTATCCGGCCTACTTCATCCACGACCGAGGTCTTAAAGGACGAGAGAAGGGCCTAACAGAGTATGACCAGAACTTGAACAGAAGGAAGGATTTTCCTGCCACATCACGGTAAAAGTACTTACAATTACTAAAAATCCCCATCTTTCCATAAATATTAGAAACTTTATTTGAATTGACTGATAACCCCTAATATTATTTAATTACCTTTTCATCCTCTAAGTAATAAGAAATCTCCTGTCAAGCATTAGCAAGTGGCTGACAGTTTCCAGTCAATCAACTTTAATCTATTATCCTACTATTATTTAAAACAAACCCATAATATCAATACTAAGTAAGATTTATAAATTCCATGCAAAATATACACAACTGTTGTCATTTGAACCTGACTTAATCTTGAAACACTTTGCTCTTTTTCTCGAAAATCCATCGTTGCCGAGCGCTTATGGTGCCCTGGCGACCTTCTCCTTTCTTTTTGAATTCTTGATATAACCCTTAACCCTAGTTGCCGAGCGCTGATCAAGGTGCCCTGGCGGCGTCTTCTATCGATTTAAAAGCCTCCCACAAGAAATGACAACAGGAGATTAAATTGAAATCAAATTTATTATCTAATTTTCTGAACACAACCTAATCCTTGAACTTAGTTGCCGAGCGTTAATTACGGTGCCCTGGCGACATTACACATTCTCCCTAAAATTCCATCGTTGCCGAGCGCTTATTACAGTGCCCCTGGCGACATTCGACCTCTTTTCTAAACCTTCTCTTTTTATCAGAAATTTATAGTCATAATATAATCAAGTATTGATATTAAATAAGAGACCTTATTCCTTAGACAATTCTCATAATAAATTAATTCGATCTAACTAACTCTCTATTATTTAGTGTCCACAATTTGTTAACTACCCTTAATTTCTATCATAATGCTCCTTTTCAAATCTTAATTCTCTAACTCTTACGGTTTCTAATTAATATGTATATATATATATATATATATATATATATATGTATATATATATATATATATCTTAAGTAACAAGCCCCTTGCATATGGTGAACCCGCAATACACAAGCGAACTTGCCATAAAACGCAACCATAATCGATATCTTTCTTTTATTATAATATTAAAATTCTATTCTTTAAGCGGGGAGCACACACTTTTGCATAAGCGCATAACCATAAGTATAAGGAAATTGATTGGTCCACAAACATATGCCTAACGAAATGAACCAATCAATTTCCTTATACTTATGGTTATGCGCTTATGCAAAAGTGTGTGCTCCCCGCTTTAAACTTGATTAACCTTCGAATTATATCTACCTAGTTGTGACCATATCCTTAAAATACATAGTGAAACTTCCTAGTAACCAACTTGTTCCGCGCCTACATCATTCCCCTAGATCCACTAGATTAGTCCTAGCTCTCGGCATCCCTGGGGTTGTTACGTCTCAGCGACGCTCTATCTCTCTCTATATCTCAGTTAGTGAGAAAAAGATTGCTCTCTACTTTTATAGGGCAACCTGCTTCCACCGGCTATAACCCAGGGACGCCGAGAGCTAGGACTAATCTAGTGGATCTAGGAGAATGATGTAGCGCGGAAATATTTGGTTTCTAGGAAGTTTCACTAGGTATTTTAGGGATATGGACGCAACTAGGTATACGTAATTCGAAGGTTAATCAGATTTAAAGAATAGACCTTTAATATTATAATAAAAGAAAGATATCGATTATGGTTTCGTTTTAGCGGCAAGTCCGCTTGTATTGCGGGTTCACCATATGCAAGGGGCTTGTTACTTAAGATATATATATATATATATATATATATATATATAAATTAGAAAGCGTAAGAGTTAGAGAATTAAGATTTGAAAAGGAACATTATGATAGAAATTAAGGATAGTTAACAAATTGTGGACACTAAATAATAGAGAGTTAGTTAGATCGAATTAATTTATTATGAGAATTGTCTAAAAGATAATGTCTTTTATTTAATATCAATACTTGATTATATTATGACTCTAAATTTATGATAGAAAGGGAAGGTTTAGAAAAGAGGTCGAATGTCGCCAGGGCACCTCGATCAGCGCTCGGCAACTAGGTTTAAGGGTTATATAAAGAATTCAAGAAGAAAGGAGGAAGTCGCCAGGGGCACCATAAGCGCTCGGCAACGAGGTCAAAATTTAAGAAAAAGGGAGTCGCCAGGGGCACCATAAGCGCTTGGCAACGAGGTCAAAATTTAGGAAAAAGAGAGTCGCCAGGGGCACCATAAGCGTTCGGCAATGAGGTTTAAGGATTATATTCAGAATTTAGGTAGAAAGGAGGGAGTCGCCAGGGGCACCATAAGCGCTCGGCAACGATGGATTTTCGGGAAAAAGAGCAAAGTGTTGCAAGATTAAGTCAGGTTCAAATGACAACAGTAGTATATATTTTGCATGGAATTTATAAATCTTACTTAGTATTGATATTAGGGTGTGTTTTAAATAATAGTAGGATAATAGATTAAAGTTGACTGACTGGAAACTGTCAGCCACATGTTAATGCTTGACAGAGGATTTCTTATTATTTAGAGGATGAAAAGATAATTAATTGATATTAGGGGTTGTCAGTTAATTCAAATAAAGTTTCTAATATTTATGGAAAGATAGGGATTTTTAGTAATTGTAAGTACTTTTACCGTGATGTGGCAGGAAAATCCTTCCTTCTGCTCAAGTTCTGGTCGTATTCTGTTAGGCCCTTCTCTCGTCCTTTAAGACCTCGGTCGTGGATGAAGTAGGCCGGATAAAAGTACACAGACGTATGCACAAAATTTATTATTATTTCCTTAGTTTTACAACTTAACACTGAATCGACAGTAATAACAATTAATATATTAATCGAAATGGTATAGTGAATAGTACGCGAACAATGAACGAATAATACGGAGCGAATACTTGTACCGAATAGTAATGAATTAGTAATGAATAATGTTAACTAAGAATAAATGATTCGAATGCTTGAAAATCTCTTAATTGACTGACCAAACTGACTGCAATGCTTGAATTGAATTGAATGCAATGCCGAACTGAATCCCGAATTGAATGCTTGAACTGAATGCTCCGAAGGTTCGAAATCGCCGGCTTATATACTGTCGAAACAAAGGGTCTTCGGGCCGTGTGCAGATCACGCGTTGCGCTCTGGAAGGTTCTTAGAATGATTCAGTGGAGGACTTCCGAGAAGAAAGATTTTTAACAACAATTCTTCTGAGAATTGTCGATCGATATGTTTATCTGACTATTAAGTTTCGGTGCTCGTGGTCGTAGCCCGTCGCGAGTCCGTTCGACTTATCGCTCGCAATATCAGGTTTCACTGACATGAGGCCTCTTATGCGCATTCTCTTCGGCTTAATTAATATTTTATAATATAAAATCCTTAATAATATGGTTAATATTTATGCTTATTAATTTATGGAATCATTTGTTCTATTTATTTCAGTTCTGATAATAAGTTGGCAATTTAAATAAAGTTATGGCATTCTATAGTTTAAAAATATAGATATTTTAGATAACTTATTTGTATTATATGCAATGTATATAATTTATGATTCCATAGAATATAAGCCTCTTAAATTTATATTTATGGTCGCTTGATCGATACTACAATAAAGCATATTAATTTTATTAAAATCATTTCTTTATGGAAGCATTCGCGCATTATATAATAACCTGTTTTAATTAATATGATTTTAATTATTTATAAGGTATAATTGTATTGGATATGGTATTGAAAGTTTTATATGTGATGTTTTGGATAAAATAATTATAAATATTCAACAAATTATAGTCAACAAATTATTATTATATACGTTTTATGATTCCATAAAGTACGGCGCATTTACTCCTCAATTTAAGAGTGAGTAATTATTATATCTATTTGTCTGTATGATTAAATATTAAAATCTTAAAAGTTAGATATTAGTATCGATATTATCGAGTATGAAACTCGCTCGCAAGTTTGTTCTTAAAGTAATCAGCAGGTTAGAAAGTCACTGCTGTACAGATAGCTATTTCTAAATAATGCTTCCTGATTTGTCGATCTAAGGAATTCTCAATTCCTTGCGCCATCGATTATTATTACTAAAAGGATTAAAATATATTCAGGTTTTAAGCTAAATAACCATATGGAACTAGAATGATAAGCGATTAATGAAATTAGTTAACAATTAAAATAAAAGCAAATGGATTACATAATTATTCCATAGGTATTTTGTAGGGATAAAAGCGGTACTTAATTACTAGCTAAAATATAGTTTTTAAAATTGGCAGGACGTTACAAGTCATAATATAATCAAGTATTGATATTAAATAAAAGACCTTATTTCTTAGACAATTCTCATAATAAATTAATTCGATCTAACTCTCTATTATTTAGTGTCCACAATTTGTTAACTACCCTTAATTTCTATCATAATGTTCCTTTTCTAATCTTAATTCTCTAACTCTTACGGTTTCTAATTAATATATATGTATATATATATATATATCTTAAGTAACAAGCCCCTTGCATATGGTGAACCCGCAATACAAGCGGACTTGCCATAAAACGCAACCATAATCGATATCTTTCTTTTATTATAATATTAAAATTCTATTCTTTAAACTTGATTAACCTTCGAATTATATATACCTAGTTGTGTCCATATCCCTAAAATACCTAGTGAAACTTCCTAGTAACCAACTAGTTCCGCGCTACATCATTCCCCTAGATCCACTAGATTAGTCCTAGCTCTCGGCGTCTCTGGGGTATAGCCGGTGAAAGGAGGTTGCCCTATAAAGCGGGGAGCACACACTTTTGCATAAGCGCATAACCATAAACATAAAGAAATTGATTGGTCCACAAATGTATGCATAAGAAAATGAACCAATCAATTTCCTATGCTTATAGTTATGCGCTTATGCAAAAGTATGTGCTCCCCGTTTAAAAGTAGAGAGTAATCTTTTTCTCACTAACTGAGGTATAGAGAGAGAAAGAGCGTCACTGAGACGTAACACATGTCATTATTTTGCATCATGTCATCGTTTGGCACCATGTCTTCGTTTTGCATCATGTCATCGTTTTGCATCATGTCGTTATTTTGCATCATGTCATCGTTTTGCATCGTGTCATCTTTTTGCATCATATTATCGTTTTGCACCAAGTCATTGTTTTGCATATTATCATTTTATACTATGTCATTATTTTACATCAAGGAAATATTTTGTTCTTTCAAGCCACTTTTAGGTACAGCATTTGGAAGTAAACGCTTCCTTATTGAGAATGCATCACTGTGATAAAAAGATTTTTCATCGAAGTGCTTATCGCAAATTGTTGCAGTTTTTGCAGCAGAAGACAGAAGAACATGAAACCATTTATTTTTCAGAGCAATATCTGAAAAAAATCTATAATCAAATATAAAAATACAATTTAAATGTACCCATACAGCACAAAACATTACAGTAACATTGCAGCGGCAATGTTATAATATTGTTGCAACGTTGCAGCAACAAATTTATAGAAATATTTACATATACATCATGATTGCCAGATATTCCAGAAAATTTAATATATAATTAATTTGATTATATATAATATATAATATGTTATATTTAATATACAGCGTGTCCGGTAATTTTTGATACACCTGAAGTGTGAAGGTAAATTGTATCAAATTGAAAAGAAGTCCTATATCATTTTCCTCTATAATGCTTATAAAGAAGTCAGTGGTGCGCCGCTGTATCAGTTGAACGTTCACGCACACTATCAGGCGCGCGACACATCGACGTGCGCCCGGCTAAAGATCAGCGATGATAGGCCAGATTTTACTTAATAATAACTCTTTTATTAAGCATTATATAAAAAAATAGTTCAGGACTTTTCTTTTCGGGCCGGAGGTGGTTGGTGTAAGGGAGAGCACTCCCTCGCACCGACAGGACTGGACGCCGAGAGCACTCGTCTCCTAGACCAGGTTAGAAGAAACGGTATAAGGACCGGTCAACTGGAGGCTCAGAGAGCGCTCTGAGGCTTCGAGCGTCCCGAGCATCGGGACCAGGGAATGGTGCCGCGAGCCATATCGAGCCAGCTTATATACCTGGCCGGCTTCCCTTACTTAGGCTCGCATCACCCTAGTGGGGATCGCATCGCCCAGCGGCGGCTCATACGGTGGGCTCGCTGCCCCGCAGCGGTGCGGATATGTGAAATTTATGAGGCGCCAAGCGCCGGCCTCTTTGCGGACGGATGGACAGTCCGCGAGGCTTTAGTAACGACACAGGTCGTTACAAATATAAGATAAAAATTTTATATAAATAAAATCTTTAATTTTATAAAATAAATTATTTAAATTTTCCTATATTTATTACATTAGAATTATATATTTATACGTTGTAAATATTGTATGTTTATATGTCTCGTATAATATTATACTGGGTATATATTATACGAGATTGTGTAGATATACCCAGGTAGCAAAAGTAATCTTTTGACATCATTTTGATCAAATTTGATGTCAAAATAGCTATTTTGTTACCTGGGTACATAATTACATATAATCATATATAGTTGTATATGGACATATTTCATATATATTTATATATATTGTCTTACATATATTTATATATGGATTTTTTTTCCAGGGTATATATTTATGATATATAAGATTAAACATTTTTAGAATAAAGGAATGGGTTTCGGAAGGAATTTGTTGCAGAATTTGATTTGAAATTAAATCTGGTCCAGGGGCAGGGCGCAATTCGAGGGACATTAAAACGGAATTATATTTTTAAATGGAAAATGGAAGTATATAAGAAGAATCGCCATTCGTATGTAGAGTCGGAATATCAATTAGGAAGGGACGGATATTAAAATGAATCGGATTCAAATTTGTGGCAGAGATCGAGGGAGCAATAACATCAAACGCTTGCTCAAAATTATCAGATGAGATGTGATTATTAGAAGTTTCACCAAGTGCATATTTGAAAGGATTAGCAGATAAAAAGATCGCATTATTTGCCAGATTTTATTAATGTAAGTGGAAAAAATTAAAGTGAAAAAAATTTCTTGAATTTCTTGTTTTTTTTTAAAGTTTTTAGAGACAGCTTTAGTCGAAATGTATTCCTCGTAGTTACTAATGGAGGGGCTTTAAATTTCTTGAAAAAAGAGCTTTTATTTTTTATTAATTTATAATACTTTTCATCCCATCAAGCAGTGGAAGCATCCCATCATTTTACGGATGTTTTTTGTGTGATCATGTTTCTTTGCGCCAGCTTAATAATGCGTTATATATGTGGTTAATAAGAAGGTTGTAGGTATGGATTGAGTGTAAAAGAATTCAGATGTAATTGATCAGGCAACGCAACACTCCCGTTCAAAAACATTCCAATCTATCCGAGCGGTGGAAAAGGAGAGTTTACAAGGAAAAAAGATCAACGACACATCAATACTGATAGAGATAGAGAAGTGGTCACTATCAAACTTATACTTTTGAACCAATCAGGAGCATCGACCGGTGTTACGTCTCAGCGACGCTCTTTCTCTCTCTATACCTCAGTTAGTGAGAAAAAGATTGCTCTCTACTTTTATAGGGCTGCTTTCACCGGCTATACTCCAGGCCTCCACCGGCTATACCAGGGACGCCGAGAGCTAGGACTAATCTAGTGGATCTAGGGGAATGATATAGGCGCGGAACTAGTTGGTTATTAGGAAGTTTCACTAGGTATTTTAGGGATATGGACGCAACTAGGTATATGTAATTCAAAGGTTAATCAGGTTTAAAGAATAGAATTTTAATATTATAATAAAAGAAAGATATCGATTATGGTTGCGTTTTAAGCGGAGAGCATACACTTTTGCATAAGCGCATAATCATAAACATAAAGAAATTGATTGGTCCACAAATATATGCATAAGAAAATGAACCAATCAATTTTCTTATGCTTATAGTTATGCGCTTATGCAAAAGTGTGTGCTCCCCGCTTTATGGCAAGTCCGCTTGTATTGCGGGTTCACCATATGCAAGGAGCTTGTTACTTAAGATATATATATATATATATATATATATATATATATTAATTAGAAACCGTAAGAGTTAGAGAATTAAGATTTGAAAAGGAACATTATGATAGAAATTAAGGGTAGTTAACAAATTGTGGACACTAAATAATAGAGAGTTAGTTAGATCGAATTAATTTATTATGAGAATTGTCTAAAGAATAAGGTCTTTTATTTAATATCAATACTTGATTATATTATGACTCTACATTTCTGATAGAAAGAGAAGGTTTAGAAAAGAGGTCGAATGTCGCCAGGGGCACCGTAATAAGCGCTCGGCAACGATGGAATTTTAGGGAGAATGTGTAATGTCGCCAGGGCACCGTAATTAGCGCTCGGCAACTAGGTTCAAAGATCGGGTTGTGTTCAGAAAATTAGATAATAAATTTGATGATTTCAATTTAATCTCCTGTTGTCATTTCTTGGGGGAAGTTTTTAAATTGATAGGAAACGCCGCCAGGGCACCTCGATCAGCGCTCGGTAACTAGGTTTAAAGGTTATATAAAGAATTCAAAAAGAAAGGAGAAGGTCGCCAGGGCACCATAAGCGCTCGGCAACGATGGATTTTCGGGAAAAAGAGCGAAAGGTTGCAAGATTAAGTCAGGTTTAAATGACAACAGTAGTGTATATTTTGCATGGAATTTATAAATCTTACTTAGTATTGATATTATGGAGGTGTTTTTAAATAATAGTAGGATAATAGATTAAAGTTGATTGACTGGAAACTGTCAGCCACTTGCTAATGCTTGACAGGGGATTTCTTATTATTTAGAGGATGAAGAGGTAATTGAATGATATTAGGGGTTGTCAGTCAATTCAAATAAAGTTTCTAATATTTATGGAAAGACGGGGTTTATAGTAATTGTAAGTACTTACCGTGATGTGGCAGAAAAATCTTTCCTTCTGTTCAAGTTCTGGTCGTACCTTGTTAAGCCCTTCTCTCGTCCTTTAAGACCTCGGTCGTGGATGAAGTAGGCCGGATAAAAGTACACAGATGTATGCACAAAGTTCTTTATTATTTCTTTAATTTTACACAACTTAACACTGAATCGACAATTATATTAATCGAAATGGAATAGTGAATAGTACGCGAACAATGAAAGAATAATACGGAGCAAATACTTGTACGAAATAGTAAGGAAATAGTAATGAATAATGTTAGCTAAGAATAAATGATTCGAATGCTTGAAGATCTCTTAATTGACTGACCGAACTGAATGTAATGCTATGATTGAATGATCTGAACGTAATGCTCTGAATTGACTGTTCCGATTTGACTGCCCGATTTGACTGCAATGAACGTAATGCTTTGAATTGACTGCCCCGATTTGACTGCCCGATTTGACTGCAATGAACGTAATGCTCTGAATTGACTGCCCCGATTTGACTGCCCGATTTGACTGCCCCGAAGGTTCGAAATCGCCGGCTTATATACTGTCGAGACAAAGGGTCTTCGGGCCGTGCGCAGCACACGCTTCGCGCTCTGGAAGATTCTTAGAATGATTCAGTGAAGGACTTCTGAGAAGAAAGATTTTTAACAACAATTCTTCTGAGAATTGTCGATCGATATGTTTATCTGACTATTGAGTTTCGGCGCTCGTGGTCGTAGCCGTCGCATGTCCGTTCGACTTATCGCTCCCAATATCAGGTTTCACTAACATGAGGCCTCTTATGCGCATTCTCTTCTTAAGCTTAGTTAATATTTTATAATATAAAATCCTTAATAATATGGTTAATATTTATGCTTATTAATTTATGGAATCATTTGTTCTATTTATTTCAGTTCTGATAATAAGTTGGCAATTTAATTAAAGTTATGGCATTCTATAGTTTAAAAATATAGATATTTTAGATAACTTATTTGTATTATATGCAATGTATATAATTTATGATTCCATAGAATATAAGCCTCTTAAATTTATATTTATGGTCGCTTGATCGATACTACAATAAAGCATATTAATTTTATTAAAATCATTTCTTTATGGAAGCATTCGCGCATTATATAATAACCTGTTTTAATTAATATGATTTTAATTATTTATAAGGTATAATTGTATTGGATATGGTATTGAAAGTTTTATATGTGATGTTTTGGATAAAATAATTATAAATATTCAACAAATTATAGTCAACAAATTATTATTATATACGTTTTATGATTCCATAAAGTACGGCGCATTTACTCCTCAATTTAAGAGTGAGTAATTATTATATATATATTTGTCTGTACGATTAAATATTAAAATTTTAAAAGTTAGATATTAGTATCGATATTATCGAGTGTGAAACTCGCTCGCAAATCCGTTCTTAAAGTAATCAGCAGGTTAGAAAGTCACTGCTGTACAGATAGCTATTTCTAAATAATGCTTCCTGATTTGTCGATCTAAGGAATTCTCAATTCCTTGCGCCATCGATTATTATTACTAAAAGGATTAAAATATATTCGGTTTTTAAGCTAAATAACCATATGGAACTAGAATGATAAGAGATTAATGAAATTAGTTAACAATTAAAATAAAAGCAAATGGATTACATAATTATTCCATAGGTATTTTGCAGGGATAAAAGCAATACTTAATTACTAGCTAAAATATAGTTTTTAAAATTGGCAGGACATTACACCGGCCAAAGAGGCAGAGGAAGAAGTAAGATGGAAGAGAAGGAGGACATATCTCGAGACGACCAGGTGGGAGAGCTGGTGTTGACAAGTTTGGAGGCAGTAATTAGCCTCCTTAATTTTCTGACCCTCACGATTGGAGCAGAAGTCCTACTGACAATGTGCTCAATAGCGTTAAGCACCGCTATGTTTGCAAGGGAGTTATCATAGATCATCATAGATTATCATAGATGTAAATTTAAATCTCTTGTCTATGAGTAAAGCTGTACCACAGTATAGGTAAGTACAGTAAGGTCACTCTGCTGAAAATTGTGCTAATGGTTGTTCTTTGCGCATGACCGAGTTGCACAACTAACAATATGGCGGCCATGTAGTGCCCAGTAGCAAAGAAGGCTTCATGTGATATTTTAGTATATACTTTAATTACATATAAAGTTTTATTTTATTTATATTTTATAAAGTATTATTCAATATGAGATATTTTATTATATAATTCTTTTTTCGCTTATTGTCGCTTTATATTTTTGTTGTGTATAATATCATATTATATTTACTATTTTTATTAATCGTATAGATTCATTAATATATAAAATAGTATTATAAATTAAAAGCAATATTAAATTAATTTTTCTCGTGACATCTTTTGTAAGTCTCACAATTAGACATATATAGATCTTTATCTTAACTAGTATCTATCATCATTCAAATTAAAGCCCGCACACAACCAGCAATAGCGATCGTTTAGCATCGAAAACAAAGGGGCCGACACAGAGTGATCCTACTGTATTTACTTATACTGTGGCCATATTCCGCCATGCCTGTTACGATCACAGAAGACGAGGATACGATTAGAGAAAGAAAGATGAGTGGTTGCATCAATATGCGTTTCACACAGTATGGCAATATGTATCTGAAATTTATCTAAAATATAATGGAAATCGTCAATCCGCTATATTAAGGCAGCAGTTCCACTGAACAATGTTGATTGTTAATTTTATTATTAGAATGCATGATCAGCAAAAGGGAGAATCAGGGCCCATTTACAAATCATTGGCGATTTCAATAAGTAAATCGTGGCGAAGGAGTTTCAGGTCTGAATGTTTATTAGAACTTTCTTGTGCCCATGTTTTAACAATTTTGTTGTGTAATGGAGTGGAGAAAGAGGGATTTGAATGTGAGATTTTTTTCTTGTGTCAGCGATCGTAAGAGTTTTTTGAGGAGAAAGAGGGCAGATTAAAGTGTTTAATAGAGGAAAAGGAGGAGAGGAAACAGAAAGGGGAGGGTCGCTCGCTAAGGTATGAAGAAGAGGGCCACGAAGGCCAGGAAGGCTAGCGTTTTTTGGAGAACAAAGAAGGAGAATGGTCTAGTTTTGCACTAGGAATTTTAGTATTCTTTTAAATATAACTTTTTTTGGTTTTGATTCTCATGTTGTTATATGGGTTGGTTGGGTTAGTCCGGTGATTGGATCGGGGGGGATCAGATTTATTTGGAAAGGAAAGAAAAAACTCCTGAAGGGAGGGAAAAGGAACTGCAAGTGCGGCGCGACCAACTGCTGGAGAAAATAATTCCCTCATTAAGAAGCTTCTCAGCCTTCAGAGGAGATAGGTCGTGGAATGCTGCGATCCTTTTAATGTTTTTCTGGCGTAGGAAAACGAAATAATCAGGACTAGAGGCCTCATGTACTGCGTAAATATCAGAAATTTTTGCTCTTATGCAATTGATACATTTAGGTTCGTTTCTCTTGCAAGCTGCTGCATCATAATTGGGTTTTGTCAGATCCATATCTCACGCAGCTGGAAGAACAATTTATAGATGCTTTGCACATCTTAGCCAAGTAGCCAAATTTTTGGCAAAATTAGCAACGCCTCTAAATGAAAGGCTCCAAGTAAACTTGCTTTCTCATATAAATAAGTGAAGAGGAAACATTAGAAGGTCTAAATTTTGCAATATATGAATTTGTATTAATGTATGTAGGATTTAAATTATTGTTCCCGCCGTTATTATTTTTGTTAGCATTTATGATGCCAGGGGCTACATCAGTTCTGAGCGCTCTCCATTTAAAACGGAAAATTTCGAAAGGAAGAGTCCAAAAGCACCCAATTCTAGGGAACGACGAAAACTGTTTGATCTCCTCCTCGGTATCGTCATCCTCAATGCCTCTTATAATAAATTGTTTTATTACCTTAAAATTAGGAATGAAGGCTAACCATGTCATGCGGGGAACTGCGGCGCGACCGGTAGATAAGAGGTCCGCGGAGGGGAGGGGGACCGCGACGCGACTGGTAGACGAGGATTCCGCAGGGAAGAGGAGGATTGTTTGCAAGGAAAAGGAAGCACATAAATAATTAACACTATTTTAATATTAATTATAACTTTTATTCAATGTATATGTAAAAATACGTGCGTGCGTGCGTGCGTGCGTATGTGTGTGTGTGAAAAAATAAAAAATTTAATAAAAAATATATAAAATATAAAAATAATTTAAAATAGAAAAAATCTGAAATAGAAAAAAATCAAAATTTTATTTAAATAATAATAATAATAATAAAAATATTTAACAAACAATATAATATAAATAGCAACAAAGAGCCGAATGCGGGTATCGTAGCGCGTACAAAAAAATTTTTTATTTTTTATTTAATATTAACAATATATATAAATTAGCGAACGTTGCGACTCTTTCTTTGGGCCATCTTCAGCGCAAGTATTAGAAAGGTTCGTTAATTTATACTATATATATTGTTAACATTAAATAAAAAATACACAATTTTTTTGTACGCGCTACGATACGCGCTCGGTTCTTCATTGCTATTTATATTATATTATTTGTTTTATGACAAGAGCCTTTGTCAATATATAGTTTTCATACGCAAGCTGAAAAAATGCGTTTTTATCCTTCTTATTTTCAACATATTAGATATTGTTTTGGACTAAATTCCGTCCTTTTATTTAAAGCATGAATCAAATACTGGAAAATAATCATCAAAAGTAGATTGAAAGCTGAATTTTTGCGTAAATTTATTAGGTTTGATATTCTCTCACATTTGTCAACCCTTTTAGTCAACTTTGAAACTAGTCTTTATAACCTTATGTCTATTGAAACTTTTAACGCTTTAGACACCGTTTTATAAGGAGAACTTTGCGGATCGAACTTTCTGACAATTATGCATACATTAGATCAGTACACATACATCTTTATAAGATCTCGCGTGCGCTATACCTCGACATACCGCTGTCGGTTTGTAATTCCTTCTTTACAAGATAACAAGGACCGTTGCACACATTTTTACCAATCAACATGACAGATTTAACGAGAAATTTCGTCGCCTATTTATTAAACAAAAAATGAATATAGTGAAATTAAGTCAATCCGCTATTTTTATCGTTTTTCTTGTCATCCGCACTATAGCTAGTGAATTATCGGGGCTTTTATTTAACCCTCACATAATCTCGCTACCATACAGTTTCATGACTTAGAGATAAAAATAGATCCATACATTTTTAAAGATAGAGCACAACATCCTTTACACATTAATGACAAGTGATTTATTAATCTTTCGTCTACACATATTCCTACAGAAGTACAGAGTATTTTGAGTAGGCGAGAACTTTAGTCTTCCCATTTCTAACACACAGAAAAATTAACTATAAAATTTACCAAAAATATTTCAATCTGATCAAACTCTCTCCAGCGACGCAAATGAACATCAGAAACCGTTCAACTAATACATTAACAACCTTTCTAACCACACGAGCTCTGTAAGTGACTTCAACAAACATATTACAAAATTAATGTCTATTTCCAAAGAATTTTTTAAACATAATAAGAATGTTATTGTCACGCGCGCTGATAAAGGAAATATCATGATTGCTCTAGATAAAGACAAATACTTTAACAACATCGAAGAATTACTTGCAGACAATAATACCTACTTCAAAATTAAAAAGATCCTATTAAAAACTTAGGTCTACATAATTTGTTAAAAGATGGAAGGACGCGAAATTTATTTCGCTCGCAACCTACTCGTTTCTGAATTGCACTGATGGGATCTTACCGAGAGCATATGGACTCCTAAAGATCCATAAATCTCATTGCCTCTTCAAGTTAATTGTTTCCTTTCTTAACAGTCCTCTATATAATTTGGCGTCTTTTATTCATCGGATTATGCTCAAAAGTTTTCCCACTGCACATAGTCACATTAACAATAGTTTCGAACTAGTTAAAAACTTTCTAACATAAATATTAACAAAGACTTCTGCCTCATTTCTCTTGACGCCATATCCTTATTCACAAACATACCTATTGAAATAGCGTTGGATTCCGTCTCTTCAAGATGGAATTATATTTCCACGAACTGCAATATGTCTAATCTTGAATTCATTACGGCCGTCAGATTGATTCTACATTCAACTTATTTTACTTTTAATGATGTAATCTATCAACAAATCTATGGAACTCTAATGGGTTCTCCTTTGTCTCCTATGATTGCGGACATTGTATTCCAAGATCTTGAAATCAGAGCACTCGAGTCATTGAAATTTACTTTCCCGTTCTATGTCAGATATGTGGATGACATTGCATTAGCGGTTCCTTACACCCTTCTCAATTACACATGAGATATCTTCAATTCTTTCCATCCTCGCTTACAATTTGCTTTGCAATTGAGATCAGAGAGGGTGATCGGCTTAATTTTCTCGATACTACTTTAATTCTGAACGATGGTTGTTTGTCATTTGACTGGTACCATAAACCTACATTCTCGGGAGATACTTTACATTTTATGTCGAACTATCCTCTTTGTCAAAAGAGGGGTATCTGTGATCGGTTTAATTGATAGAGTGATTAGGCTTTCACATCCCACATTTCACTTAAAAACTTTGAACTAGCAATTTGTGTTTTACTGAATAATGGCTATCCTCTTAAGTTTATGTTTAGATATTACACGCTTTAAAACTCTGTTTAACAACTCTAATTCTGATTATGAAAAACATACAAATGAGCAAGAGTCCCTTACTTTATTATTCCCTATGTTCCGTCCGTAACCGAAAAGTTTAAAAACATTACTAAGGACCTTGTTTGGCGCTCGCCGCTTTGTAAATATCTTGTGATTATTAATCTTTATTTTATTATTATTTAGCAGTATTAATTAGTAGTCTTTGTAATATTATATTGTAATATAATATTGTAAATATTCATGGATTATGTTTATTGTTTATAATTATACTCCTAATTCTTAGAACTTTTCTTAGTATTATTCGGCCTTTCTCAATAAAATCAATCAGTTTCGGTGCCTCACGCGAAATATCGATAAATCGTGATCGATTCTCATGATCTATATTTCGACTCACTAATCGGTGCTGCCACCGTACACTCGGCGATGACACCCTTATTAAGAGAAGAACAAGTACTTGCTCGCGGCCCGCATTCTAGAATTGATCACTCTTGTTTGAGAAGACCTCGTATGCACACGGCTTTTGTTGCCTGCTTGCTTTGGCTTTTGCTGCTGGAAGTTTTACGAGAGGTCCTATCGGACCATATAGCACTCCACCGCCTTCTTCTTGCATGTCGCATTGGAATCTAGCAACCGCATTGATTGCATCTTGCATGCACCAGCAATACTGTGCCTGCTACTATTGAGCTCGGACCATCCAGAGACGAGGACATCACTCTGGGAGAACGTCGGACAGACCGAACGGGGAGTCGCTTTGCTTTTTGCTTTTCGTTCATATTTTGCTTTATTATTAAATTTCAAACGAGGGGACGTATACACATCCCCTTCAGACCTAAATATAAAACTTTCTTACCGTAGCCTTAACAAAATGAAACAAGTTTATCAAGGTACATAAGGATTCTTGCAATCTGTTCGGAACAACGTAGTACAAAATTAATTATAATAACTGTGACGCGTCATATGTTAGTAAGACGAAAAGACAATTACAGATTAGATTAACGGAACATAGAAACCATATCCGCAGAAGCACGACTAATCACTCTGTCATAACCGACTACAGGATCTCTCTTAATCATGATTTTAAATAGATCGATGTGGAAATTCTAGATAATGAATCACAGTTACATAAAAGATTAATTTCGGATTATTATATATTAAAAGCCAAAGAAATAGCTTAAATCTACAGATAGACACCGAATGTCTTCCGGAGATGTATTTATCAGTCATTGACAGGCTCCCAAAAATTTGAAAAAGTTGACTTTATTCTCTTATTATTTATTGTGTTTCATATCTGGAATCTTATTTCATTACTTTCATATTATTTATATTTTCTAATTCCGGACTATCTTATTTATTTATTTAATTTGTATTTAATTTATGTATTTAATTTTTATTATATTTTATTTATGTAACTTTACTTAGTTAATGTTTTTTTTATTTTAATTTCGAATTTTTTACTATATCTGACATATTTGAATTATTTTATTATAATTTTATTTTTTAATTCCACTGAATTTGTTGGTTTTATTTTTACTCTTATTTTATTCTTATTTTATAATATCCGATATATTTACCAAAACATGTTATTATTGATTATTCGTTTGTTTCATTTGTTTTTAAATTTTGGTTTGACAGTCACACTTAATATTGTATTTATATAATGTATTTTTACCGTCTGGACTTCGTTATTTCAAAATATTTGCGTGGTTATTTATCTGTTCTGCTTAACGAATACTAGCGTTTTATTTTATTTAATTTGTTTATTTCTCCCTTTCTGTCTTGTAAAGAAAATTTATACTCATTGTTACATCGTCTTTGTACACGGTAAAATCGACATTCTCGTGTTCTGTGACCTCCGATTTGAGCATCATTTTCGTAAGTGTATCTATTGCTTTCCCTATGTTCTTTCTAATTTTATAAGATTTATGACAAATACTGCATAGTGCCATTTCCAAACCGCCTTCTACTATTGTAAAATATTTCCAGGACTTCCCGTCTGTCGATGGCGACGATGTCGATGATGTCGACGATGTCGACGGTGTCGATGATGTCGACGGTGTCCACGATGTCACAATATCTGTGTGTGGCTTCTTGGTGAAATTGTCGGTTATAAAAATTATTTTTATTATTATCCATTTATTGTTAACCGTTTTTCTTAGGAATAACCGACGAAAATTGATGCGTAGCACTGATTGACTCGTATTTGATAAATTCGGTTTGGATAAATTCAGCGTATCTTCTTGCAGCATGGTTCTGCTGCCCGTGACACTCGCCAAGTGCCATCAGCATGTCATAGTATTCTTGATTTGTGTACGCTGTCATATTTTCTTCGTGCTTATTGATAATCGCTGGTAATCGTTTATTGATTGCAGTATCCATCATGCATCTAATTTATACGATCCTTGCGGGAGATTGATACCCTCTCCGCGCCTCCCTCAACGAATAACGCAATTCGGGTAATGACACGCGACACACGACACCCGCTATTCGTTACGGGAGACGCGGAGGGTGTATCGATCCTCCGCGAGGATCGTATAAATAAGATGAGGCGATCGATATTGGAATCAATAATCTCTCGATCATTAAAAGCATTAAGAGGACGATATGACATACGCAAACATTTTTTTTATCAATCCGCTCTTTTCAGAGCGACCAATATATTTTAGCGTTGGAACATCTGATTTGAGCAGAATAAAATAAATTTTTCTAAATGTAATTTATTAATTACATTATTCTTGCGATCTTGCGATTGACTGAAACCTTCGCATCGTGAATGCAATAATTTCGAAAACGAAATAATAATTATTTATTATAATTAGAAATAGTTATTAATTACAATAAATAATTAATTTTTTTAAGTACATCATTATACGTTTCATGTTTTCTACCGTATTCGCAATGCGAAGGTTTTAGAAGATCGTTCGTCTCATCTCGCGTCAATTACTCGCGCTACGCTAACGTCGTATCTTGCACGGTTACATGTCGCGTTTCTCGCAGCGTTAGGCAACGTAACAATGTTCGCGCAGTAACAATGGTCGCGCATTATCCGCGCTATAATGATAACCTTGCAACAGTTAACAATAATACGTAGCATGAAGATTTGCTACGCTGTGAGTGAGCAGGTGAATGAGCAGGTGAGTGAGTGAGTGACTGAATGAGAGAGTGTATGAGTGTAAAAGAGAAAAAGAGAGCGAGAAAAAAAGTGTATGCGTACGTGCGTGCGTATTATAAACGTTTCTCCCTTCTTCTCTTCCTCATTTTCTCTCTCTCTCTCTCTCTCTCTCTCTCTGTCTCTTTCTTTCTTTTACGCACACACTCTGCCATACACACATCGCGTGTAGCAATCAGCTGATTGCAACGTCCGACGGCTGGCGATCCGGAACAACTTTTGCTAAAGCGACGTTATTTTAAAAAATACGTATTCCTGACGTAATTCTAAGACATTTTCTTCTCTACCAAAATTTTATATAAAGCATTATTTTATGTTATAAGATAAAATAGTTAGCGACTCATGCAGTGGTAATCACATGTTGAACGGTCAGCTGCGTCGGACGCTCGCGGCACGCCGCGCCGCGCCGCGACTGTTTGCCTTCTGTATTCGATGCGTGATTTGTTAACTATTTTTGCTTATAACTCAAAAATTACACTTCAATTCAAATTTTGGTAAAGGAAAAATTGTCTTAGAATTGTATCAGAAATATGTCATTTTACGGACGGAAGATTGTTCCGGAACACCATGTATATATTGTTAACATTAAATAAAAAATAAAAAGTTTTTTTTGTCCGCGCTACGATACCTGCGCTCGGCTCTTCGTTGCTATTTATATTATATTGTTTGTTTTATCACAAGAATTTTTGTCAATATATAATATTTAATATAAATTAAAAGATACTTACAGTGTTCCATCGGACGAATTCGTCGAGTCAGTTCATATAAAACTCTCCCATAGACAATTGCTCATTTTTCATAGAGTGTTCAGGAAATATTTATTATTTAAGTCTTTTCACGTTAAGTCCTTTCACAGTAAGTTTATGCAAATTACACAATACAAATCGGACACATATTGCAGGGCACACATAATTTGATATAAAGCTTTCCTCACTTTCTGCAATATGATCCCAGAATTAATTCATAGATTGCACTTTCGTGTTCGCGCATAACACGAATATTGAAAAACAAGTCCGAAATGCGCATAAAACACAATGTGCAAAATTTCATGTAACCTTCAGTTGTATAATAAAAGTATATGCAACATTTTCGTTGCATCTAAATTGTTTATCTCCACGCGATTTAACATCCGTTGATTGATGTCCATGAAATCACTGTAGTCACTATCATAATCGAAATCCTCAGAGAGTATGCGGTCTTCATCAGATAAATCGTCCGAAAAATTGTCAATTTCCATTAACCGATCGTCTCGATCGGCATCAGATGATCCATTGTCCAAATTATTGTCTTTGATGACCTCGTCGTCATCTTCAATAATAATAACGTTTTCCTCATCCATAGTGTATAATGTCAAGAACGTAGTAAAAGGGTTGATTGAAGATGTCGCACACTCCTCTCGATTATACATTTTAATTTTATATCTTTGTCTCCTTCTAACTGGAGTATCATGTCTCATCTACATCATCATTTTTCTACATCTCTAGCAAAGTGTGTTCGAGAAAAAGATAAAAGTTTTGTTGACTATGCATACGTTGTTATAAAGGATAGGAGAAATAATTGAAATCAGACAGATAAATATTAAAATGGAGGGAGATGGAGGAGGCCTACGTCCAGGAGTAGACGAATATGGGCTGCGAATGATGATGAAATATTAAAATAACTTATTTACTACAAGCATCACAAAGAATGTTATTTACAAAGCACATGTTAACAATTTACAATCTATAAGTCAAATTTATCATTTTCATGTATCAATAACATTTAAGAGGTCCGCGGGGAAGAGAAGGTTCGCGCCACGGCAATCTATTTTATAAATTTATCTTATCACATATTTATCTTATATGCAAGGAAGGGAAGCAAAAGAAATAGATAATTATTTTTTTTTAATTTTTACATATTTTTTATTTATATTACCATACATCACCTTGTCTCAAGATTTCACACAGAACATCCACAGCATAAGCTGATTCACAATCTATGATAGATGTTTTATTGTAAACGTCGCGCAAAATTTTAACTGCATCATCTCTTATGGCACTAGGCATATTACTTTGCAAACATCGAACAAATTGATCGCATTTACGTTTTCTGTATTCTCGCACAGCTTTAAATATTCATAATTAACAAATGTTTGAGTTCGAATAAAAATAATATAGTTTGTGGTTTCAGGTACAAGTAAGAATCATATAATGTAAGTTTTACAACACTTGAATCTTGTAATTTTATATGTCGTATTCCATTACTAGATCTCGAAGCCGTAATGGAGGTCGAAGCGACTGCAAGAATCACTCAATATCGACACATTTTTCGATGAATGTTGCCCACTTTTCATGACACAGTATTATACAATTTCCTCGGATAACGCCAAGATATAATTTTACAAAGGACGCAGGTCGCACGCTGATTCCAATATCCAAGTATTTATATGCCGTGCGCATCAATGCAAATCTGCGTACCAAAATATGTGATCTATAACGAGGTTTATCACGTCTGAAAAAAGAATACAATTAAATATGGAAAAGCATAAAAAAAATATATATGAAAAAAATATATATGAAAATGTAATACTTACAAATCAAGCGGTTTCTTGTATGGTTTAATTTTATCTTGAGGACCACTTAATAATTCATGTATTTACCACCATTGCTGCTTCCTTCAGCGAAGTACATTTTGTCTCCCAGTTATGAGAATTAGAGCGATTATAAGAAGTAGAGCGATCGACGCGACATTGATCGTATAAAAATTTACCCGAGCATACGCAATATTTATTTTTTTAAATATGATATGGTAGGAAGATTAATGTTTTAAAATTTAGGAGAAGGGAGGGACAATTGAAAAGAATTCTTAGAAACAACTCGCGAGAAAAGCAGTGGGGAGAATAAAAGATAAAACATTAATGTTTACACATTTTTATTTTTAAGAATATCGCAATTCTTTTTGGCGTTGCGACCACCAGTTAAATATTTTTAATACATTCAATACAATTTAACTTTATAAATAATTAAAATTATAATAATTAAAACAGGTTGTTATATAATGCGCGAATGCTTCCATAAAGAAATGATCTTAATAAAATTAATATGTTTTATTATAGTATCGATCAAGCGACCATGAATATAAATTTAAGAGGCTTATATTCTATGGAATCATAAATTATATACATTATATATGTAACGGTCGGATTTTCCGAGCGCTGTTTCGGGATAGCTCGGCCGGGATCAGGGCTCGGAAGGGTATAGCAAGTATCGTAGCCTTTTATTTTAATTGTTAACTAATTATTCAGCATTGCATTGCATTTAGTTCAAGCAGTCAATTCGGAGCATTACGTTCATTGCAGTCAATTCGGAGCATTACGTTCAGATCATTCAGTCATAGCATTACATTCAGTTCGGTCAGTCAATTAAGAGATCTTCAAGCATTCGAATCATTTATTCTTAGCTAACATTATTCATTACTAATTTCTTACTATTTCGTACAAGTATTCGCTCCGTATTATTCGTTCATTGTTCGCGTACTATTCACTATTCCATTTCGATTAATATAATTGTCGATTCAGTGTTAAGTTGTATAAAACTAAGGAAATAATAAAGAACTTTGTGCCTACATCTGTGTACTTCTATCCGGCCTACTTCATCCACGACCGAGGTCTTAAAGGACGAGAGAAGGGCTTAACAAAGTACGACCAGAACTTGAACAGAAGGAAAGATTTTTCTGCCACTTCACGGTAAGTACTTACAATTACTATAAATCCCCATCTTTCCATAAATATTAGAAACTTTATTTGAATTGACTGACAACCCCTAATATCATTTAATTACCTTTTCATCCTCTAAATAATAAGAAATCCTCTGTCAAGCATTAGCATGTGGCTGACAGTTTCCAGTCAATCAACTTTAATCTATTATCCTACTATTATTTAAAACACACCCCTAATATCAATACTAAGTAAGATTTATAAATTCCATGCAAAATATATACTACTGTTGTCATTTGAACCAGACTTAATCTTGCAACACTTTGCTCTTTTTCCCGAAAATCCATCGTTGCCGAGCGCTTATGGTGCCCCTGGCGACTCCCTTTTTCCTAAATTTTGACCTCGTTGCCGAGCGCTTATGGTGCCCCTGGCGACTCCCTCCTTTCTTCCTAAATTCTGAATATAATCCTTAAACCTCGTTGCCGAGCGCTTATGCTGCCCCTGGCGACTTCCTCCTTTCTTCTTGAATTCTTTATATAACCCTTAAACCTAGTTGCCAAGCGCTAATTACGATGCCCTGGCGACATTACACATTCTCCCTAAAATTCCATCGTTGCCGAGCGCTTATTACGGTGCCCCTGGCGACATTCGACCTCTTTTCTAAACCTTCCCTTTCTATCAGAAATTTAGAGTCATAATATAATCAAGTATTGATATTAAATAAAAGACCTTATCCTTTAGACAATTCTCATAATAAATTAATTCGATCTAACTAACTCTCTATTATTTAGTGTCCACAATTTGTTAACTATCTTTAATTTCTATCATAATGTTCCTTTTCAAATCTTAATTCTTTAACTCTTACGGTTTCTAATTAATATATATATATATATATATATATATATATATATATATATATATATATCTTAAGTAACAAGCCCCTTGCTTATGGTGAACCCGCAATACAAGCGGACTTGCCGCTAAAACGCAACCATAATCGATATCTTTCTTTTATTATAATATTAAAAGTCTATTCTTTAAACCTGATTAACCTTCGAATTACATATACCTAGTTGCGTCCACATTCCTAAAATATCAAGTGAAACTTCCTAGTAACCAAATAGTCCCGCGCCTACATCATTCCCCTAGATCCACTAGATTAGTCCTAGCTCTCGGCGTCCCTGGGGTATAGCCGGTGGAAGCAGGTTGCCCTATAAAAGTAGAGAGCAATCTTTTTCTCACTAACTGAGGTATAGAGAGAAAAAGAGCATCGCTGAGACGTAACAGTATACAATGTATGTCGGATGCGGGTATATAATGTATAGCGTATGAATGAGCATGTAGATAACGTATGAATGTGAGTGTATACAATATGTGTCGGATGCGGGTATATAATGTATAACGTATAAATGCGCGTGTAGATAACGGATGACCGTGAGTGACGCGCGAGTGCATGTCCGTAGGTCAGGCGGAAATGCGGATGCACGGCGGTGGTGCGATTCGATACGGGATGCGCTCGAGTGCACGCAGTGAGGGCACTCGTGAACGGCGCGATCGTATGCAGTAAATCGAACGGTCGCGTGCGATTATCGATACCTGGCGTCGATGGGTGGTAGCACCTGTCGGTAATTGTAATGGCGCGCGGTGATGCCTACGCGAGGGCGGGAGCCTCGCGTCTTGGCGAATCGCGTATTGCCAAATTCGGTGCGTAGAGCAGTCTCACGGCCCGACGTGCGCGGATTCCGTCGCCGTAACAATGGCGAGCCTTTGTCGGATTTATGTCGGCGCGCGAGATACTTCGCGATATTTGTTCCGGATTTGCAGGAATGGGTTGCAGCGGAATAGGAGCGTCCGGCAGACGGAAATATCCGTCGGTGGCTGGTAATTTCCCACCGCTTGACTTGTTGCCGGACGATCGGTATTCTGGTAGGCACGCTTATTTATGGCGAGATGCTGGGAAAGCCCAGCAGAGGCGGAGTACTCCCAACCTCTATCTAGCTAGTAAGCGTCTAGGTCTCTGGAGTGCTCTGAGCATCTTGCCGACTTCAGAGCGCGGAGAAGATTCTATTCTTTTAGCCGATGGAGCGCCTTTTTATACCTGGCATCGGCGCGATAATTGTTTATCCAACAATTCGGTTGAGCCTGACCGCGGCTCGGGAAGTTTCGGAAACGGTCGGAGCGGTTTCTCGAGCGCGCGAATCGTGCTCCGGTACAGTGTGCCGACCCGGTTATACAAAGTGAACAAATATTATTACATATTTATTTTCGCTCACCGCTTTAAAATATACTAGGGCGCATAGCGCCTTCGCTCTTACGGTCCCGTGACTGGTGGGCGTGGGACGGCGGTATTCTGCGTGTTGGCCCGACCGGTGGTCGTCAGGCCGCGGCGTCCTGCGGGTGGACGGCCGGCTAACGATGTATGTATCGTTACACATATAATACATATAAGTTATCTAAAATATCTATTTTCTAAGTTATAGAATGCCATAACTTTATATAAATTGCCAACTTATTATCAGAACTGAAATAAATAAAACAAATGATTCCATAAATTAATAAGCATAAATATTAACCATATTATTAAGGATTTTATATTATAAAATATTAATTAAGCTGAAAAGAATGAGCATAAGAGGCCTCATATCAGTGAAACCTGATATTGCGAGCGACAAGTCGAACGGACTCGCGACGGCTACAACCACAAGCGCCGAAATTTAATAGGCAGATAAACATATCGATCGACAATTCTCAGAAGAATTGTTGTTAAAAATCTTTCTTCTCGGAAGTCCTCCACTGAATCATCCTAAGAACATTTCAGAGCGCAATGCGTGATCTGCACACGGCCCGAAAATCCTTTGTTTCGACAGTATATAAGCCGGCGATTTCGAACCTTAGGAGTCATTCAATTAAAAAGTCTTCAAGCATTCGAGTCATTCAATTAAAAGGTCTTCAAGCATTCAATTAAAAGCCTCCAAGCATTCAGAGTCATATTCAATTAAAAGATCTTCAAGCATTCAATTAAAAGCCTTCAAGCATTCGAGTCATTCATTTAAAGAGTCTTCAAGCATTCATTCTTATTCAGCATTATTTATTACTATTTCATTACTTCGTACAAGTATTCGCTCCATATTATTCGTTCATTATTAAATTCATTCACTCACGAACTCATTTTCGAATCATTCGTCCGTTCTGCATCTGGTCATTGTTTGCGTATTCGTTACTATTCGCTATACATTTTCGATTAACACATTAATTGTTATTACTGTCGATTCAGTGTTTAAGTTGTGTAAAACTAAGGAAATAATAAAAACCTTGTGCTAACGTCTGTGTACTTTTATCCGGCCTACCTCATCCACGATCGAGATCTTAAAGGACGAGAGAAGAGCCTAACAGAGTACGACCAGAACTTGAGCAGAAGGAAGGATTTTCCTGCCACATCACGGTAAGTACTTACAATTATTATAAACCCCCGTCTTTCGATAAATATTAGAAACTTTACTTCAATTGACTGACAACTCCTAATATCATTCAATTACTTTTTCATCCTCTAAATAATAAGAAATTCCTTGTCAAGCATTAGCAAGTTGCTGACAGTTTCCAGTCAGTCAACTTTAATCTATTATCCTATTATCCTATTATTTAAAACACCCTCATAATATCAATACTAAGTAAGATTTATAAATTCCACGCAAAATATACACTACTGTTGTCATTTAAACCTATCTTAATCTTGCATTTTGTTCTTTTCCCCGGAAATCCATCGTTGCCAAGCGCTTATGCTGCCCCTGGCAACTCCCTCCTTTCTTTTTCAATTCTTGATATAACCCTTAAACCTAATTGCCGAGCTCTGATCAAGGTGCCCTAGCGGCGTTTCCTATCGATTTAAAAACCTCCCACAAGACAACAGGAGATTAAATTGAAATCAAATTTATTATCTAATTTTCTGAACACAACTCAATCTTTGAACCTAGTTGCCGAGCGCTGATTACGGTGTCCTGGCGACATTATCCATTCTCCTTAAGATTCCATCGTTGCCGAGCGCTTATTACGGTGCCCCTGGCAACATTCGACCTCTTTTCTAAAACCTTCTCTTTTTATCAGAAATTTAGAGTCATAATATAATCAAGTATTGATATTAAATAAAAGACTTTATTCCTTAGACAAGTCTTATAAAAAATTAATTCGATCTAACTAACTCTCTATTATTTAGTGTCCACAATTTATTAGCTACCCTTAATTTCTATTATAATATTCCTTTTCAAATCTTAATTCTCTAACTCTTACGGTTTCTAATTAATATATATATTGTGACGTTGCCGTCCCGCGCACGTCCGCCGGATCCCTCTCCGATCGCTGAGCGCGGAAAACGCATCCGCGCCAGTCTCAAAACATTAGAGCCGTACCGAAATCTCCAGAGGGGCGTTATTTGTCGGATATATTTCATTTTTTAATTATGATATTATTTCCTTATTTTGATACGACACGGGAGCCTTACCGGAGAAGCGAACACGGCCGCAGCAAAAACAAGGATAACAACAACTTGGAAGAGGACCTTCGGGAGGACGAAAGAAAAACAGTAAAGGAATTATCAACCGAATTCAGCAGCGAGGCGAGAAGCGCGAGAGGACAAGGGGGATCCTCGCGCCTCGACGCAGGACCGTGCAAAGACGTATCCCGAAGGATCCCGAAGGAGCTTCACCGCCGCGAGACACGGCGGGAAAAAGAGGAGGTCGGCGAGGGACACCGTTGCGTTCCTCGTTTCCGAGATCCCGGCGGAACTCGCCAAGGCCCTCTCCGAAGGGCCCCGTGGAAAATATATTGATCGCGATCTCGGGGGTGCGCGCGCCCCCGGTACGATCATGAGCGTGCCGTCAGGCAGCGGCCTCGCGTGTTATCGCGTGATTGGCCGTGATAACACGCACCCCGGTTGCGCATCCCCGGCTGGCCCGGCGTTACCGATTCTAGATCGCGGTGCTCCCGGGTCAGACTGGCGCGAGCGTGAGAAGGCGATAGACGTGTCGTGGCGAGAACTACGATCGATAGCGAGTGCGAGAAGCGTGAGCGAGAGAGCGAGGAGGGATCCCGGCCGAGAGATCAGTGGGTGCGAGGGAGAGCGGCAGGATCTCGAGAGGCCGAATAGGGAGAAGCTGCCGAATCCTCGGATTCCCGAAGGAAGATCATCGATACCGGTGAGGTTATCCCGCCCTAAAGTAGCCACGCGCGAATCCGCGAATTCGCGTCCGGAATCCTTCGTTCTGCCGTCGTGGCCGCGATTTCGCGTTATTTGTGCGTTCGAGCTCGGCTCGAAATTATTGGTGTTTGTCGCGTTGGCCTTAGCGTAAGTGCGATTGTGACACGACCACGTCGGCAAGCGAAGCGAGCCCCGAAGCGTCCGGATCATTGGTTTCGCGGATTCGATTTATATCGTGCGGTAGAGTCAGCGTAAGTCGTCTCTCTGGAGATCGCGGTTCGATAATACGGCGTAATCTGATAGTCGCGAAATCTGTCGCCCGTCTAGCGTCTAAGTCCGGTATGTGTGAGTAGTCTGTCGTGCCGTGTGAGTGTGTTTCGCGATCATGTATGTCGTCGGTTAGTCGTCGAGTGTGAGTGTGTTTCGCGCAAAATTAATTCGGTTTATGGGTGTCGAATGCCTCGTTCGAAGTGGATTAGCGATCGAGTGAATTCGCGATTAATGCGTAATAGTGTATGGAGCGTTTCGAGCGATGTCTGCGCGGTGCATGTTAGAGGTGCACCGGATGCATGTGGTGCTTGCGTAGCCTGTCCGAACAGCGAGCGGAATATTATCGATCCACGAGGGGTCCGATAATCGACCTGGTAGAACTGCGCTCGGGCCCCGGCCGATTATGACTTCACGGCGTCTTAGTCTCGATGGCGCTAAGTCGTTTCGAACACCCAGTCTCGCTTCGGCAAAATTATCGACATCGGGCATAACTCCGTTTATCTTTGTTCATCATTCGGACGCACCGTTTCCAAATTAATAAAGTTGTTATTTCTGTGTTACGCTTGACGAACTTAATTTCTTTTTCGCGTGTCTGTCGATCTATCTGTGTGGCCTCTTGCTTCCATATCGCGTAAATTCAACATCCGCCCTGCCCCTCTACCGTTAGGTGAGCTAGTCCGCCCGTGACGAAATCGACTTCTTTCTTCGCGTCTTTTTCGCGCTTATCTCGCGTATTCGACGAAAATTGATACGTGCAAGACCGTATCTGGCGCCCAATTGCAATTCTCGCGAGTATTAAAGCTTCGTCACGGCACGCGCGGAACACCTTCCATCCCGTTCCTTCCCGGCGTGTAACCATTTCTCGATTTCCTTGTGTTTTTGACGACGATCGACCCTTTTCCCGTATCTCCCGACCGGCGAATCGTACTCCCGTTCGCCGGCGCCACGAAACATCCGCGCGACGGAGAGATCGCGACGGCGGACGCGCTCCGAGATCGCGAAGGGAAAAATCGTCGCAATATATATATATATATATTTATATCTTATGTAACAATATGGTGAACCTGCAATACAAGCGGGCTTGCCTTAAAAACGTAACCATAATCGATATCTTTCTTTTATTATAATATTAAAATTCTATTCTTTAAACCTGATTAACCTTCGAATTACATATACTTAGTTGCGTCCATATATACCTAAAATACCTAGTGAAACTTCCTAGTAACCAACTAGTTTCGCGCACGTCATTCCTTTAGATCCACTAGGTTAGTCCTAGCTCTCGGCGTCCCTGGGGTATAGCCGGTGAAAGCAGGTTGCCCTATAAAAGTAGAGAGTAATCTTTTTCTCACTAAGTGAGGTATAGAGAGAAAAAGAGCGTCGCTGAGACTTAACATGTAAAACTCGCTCGCAAGTCCGTTCTTAAATTAATCAGCAGGTTAATTCTATTAAGTCACTGCTGTACAATTAGCTAGTTCTAAATAATGCTTCCTGATTCGTCGATCTAAGGAATTCTCAATTCCTTGCGCCATCGATTATTATTACTTCTTCTTTCTCTTGAAATAGGCTTAGAGTTTGTTTTTTCCGATCATTTCGCCTCCTGTGACCCAGATGTCCAGCTGTCCATCCATCTTTTTGGGGGTCTTCCTGGAGGTCTTCTGGAGCTCGGTTTCCCATCTCTCGCTATTCTCGCCATCCTTTCCTCCCCCATCCTGGATACATGTTCATTCCATTTTCGTCTCCTCTGCCTTGTCCATCGGATAATGTCCTGGACGCCGCAGAATTCCCTGATTGCCGCGTTGGGTACTCTATCCCTGAGTGTATACCCTGCGATGGCTCGGAGAGTCCGCATTTCTGTCGTGCGGACCATGCTTTTGGTTTTCCTGATGTCTGCTCTGGTCTCTGCAGCATACGTCATAATTGGTCGAACGCAGGTTTTATAGATCTTTATTTTGGCTTCCTTCTTCATGTGTTTGTTCCGCCAAATAATTTCTTTTAGGCACCCAGATATTCTTGCCGCCTTGTCGATCTGGCCCTGGACCTCCTTCTTTCTGTTCTGATTACAGGATATTTCTACTCCCAGATATTTGAACGACATGATCTGCTCTATGATTTCATCGTTTATGGCCAGCTTGCACCTGATGGGTTCCTTTGCGATGACGAGGGATTTGGTCTTCGGCACTGAGATCCTCATGTTATATCGTGTTGCCGTCAAATAGAATTGGTGTAGCAGTTTTTGCAGTTCATCCTCGTTCTCGGAGATTATCACTGCGTCGTCGGCATAGCATAGTATGGTCAATTCTCCTTTGTCTGTTCTGAATCCGCAGTCCGCCCTCCTTACGTCGGCTATTATTTTGTCCATTACAAGGTTGAAAAGTAGCGGGCTGAGTGAGTCGCCTTGCCTTATTCCTGTCGAAATTGGGATTTCCTCTGTCAGGCTACTGCTGACGCGGATCTGTGTCGTGGTGTTGGAGTTCAGGGATTTGATGGCTTGTATCATTTCCTCAGGTACGTTCTCCTCCATCAGGATATCTGTGACGTCGCTGAGCCTGACGCGATCAAAGGCCTTGGTCAGATCGACAAAGCACATATAGGCGGGTTTATCGAATTCGATGGCCTTCTCGATTATCTGGCGCACTATGAATATTGCGTCTATTGTGGACCTGTTCCTCCTGAAACCTTGCTGCTCTTCACTCATTGGGATTTTTTCAGATATCTTATTTGCCAGGATTCGTGTGAAGAGTTTCATTTCCGCGCTAAGGAGAGTCACCCCGCGGTAGTTCTCTGGCTTCTTCTTGTCTCCTTTTTTGAATATTGGGATGGTTATGCTCTTTTTCCAATCAGAGGGTACGGTCCTGTTGATGGGAACTTTCTGGAATAGCTTGGCTAGTTCCGAGTGAAGGTCTTTCCCTCCATATTTCACCAACTCGTTGTGCAGCCCATCGAGTCCAGGCGCCCTTCTGTTCTTCAATGTCTTGGCGAGGGACTCCACAAGCTCAGCGTCGATCTGTGTGTTTACCGTGGTCCTTTCTGGCGGTGTCGCCGGTAAACGGTCGTCATCCTCCCGGAACAGCCGTCTGAAGTGTTCCATCCATTCTTTTTTGGAGATTTTCTGTGACTGGACATATTCATTCACTTCTTGTTTCCTGCGTCTTAGCATTCCCCACACCTTCCTTTGGGCTCCGTATAGATCATGTTCCATATTAGCAGTGAAGGTCGCCCAGTATTCTTCCTTGATTCTCCGCTTTCTCGCCTTTGCGAGGTTTCTTATGTTCTTGTATTTCTGTCGTTCTTCGGGGATCCTGTTGTTGAGATAATTGAGGTATGCCTTCCTCTTTTCTTTTGCCAGTTGCTTTGCCTCTTTCGTGAACCACGTCTTGTGTTGCGGCATTTTTGTTTATTCTCCTTTTTCCTAGTGCCTCTTCTGCTGCCATGGTCATATGGCTCTTGATCTTCTTCCATCCATCCTCCACATCGTCCTCGTCTGCGATGCCGTTCTCCCTTATCTTCTGTCTCAGCCGCCATTCGTACAGAGCCTTTATAGTATCGTCCTGGATCGACTCTATGTTAAGTTTTTTTATCATCACGGGTGGCAGTCTCCTCTTGAGTTGTGTGGTGAGCCGGATTTTTCCGAGGACGAGGCGGTGATCTGATCCTACGTCCGCCGAGGACAGTGATCGCACGTCGACGACCTGCGTTGGATGGACCGCTCTGTTCGAGATTATGAAGTCTATCATAGATGTTTGGCTTCGCGTATTTGCCCATGTTATCTTGTGTTGGTCCTTGTGATCATAATAAGTGTTGTTTATTCTTAATCTATTTTGCGCACAGAACGCAACTAGCTTTTCCCCATTGTCGTTGATGTGTGCTTCATTAAATCTTTGTTTTACCCCGTCCACGACTGCGTTGCCAATTCTCGCGTTTAGGTCTCCCATTATCAAGATTTTGTGTTCTTCCGGTATCTTATCTATTTCTTCTTGCAGAGTTTCGTAGAAGTCATCTATTTCTTTTTCACTCTTGTTGCTGTCGGGTGCGTAGACGCTGATAAGATGGATTTTTTCCCTGCCTATGTCTAGCGTCACTCTCATTATTCTCTCGCTTGTATAGCTGGTCTCCTCTATGCTGTACTTATATTTGTCTTTAATTAACATCCCCACTCCTGCTGTTGCCCGTCTATGTTTCTCAGGTCCGCTGTATTTAAGAATGTATCCAGGATAGCTTTTGTCTCCTTTTCCCTTCTTTTTGGTCTCTGATAGGACGCATATGTCTATTTTATGTTCTTCCATTTCCGTCAGTATCTCCTGCTCTCTTCCATTCCAGCTCATGATATTCCAGCATCCGCATCTTAGTAAGCTCTTCCTCCAGATTTGCTTCTTGTTTTCCTTCCTTCCCCTGTGGTCTTTATGCATGTTCCTGTTCGTGGCCAGTGTCGTCGTCTTTGTATCCGTCCTGTTCCGAGGCACATTATCGTTCCTGTGAGCGTCAAATGCTTTTTATCGGGGGTAGATTGCTGGCCTTGTCCCCGAACCCTCCTTTTTTACCTGGGCTTGGGACCGGCTGCGTTAGATAGTGAATTACTCCATCCCCCATCCGTTGCAGGCAAGATTCTCTCAGCAGGTTTTTTATGCCATTGCCTGCCGAGAGGTGGCGACCGTTAAATCCTACGATGTTTTTTATTTTTATATTTTTATAGCTCGGGCTGGATTTGAACTTGAGATCTTTGGCATAGAAGAAAGTAAACACAAATCTCTTTGCGCCACGATCGCCACTCGATTATTATTACTAAAAGAATTAAAATATATTCGGTTTTTAGGCTAAATAATCATATGGAACTAGAATGATAAGTGATTAATTAAATTAGTTAACAATTGAAATAAAAGCAAATGGATTAAATAATTGTTCTATATTCCATAGGTATTTTACAGAGATAAAAGCTGTACTTAATTACTAGCTAAAATATAGTTTTTAAAATTGGCAGGACGTAACAACTCATTACTTCTTCCATATCCGCTGTCACCAGATTAAATAACTGAAGGCTCAATGGGTACCACTGCCTTACTCCCCTTGCCGTCCAAAACCCTGCTCCCAAATCCTCCCCTCTCCTCATCTTGTTTCTAGTCTCTCTCAGAATATCCTCACTTCTAACCAGCCCTTCCCTCACCCCCCTCTCTCTCATCGCTTCTACCAATTTCCTCCTATCTACCGAGTCAAACGCTGCTTTCAAGTCTATAAAGAATTAATTTACCTTTCTTCTTCCCCAGCTGTCTATTCACCAAATAATTCAATATGAATATGTTGTCCATTGTTCCTAACCCCTTCCTGAAACCCGTCTGATTCTGCAGCACAAATCCCTTCTTCTCCACCTCATCGCTTAGTCTATTTGCCAGTACCGAAACATACACCTTATAGAGCGTCGAAATCAGCGATATCCCCCTATATTCTTCTACCCTCTTCCCCTTTCCCTTCTTTAATATCGGCACACACCCCCTCACTCCACTCATCTATCCATCCTTCTCCCTTCCAAACCTTATTGCATATTCTCCACACCCATTCCTCCAGGCTCTCCCCTCCGTATTTCCACACCTCCGCCGGAATTCCATCCAGACCTACCTCTTTATTATCCTTCTGTCTTCCAATCGCTGACCTTATCTCATTCCTATTTATGCCTTCCTCCTCATCCATCCAAGTTTCTACCCTCTGTCCTTCCATTCATCTTCCATCTCCATTCCTTCCACTCTTTCCATTCTTACTTCCTTCATTCCATTCCATCTTTCCCTCTTCCTTCTTTCTCCATCTTTTATTTCCCTTTCCTTCTCTGTAATTCCATCCCTTCTCTTTCATCTCTTCATCTCACTGTATTCTTCCTCCACTTCCATCCATTCTTCTTCACTTCATTCCATCCTTCTATTCATCTCTCACCTCATCTACCTCTCCTGTCACTTCATCTACATTTCCTAGCGCCTTCCTAAATTCTTCTTTACCCTCTTGCGTCCATACCCATCTTTTGCTCGTCCTCTCCTTTCTTTCTAACTTTTTTTCTTCCTCCCCTTCTATCCACACTATGATTGGATGGTGATCAGAGTCTACATTATCTCCATCCTACTTACCAGCATCCTTACATCTTCGTCCCCCAACACATAATCTATTATTGAGTTACCACTTCCCCAGTATACGTCCATTCCCCCTCCATATCTCCCTTCGTGCATCCATTAAATTGTCCATCCCGCTTTTCCTATCCATCTCAGCAACTCTTCCTTGTTAATTCTTTTGTCTTTCGACCTTCTTCCCACTCCCTTCTCCTGCCATCCCTAGATGTATTTGTCCATATTTATGTTTTTTTTTCAGTACTATTTCTCTTTCTGTAAAATGTAAACACTTTCCAAATTTAAGGCGAATGGCCTCATCAATATTCTTATTTTTACCTTTGAACGGGCATTTAATCTCCACCAAGATGTCGGGTTTCCCGTCTTTCATGATAATGCCGTCGGGGGAGTAGGCCAGCCATGGATTTTTTTGGCAAATTATTAGGCCCGTTTCCACTTTATTGTTGCTATTTTTCGTAAATTCTTTTAAAGCTTCTTTCTCCTTTTTTTCCATAATCAGTATATTGACTTTTAAAATTGCCCGTATCAAAGAATCGATTGCATTTCTTTTCCCAGTCAGGATTTTTGTTTTTCGTGTAAGTCAATAAATCGTAGCAAGTTGTACCAGTTATCCGATACTGTCTCTGCCGCTGGCACTCTGTATACGATTTTGATGTTTCTTTGCAAATCTGCAGTCTATTTCAATCTAAATTCCTGGTTTTTTTCTAGACAGCATTCTTGCAACGTCGGCGTTTGTATTTCATAAATCATGTTCATTAATTCACTATCTTGTTCTTCGAAAATAATCTGGTATTACTGGTTTATTTATTGCATAGTTCTCTTTTTCAGATTTCTTTGAATCGAGATTGTATCTTCTAAATCTGAAAATCATAATTATATAGATTGTTACGTCCAGACCCTTTAGAGTCAGGGTCAGCGGGAGGGCATAACCTATTTAACTCCGCTAGACAAACGCTAGACAACGAGTGTCTCGGAGACGAACGAATTGACCGGGGCCTAAGACAGGTCAACGACCGGAAGGGTCGCTTTTACTCGGTCAGTAGGCCGTTCGTTCGGTGGTCTCCTTTTCGGTAAAGGAATTAAATCCTTATTACCCGGGACGGGACCTTGTGCGATCTCGGGATATGAGATAGGGAACGGGTTAACAAGAAAATTATTTATATATCAAATTTTCACATTTATTTTATAATAAAATAAGAATGAGAACACAAGAACAAATTATTGGTATTATCTAAATAAACATTGTCCTTAGCTTACTACTTAATATACATTGTTTTTCAACTATTTTTTATTTATGGGTCTTAGTGTGTTTATGTGTGTGTGTATTACGGGATTTCCTCTAGGATGCATGTAGAAGGGGGGAATTGCCTCCACAGGATTTCAATGGGAACAGCGACAGGATGTTTACACCCCGGGACGAACCACGGGATTATGCTATCGGGCAGGCTCTCTGTTAATGCCGTCCGCAACTCCTCGAGGTCCACCGGGCCGGGCCCTATGCAGATGGCTCCGTCCGGAAGTGGGTCGTAAATCGGGGAGAAGTGGCCAAATATCCGGTGGCGGAACTGGTCCTCGGAAAAGCTTTGTCGGTGGGGTGACGGTTCCCGTTCGGACCGAGACGAGTCCTCGGTCTCTGAGGATACTCTCTCTGCTTCGTTGTCGGTATCCCGTAGTTCGAGGGGGTCTTCCTGGTAAGAGGGACGATGAGGGGAAGAATAGGGGGAGTCACTCAGGATAATAATCAAGGGGGTGGGCGACTCCGATCTTAAAGGGGTAGAGAGGGGTGGAGGAGAAGTAGCTGGGGTAGGGGAGCGAGGAGTGTCAGCTGTGGATACATTAATATTTATATTAACTTTAATTTCGCTTAAGGTGTTAATTTCCGCCTGAGCCCGAGCCAACCTCTTCCTAAGCCGTCTATTCCGACGGTTACGCGCACGCTTGACCGACGCACGGGAGGAACGTTTCCGATTTACTCCTTCCACTGAGGGAGGATATAATAATAAATAAAAAATAAAAAAAAACGGTTCGGGGATATAAAGAAATCCAAAATAATTCTTGGGGTTTGCAACGAACTTGATAGTTGATAGAAAGAGAGAGTGAGAGAGTCACGGGTAGCTCCGCAAAACGCGAACGACCTTGGGTAACTGAATAATAAGAGAGAGATAATGAGAGAGTCACGGGTAGCTCCGCAAAACGTGAACGACCCTGGGTAACTGAATAATAAGAGAGAGATAATGAGAGAGTCACGGGTAGCTCCGCAAAACGTGAACGACCCTGGGTAACTGAATAATGAGAGAGAGAGATACTGAGAGAGTCACGGGTAGCTCCACAAAACGCGAACGACCCTGAGTAACTGAATAATGAGAGAGAGAGATACTGAGAGAGTCATGGGTAGCTCCGCAAAACGCGAACGATCCTGGGTGACTGATAAAGAAGTATGGGACTGATTTGGAAGTATGGGAAGTAAAATAGAAACGTAATGATAATAATTTAATTTTAATAATAATTCTAAATTGTTGACGATCGATAGGATTCCAAAAATATTCAATAAGATTTCTAGTTGGATGGTTAACCAAGAATTATTTTGGACTATCTAATTGAAGAGTTTAAGCACTTACTATTTATTGAGTGCAATGATACTTGGTTTACAAAACATAATCCGGTAGACCTTGGCTCTTGAGCTCGAGGGGGAAGGTTGATTCTCTCAGCGCTCACGGTAAGGTTCTTGGTTGGTTCACAAAGTCTTAATGACACTAGAAGGACTATGATAAGTGTTGCCTCGGAATACACTGTGGCGCAAAGTGATTTCGCGAACACACGATACACTTTTGTATAATTCTGACCAAGTATGTCGGGGTATGTAGTCGACTGATAAACTTTTAGAGAACGTTAGAGAATGTGTCGCGTGATCTTGTCCGACGTTTATTAAGCCCTTTTGCTCCTCCTCTCCATTGGTTTGTTAATCTATTTTAACGAATAGTTGTTTCTAATCACGCCCTCCGATTTTTCCTAGGGCGTTGCTAGATTCTTAGATCATAGGTATTGGTGAAGATCTTTGCTGAGTTTTGACCAATGGAGAGTAGTTGCTATCGGGTGAGGGTGAGGCTTTCATTTTACGGATTGAGTCATCCCCAGTTTGCTTTGATCTCCTAGGTTGACATTTCACTTGAAATTTATGATAAACAGATAACGTAAGAGGGTGGTCTGGCAGGCAAGCATGTGGTGTCAAGTGTCGCGAGTTTTCGACTCCGGATCGTCTATGCATTGTTCTGGACCTCGCTCTACTTTTTGCTTAGAGTTCTTGGGTCTGATATTTGAGCTTGAGCTTGCATATCTCGCTGTCTGTTTGTCGTTCGCTTCCACATGGTTTTATATTTCTAACGCTTGACCGTCTGTTATCTTTTGTTTAAAATTCTCGAACCTTCAGAATTGTAACGTTAAATTTATAGATCCGCTGACTTTCGACAGCGAGATTACACAGTCCTGCTTCCCAGACTTCGCCTGCTTATTTTTTCTGTCGGACGTAGTATTTCTTAGAACGTAAATTTATGTCGCTAACGGATTTTCTATGAAAGAAAACAACCATGCGGTCTGCAGGACCCAATAATTTATATATTAGAGAAGAAAAAAAAAGGAATATTCGTGAAGTCTACCGGACGTAACATAGATCAACGTTGTCGACGATTAGAAATTTGTTATTGTTTATATATGAATATTGTGCTTACTCTTGCTATGAAAATGCTGAAGAAGACAGATTATGCAAGATAAAATTTCTAATGTTGTCTTCATTTTCTTGATTACAGATGAATTTTTTTTCTGTTTTAGTGAGGAAACAATCGTGCTCTAGTAATGGACAAGGAATTACCCAATGCTTTTTGATAGGATTTCTTCCACTTACATTCCCTCAGTGCATGATAGCTCCTCCTTTTCAATGTCGTTTCTGTAAAAACAATGCGCATTCTATGTTAGACATTATGTTATTAAGCATTTTTAGGTAGAGGTTATGAATGTAACCTGTTGCAATTCAAGAGCGTCTCCAGTATGTGTTTGCATTTCTCTCCTAACTCAGCCTTGCAAGAGCAAACAACACATTAAATTTTAGCATTCATCGAAATTTTACTATCAATTTGATGAGGATGATCTCTCAGTTTTAATGTTTGCAGGCAATAGCTAGTGAAACTTATCACTCCATTATCATTTTCATCGCTATTCCTGCCGCACTTTAAAATATGCCCGAATTTCAAGAGTCTTTCTCCTTCTATAAAATTTCTTTGTCTTGGATTTGTGCCGGCCCAATCACAAATTGCACTTATGATTAACATTTTATTTGATTATAAAAATTGTTGTTTTACACGCGAAAGCATACGCGATATTGATACTGCACTCTAAGATGCGCCATGTTACTTAAGCCCCGCCCATTTGACAGATCCTAATACTTAATATGTATTAAAGTTTATCGGTATAAACTAGGCCATACTTTCATGTTCGGATAAACATGACATACTTGCAGTTGAATGGAATAGTGTCCTTTACGATTAACATATGATGCTGGTTCAGCACGAGGAGCTAGTATGTTTATGGGTACCGTCTATAATGCCAATAATTTTCGAAAAACCACTGATAGCTTCAAATCCGGTTTAAATTTCATTAACATTATTGTTTGATGGCTATTTGATGATAGTTGGTGCTAAATCATGTAAAGCTCTTATCACTCTTTGTGTGGCACTGAGAGCAGTAGCTCGAGTGACGTCAAATTTCTCACATATGAATCTGAAAGAAAAAAATTAGCGATCATAAACAAGCACTACTACAATTGTGACATTTAAAAATATGAATTTCACAAGAAACACTCATCTATGAGAGTTGTCATGCGCCATATTGCAATAAGAAATTGCTTCTCAGGAGAAATCATTTAGGTAGTCCTATATGTGCTCTTTTCAATCTCGAGGCGATAATGGCAAGTATAAATTCAAATGTAGATATTCTGAGGCATAAAATAGAAGCATAAAACAAATAAATTTTATAGTATAAGTAAAAGCACAAGTGTACATACAAAAATAACTAAGGTTTGTTGTATATAACTCATGTAATAAAAGATATGCAATATACAATATTAATAATTTCCAAATTACCTAAAATGTGACTTAAATTGGTGATCACTATAGGCAAGCACAATGTTTTCTACATAGTTTTCCAATCTTGGCAACTTTTTTCTTCGTTCCTTTGCGCGCATAACATATTCTAATTCATATTCATCTTCTTCACTGCCTGAAGATGAAGTAAAATCAATAAACTCCATCAAAAACTGTTGCAATCCCACGCAAAATTGCGACTCGTTGAGATGTCAAATTAATATGATTATCTTCATCTATATTCGCCATGTTCACACTGTGAGCTCACGCTCCAATACAACAAAAATCATTCGAGGAACTTGCAACCGTGAGCGCCACAATAGCTTGCCGAACGATTGAATTGGCGTTAGCGTTTCGTAGCGTGTAAGCGTGCTCTCCGAACGCACCTTTTGTCTCGCCCTTTATGACCGCACTTGATACTTGATCTTGATTCGACGTGTGCACGAAGGTACTCTTATTCCTTCTTCAGCAAATCTTTTCACGGTATCAATTTCTCAATCTTTCTATAATTTCTGCTTTTATTCTTTCAGTTCTTTGCTTTATTCTTTGCTTTATTTTTTTATTACTTTTCACTTATTTCTTTGCTTTATTTTTCTATTGCATTTCATTTACTTCTATCTTTTATTTTTCTTTGTCCTTCTTTTTTGTGATTCTTTTGCCATTTTCTTTTTATTTTCTAGCTATTTCCTCTTTTTTGCAATATCTTTTTATTCAACATGGAAACATGCAATGAAAACAAAAAAAAATTCAAGCAAAAATTATCAGAAGCTTGGCTTAGCGACGCTATAAAAAGCTTGGATACGCCAAGTGTCATCAGATGACACTCTTTTTTATTTCAAAAAAATTTCTTGTGTACATCGCATGTTTTCATGCGGATTTTGCGTGTCACAAAAACAATACAAAAAAAAATCTTGTATGTGCTGATAATATCAACGTAGAAGAAAAGGGTCTCAAAAAAAAGATAAGAGAACAAGATAAGAGAGCACAATTTAGACCACAATGGCTGGACATACAAGATTTTAAATTATGGTTACGTAAAGATCTAAATAGTAACAGTGGCTTTTTGAAGAACTATTGAAGAAAAACAAAATTTAGTAAAACTCAATTTTGATATGTGGAAGAAAATTTTGAAACGTCAATCCATTAATAATCATAAATATCCGAATTTAAGGTTACTTTTAAACGCAATAAAATCGCTTCCGAATTCTAACGCGGATTCCGAGAGAATATTTTCTGTTTTATCCGACTAGAAAACAAAGAAAAGAAATAGATTATCGTCGACCTGTATTAATGCAAGTTGCATATTTAAATCAGCGTTGAAGATGAAAGGGGACTGTTTTAAATATAATTATATCTGAAGAGCATCTGCAGTCGACAGTCAAATTGTATGTAACTCCTACAAAAAAATGAAAAGTAGCTTGAGATTGTATGCTGCACATGTAATAAATATTACAGATCCCTCTTCGTCTAATGATGCAATAATAATGTCCAAAAAAACAATGACTGACACATTATCTTTTGGACATTATTATACATTTCATATTATATAAATAATAATGTTTAAAAACTAATATACTTCTCTCTTTCTGTCACTCTTTGTTTCTTCTCTCTCTCTCTCTCTCTCTCTCTCTCTATTTTTTAACATTATTATTCATATAATATGATATTTTATTTGGTACATAATGTATGGGTATTCAAAGTTTTTACACACACACACACACACACACACACAAATTCACAGATAAAGAGGGTTTGGAGTCGGTAAATACTGTGGGAATGACGAACCACAGGATCCTGATCTTTACCTATGATACTTTCTGAACTTTGTATATCTATATTATTATTATCAAACTATGAAATGTTTAATTTATTCGAAAATTTCATCCAATAAATAAAGTAATATCCATATTATTCAAAGCAGAATGACTTCTATAGAGTAAAATTTTTCTATTTTTAATACTATTCATTTTATAACTGAATTTATTCACTGAATTTATTCTCATTCACTCTATATAAAATAATAAAAGATTTATTTAAAAAAAGCACTCACTCGATGCAATGAAAAATATATGCTAATAGAAACATTGATTTATATGGATTGGAAATTCTTTGTATGAGTGTAGTTAAATATTTGTTTTTATAAAAAATGAAATGTGACTCTCTCGCAATAACAGTATTATTACTATTATTTCAAATCACATTAATTTTGAATGGAATTTTATTCCAAGAAATATAGAGAGTTCATATTTTATTTAATATAATGCGAGTACATTAGTTATTAAGAAAAAAGAAATTATAACTTGTTACTTTTAAACAAAGTAGGAAATATTTTTTATCATTTTCATCATTTTATCAAGATATGTTTTATTTAAAAATTTAATTTTGTTGACAAAATAATGTCTACAATTTAAAAAAAAAAACATTTTACATAAAAGGAAAAATTTCAAAAATATTTTTTGAAGTATGAGTTTAAAGTTAACTGTATTTTTAAAAATAATATTGCTGGCATTAACATTATATGATATGCACTGTGAAAATTAGTTTAGCGGATTTTACATTTTTGTATATATTAATTTATATATATATATATATATATATATATATATATATATATATATATATGTATATATTTGTACACATTTGTAACTATAATTATCCTATATTTCGTACAAATTACTCCGACCTAATCTTAGCACCATCAGCAATTTGTAAAAAATATTCTCGATCATCATATAAATAATTGAAAGCAAGAAGTCGTTATTAACATCATATCATTTATAAATATGAAGAATAATGCAAACAAGATGAATTCGAAAACTATAATTCCTCATCCATACTCATCTGACTTGTGCTTTGGACTCATACATGTTTTTAATTCGGCCTGAAGAAGCAACGAAATCATTATTTTTGAATCCACTCTGACATACCTACAATTTTGGATTCAACGTTTTATAAAATAAAAATAACATAATCTTCTTACTCAGAGTGAAGAAGTGAAGACAACGGCGATGAAGACAAAGATTTTTTCTGTTAATGGCAGTTTTATAGGTTTTGGAAGAGACATCTCATTCCCAGAATTAAAAAGATGAGAAAATGAATTTTATAAGCCCAGTACAGTGATTTGTGTAGAAGAAAACGTTCTAAAATAAAATTTGAGCAAGCCACTTTGCCTCAAGATAATAACTCTATGGACTGGCTTAAAAGATGATTACCTGCACGCTTAAAATAAACTAAATAATTAAAACCGAAACAACGTTATATCGAACTGTGCTATTAACGACAATTTTTAGTACAAGAATATGAACAATAATATCAAAGTTGATGCTATAGATGAAAGAACATTGTTTTGGTCCTATGCGCTAATTTTGGATGATAAAATTAAAGAAAAAAGAGAAGAAAAAGATAATTTGTATTCTTCATGAAAGCTTTTCAGAATATTTCCGAAAAAGGCATTTTAAAGAGAGTTCAGGCTTCACTCAAGATTTGGACAAATATGAAAATCAACACTTGATCTTCAGACTATGTATGAAGCTTGCATAAAAGATTTGTGAATAACAAGAATATTTTATATATATATATATATATATATATATATATATATATATACACACCATATATTCAGACTCAAAGAGCCGAATATTAGCCGAACGTAACTGAATTTGAACAGTTCATAGAATACCCCCTTACCGCGAATATCAGTTCCCTTCTCGTCTTAATCGGTAGATAATGCTCCGTCTATATATTCATATGTCAATGCAATGTGCGCGAATATTAGCGCGCGGCGAGAAAGGAGGACCCCATTATTGATATGTGATTGCGACACGAAAATGCAGCATTATGTATTGTTTGTTGTAAGCGTTGTCATTTGTAGAGTAAACTTTACTGTATTTATATAACAAAACACATAAAAAAATTTTGTTGAGATGCCTGTAGAATTGAACTCGAGTCTACTGCGTGATCTAGACCGTACACTCTTGCACTGAACCATATTACATATTTCTTATAAATACTTTCATATTATCAGTATTTATGCAGTAAAGATGCAGCAGATGTTTTTACACGATAAAATCGATATAATCAAAAAGAAATCAAGATAGCACATCTATAAATCAATAATTATTAAAAAATAATGTCAGCCAAGAATTAATAATCATGCTCTTCATATCGCTCTATTATGCTGGCAATACATAAAGTATCAATAAAAAAGCAACAAGTAAAAAATCAATGAATTGCCAAGTCTAATAAGAGCCCGTACTTTACATATCGTATATTAGTTCACTCTGTGAAGTATTATTCTGCTGTTATTATTTATCATCATACAATTTTTAATTATACATATAATTTTTAGATATTATTGGTATATAATACACACATATGTGCGTAAGCAAATAAAATTCATATAAAATGGATTTGTTAGCTTTGTTGCACTACTGCGTTTTGCCCACGAAATGCCAGAAAGCATTTTCAGGCCGTATCTCGGCTGTAAAACGATTCGCTAGAGGAACAAGGATCGCACGATTGTCTATTCTTTTCTATCCTTTCTCTTTGCGGTGCGACCGCGCGAGCGATGCAATGGTATGTATATGGCCATACAACTATACATCGAGACTGAGAATTTGTTTCTCAGCATTGGTAATCCTGAAAACGGAGTTTCACATTGTCACCGTGCGAGATCTCTAATATCAATTCGGAGTTCGCCCGTCACTCCTGTCGACTTTTAATAAAATAGCAATAAAAAGTAAATAATTTCTCTATTCAATGAAAAAAAAAAAATTATATAGAATTTTTTCTCGACATATATAGAATTTTTTTTCGACATATATTTAAGAACGCGATCGTTATCCTATTATTTTTATCACAGAATTAATTATATGATATTTTGTAACAAACTGTTTTAATTTGTGTCATCGATACATTTACAATATACATTTACAATATATATGTCTATATTTATTTATAGGTTTTATTATATCGCTTTTTTTCCTACAATATTCACGCACTCGCGCGGTTCCATTCGTAAAGATGAGTTAATGAATGTATTATGATAATTAGCGGCATGTGTATATTTTGTCTGTTTCGCGCATATGCTTGTACATATACATACATACATACATACATACATACATGTGTGTTTGTGTGTGTGTGAATGTATGTATGTATGTACATATATATATATATATATATTCTTCTGTGATCTCGTTATATACTATTGTATATATGTTGTTTTTTTTAAAACATCCTTGTTTTCCATCGCGATTTTCTCTCATCGCAATTGAATTCGTCCCAGATTTTGCAATTATTCCTTTAGATCGAGCATATTTTCTATGCGAGATATGTATTTTATATGTACAAAGAAAGCCTAACTCTTACGTACTAGCCTTACAATCTTAGGTAATCTACATAACATACACCAGCAACAGAGTGCGCTCGATATTTATTATACATAAAAATTCTGTTCGGTTTCGCAAAAATGTCCCGCGCTCTTTTATACGCTTCCTAAGATCGACAATTAATCACTATAAATCGGATTGAAAATTAACGTAAAATCGACAGCTAGATGACAGCGAATCATGGACCCGAACCTCGGAGCTACAGGAGTTTGTTTTATCTGTCACTAATTAATCGTAAATCCAAATATTTCATAATTCCGTTTTTTTTTCAACACACACATACATACCGACAAGACATACATTCGTTCGCGCGTGCGTTTGTCAACACGAGAAATACTGTCAGATAAAATACATTTGCATGCAAATATAACAAGTATATTTTATATATGTATATTTATACATACATGGAATTATCTTTTAAAATTTAGTCTAGATATGATGTGTGAATATGATAATCGCGGGATAACATGGCATTTTAAAGTATTTTATATAATTTTATATCTCATCTTTATTATTAATATATACCGTATAATATTAAATGCAAAAATAAATTATCTTGTAAAATTTTAATAAATAATTTATTAATAATTAAAATATTAATTTTTTAAAATGTTAAAAAGTTCGTAGTTTTATTAAAAGAGAGAAAATGCAAAATAGTAATAGAAGTATAAGATAAATTATAAATTTTATAAATACTAATATTTTCTATTCATACATTGATATTAAAAAAAAGTACTACATTTTATATTAATAAAGAAATATGTGTGATTTTATTATGTACAGCTATCTGTAATATTTAGATGCCAAGTCGTCCCAAGATTATTAAAAACATGGGTAAATTTATAATGAAATTTATGTTAAAATGTAATGAAAGATTTTCCCTATGTATAGTATATATGTATATAATATATATATATATATATACATATCTATAGATTATGTATATATATATGTGTATATATATATATATATATATACATATCTATAGATTATGTATATATATATATATGATATGTATATATATATATATGTATATATATAATATGCATATATATATACATATATATATATATATACATATATATATATATACACATGCATATATATATATATATATATATATATATATATATGCATATATATATGCACTGCTGCACACATGCACTCACGCACGCATGCATGCACGCACATATATAATATCATGTATATATGTACATATATATATATAGTATGTATATATATATATATATATATATATGTATATATATATATATATATATATATACATGCATACATACATACATATATATATATATGTATATATATATATATATATATATATATATATATAATATTCTTGTTACTCACAAATATATTTTATCCGACATTTTGCACGGAGGAACTTTTGATAGACGTGTGATCGACATACTCTCGACATTAGCGACTTTGACTTAATTAGAGCTATTAAACCTGTCGGTTTCATTTTAGAAAACTATCAAAAATTCCTATATGGAAAGTAGACTTGTCTCTTATATATACAGATTATTTTTTTATATCGGATCGAAGCTATACTTCCTTTCGACGAATGGTGTAAAAATGTCAAAGGTACATTCGAATTAGTCGGTCATTTATAAAAAAGAAAGCTATAGTCAAAGAAATCTACAAAGATCTATTTATCTTGCTTCGTAAAGAGTCTCACACCATCAATTGCGTAAAAAACAATAAAAAAAAACAAATCGCGAGGAGGATGTCCCTTATAAATAAAAAAAAAGAAATAAAAAATAAAAAATGGAACGAAGGGGTTCATTCTGCTCTCTCGCATGCTTGCCAAGAGACTTTTAATTAACATTCAGTATGGCGCGACGATAGATCTATCTGAAACGATTTCTCGTCCTCTGATACGTCAAAGTTACATTCCGAGGTCCATCTCATCAAAAAGATTAATTTGTCATCATCATGAATTGATCTTCCAAAAATCTTAGCGGCTAAAGCCAGGATGGTCTGTGGTGATGCGGTGGAGGTGGTTGAAGAGCGTAGAGCGAATGGAGATATTGCTGATAGGCAGCTTGATCCATTAAATTGGGCCCATGTGGTGTTACATAAGCGGAGACCGGAGAAACGTAAGATCTTTGAGCGGCGGCGGCAGCAGCAGCAGCCGTATGCAGAAATGGATGAGGTGGCGGATAGTTCCTCGGCGGTTGATTCCCGAGTTTGTTGCAGGCGGTAGACTGTCCCGAGGCGTTCGTCACCGTTGGCGGTACCGGTGGCGCCTGCTGCTGCTGCTGTTGTTGTTGTTGTTGTTGTTGTTGTTGTTGTTGTTGTTGTTGTTGTTGCTGCTGCTGCTGCTGCTGCCGTAGAGCCATATTATAATAGCTGGTCGGATTGCGAAATTCGTCCGTCAAGAAGGCAAATGCGGCCGCCGCGGTAGCGTCCTTGTCGTAAGAGAACGACGGCGCGGCAGTCGCGCCGCTGGTGGATGCGGCGAAGTTGAAGGCACTGCCGGCGGGCGGGACCGCGGCTGCTGTCTTTAGAGCGCCGATAGAATCGGCATACTGCGGAAAAGCGGCAATACTCGCCGCTTGCTGTTGATCTACAGCGGTCGTCGTGACGGCCGTAATGACGGCCGCGTTTTGTTGCTCCTGCTGTTGCGGATGTTTGCTCTTTCGGTTTCTTTTCGTCTTGGACGGTGTCGCGGTGGATGGCGTCATCGTAGCTGCAGGAGGCGCAGTTCGCGCGTCGCCCTCACCGGCACGTCCTCGCGATATCGCTAGGATACCTTGGCTGTTTTTCTGCGCCAGACTCTGCAGCAGATTAAGCTGTTCAAATTCAGCCGCGCCAGTTGCAGTACTGCGACCGTAAGCAGCAAGATGTTCCGCCTTCGTCGCTGGCGGCGGTCGTGGTATGGTCAACAGTTGCTGTTGTTGCTGTTGTTCCTTACGATCCGGTGGTGTCCGACCTACGAGACCGAGGCTAAGTCGCGCATATGTTGGATTAGCCGCCATGGAATCAGCCAGGCCGCTGACGAAGGTCGGTGTACCATCATATTGACTGACTGAAACGGAGATCTCCGATTGAGGTAGAGTCATCATCGGATCAAAACTCGGAAATTGTTCCTGACTCGGACGTGCCGTTGCGCTCTCCTGCGATAAACCGCGCGAACTGGATGCTTCACCATTGCCATTAGACGGCGATTCGTATACGCGTTTCTTCATTGGTGGATTGCCGGTGGGGCTACCAGACGTACCGCCGCCGCCAGCGGATTTCGAGCCGGCATCGAAATAATGCGGACTAGGATACACCGGTCGTGAATTCGGTGGCGGTAATGGATAACCAGACTGGAAACCACTCGGATAGAGTGACTCATGAGCCGTTGTCAAGTTCTCCTGGAATGCCCGCAACTGATTCGGTGAGGGCGCGGGTAATTGTTCCCCGCTGTTGTTGGACGGTGTTGTTTTGCCAAGGTAGCCACCGCGTGGCTGAATCTCCATAAAACCGGGCCGCGATTCCTGCGGCGTTGATTGTTGTTGTGTCTGTTGCTGACTGCCGCTGTGTCTCGAGATAGATCTCTGAAGCTCAACGTTAGAGAAACTATTCGGATATGTTGGCGGATATTGACCTGATGATTGATAGATCTGATGATTTGCTGCATTTAGATTTAACGATTCCGATTGAACGGGAAAGTTCCTCTGTTGATCACCCGTTGCTGACTTTTCAGTAGCGTTAGATTTTAGATATTCCGTCCGATGATCAGATTCATTCACGGATGACGATATCGTAGGTGACTGCTGGACATACGTGGGATTTTGCTTATAATCCTGAGGATAAGAAGCAGGTGGTGCCGTAGCCGCAGGATATTCGTCCGAGTTTTTCGGGTGAAGCTGAGAACAATTGGCCGTCTGTTGAGGAGAAGGTTGCGAGTAATTGGGCGATTGTTGTGACGGTGTTGCTGGATTGCACGTAGGCTTTCGTTGAGGCGAAGATTGCGGGTAACTGCGAGACTGTTGCGGCGACGGTTGTGAGTAGTTGGCTGCCGTCGCTGTACCAGGTGTTTGTTGCGGCGAAAGCTGTGAGTAATTCGGCGGTGTCTGCGGCGAGTGTAGCGGATGCGAGTATGTTGGCGGTTGTTGTGGGGACGATTGGTGCGAATAATTGGTCAATGATTGCGGTGACGTTTGCGAGTACGGGCTATTCTGCGGTGATTGTTCAGAAAACGAAGACGTTTGCGTTTGCGGCGAAGCATGCTGGGAGAAAGTCTGCATTTGTTGCTGTTGATGTGATGATTGCGAGTAGCTTCGATCGAGTTGAGGAGGAATCGGGTACGAGGAGTTTAATGGTTGCGAAGGTGATGGTTGCGAATAGCTGGCGGAGCGTGTTTGCGACGATGACTGAGGGGAAAAATTTGGCGGTTGAGGAGATGGCTGCAAATAACCGCTAGGTGGTTGAGGCGAGGATTGAGAATAGTTCGCGGGTGGCGGCTGCGGTGAGAGGCGACCATATCCAGCGGATTGAGGAGAGGATTGAGCGTACGGAGAGTGCTGTTGCTGTTGCTGCGGGGAGGATTGCGAGTAATTCGGCGGTGTTTGAGGAGAGGATTGCTGGAAAGGTGAATGCTGCTGCGGAGAAACTTGATAATTGACGATTGCTTGAGGAGAAGACTGAGAATAATTAGCAACCGCATTTTGTTGCGGAGATGGTTGCGAATAATTCTGCGTAGGCGGTTGTTGTGGCGAAGGTTGCGAGTAATTTGACGGCGGCGTCCGATCTGATGATTGAGGATAAACCGATTGCATCGGTTGCGGAGAATGCTGCGGATAGACGGGAGATTGATTTCGATTGTTGGCAGGCAACTGTTGTGGAAAACGTTGCGGCGACATTTGCGAATATGCTTCATTATTTTCTTGGGGCGACGTTTTCTGATACGGCGGCTGTGCGTGTACCTGAGGATAGACGGGTGATTGTTGCTCATAGGATGATGGATAAGCCGGTGACAAAGGATGGGGATTCTGCGGCGATGGCGTGGGTGGCAATTGCGCGCTGTATCTCGGTGGCGTCGCGTAATAAGGACTATTATAAGGACTGCTTCCGGTTGATAGTGCGTCTTGATAAAATCCCGCGCCTCTTATTGGCTCGGTCGGTGTCATCGCGGGCTGACATTGCGGCGAACGAGCCGCGCGTGGAATCATCGGTGGTGATTCCTGAGAGAAACTAGACACCGATTCACTGACACTACTACCGCCGGTACTCAATCGTCGTTGCCTGCCGCAAAACACTTCCTGTAGATCACCATCTTTCTTTGTCGGCGCGGTCTCTTCCACTTCCTCATCTTTCTTTTTTGATTTTGGCGCTCCGAAGGCTTTAAACCAGGCACTCAAATTCGGCGTAGCGGACTTTGGTTTCTGCGCTTCCTCCGTATTCTTGGGTTGAATCGTTTCTTTATCCTCCGCTGCGCTTGATACCTTCGTACACTTAATGCCCAATGTATTTTCCTCTTTAACATTAGATGGAGTAAGAGCATGATCCTCTTCCTCATCATCGTTTGAAAGATTAGGCGACGATACCAAACTTTTGCAGATTAAATGTATGGAATCGACATTCTTTAACACAGTACCTAAACTAAGCTTCGGTTCCTCATCAAGATCCTTATTCGATTGATCGTTATCATTAGCGGCGTGTGCCGCAGTGTCATTGGTATTGATGTTGGGTAAATTAAGCGGTTTCTTCAAAAGTAAATTTCCTTTACTTTTTCCGGGTTGCAAACGGTCGATCGTTCGCTGTATCTTCTTTGGTCGACTCGATCCATGAGGACCAAATATTTTAATGGAGCTCGGCCTCTTACGTGTAGCAACCTCTACCTTCGATCGACCAGACTCGATTGGAGGAATGTGAGATACTGGAGAGTCATTGCCGGAGGAGAATCCACAAAGCTTAGGCGCGTCGTCAAGCCATTTGTTGATATCCTGTCGCACGCAATAGACAAATCAATATGCATATATGAATATGCAAGTAAATAAAATGAATAAACACAAAAACGTAATTTGTTATTACGAATTTTTTAGAATTAACATGTTTATCAAAAAATATAAATATTCTACAACAGATATATAAATAAAATATTTTACACAATAAGTTATTAACATATATATATATATATATATATATATATATATATATATATATATATTAAAAATTGTAGTGCAAAACTATCTTTAAACTTCAAAATTATTAGTATCTCTACACAAACATACGTATACACACGCGTGCGAACGTACGCACACACGTTCATGAAAATTTTCCTATCTTTTTCAAAATATCAATCTCTCTTCAAAATTCAATCTCTCAATATATAATACATATAGTGTTTTAATATCCTAATATTCTGCATTGTATGTATAATGTGTCCTACCAAAAGTATTGCCACCTTTTTATCTTTTAAATTAAAAGAGATAAATAAACCATAATAAATATATATCAAATTAAATGGTTCAAAGTAAACTCTATTGTGAGCGTAATAGTTGCTTACTGTATTAAAAAAGCTATCTGTATTAACAAAATAATTTTATTATGACAATGTGAATATTTCAACAAAATAAAAGTGGCAGCACTATTTGAAATAAATAAAACAGTGTACGATTTAATATTATATTTTACACATTATATGAATTTTATCGATTAAAAATATCGTGGGCAACATCTATCTTTTCATTTCAGCCCTACGATATGGCAACTTCTGATCCGAATATTACGATCAAATGACAACATGACATACGTCAATCTCTAACGCACGAATCAAAAGTTGACTTTATGGCAGGGCCAAAAATAAAAAGATAAATGTCGCCTGTGATATTTTAAGCCGATGAAACTCATATATGTAAATTATTTACATTAAATCATATATCGTTCTATTCGTTTAAAAAAACGCTACAATTTTTATTTTTATTGTCGAAATATTCATATTGTTATAAAAAAATTATGTATACCTCTCCGTTCGTTAATATAGATAGTTTTTGTAAGCAACTACTGTGCTCAAAATAGAGTTCAGTTTGAATCATTTAATTTAATATACATATATCGATTTCTTTTAATTTAAAACTGTGCTCAAGAATGGTGCTCTTTTGACTGATATCTGAGGCAACGTCTTTGATTCTCTCACTACGTTCGAGGTTCAAAAGCTGAGCCACCCGATCGCGCGTGTAACGCCTCAGAAGAGTTGCTATATAAAAAATATGCTGGGATCAATGTCTTTCGTTAAATCGTCATTAAAATTTTCCTTGCTGCATAATATTTATTTCTATAAATAATTAAATATTAAAATTTCTATTATTAATATTATTTTTTCTATTATTATTACACACGCACACACGCTGTGACAGCTGAGCACTCACGCACATTACCAGGCGCGCGGCTCATCAACATGCGCCCGGCTAAAGACCAGCGATGATTGACCAGATTTTACTCAATAATAATTCTTTTATTTAAGCGTTATACAAAAAAATGATAAAGGACTTTTCAACTTGGTCCGCTCTATCTGCACACGAGTTTTGTCCCCATTAACTTGGGACACCCTGTATATATATGTATATGTATGTGTGTATATACACAATGGGTTCTCGAAAAGTCCCGGACCATCTGTTTTTCTCGGAAAATATGCATCGGATAAAAAAATGTTTGAAACAAGTTTAATATTTTTTAGGAGCTATTCAACTCCGTAAAAGTTAGTCCTCCCCCTCACCTCCCTTAGGGAGAGAGGAGGGTAACTTTGAAATTTTAAATAGGAACCCACCTTTTTTATTGCATATTCTGATTTTAATTTCAAAAATAATAATCTTTTGTCTAAAACATTTTCTTCGAATCATACATTTATTGATTGGTATAAACGTTTGAAGTTATTAGCCGCCGGGTCTACGGTGTGCTTGATTCATCTCGCCTCTCACGATCGGAGTGCTTGATTCCGAGGTTTCGAGTAGTTCTGAGTAAATTTTGCTTTTCAAATATCTCCAAAAGAAATAATTAAAAGGAGTAAAATCGGGTGACACTTGGCAGCTAACAACTTCAAACACTTATATCAGTCAATAAATGCATGATTCGAAGAAAATGTTTTAGACAAAAGATTGTCATTTTTGATATTAAAATTAGAATATGCAATAAAAAAAGTGGGTTCCCATTTAAAATTCCAAAGTTACCTCCTTCCCTCCTAAGGGGGTGAGGGGGAAGGCTAATCTTTACGGAGTTGAATAGCTCCCTATAAAATATTAAACTTTTGTTCCAAACATTTTTTTGTCCGATGCGTATTTTCCGAGACAGGTGGTCTGGAACTTTTTGAACACATTGTGTGTGTGTGTGTGTGTGTGTATGATATATTTTAGATGGTAATATACAATAATTATAATTATAATTATAATTTTAATAATAGGTTTAGCACATCACCGATGAAGTATTTCTATTGTTGATGCGTTTTTTTTTAAAGCGGTTTTCCCAGTAGGCCTACTCCACTAGTGGATAGCTATATCAAAATTTTAATAATTATAAATTACTATCTAAAATATATTATTATAACATATATAATACATACATGTATAATAGATTACATATATATTATAATATATTAACAATAGAAACTTTGATACTTATTTATTTCTGAAAATAAAAATTATCTAGCAAGGAAAATTTTAATGACGATTTGGCAGAAGGTACGATTCCAGCATATAGGATATTTTTTATATAGGAACTCTCCTAAGGAATAGCGTTACACACTTGATCGACGGCCTCTCCATCGAGCCTCGAACAGTAAGTAGAGAGATAGGCGTCATTTCAGATACTAGTAGCATTCCGAGCACAGCATTTCCGATTTAAAAGATAAAAGGAGGTGGGCACTTTCGAAGAGACATCCTATATATATATTATTATTTTCCAATAAAAAAATTAAAAAATGATATTTTTTTGTAAGCTTACATGAAGTGTTTTCTCTGTTGCTTGATTTAATGCTTGAATTGTAGAATTCTCTTCCATTCCTTTGGTATGTTTAACATGAGCTTTCTTATTTTCACTGATTTCAGATTCTTGTTTTTTAATTATGTCTGCATCCACTGTCTTATCTTCCTTCGTACTTTTTTTCGATTTTGATCGTTTAGCACTATCTCTGTCATAGTCGTGGAAAATATTACTGATTGAAGGCACTTTTATTGAATATGTAAGGGTGTTGCTTTTTACTGTTTTTCTTTGCTTATCTTTTTCGTTTTTCAATTTTTCTTCACGTTTTCTATCGCTTATTTTATCTTTTAAACTATCAAGCGAATCCACATCTTTATTACCGATTAACGTAGAGAGTTTTTTAGAGATGTGAGTATGTTTCGAATCTAAAGTGCTTTCTAATCCTATATCTTTGGAATCTGTTTGTTTTTTTAATTCTCCGTTCTTTAATTCTTGATTCTTTTTTTGTTTTAATTTTTTATCTTTTTGCTTTGTATGAATCTTGTCGGATTTTTCATCAGCCTTTGTTGCAGTCTTTGAATTCGTTTTCTCTTTCTTACGATTCTTTTTCATTTTTACATGGGAAGATTGTTTCTTATCTTCCTCAAATACTCTGTCACTTTCTTCTATTTCAATTTTTTTTAATTTACTCTTCTTAGTATTATCTGTCAATATTCCGGTTTCCTCAAGTTCTTTCTTTTCTATTTTTCTACTTTTGCTTTTTACTGGAGATTCATAATCTTCCTCAAAGTCCTCTTTCCGCTTTTTGTTTTCTTTCATTTCTTTCATAGATCGTACAATTTCCGAGTCCTTTTTCGATTGATGTCGCTCTTTGCTTCCTTTCTTATTTGTTTTCAATTCTTCTGATTCTTTAGGTAGCTTTTTGATTTTAAGTAAATTATTTACATCGGCGTTTTTTCTTCTTTTCAAAGTTACAATACTAGTTCCGGATATTGCACTTTCATTCTCTTGATCTTCTTGTTCTTCCTCATCTTCATCTAATTCTTCTCTCACTTTCTTATCCTTCTTTTTCCCTCTTTTTTTCTTTGCAACTTTAATACTTTTATTCCTCTTTTCATCTTCATCCACTTTCTCGTTAGTCTTAGACTTTGTTCTATTCTCGAGTTTATACGATTTGGATTTTTTGGTTGATTTCTTCGAACGTTTACGTGTGTTATGATGGGAAGAAGATAAATGATGCGGAGGATACGACGGAGACGTAGGCATTCCGGCTAATGATCGAGAAGATGTAGGATCCTCATCGCTGGATGTCTCTGATTCCAAATACCGACTCACGGCTTTATCGAAAGCTTCCTTAAGATTAATCGCCATTTCCGTATATTCTAAAATATATATAAACATATATATATATATATACATGTTTCTTTCATGTATTATACTAATTTTATATATATATATATATATATATATATATATATATATATATATTAATGTATAACACATAAAAGTATTATAACAATTATCAATGTATTATAACAATTTATCAATGTGTAAATAAAATAAAATCATTAGAATAAACTTATAATAGACATATATATAAATTTAAAGTAAAACGTATATATAAATTAGATAAAAAAAATTACAAACCGTTATCAGAGCCATTATACTGCCTACAGTTGTCAATGATAAGCCGGAAATCGTGTTTAAATTGACTTAAACTTTTGTATGAGCCACCTTCTAATTTCTCTTCCATAGTGCTAAGATCCATAGGCTTGCGTACGACACTGTAATACCTACAAAAATTATTTACACTATAATAGCTTAATAAAGATAAGATAAAGATTAGATAAATATTAATTTTCTTTTAATATATATATATATATATATATATATATATATATATATATATATATATATAAAACTCTAAATACCTTGGCGCATATTCTTCGTCCACGGGATCAATAAATGGCCAGGCATCCACATGATCTTTAATACTTTCAAGAACTTTGTGCATTCCGACACATCGTTCTTCTTCTTCGATTCTGAACGAATAACCATATTTATATCCATAATTACAAGATACATAATTACCATCGCTTTGATTGCTGATACCCTTTTTCTTCTCCAAATCTTCCACTTCATCCCTGGTATGAATTACGATTTGGCCAACAGCTGATGCTAAAGAATTATTTGTCTGTCGTCCTTTCTTCTGAATTGGCGGTGTCGGTAATGGCGGAGAAGAATCTTCCTTAATATAAGTAATTTTTGAACTTTGTTGCGACCCCTTTTTAGTCCCTTTGTTTGTTTTAGTCTTACTCTTAGATCTGACCATGACTGCGTCCATATGTGTCGTGGGCTCTTGACTACGAAGCACTCGCGAACTATTACGTTGCAATAGTTTACGCCGCTGCTGTTTCTCTTTCAGATCGAACAATTTGGGTATTTCCGGCATAAAATCCTCGGACAATGTACGATAAAGTTTACGTTCGGTATCGTATTCCTGGGAATATAAAATGTCGATAACTTTATTTTAAATTCTACAATAAAAAATTGCACACCACACTTCTTTTTTTTAGAGCAAAAATAATCATTACCGAATCACGAAATTTTTCGACTAGTCTGCTCCAATCCTGTTGGGTGAAACACACAACTTGCCAAACGCTCTCTCGTCCCTTGTTTTCGCTATCTATTAAACTAGCTTCCTCCTTTTCTTCCTCTTCCTCTTTCGCCACTCTGTTCCGTCGTTTTTTACGTTTTTTGTCCTTTGGCTTACTTTTCTGCTTGTGTGAGGCACTGTTAGAAGTATTAATGTAATCCTCCCGGTACAATCGAGTGCCGTAGAAGTACCAATAGGCAGAATTCTTACGATCATGTCCCAAAGGTTCGACTCGCAGGCTATCCGAGTCCAAGTTACTTAACGATTGCTCCTGTTGTTGATTACATTATCAAGAAATTGCATACAAAATCGCTCATGCATACAAAATATTTCATACTGCTTAAATACATACTACGTCTTCGGCGTCTAGCCTAAAATCGCAGAGCGCGCGTAATATTTTTACTTTTTGACGAAGCGGTAATAATTCAAAATCTACATCCGTATTGAAAGGATTTTCGCATTTGTATTCCTGTATAAATATGCAAAAACATGTGTTTTAGTTTTATTGTCAATATTGTAATTGAAAACGTTACATTGTGAGGTAAGACTGAGTAATACATACTTGACACTTTTTTCGAAAAAGTCTACGCAGAAACATCTGATAATTAAAAGTAGAGATATCATTGCGAGTGTCATTTGGCAAGCAACCTTCTAATAACTTCACTATTAGTTCCTGAAGCAGTCGTCCTTCGGTATCTCCGTCCGTTAATAAAGCTTCTTCTAAATCCTATAATTTAACAAACTTTAATATATCGATACATATTTCCTTATATAATATTTAAAATAAAAAAAAGTGAGAAAAGAAAGGAAAAAGATATATATAAGCCAGATAAATAATAACAGTAAAAACAGAAGCAATGGAAGCTATTTTGTTATATAAATAATACTGAAGTGGTATACTAAATAGGCCTTATATACATGCCTTATATGCTTACTCATAAGAGGGAGTTAGTATTTTATTAGTTAGATACCTCAATATCAAAATCCAGAAGATTGAAGGCAGCTCTAAATAATGAGCAAAAATGTGCTATACTTGGCACCTCCCACCACGATTGAATGTCTAAAAAAATAAAACTGATTAAAAAAAAAGTTTCTTAATTTTAATTCTACCGTTTCTGTTTGAAAATAATCAATATAATTGTGTATAATGTTGTATATTGGCTATTTAAAAATTATAAATAAAACTATTTAAAATCTTAAAATTATTTCATAAGAAAGCAAGTATATTAATAATAAATTTTAATTTCAGATTTTCTGTTTAAATATTTTTTTCAAAAATAATTTTCTTTTTGAATATTTATATATGCTCTTTTTATTTAAATATATGTTAAATATAATTATCAAAGAAAAGAATGAGAAAACAAAAAGAATAAAAAATATATTTTAAATTATAAATCCAAGTGATGTTCTTTATAAAATGAAAATGATTATGATTAAACCTCTCTCTTTCTCTTTCTTTCTAAATATTTCTATAATTCTTTTACATATTTACAACAATGCTCGGCTTGTTTGTACAAACACAATCATCTTTTTATGATATCATCTATTTATGATAATGTTCATTACATTATTTTCTGTTGTATTCATTTCATATATATCTTCATATACACAAACATTTCATCGATTCTAAATATAAATGATACATATAAATAAAGGTATAATAAAGATTTTAATGATGCAATAAAGACAATTTCCTTTAATTATTTTTTGTACAACTTTGAACATATCAAAGCTACACATCAACTTGCTAATAATCAAAATTGTAAAGCTTTGAAAAAAAAATCTCTCCTTTAATAAAGAATCAATTTCTAATTGACACTATTTACACTTTCAATAAAGCTTACAAACATGAAGAGCACTGCGCAATTGTATCTCCTTCAGCTTAAACATTAAAAAATCAGAATTGTAATAAATAGAATACAAAAGTAAAAGAATCTGATTCTACATCTAAAGAGAAAGGATCACAGAAATTATATCTGCTGCTACAAAAAAAAAGAGCCTGACATTATTTCAACTTACATTGCTACTTCAATTGACACTATTTCATTCTAATATTGAAGCAAACAAAAAAAAATAAAAGAAAAAAATAGATATCAGACTATGCGACTTTTATCACGTTCAGTGTAGAGTCTTCTGTATGTTGACTCACCTAGGATCCCGATGAAAGTAGGAAACATAACCCGTCGTGTGGCGGGCGAATCGGACGAATCAGTGTGTCCAGGGCGGGACACGGAAGCTTGACGTTGGTCGATGTTCAAGAGTCAAGTCAATCGCAGAAACGGGACGAGCGCGGATCGCCTTCCTCGGTAGGCCGGCGCCACAGCAGCAGTGGCGAGGGAGAAGAGCGAGAGCGAGAGAAACAATCTAAAGACTCCCGTAGAGCGTATAGACTGCGCGCGCGACGAGGAAGATCGAGCAAAACACTTCCGCCGCCCAGTAGTATGAATATATATATATACATATAATGCGTATATATATATATATATATACATATACATACATATGTGTAGATATATATGTGTATGTATGTGTGTGCGGTACGCGTATGAGTGCAGAGCCCGTATCTCAAAGCACCGGGATGCGCGTCAACGGTGAATGACACTCGTAGCGGTAGTCCCGGCAGGCGCGCGCGAGCGTGGCGCGTTCGCGGGCTCGCATAGCTCGCCGAGCACGCCGAGCACGCCGAGATCACCGACCGGAGTCTGCGAATGAATATTCGCGGTTCCAAGTTTCAAGTCGGATTAGAGCTAGTGGTGCCGATTTATCTCACCGCGAGGCGACGATGGTCGTGCGGCTCGATCATCCTGATCAGGACGCGCAACGACGACGCGAGATACATAACCACCAGCCGCTAGGACCCCCGCGGTTGTTCACGGACGACGTTTCACCGACGACGATGACGACGACGACGACGACGATGACGATGACGGTGACGACGATGACGACGACGACGATGACGATGACGACGACGACGACGACGACGATGATGATGATGATGATGATGATGATGATGATGATAACGATGACGACGCTTCACGAGCGCGGCAACGAAAGCAATGCGTGATTAATCTCCTGCTGAATGGGCGGGAGACTTCTCTTTCTGTACTTCCAGGAGACAGTTTGAGACGAAGGCGACGTTGCAAGCTTTCAGTATCTCCGTGCTGTTGATGATATTCTCCTAGTTCCGATCTGGTACGATTACGCGCGGTCACTGCGCACCAGACCAGAGCACAGAGAACACCATAGACAAACTTTACATAGTCACGGTTTAGTTAGGACTAGTGTGAACTATGCAGCAACAACTGCAATCCGCGGGCGTATATCCGGCAATGTGTAGTATATAGATATATCATCGACTGGCGTTTACAGGATTCAGAGGGTGCTATTCCATAGACATCTATAAGATACTAGACTGCTAACCTTTATTCTCTAGACGGTCCGGTATATAGGTCTGTTCGTTTTAGTTGAACTGGCTGCACTAGTTAAGAATTTTTTCTTTTTCTTTCCAATATGGAGAGACAGTTCAGCTAAAACGAACAGACCCATAATCATAGGGTGTGTTCCGATTCCCCACCCGGGTACACCCAGACACCCAGAAAGCGTTCATATTCCTTCCAATTGCTCCCGCCGGATTCTCAAGTGAAATGTTCAAATTGTTAAGCGGGGAGCACACACTTTTGCATAAGCGCATACCATAAACATAAAGAAATTGATTGGTCCACAAATATATGCATAAGGAAATGAACCAATCAATTTCCTTATGCTTATAATTATGCGCTTATGCAAAAGTGTGTGCTTCCCGCTTTACTCTATCCACCCGAGAGAGTGTAAAAGCCACCCGGCTCTACGAGCCGGATGGTTTGGGTAGTGGTGATTTGCTATAGTAAAGGAAATTGATTGGTCCACAAATGTATGCATAAGAAAATGAACCAATCAATTTCTTTATGTTTATTGTTATGCACTTATGCAAAAGTGTGTGCTCCCCGCTTAAGTATAGACTGCGCGTTCCCTATCTTTCCTTTGTTTAGGTAGCGTGAAACCTAGAAAGAGAAAGCCTCTGCTCCCAAACTCTTTCTCTTTGTCTAAAAGACGCGTGGTGCGTGGTGAGAGAAAAAAGTCTTCGCTGATTCGTGGTATGTCGCAGCTATATTAAATTTCTTCCCCATTATATTGATAGACAGAGACACATAGCCTGTGAAAGCATGTTGTTTCCTTCTAAAGTTTGTACATCGATATAGTCAAACGCGCAGTCTATACTTACTATGTCTATGGTTTCCGCCCTAGGGAAAAAGTTACATCGACTCCCTGATAGAAAATTAATTATTATAAAATAAACTATTGTGTCTAAACGTTAAAAACATTATAGATGCGTTTCCCAAATGATTTCACGTTGATTAAAATAAAAAATTTTTTTTTTTAAATTATGACTGCTATATGCTCAATTAACTTTCGTTTATTATAAATAATTTATTATTTCCCAAACTAAGAGAATATATTCCTAAATTTGCCCAAGTGATTCCCAAACGATTGCAATAATAAAAAATAAGAAATATTAAATTTGTCTGCTAAATATACGGAGGTGATTTCACGTTGATTAAAATAAAAAAATTTTTTTTAAATTATGTCCGCTAACTATACGTTCAATTAATTTTTATTTATTATAAACTAATTATTATCTCCTAAACTATGAGAATATATTCTTAAATTTGCCCAAACGATTTCCAAACGATTGCAATAATAAAAAATAAAAAATACCAAATTTATCTGCTAAGTATACGGAGGTTGCATATATGCATCACTGACAGTGAAGAGGTTAAGATGATCTTGGATATAAGAATCTTTTTTGGACCACATGATCGATGATTGTTGTCGATCGTCGTGTTTCATCATCTGTTCCTCGGAATTTTGTCGAGTCGTGCGAATGAATCATGACATCAATCGTTATACCGGCTGCAATGCGATTTAGTCGCCTGACAATTGATAATTTATATCAAATAAATAAGAGTGGTTTACACAGGTATTGTTATTTTTTTTGTTGACATGAATTGCAACTGAATACTCATTGCGGAATCGCACATGTTGAGGTTAACTATTATAGATACTCTGCTACGTATTATTTATTCTCTATTGCATTTTTTAATAATATATGCAATATAATTCTCATCAATTATTACTAAACAATACTTAATTTATTTAATTTTCTTGAAATATCTAGCAGTTTTGAATACACTTCTCTTATTTTGGTGTAATCATCATAGTTCAACAGAAGCTAAAAATTTTAAAGCTTTTTATTATTTAATAATTCAATAAAATGAAAAATATATTCACTATTTCTTTTATAATATCTAAATATTTTTAGGTAAAATAAATATAGACAATTTGTTTTTGACCAGTTACATTATATTTTGAAACATGTATACTTGATTTTGAACAGAATAAAAATTTCTAAATCTTTTTGGTAAATAAATATCTGTATTGTGTTTTAAAAAATTGATTAAATAATTATTTGCAGTAATTTTTTACTGTATAGTTATATTAAATTATGTTACAAAATTATTGAATTTTATTTTGTTATATGGATTAAACGTAAAATTATAGGTTGCCACAAATATCTTCCACATTTTCTTGGCAAAGACAATATTATGGTACAATAACGGAAGAGAAAAAATCAGATGCTGCTAATATACCTCCAGAACAAGAAGCTACAGAAAAAATTAAAACAGAACTTGAACTCATCAATAAAGAGCTTGCTGAACTTAAAGAATCTAAAGATGCTCTTGAAGATAAATATAAGAGGGCATTGGCTGAAGGAGAAAATATCCGAGTTAGACTTACCAAACAAATTAATGACGCCAAGCTTTTCGGTATCCAAAATTTCTGTAAAGATCTTTTAGATGTAGCAGATATATTGGGAAAAGCTACCGAGAGTGTACCAAAGGCTGAAATAACAGAGAAGAATCCACATTTAAAAAGTTTATATGAAGGACTGATCATGACAGAAGCCCAACTACATAAAGTAAGATGCTTCAGCAACATGTTTTTCAATACAAGTATATATAATAACTACATATGTTGTCTTATTTGTTAATATCATTAATCTTTTATTCTATTTTAGGTTTTCAAGAAACATGGCCTAATTTCAATAAATCCAATAAACGAAAAATTTAATCCTAATGAACATGAAGCATTATTTCAACAAGTAAGATTTATAGAATGTCGATAAAATAATTATATAATACATTTTAGAATAATGGAAAAAAATTTCAGGAAGTTGAAGGCAAAGAGCCTGGAACAATCGTAGTTGTATCAAAAATAGGATACAAATTGCACGAAAGAATAGTAAGACCAGCATTAGTAGGTGTCGCTAAAGGATAACTTTACTCTAATGGTAGATAAAATATTCATTTTCTATGCTTCACGAATTTTTAAAGTACATAAAGCCCAATATAAAATGTTGGTGTAAATTGTATAATTTTCTTTTTTTTTTACATTTATTTAAGCTATAAAATAGAAGGCAATATTATGTTAATATTCTACACACTGTACAAGGAGTAGCAAAGAAAATATATGTTATCTTTACATGAATCTTTACATTCTTGCTATGTTGTAATATATCCATATATAAAGAAATTCTTTTTTAAGAACATTATTTTACATTATTCTTTTTGTCAATTGCACATGTAATTAAATGCTAGAGAATAATGATAAATATTATGCAAATTTTATATGATAAAAGTAATGATGTATATATTCATTCATTTATATCTTGATATAAAATACTGATATCGCAAAAATATAAGTTATAAATATATAATTATAATATAGTGTTTGAAACACTAAGAGTTAATATCAGATTTCATTTTATCTCGATTCAGTGATTATCTTATATGATCGCCCATTAATAGCAAATTATAGACATTTTTGTATGGTTATAAATAGTATATTTTAACATCTCTCGAATACTTTATACAAATCAGGCAAACTAGCTATTTGTAATATTGTTGAATCGTGAGCGAAATGTTTTGGTGGAAGTAAACTCTCTTTAATCGCTGAATATAAAACATGTTCAGTTATATATTTCCAATTGTGTGCCTCAGGCTTTGGATTTATGTAGCTGTAAAATTTTGCTGTTTCACGACAGATATTCTGAAAACATATTTGTTCCTTTCTCCAATCAACTTCAATAGCTAGTCGCATTATATATAATGGAATTTCTGCTTCATATGGAAAATATTTATCTGAAATAAAAATAGCATATACAATTTATTTCTCTGGGATTATATATATGTGTATATATACACACACACACATATATATATATATATATATATATATATATATATATATATATAAAATGTTACCTGATATTAACACTTTACCGACCGGCCGTCGATTATTCGACGTTTGTTGGAACTGCTACCGGTCGGTAAAGTGTTAATTATAAAAATAAATTGGAAAAAAGACAAATTGTAATTAATTACCCGATACATACCTAATAATACAGGCAACGATCTTAAATTTCCCACTTTATCCAAAACAATTGAAAAATATTCGTTCATCATGTCTGCTTTTTCCAAAAGCAATTCCTTTATCCTTGCTGCCAATTCATCTTTTGGCCCATCCTCTTCTGTCCACCCAGTTTCTCCCGAATCTAAAGCAATCATTGCTAAATCAAATAGCGATAGCCTTTCCTAAAATTTATATAAACTTGATGTTAGTTATAAAACAAATTTTTATTTTACTTCATCTAAAATACACACTGAGAATTTGATGACACCAAAATTTGCAAAATCATAAAGCATGATTTGATAAAAAAGCTCCTCCCTAAAACATAAATACATATATAGATATCTCAAAGTTAATTTTAAATAAACTTATATATAATTTCTTAAATATCATATGTATATCATATGTATATATTGTATATTAATGTGAAATAATTATTTTACGTTAATTTTCTTGTATTGCATATATACAAATTCACTCCACTTTGTATCAAAGCCGAAGTTTGATCAATGCAGCCAACAAATGTCAAATTGGCGAGAATATTTTTTAATCCTTCGTGACATTTGTCTTCAACTTCCTTGCGTAATTTTAAAATACTAGTCAATTTTACCTCATGTCTAAAATTATTTACAGAATATGACTTAAACTGTAATGCACATTTTGGAGATTTATCAACAGAAGTCTCCTCAATTGATAATACACTTCCAGACTGATTTGTATTAGACATTGAATCTTGATTTTCTTTCTTATTATCATCATTTTGTAATGTATTTTGTTCTTCATCTTCTTCTAAATTTTTTTTTCTATCATCGATAATATCCTTATTACCGAAGCATTGATACACTTGCTTACGAGCTTTATCAGCTATAATATCTCTAGAATTATCTTCCATAGATTCATCCATTGTTTCGGCTAAATCGTTTAAAAATTCTGTAATATTGTACATAGTATTTCCTGAACGAATATTGTCCGACTTGTCTCTTTGTCTGGATGTACTTGGATTACAAGTGTTTTGCGATTCTGATGAGGTTGTAGTTCTAATATCTGAGACATCACTCCAATGTGTTGAACTACTAATTGGAGTCTTTTCATTATGAATCTCTTTTCTATACAATGATATAGAATTATGTTCTGTAATATTTAAATTCGAATCTTTCTCTTGACATTCATCATCAACAAATGGATTTTCCATAGTAATATGAGTTATATTCTTCTCTAAAAGAATTTCAGTATTGAGAGATTTAGATTCTACATTACGAGTGGATTTTTCTATGAGAATATTGTTATCATGTTTGACAGGACTATGTATGGTGAAATTAAATTTATCCAATTTTTGATCGGACGAATCTGTTCTAATCATTTCTCTAGCATGGACTTTTTTCGATTTATCTGGATTTTCTTTGCTATATTCTGGCAAAACTTCTTCTAGGACTTCTTTGGTAATGTCTACTTTTGGTAATCTGGCTTGCAAATAAAATGTTCTAGATGCACTGTTACCAGCCAATCTTTCATCTAAAGCAAATTTCATTTTTTCGATTATTGCATCTTCATGAAGAAACTTAACTTCGTGTTTTGTTGGATGTACATTAACATCAATATTTTGCGGATTGATATCCAAAGATATATAACACCATGGATAGGCTTTTTTCGGCAGATACACGGAATATATTTCCTCTAACATTTTACGAATGGCTGGAATATTAAACATAAAAATTTTACATAAATGTTAGAAAAAATATTGATACAAGATTAGACTTACAAGAAGAATCAACCAATCGATTGTTGATAAATAGGAGCATCATCATTCGTTTATTTGTGTAATTTGGATTTGTCACTAAACCTTGCATCTTGAACTTATAAGCATTGTCATCTAACTCAACCTCTAATAATTCACGAGCAACTGGATTGCCATACAATATTCTTATGTTACTCTGTTTTGTTGAATTATGTGGTGTTCGAACCTGAGAATATAATAGAACAATTATATTTAAATAGTTCAGAATATTCTATTAAAATATCTTTTTTGAACATATATATATTTTCAGATATACATATAAATGAGTTTTTTTTAAATCTCACCTGTGCACTTGACTCGCCATGTTTTTTTAATGTAAATCCTATTGTTGGATTATGCACAGCATATTTCATGACTATTTCTGTAATCTTATTCAATTCTTCTGATGAATTTGACAAAGCTTTCCTTCGAGTTGCCACATTATAAAACAGATTTTCTATTGTTATAATAGTTCCTTGATTTCCAGCACAAGGTGCTGGAGGAGCTTTTAGCTTGCTATTAATATATGATGCTCTGTAATATTGTGCAGCAAATATAATTTATATTTCAAGATGTCTATATATAAAGAAAACTACTTTTTTCTGTAATACAATTTTAATCAAATTAAAATTTTTATACTTGTAGGCACATTTTTCATCTGCTGTTTTTGTCGTGATAGTAAGAAGAGCTATATGGCTGATACTAGCCAGAGCTTCTCCTCGAAATCCAAATGTTGTAAGTGCACTGAGGTCTTCAAATTTTTGTAACTTGCTTGTTGTGAATCTTTCGCATACAATGTCCATGTCTTCCTTTCGAATACCTGTACCATTATCTTGTATCTAAAAGTAAATTGAAATTATTTTATACAAATATTCTGACACAAATTATATATTCTGTTAAATACCTGCAATAGTTTTAAGCCTCCTTCCTTTGTGGTAATTTGTACATTTGTTGCTTTGGCATCTAAACTGTGACAAAAGCAAATATTTGATAAATATAGTAACGAAAAATACGTAAACCGCAACTTGTACTAACCTATTCTCTATTAATTCTTTTAATGCGTTTGCCGGCCTTTGTATTATCTCTCCAGCTGCGATTTTATTTATCACGATTTCATCTAATTTTTTAATTTTTGCTGACGTACACATGTTGCTCAAGATTGCTTGATTGTTTGATAGATTTTTAATTATCTATAAAGCGGCAAACATTTCCTTCTTTTAGTATTATTAGTACGTCATGAACGTATCACGAACATATCAAATATATTTCAAAAATATAAATTGATTTCATATATAAATTGATAATCGATTAAATGAGTAATTGTGTGAAAAGTTATATTTAATGAATTTTTTAAAGAATCTTATGCTTTTATACAATAAGAAGCTCATATTAGTATATTTGGCGCCAATATTTGAATTACGGATTTCTTCTCTATGGATTTCAATATTTGAATTACGGATTTCTTCTTCTTCCTTTTCCTTGCGAGACTTCTTCTTTGTGAATCTAAAGCGAGGAGCACACACTTTTACATAAGCGTATAACAATAAGCATAAGGAAATTGATTGGTTCATTTCCTTATGCATATATTTGTGGACCAATCAATTTCTTTATGTTTATGAATATGCTCTTATGCAAAAGTGTGTGCTCTCCGTTTAAAGCGGGGAGCACACACTTTTGCATAAGCGCATAACAATAAGCATAAGGAAATTGATCGGTTCATTTTCTTATGCATACATTTGTGGACCAATCAATTTCTTTATGTTTATGGTTATGCGCTTATGCAAAAGTGTGTGCTCCCCGCTTTATGCTTATAGTTATGCGCTTATGCAAAAGTGGGTGCTCCCCGCTTTAAACGGGGAACACACTTTGCATAAGCGTATAACAATAGCATAAGGAAATTGATCGGTTCATTTTCTTATGCATACATTTGTGGACCAATCAATTTCTTTATGTTTATGGTTATGCGCTTATGCAAAGTGTGTGCTCCCCGCTTTATGCTTATAGTTATGCGCTTATGCAAAAGTGGGTGCTCCCCGTTTTAAGCGAGGAGCACACACTTTACATAAGCGTATAACAATAAGCATAAGGAAATTGATTGGTTCATTTCCTTATGCATATATTTGTGGACCAATCAATTTCTTTATGTTTATGGTTATGCGCTTATGCAAAGTGTGTGCTCCCCGCTTAAAACGGGAGCACCCACTTTGCATAAGCGCATAACATAAAGCAGGAGCACACACTTTGCATAAGCGCATAACCATAAACATAAAGAAATTGATTGGTCCACAAATGTATGCATAAGAAAATGAACCGATCAATTTCCTTATGCTTATTGTTATGCGCTTATGCAAAAGTGTGTGCTCCCTCTTAATACTTAGCTTTTAAGATTTTAATATTTAATCACACAGACAAATATATATAAAAATGATTCACTCTTAAATTGAGGAGTAAATGCGTCGTACTTTATGGAATCATAAAACGTATATAATAATAATTTGTTGAAAATATTTATAATTATTTTATCCAAAACATCACATACAAAACTTTTAATACTATATTCAATACAATTTAACTTTATAAATAATTAAAATTATATTAATTAAAACAGGTTATTATATAATGCGCGAATGTTTCCATAAAGAAATGATCTTAATAAAATTAATATGCTTTATTGTAGTATCGATCAAGCGACCATAAATATAAATTTAAGAGGCTTATATTCTATGGAATCATAAATTATATACATTTCATATAATATATATAAGTTATCTAAAATATCTATTTTTTAGAATGCCATAACTTTATATAAATTGCCAACTTATTATCAGAACTGAAATAAATAGAACAAATGATTCCATAAATTAATAAACATAAATATTAACCATATTATTAAGGATTTTATATTATAAAATATTAAAACGGGAGCACACACTTTTGCATAAGCGCATAACTATAAGCATAAGGAATTTGATTGGTTCATTTTCTTATGCATATATTTGTGGACCAATCAATTTCTTTATGTTTATGATTATGCGCTTATGCAAAGTGTGTGCTCCTCGCTTAACTAAGCTGAAAAGAATGCGCATAAGAGACCTCATATCAGTGAAACCTGATATTGCGAGCGATAAGTCGAACGGACACGCGACGGCTATGACTACGAGCGCCGAAACTCAATAGTCAGATAAACATATCGATCGACAATTCTCAGAAGAATTGTTGTTAAAAATCTTTCTTCTCAGAAGTCCTTCACTGAATCATTCTAAGAACATCCCAGAGCACGACGCGTGTGCTGCGCACGGCCCGAAGACCCTTTGTTTCGACAGTATATAAGCCGGCGATTTCAAACCTTTGCAGCAGTAAAATCGGAGCAGTCAGTTCAAACATTACATTCAGATCATTCAGCATTGCATTACATTCAGTTCGGGCAGTCAATTCGGAGCATTCAATTAAGAAGTCTTCTAACATTCAGATCATTCACTTTTGCAAGCATTCAAGCACTTATTCTTAGTTAACATTATTCATTACTATTACTATTTCATTACTATTTCGTACAAGTATTCGCTCCGTATTATTCGTTCATTGTTCGCGTACTATTCACTATTCCATTTCGATTAATATAATTGTCGATTCAGTATTAAGTTGTGTAAAACTAAGGAAATAATAAAAACTTTGTGCATACATCTGTGTACTTTTATCCGGCCTACTTCATCCACGACCGAGGTCTTAAAGGACGAGAGAAGGGCTTAACAGAGTACGACCAGAACTTGAACAGAAGGAAGGATTTTCCTGCCACATCACGGTAAGTACTTACAATTACTATAAATCCCCATCTTTCCATAAATATTAGAAACTTTATTTGAATTGACTGGCAACCCCTAATATCATTTAATTACCTTTTCATCCTCTAAATAATAAGAAATCCTCTGTCAAGCATTAGCATGTGGCTGACAGTTTCCAGTCAGTCAACTTTAATCTATTATCCTACTATTATTTAAAACACACCCATAATATCAATACTAAGTAAGATAAATTCCATGCAAAATATACTACTGTTGTCATTTGAACCCGACTTAATCTTGCAACACTTTGCTCTTTTTCCCAAAAATCCATCGTTGCCGAGCGCTTATGGTGCCCCTGGCGACTCCCTCCGTTTTTCCTAAATTTTGACCTCGTTGCCGAGCGCTTATGGTGCCCCTGGCGACTCCCTCCTTTCTTCCTAAATTCTGAATATAATCCTTAAACCTCGTTGCCGAGCGGTTATGGTGCCCTGGCGGCGTTTCCTATCAATTTAAAAATCTCCCACAAGAAATGACAACAGGAGATTAAATCGAAATCAAATTTATTATCTAATTTTCTGAACACAACCCAATCCTTGAACCTAGTTGACGAGCGCTAATTACGGTGCCCTGGCGACATTTGACCTCTTTTCCTTCTCTTCCTATCAGAAATTTAGAGTCATAATATAATCAAGTATTGATATTAAATAAAAGACTTTATTTCTTAGACAATTCTCATAATAAATTAATTCGATCTAACTAACTCTCTATTATTTAGTGTCCACAATTTATTAACTATCCTTAATTTCTATTATAATGTTCCTTTTCAAATCTTAATTCTCTAACTCTTACGGTTTCTAATTAATATATCTATATATCTTAAGTAACAAGCCCCTTGCATATGGTGAACCCGCAATACAAGCGGACTTGCCGCTAAAACGCAACCATAATCGATATCTTTCTTTTATTATAATATGTAAGGGGGGAGCACACACTTTTGCATAAGCGCATAACCATAAACATAAAGAAATTGATTGGTCCACAAATGTATGCATAAGAAAATGAACCAATCAATTTCCTTATGCTTATGGTTATGCGCTTATGCTAAAATATGTGCTCCCGCTTAAAAGTCTATTCTTTAAACCTGATTAACCTTCGAATTACACATACCTAGTTGCGTCCATATCCCTAAAATACCTAGTTAACTTCCTAGTAACCAAATAGTTCCGCGCCTACATCATTCCCCTAGATCCACTAGATTAGTCCTAGCTCTCGGCGTCCCTGGGGTATAGCCGGTGGAAGCAGGTTGCCCTATAAAAGTAGAGAGCAATCTTTTTCTCACTAACTGAGGTATAGAGAGAGAAAGAGCGTCGCTGAGACGTAACAATATATATATATATATATATATATATATATATATATATATATATATATTAATTAGAAACCGTAAGAGTTAGAGAATTAAGATTTGAAAAGGAACATTATAATAGAAATTAAGGGTAGTTAATTAATTGTGGACACTAATTAACAGAGAGTTAGTTAGATTGAATTAATTTATTATGAGAATTGTTTAAGGAATAAAGCCTTTTATTTAATATCAATACTTGATTATATTATGACTCTAAATTTCTGATAGAAAGAGAAGGTTTAGAAAAGAGGTCGAATGTCGCCAGGAGCACAGTAATAAGCGCTCGGCAACTAGGTTCAAAGATTGGGTTGTGTTCAGAAAATTAGATAATAAATTTGATTTCAATTTAATCTCCTGTTGTCATTTCTTGTGGGAGGTTTTTTTAAATCGATAGGAAACGCCGCCAGGGCACCTTGATCAGCGCTCGGCAACTAGGTTTAAGGGTTATATCAAGAATTGAAAAAGAAAGGAGAAGGTCGCCAGGGCACCATAAGCGCTCGGCAACGATGGATTTTCGGGAAAAAGAGTAAAATGTTGCAAGATTAAGTCAGGTTCAAATGACAACAGTAGTGTATATTTTGCATGGAATTTATAAATCTTACTTAGTATTGATATTATGGGGGTGTTTTAAATAATAGTAGGATAATAGATTAAAGTTGGCTGACTGGAAACTGTCAGCAACTTGCTAATGCTTGACGGGGGATTTCTTATTATTTAGAGGATGAAAAGGTAATTGAATGATATTAGGGGTTGTCAGTCAATTCAAATAAAGTTTCTAATATTTATGGAAAGATGGTATTTATAGTAATTGTAAGTACTTACCGTGATGTGGCAGAAAAATCTTTCCTTCTGTTCAAGTTCTGGTCGTACTTTGTTAAGCCCTTCTCTCGTCCTTTAAGACCTCGGTCGTGGATGAAGTAGGCCGGATAAAAGTACACAGATGTATGCACAAAGTTCTTTATTATTTCTTTAATTTTACACAACTTAACACTGAATCGACAATTATATTAATCGAAATGGAATAGTGAATAGTACGCGAACAATGAAAGAATAATACGGAGCAAATACTTGTACGAAATAGTAAGGAAATAGTAATGAATAATGTTAGCTAAGAATAAATGATTCGAATGCTTGAAGATCTCTTAATTGACTGACCGAACTGAATGTAATGCTATAACTGAATGATCTGAACGTAATGCTCTGAATTGACTGTTCCGATTTGACTGCCCGATTTGACTGCAATGAACGTAATGCTCTGAATTGACTGCCCCGATTTGACTGCCCGATTTGACTGCAATGAACGTAATGCTCTGAATTGACTGCCCCGATTTGACTGCTCGATTTGACTGCCCCGAAGGTTCGAAATCGCCGGCTTATATACTGTCGAGACAAAGGGTCTTCGGGCCGTGCGCAGCACACGCGTCGCGCTCTGGAAGATTCTTAGAATGATTCAGTGAAGGACTTCTGAGAAGAAAGATTTTTAACAACAATTCTTCTGAGAATTGTCGATCGATATATTTATCTGACTATTGAGTTTCAGCGCTCGTGGTCGTAGACGTCGCATGTCCGTTCGACTTATCGCTCGCAATATCAGGTTTCACTAACATGAGGCCTCTTATGCGCATTCTCTTCTTAAGCTTAGTTAATATTTTATAATATAAAATCCTTAATAATATGGTTAATATTTATGCTTATTAATTTATGGAATCATTTGTTCTATTTATTTCAGTTCTGATAGTTGGCAATTTAAATAAAGTTATGGCATTCTATAGTTTATTAAAAATATAGATATTTTAGATAACTTATATGTATTATATGTAATATATATATAATTTATGATTCCATAGAATATAAGCCTCTTAAATTTATATTTATGGTCGCTTGATCGATACTACAATAAAGCATATTAATTTTATTAAAATCATTTCTTTATGGAAGCATTTGCGCATTATATAATAACCTGTTTTAATTAATATGATTTTAATTATTTATAAAGTATAATTGTATTGGATATAGTATTGAAAGTTTTATATGTGATGTTTTGGATAAAATAATTATAAATATTCAACAAATTATAGTCAACAAATTATTATTATATACGTTTTATGATTCCATAAAGTACGGCGCATTTACTCCTCAATTTAAAAGTGAGTAATTATTATATATATATTTGTCTGTATGATTAAATATTAAAATCTTAAAAGTTAGATATTAGTATCGATATTATCGAGTGTGAAACTCGCTCGCAAGTCCTTTCTTAAAGTAATCAGCACGTTAGTTCTAGAAAGTCACTGCTGTACAGATAGCTAGTTCTAAATAATGCTTCCTGATTCGTCGATTTAAGGAATTCTCAATTCCTTGCGCCAACAATTATTACTACTAAAAAGATTAAAATATTCGGTTTTTAGGCTAAATAACCATATGGAACTAGAATGATAAGCGATTAATGAAATTAGTTAACAATTAAAATAAAAGCAAATGGATTACATAATTATTCTATAGGTATTTTGTAGGGATAAAAGCGGTACTTGATTACTAGCTAAAATATAGTTTTTAAAATTGGCAGGACGTTACAGTATCGATATGATCGAATGTGAAGCTCGTGTAACGTCCTGCCAATTTTAAACTATATTTTAACCACATCACGATAAGTACTTACAATTACTATAAATTTTCATCTTTCCATAAATATTAGAAACTTAGAGTCATAATATAATCAAGTATTGATATTAAATAAAAGACCTTATCCTTTAGACAATTCTCATAATAAATTAATTCGATCTAACTAACTCTCTATTATTTAGTGTCCACAATTTGTTAACTATCCTTAATTTCTATCATAATGTTCCTTTTCAAATCTTAATTCTCTAACTCTTACGGTTTCTAATTATTATATATATATATATCTTAAGTAACAAGCCCCTTGCATATGGTGAACCTGCAATACAAGCGGACTTGCCGCTAAAACGCAACCATAATCGATATCTTTCTTTATTATAATATTAAGTGGAGCACACACTTTTCATAAGCGCATAATTATAAGCATAAGGAAATTGATTGGTTCATTTTCTTATGCATACATTTGTGGACCAATCAATTTCTTTATGTTTATGGTTATGCGCTTATGCAAAAGTGTGTGCTCCCCGCTTAAAGGTCTATTCTTTAAATCTGATTAACCTTCGAATTACGTATACCTAGTTGCGTCCATATCCCTAAAATACCTAGTTAAACTTCCTAGTAACCAAATAGTTCCGCGCCTACATCATTCCCCTAGATCCTCTAGATTAGTCCTAGCTCTCGGCGTCCCTGGGGTATAGCCGGTGGAAGCAGGTTGCCCTATAAAAATAGAGAGCAATCTTTTTCTCACTAACTGAGGTATAGAGAGAGAAAGAGCGTCGCTGAGACGTAACACTCGCAAGTCCGTTTTTAAAGTAATCAGCAGGTTAGTTCTAGAAAGTCACTGCTGTATAGCTAGTTAGTTCTATATAATGCATCCTGATTCGTCGATCTAAGGAGTTCTCAATTCCTTGCGCCATCGATTATTATTACTAAAAGGATTAAAATATATTCGGTTTTTAGGCTAAATAACCATATGGAACTGACTAGAATGATAAGCGATTAATGAAATTAGTTAACAACTGAAATAAAAGCAAATGGATTAAATAATTGTTCTATAATCCATAGGTATTTTGCAGGGATAAAAACGGTGCTTAATTACTAGCTAAAATATAGTTTTTAAAATTGGCAGGATGTTACAGCCCTAAAGGCCATTGCACGTGAAAAATTTTAGTCGTAATCGTAAGACCGCAAATCAACCAATCACAGTTAAATATTCTAATTACGTTTTAGAATGCTTAATTGTGATTGGTCGATTTGCTTATGATCATTAATAATACCCCTCTAAACTTCATCTCATTCTCCTTTCTTTCCAATTCTCCAAAATCCTTTTTTTCCTACTTTTCAGAAGTTTCTTCTTATTCCAGACCTCTCTTCTTAGGTCCTCATTTTTCAACCTAACCACCATCATTTCCCTTCCTCCCTCTACACCTCCACCTATCTTTCTCACCTCTTCGATCTCCGTCTTAACTCCAATACTACCAAATAATTCTTCCACCGCCGCCCTTCTCCTTCCTTCTTTCTTTTTACTCTCAGCGGATTACGCGCGCCGATTTTTCTGATTTGATTTTCGACGGACTTCTGACATTCTTGATGATTCGGATTTCTCGTGATGATCGTCGAGCCTGAAAAGTTGGATCTGATCCGACCTGCCTTTGCGACCGGATTTGGATCTGCACGACGACGGACGCAAGCGATGCTGGATTCTGATGGACGCCGGATTCTTTTTCTGGACGCGCGAGACGCGAGATGCTGCCGACGATCTCTGAGCGAGCCGAGCTTGAACTTTCGGCTGAGCGCGAGGATCTCTGCTTTCGACGAAATCTGGCATTCGATCTCGTGAATCCATGCCAGCGGGCATTTTCGCCGACCGAGCGCTTTAGGAGCGAGATGAGGTGAATTCAGGGCGACGGAGATTTATTGCTCGACAGCTTTCTGACGGATGGACGATTTATCTGAGCCGGATATTTTTGTTTTGCAGCGAGGAGCCGACGAGATGATTCTGAGCTTTCTGATGGGGATGCGCCGATGACGACGCCGATGATTTTACGACCGATAATTTGCCGATTCTGTTTCATTTTTCCACTTTCATCGACATGTTTAAACACAACGTCAATCCACCTCGAAGCATTCTTCTCGACACCGGAAACAGAAGTCCCTATTTATTATATTAAATAATTTATTATAATAAATAAATTTACTATATTATTAATATACTATTAATAAGTTAAATAGATTACATAATGCATTTTATAATAATATACACACATATATTATCTGTATCAGTAATTTTCAAAAAATTCTAACAAAATTTTAAAACACGTCACGCTAACAATCATCTCAAACTTCTTATCCTCCAGCGAATCTGTGGATTCGCATTATACGTCGCTTCTCGCTCATCTCTGAGCGTTTACATCTAAAGCGGGGAGCACACACTTTTGCATAAGCGCATAACCATAAACATAAAGAAATTGATTGGTCCACAAATATATGCATAAGGAAATGAACCAATCAATTTCCTTATGCTTATAATTATGCGCTTATGCAAAAGTGTGTGCTCCCCGTTTAAAAGATTCGGGCGATCGCGTCGCGTTCGACTCCTGAACAAAGCGAGTGGAAAGTTTTTTCTTTTATAATTTTGTTGTGTATGTGTATGTGTACAGGGGTTTTATTTAGTTTACAGAAAAAAATAATATTTATAAATAAATAATGCCGAAACAGTGTCGTGTAAATTTCTTTGATAAATGTATGTACAAAGCTTGTGCGAATAAAAAATCTGATGAAAAATTTATTCAGATTTCCGCTACAAACAGACGAAAGATTTTATCTATGGATACACAACAATGGTAAGTCATTATATATATATATATATATACAGGGTGTCCTAGACCACCCGTACACCCCTTTTCTTTTAAAAACTAAGCATTTTAAAGAAAGACGTTTTGAACAAAAATTGTATGGTTTTGAGGGGAACATAAGATGGTGTCATTGGTTTGACCTTGGATGGCATCGTTAAAGTCAAGTCAAGAAAACTTTTAATTTCTTAAATAGACTCCCCTATTTTTTATTGCATATTCTTATGTTGAGAGCTTTCCAAAACACTATAATAAAGTATTTTTTCATAAAGTACTTTTCGAGTTATAAGGCTTGAAAGTTACAATATTGTGACATAATATTTTGTTAAGTATTTATTTTTCAGATTCCTTATTTTTTTATTTTTGCAAACAATACGAATCAATTAATTATTATAATTAATGTAAAGAAACACATAATTTTCTTAAAGAAACACTTGTGTAAGGGCGTAGCTTGGCAGAGTACATAACACACTAATCTATAAAACTGGAGAACAATTTTAATGCCATTTACAATGAGTGCAATTCTTGTGTTCTTATTAAGAACAATATCTAAAATACCTGGAATATTACACGCTGTGTAATCTCTATAGGCATTCACATTTATGCATTAAGTTTCATTCTTACAGAATGTCTATTCACCAAGTATATATTGAATTATTTTCGACAAAGACTTAAATTTAACATATACCATCAGGAAAGAAGAGTATCGATTTTTTATTGCGTGATTGATAGTTATTGATAAAGCATTGTTGTCATTCGTGTGTGTCACTCCGTGTATCTCATTATTATCCTAACTTGCGACAGGCATTAGAACGCTTCTAGAACTTCCTCTTTTACTTTTGCAGCACGATTTGATGGAAGCAAAGCCTCCTATTTATGTACTTCTAATAGAACATTCCAAAAATTTGTTTTCCAAAAAAGTCGTAAAAGGTCAATTCGGGTTAATTCATATTCATTATTTTCAGTTTATCTAGCCATGTCTTATTCGAATGAAGAGGCATATGATATGTTGCTAATTTTGGGTGAGTGTCAAGGTACATTCGCTGCAGCTGAAAGATTGTGGCGAGAGCGATATCCTGATCGGATCCTGATTCTTCATTCGCGAAACGTTTTTTCACGTTTTTTTTGGCTATTCGAATCAAAACTAAAGGTGTTGTTCAGCCTCAATATAACAAAGATAGATAGATTTGTCGTCCAGTTAAGGATGAAAGAGCAGCAGAAGTTTTTGCATCGGCAGAACTGAATCCTCATGATTCTTTAAGACGGCGAGAACTAGATTCTAATATTACTCGTAATACTATTTCGCTCATTTTAAGGGAAAAAAATTTCACTCTTATAGGATGTCTGTTCACCAAGCATTAAATTATAACGATTTCCGACAAAGACTTGCATTTTGCAACTGGATAAGACAGCAGCTTGATTTTCATTTAAAAATTTTATTTTCTGACGAATGTACATTTAAAAGTGATGGATCTGTCAATACTTGGAATTACCGTTATTGGGCACAAGTTAATCCTCACTGGTTGAGAGAAATGGTTCATCAAAACGTTTGGAAAGTCAATGTTTGGTGCGACATTATTGGAAGTCAAATCGTAGGTCCTATTTTCTTCGATGAAAATCTGGTGAACGAAAACGGTGATACATATTCAGTCTTATTAGAGATAGATCTTCCTATCTTACTAGAAAATTTTCCTCTGCAATTGCGCCTAGACATGTGGTTCCAGCAAGATGTATGTCCATCACATACATTCAGAGTTGCTCGTGCAGCATTAAATGTTATGTTTCCTAACAGGTGGATAGGCAAATACGATCCTATAAATTATCCACCCCGATCATCAGATCTCACTGTCCTTGATTATTATTTGTAGGAAAGAATAAAAGACTTAGTTTACCGTGAACGCATGACTACGAGGGACAATACGATCTGTAGAATAAATGAAGCAATTCAATCTTTAGATGCTGATGAAATTCTTCGAGCAGCCAATAGCTTTCAAAATAGAGTAGATGCTTGCATTGCAGAAAATGGTGCTCAATTTGAACACATCGCTTGAGCAAACTCAAACACATAGCATGTACATACTGCATTCATCTCCGAATCGTGAGAGGCAAGGGGACTCACGTTAATCAAGCACCCCGAATCGTGAGAGGCAAGCGGACTCACGCAAATTAAACACCACCAATCATGAGAAGCTAAGCAAATAATGAATATGCAATAAACAATTACACAACAAGTGTTTCTCTAAGAAAATTATGTTTTATTTACATTAATTGATTTGTATCGTTTAAAAGCAAAAATAAAAAGTAAGGAATTTGAAAAATAAATACTTAACAAAATATTGTCCCAATACTGTAACTTTCAAGCCTTCTAACTCGAAAAGTACTTTATGAAAAAATACTTTATTATAGTGTTTTGGAAAGCTCTCAACATAAGAATATGCAATAAAAAATAGGGGAGTCTATTTAAGAAATTAAAAGTTTCCTTGACTTGACTTTAACGATGCCATCCAAGGTCAAACCAATGACACCATCTTATGTTTCCCTCAAATAACCATACAATTTTTGTTCAAAACATTTTTCTCTAAAATGCTTAGCTTTTGAAAGAAAAGGGGTGTACAGATCTAGAACACCCTGTATATATATATATATAACTGTAATTTAAAAATTTTTGTATTATTTTATAGTATACAAAAATTAAATTTTTCTAAGGAGTAAAGCTTGAAACAACTTGTTAGTTTAACAAAAATATAGTTTAGAATACATTTTTACAAAATGTTTCAAAAAAATGCAAAACAAAGATAAAACTTTAATAAAGAAGTTTTATTTCGGTATTTTTGTATTGTCATTAATCATTATAACGTAAAGATCGCAACCACAGTTGAAATAATTGCATAAATCTTCGACTAACAAATCTTATCATGGGGAAATCTACATGATGAAGCTTTCCTTTAAAGGTATCAGTTATGTTTTGTGTGTTAGACATCTTTTTTCTTAGATTTCTATTTTAAGATGTCTATTATTGCAAGTGATTTATGAAAAAAATCACAGTCTTACTTAAATTAAATCTCATTATCACACAGTATTCTGTATATATCTGTATGTACGATAAGTGTGTGTACCTTAGTATTTAACTTAGAATATCGTAACATTTTATATACTTCCTATACGTCATGAAATATCAGATATTAAAATTTTTAGAAATAAATATTGAATGTATTGTTTACTTTATAAATAATATTATTTTTAATTTATTTTTAATGCTATTTTTACTATTATTTTTTTATTAATTATTATATTATAATTAATAGATAAATAACTTTCAAATTTGACTTTTGTATTTATAAATTATATTAATAAAATATATCTAATATGTTATTTTTGCTGATATAAAAATTGAAAAAAATTTAATATTTACAACTTTACAATATTAACAACTTTGACAACTTGGAATTAAACTCGAGTTTTTATCGTGAAATCGATTATTCTTCGCTGAGCATACAATTGAAACATACCTTAACACTATCGATATTCACGGTACTCATTTGCCTTAAATTATGTGATTTTATTTTTCTTAAAATTAAAAATATTTTTTTATACTTGATACCCTTGTGATTTTGTTAAATTAATAGAAAAGGAAAAAAATTTTGTTGCATATTTTCTACATTATATACAAAATAATTTATTGACATATGTATACATACACAAAAGTACATATGTATATACATACACAAAAGACACAAATACACAATGAACAAAGATTACAAAAATATTATACCACAAATACACACACACACAATTGTTTTATTTGAAAATAATTATTTTATTTTCTATAATAATAGTTTGATCGAATTAAAAATGTAGTTTATTTTTATTAAAAAATTATTTTATTCTTTTTCCTTTATTTATCGCAAAAATAACATTTTATATAAAATTTTATATTATATACATAAAAAATGTTTCGTGTACATAGTATATGCTAAAACGAAAGATATTCCGTTAAATACTCTGAAATTAAAAAAAAAACAAAATATATTAATATGTTTAATTTTAAAAATGTCGCCAGTAAATAAATTAATAAACAAGTGTTTATACGACCAAACTGGCAATTTATTGTTTGATTATTATATCACGACGTTTCGACCATATGGTTTTGGTCCTTATCAAGTGAAAGTTATAATTAACAAGTAGAAAGAGAAAAATTGAAATGTCAAACTGACATTGTGTCAACCACTATGTTTGGAATACTGAGATCGACCAATCCAGCATAAAACGATTGCTCCTTAATTGTTTTCATATTGCTCCATTATTATTTTTATGATATATTGCACTTTTTATCAAAAATTAACAATTCGTATGTTGTTAGCTGACGACTAACACTTTTTTTAAATAATTATGTGTGAAATTGTATGAATTATTTTGTTTGTAGATGATTGTAGTACATTTATTTTTGTTTGTTAGTTTATAATTAATTTTTAATTAATTATTTAAAGTTTGAAATATACCAAAGTACATGCATGGACAAGTAGTACGCGCGGCGCGTATACGCGCACACACACACATATACACACAAAATAATAATGGAGAAATATGAAGCAATTAAGAAGCAATCGTTTTATGCTGGATATAGTTGTAAAAAACTATTAAAAATATGTTTTTGAGTAAAAATAATTTATTTTACGTTTTTTGTAAATATTTAAAAAAATATTAATTTTAAAATGGGAGCAATTGTGGATTCAGAGCAATTAGGGAGCAATCGTTTGAACTATTAATTATTAAAAAATACGAACTTCCAACGCTAACTTATTTCCGATGCACGGACGTGAATCAAATGACCGACGGCATTGTTACGTCTCAGACGTTCCTTTTCTCTCTATACCTCAATTAGTGAGAAAAAGATTGCTCTTTACTTTTATAGGATAACCTGTGTTATGTCTCAGCGACGCTCTTTTTCTCTCTATACCTCAGTTAGTGAGAAAAGGATTGCTCTCTACTTTTATGGGGCAACCTGCCTTCACCGGCTATACTCCAGGGACGCCGAGAAGTACGACTAATCTAGTGGATCTAGGGGAATGATGTAGACGCGGAACTAGTTGGTTACTGGGAAGTTTCACTAGGTATTTTAGGGATATGGGCGCAACTAAATATATGTAATTCGAAGATTAATCAGATTTAAAGAATAGAGAATTTTAATATTATAATAAAAGAAAGATATCGATTAAGGTTGCGTTTTATGGCAAGTCCGCTTATATTGCGGGTTCACCGTATGCAAGGGGCTTGTTACTTAAGATATATATATATATATATATATATTAATTAGAAACCGTAAAGCGAGGAGCACACACTTTTGCATAAGCGCATAACTATAAACATAAAGAAATTGATTGGTCCACAAATATATGCATAAGGAAATGAACCAATCAATTTCCTTATGCTTATAGTCATGCACTTATGCAAAAGTGTGTGCTCCCCGCTTTAGAGTCAGAGAATTAAGATTTGAAAAGGAACATTATAATAGAAATTAAGGGTAGTTAACAAATTGTGGACACTAAATAATAGAGAGTTAGTTAGATCGAATTAATTTATTATGAGAATTGTCTAAGAAATAAGGTCTTTTATTTAATATCAATACTTGATTATATTATGACTTTAAATTTCTGATAGAAAGAGAAGGGTTAGAAAAGAGGTCGAATGTCGTCAGGGGCACCGTAATAAGCGCTCGGCAACGATGGAATTTTAGGGAGAATGTGTAATGTCGCCAGGGCACCGTAATTAGCGCTCGGCAACTAGGTTCAAGGATTGGGTTGTGTTTAGAAAATTAGATAATAAATTTGATTTCAATTTAATCTCCTGTTGTCATTTCTTGTGGGAGGTTTTTAAATTGATAGGAAACGCAGCCAGGGCACCTCGATCAGCGCTCGGCAACTAGGTTTAAGGGTTATATAAAGAATTCAAAAAGAAAGGAGAAGGTCGCCAGGGCACCGTAAGCGCTCAGCAACGAGGTTTAAGGATTATATTCAGAATTTAGGAAGAAAGGAGGGAGTCGCCAGGGGCACCATAAGCGCTCGGCAACGAGGTCAAAATTTAGGAAAAATGGAAGGAGTCGCCAAGGGCACCATAAGCGCTCGGCAACGATGGATTTTCGGGAAAAAGAGCAAAGTGTTGCAAGATTAAGTCAAGTTCAAATGACAACAGTAGTGTATATTTTGCATGGAATTTATAAATCTTACTTAGTATTGATATTATGGGTGTGTTTTAAATAATAGTAGGATAATAGATTAAAGTTGACTGACTGGAAACTGTCAGCCACTTGCTAATGCTTGACAGAGGATTTCTTATTATTTAAAGGATGAAAAGGTAATTAAATGATATTAAGGGTTGTCAGTCAATTCAAATAAAGTTTCTAATATTTATGGAAAGATGGGAATTTGTAGTAATTGTAAGTACTTACCATGATGTGGCAGGAAAATCCTTCCTTCTGTTCAAGTTCGTATTCTGTTAGGCCCTTCTCTCGTCCTTTAAGACCTCGGTCGTGGATGAAGTAGGCCGGATAAAAGTACACAGACGTATGCACAAAGTTTTTTATTATTTCCTTAGTTTTACACAACTTAACACTGAATCGACAGTAATAATAATTAATATATTAATCAAAATGGTATAGTGAATAGTACGCGAACAATGAACGAATAATACGGAGCGAATACTTGTACGAAATAGTAATGAATTAGTAATGAATAATGTTAACTAAGAATAAATGATTCGAATGCTTGAAGAGCTCGTAATCGAATGCAAGAGTGAATGATCTGAATGGTTGAAGACTTCTTAATTGAATGCCGCTTAATTGAATGCAAGAGTGAATGATCTGAATGGTAGAAGACTTATTAATTGATTGCAAGAGTGAATGATCTGAATGGTTGAAGACTTCTTAATTGAATGCCCCGAAGGTTCGAAATCGCCGGCTTATATACTGTCGAAACAAAGGGTTTTCGGGCCGTGTGCAGATCACGCGTTGTGCTCTGGAAGGTTCTTAGAATGATTCAGTGGAGAACTTCCGAGAAGAAAGATTTTTAACAACAATTCTTCTGAGAATTGTCGATCGATATGTTTATCTGCCTATTAAGTTTCGGCGCTCGTGGTCGTAGCCGTCACGAGTCCGTTCGACTTATCGCTCGCAATATCAGGTTTCACTTATATGAGGCCTTTTATGCGCATTCTCTTCAGCTTAATTAATATTTTATAATATAAAATCCTTAATAATATGGTTAATATTTATGCTTATTAATTTATGGAATCATTTGTTCTATTTATTTCAGTTCTGATAATAAATTGGCAATTTATATAAAGTTATGGCATTCTATAGTTTAAAAAATATAGATATTTTAGATAACTTATATGTATTATATGTAATGTATATAATTTATGATTCCATAGAATATAAGCCTCTTAAATTTATGGTCGCTTGATCGATACTACAATAAAGCATATTAATTTTATTAAAATCATTTCTTTATGGAAGCATTCGCGCATTATGTAATAACCTGTTTTAATTAATATAATTTTAATTATTTATAAAGTATAATTGTATTGAATATAGTATTGAAAGTTTTATATGTGATGTTTTGGATAAAATAATTATAAATATTGTCAACAAATTATTATTATATACGTTTTATGATTCCATAAAGTACGGCGCATTTACTCCTCAATTTAAGAGTGAATAATTATTATATATATATTTGTCTGTACGATTAAATATTAAAATCTTAAAAGTTAGATATTAGTATCGATATTATCGAGTGTGAAACTCGCTCGCAAGTTCGTTCTTAAAGTAATCAGCACGTTAGTTCTAGAAAGTTACTGCTGTATAGCTAGCTAATTCTAAATAATGCTTCCTGATTCGTCGATCTAAGGAATTCCCAATTTCTTGCGCCATCGATTATTATTACTAAAGGGATTAAAATATATTCGGTTTTTAGGCTAAATAACCATATGGAATTAGAATGATAAGCGATTAATGAAATTAGTTAACGATTAAAATAAAAGCAAATGGATTACATAATTATTCCATAGGTATTTTGCAGGGATAAAAGCGGTACTTAATTACTAGCTAAAATATAGTTTTTAAAATTGGCAGGACGTTACATCTGCTTCCACCGGTTATACCCCAGGGACGCCGAGAGCTAGGACTAACCTAGTGGATCTAGGGAATAACGTGCACAGAACTAGTTGGTTACTAGGAGGTTTCACTAGGTATTTCAGGGATATAGGCACAACTATGTATAGGTAGTTCGAAGGTTAATCAGGTTTAAAGAATAGAATTTAGAGAATTAAGATTTGAAAAGGAATATTATAATAAAAATTAAAAGTAAATAAATTTGTGGAGACTAAATAATGGAATGTTAGTTAGATCGAATTAATTTATTATGAGAATTGTTTAAGGAATAAAGTCTTTTATTTAACCCTCTATGGGCCGAATTTTTGTTTTAAATCCAAAAAATTGGGGAACAAAAATCAGCAATTATAAACCTATATATGCAAGTTGAAGAGCCTAGCAACGGTAATAAATATTGATATTGGTTGTCTTGACAACGTTATAGAATTAAGATTTATGCGCCATCTCACGAAAAAGCCATAATTATTTGGTAAAATATCGATAAATTGAAATGTGACCTGAAAGTTAGACGGGCCCATAGAGGGTTAATATCAATATACTTGATTATATTATGACTCTAAATTTCTGATAAAAAGAGAAGGTTTAAAAAAGAGGTCGAATGTCGCCATCGGCACCGTAATAAGCGTTCGGCAACGATGGAATTTTAAGGAGAACGGGTAATGTCGCCAGGGCATCATGATCAGCGCTTGGCAACTAGATTTAAGGGATACATCAAGAATTCAGAAGGAAAGGAGGGGTCGCCAGGGACATCATAAGCGCTCGGTAACGATAGATTTTCGGGGAAAAGAACAAAGTGTTGCAAGATTAAGTCAAGTTCAAATGACAACAGTAGTGTATATTTTGCATGGAATTTATAAATCTTACTTAGTATTGATATTATGGGGGTGTTTCAAATAATAGTAGGATAATAGATTAAAGTTGACTGACTGGAAACTGTCAGTAACTTGCTAATGCTTGACAGAAGATTTCTTATTATTTAGAGGATGAAAAGGTAATTGAATGATATTAAGAGTTTTCAGTCAATTGAAATAAAGTTTCTAATATTTATGGAAAGACGGGGGTTTATAATAATTGTAAGTACTTACCGTGATGTGCCAGGAAAATCCTTCCTTCTGTTCAAGTCTTGGTCATACATTGTTAGGCCCTTCTCTCGTCCTTTAGGACATCGTGGATGAGATAGGCCGGATAAAAGTACACAGACGTATGCACAAAGTCTTTTATTATTTTTTTAATTTTTACACGACTTAAACACTGAATCGACAGTAATATCAATTAATGTGTTAATCGAAATTGTATAGCTAATAGTAACGAATACGCGAACAGATGCAGAGCGGATGAATGATTCAAAAATGATTTTGTTAGTGAATGAATTTAATAATGAACGAATAATACGGAGCGAATACTTGAACAATAATGTACGAAATAATAATGAAATAGTAATGAAGCACGACTACTGAATGCTCGTGAAATAATGCTTATGAAATACTGCGCTATAATGCTGACTATGAATGAATAAATGAATGCGGTTCGAAATCGCCGGCTTATATACTGTCAAAACGAAGGGTTTTCGGGCCTTGTGCAGATCACGCGTTGCGCTCTGGAATGTTCTTAGGATGATTCAGTGAATAACTTCCGAGAAAAAAGATTTTCAGCAACAATTCTTCTGAGAATTGTCGATCGATATACTTATCTGCCATTTAAGTTTCGGCGCTTGTGGTCGCGCATTTTTTTCAGCTTAATTAATATTTTATAATATAAAATTCTTAATAATATGGTTAATATTCATGCTTATTAATTTATGGAATCATTTGTTCTATTTATTTCAGTTCTGGTAATAAGTTGGAAATTATAAAGTTATAGCATTCTATAATTTAGAAAATAGTTATTTTAGATAATTATTATATGTAATGTATATAACTTATGATGATAATTTATGATCCATAGAATATAAGCCTCTTAAATTTATATTTATGATCGATTCGATCAATACTACAATAAAGTATATTAATTTTATAAAGATCATTTTTTTATGGAAACATTATATAATAACCTGTTTTAATTATTATAATTTTAATTATTTATAAGGTTAAATTGTATTGAATATAGTATTGAAAGTTTTGTATGTGATGTTTTGAATAAATATATAACATAAAAGAATTATAAATATTTTCAACAAGTTATTATTATATACGTTTTGATTGAAGTTATTATTATATACGTTGATTCCATAAAGTGCGGCGCATTTATTCCTCAATTTAAGAGTGAGTAGTTATTATGTATTTGTCTGTATGATTAAATATTAAAATCTTAAAAGGTAGATATTAGTATCGATATTATCGAGTGTGAAGCTCGCTTGCAAGTCCGTTATTAAAGTAATCAGCAGGTTAGTTCTAGAAAGTCACTGCTGTACATCTAGCTAGTTCTAAATAATGCTTCTTGATTCGTCGATCTAAGGAATTCTTAATTCTTTGCGTCATCGATTATTATTACTAAGGGAATTAAAATATATTCGGTTTTTAAGTTAAATAACCATATGAAACTAGAACAAAAACCAATTAATGAAATTTACCAACTGAAATAAAATGGATTAAATATTTGTTCTATATTCCATAGGTATTTTATAGGGATAAAAGCGGTACTTAATTACTAGCTAAAATATAGTTTTAAAATTGGCAGGACGTTACAGTATCGAAAAGTGTATATAGCTAAGTGTTTCCAATTCCTAAAAGTGGATGCACAGCGCTGTACTACGGCCTAGAGAAAGCGTCCTACAAAAATCGCCGGCATTGCCTTTCTCAGGCTTCTCTGCTTACATGATCAATCCCCTGGTCACAAAGTTCGCATGAAACTTCAGCTCCATAAAGTTAGCCGGTCAACATTCACTTTTATAATTTCTTTTTTACAAATCGTTTGTTCGTGATTGTTGGCCTAATTACGTTTGTTGGTTAATATTTTTTTTGAAAATACAAAAATAAAATTTTATGTGAAGTTAGCCGGAAAGATATTATTTTTATTTTAATCTTAGTTCACTCGATGCGCAATCGTTTGTTGGTCATGGAAAAATTAATTAAAACATTTGTTGGTTCATATTTGCCTTGAAAAACGAAAAAAAACTAATGCAATAATGGTGGCAGGAAAAGAATTGGTAAAACTTAAGATTAAGGGCGACCTCACCGATTTCAATAACCTCAATATATGTTGTCAAAGACATAATTCTGAATAACTTTTTCTCCTAATTTAATCGTCGCTCGTTGCTTGTTAAAAAATTATTAACAAAAAAGATTTGAAATGCATGGACAGGAAGCACGCGCGCGTGCGCGTACACACTCACACACATGGGGAGTGCAAGAGGGGCCTTCGGCTCCCCTCCTGCATCCACTCCGCCAGTAGGTTGGGTGGACCTTGCTTTACAATGTAGCATGTACTTTGTACCAACAAACGTTTTAATTAATTTTTCCGTGACCAACAAACGATTGTGCATCGATTGAACTAAGATTGAAACAAAAATAATATCTTTCCGGCTAACTTCACACAAAATTTTATTTTCGAATTTTCAAAAAAAAAATTAACCAACAAACGTTGTAATTAGGCTAATAATCACCAACAAACGACCAACAAACGATTTATAAAAAAAATTATTAAAGTGAATGTTGATCAGCTAACTTTATGGAGCTTGAAACTTTTAAGCGGGGAGCACACACTTTTGCATAAGCGCATAACAATAAGCATAAGGAAATTGATTGGTTCATTTCCTTATGCATATATTTGTGGACCAATCAATTTCTTTATGTTTATGGTTATGCGCTTATGCAAAAGTATGTGCTCCCCGCTTTTCACTTTTCACGTTTCCGCTCTAAGGAAAAAGTACATGATCGACCTCCCTAATACTCTTAAACGAGTTGGCGGCACTGATCGTCAGTAGTAAGTAGTAGGTATGCGTAAGTGTACGCAACACTGACGATGTTGACGTTTAATTTATCGTCGCAATCGCTATGAATATTACGTGAACTCAACGGATAATGCCAGTAACCTCTTCCTAGTAAACGGTGTAACGTTGTATGATTGCGTGCTCGTGCGCAAGTTTCGCGAGTCGTGAGATTCACGAACCGTAAATATGCGATCTTTGTACACACTAGGGCTTTGGCTCGATGCAAGATACGCCATGTTGGTTTGAAAGAATATCTTCCGAGTCGGTAGAATCTGTTTGGTGAGCGCATCGTTTCTGTATATATTCTGTATATCGCGAATGAACCCAGTGTGACGCACTCCAGACGATGGAAGAAACGAAGATTATCTATCACATGGATGATGAGGAGACACCGTACCTGGTAAAGCTCAATATATCGCCAGAGAGGGTAACCCTGGCCGATTTCAAGAATGTTTTAAATCGGCCGAATTATAAGTATTTCTTCAAATCAATGGACGATGACTTTGGGTAAGTGGTAATACTAAGCATTTCATTCTTATATTGCTAATTTGCTATATATTTGCTAATGTTGCTATATATTATGTAATGTAACATTATGTTACGTTGTATTGAATTCTACATTTGTTATGCATGACAACAAATTGTTCTTTTAATGTAAATCATTGTTCTGACAATCGGTATTGTAACACGTCGCGTGTGCATACATACCCGAATATCTACCTACCAAGGCATTCTTAACTCAGATTATTGAACAATTTTTTTTAAGGCGTATTATTATTCATACTCTCAACCTACTTGTATAATATAATTCTTATTAATATCTTCTGCTACTTTAAACAAGTTGACAGAATTTTGTTCCATGGTGACACTACAACAAATCTACAATGATTAGAAAGACACAATCATAATATATATTTAAAAGTTGACTCTGTTAAATATATACTTGTAAAATAGTGTACAGAGATATAAAGATTATGAACAACATTATTATATATTTATTAGTCCATAATAGCATATCGGAAATTGTTACTATAGGTTTGATATTGATAATACATGCTTCTGTACTAAATTTACTTGTTTTCTTGTTATATTAGTGTGGTAAAAGAGGAAATTATAGATGATGATGCTCATCTGCCATGTTTCAATGGTCGAGTTGTCTCTTGGGTAAGGTTCAATAATGTATTCGTTTTTTAATAAATGTTTAAATTTTTAAACAAAAATTCTGGCAAGGTAAATAATTTTAATACTTGGTCTCTCTATGAATCAGATATAAAATGACACATGTATATGAGCATTTTTATTCTCATAGTGAAATTTTCTCTATTTAAAATATGATTTTATAGATTATATTATTTAATGAAACAATACTTTTTGACAGCTGGTATCTGCCGAAGGTAGCAATGTCTCGGATGGTGCATCTCAATGTACAGACTCTATGGCACACAGTGAAGCAAAACATGATCGTGTAGATCATATAACTTCTGGACATGGTAACAGAGGAACAGCTCCACTTTCACACGACGATACATTGACAGAGACGGAAAGTATTATAAGCAGTCGACAAGGACATCATTTACATAAAAGCTCGAGACATCATTCAGAAAAATATGAAAAGTACAATAAATATAATGGTATGTTAAAGAGATATGATGCATTTTTATTAAATATCACAATATTAATATGTATATATATATATATATATATATATATATATATATATATTTTATTTTTAAATTATTTTACATATTTATAAAAAAGTTTGTAGGTAAACATTCTTGCACTTTAGGAAATACAACAAGAGATATTTAACATGAAATACTTTTTTTTATATTATTTTAAATTGCGAGAATTTTACAGGACTTCGTATAAATGGTCATTCAAAACATCGCTCTGGTCATGGATATGAAACTGCTTCCATTTTGAGTTCAGATTTAGAAACAACAACTTTTTTGGAATCTGATGACGATGCGAGTAGTCGTATCACGTCCACGACAGGTCGGCATACCAATATGAGTAGCACAGTTGATAGAGGCACTTTGGGTATGAATAAATTGAAATAATATGAAAAGATGTTATTAAGACTTCTTATAAAATCTTATATTGTATCCATATCTTAAATACAAAACCATGCGACTAATAAATTTCTTATTTTATTTTGGTATACACGAAATGCGAATTCATAAATTTTTCTTTCGACAGATCGGCGTCGACCACAAAGAAGACGGCGGCATAGATTACCACCCATGTCGCGAACGTCATCGTTTAGTAGTATTACTGACAGTACAATGTCTTTAAATATTATAACTGTTTCACTGAATATGGATACTGTTAATTTCCTTGGTATTAGTATTGTTGGGCAAAGTAATAAAGGTGGAGATGGAGGAATATATGTTGGTTCAATAATGAAAGGGTTAGTATGCATATTTCTGTCAAAATTTGCTTATGTGTTAGCAAGCTCATACTTAATTTGAAATTGAATTAAATCTCACCAACAATTTAGAGTAAAATAGTATAAAGTAAAATATTTCTGTTATACTATCGTGTATCATTTAATATGATATTAGTAAGTGAATAATTCAAGATTGTTTATTAATAATCTCTATACTAAATCATGGGAACAGAGCAGATTCTGTACTTTTGCTTTGTTATAGCTAGTATATAGCTAGTATCTATAATAAGGCTAATTGTATCAGAAATATGATATTTACAATCAGTATGTTATAAATAAGTGGTATAAATGATTTTTTGCTATACAACTTGCCTGAAATAGGGGAGCAGTTGCTTTAGATGGTCGAATAGAACCTGGTGACATGATTCTCCAAGTCAATGATATTAATTTCGAAAATATGTCTAATGACGAAGCGGTGAGAGTATTACGTGAAGTAGTGCAAAAACCAGGGTATGTGTATTAATTCAACTATATATATTTTTTTAATTATATAATTATTTATAGAGAATGTAGTTATATTATTTTTTTCTTTTTAGACCAATAAAACTTGTAGTTGCAAAATGTTGGGACCCAAATCCTAAAGGTTACTTTACGATACCTCGCACAGAACCGGTACGTCCCATAGATCCTGGTGCATGGGTAGCGCATACGGCCGCTATACGAGGTGAAGGTTTTCCGCCTCGTCCACCAAGTGCCACAACATTAACTTCAACATCGAGCAGTCTTGCGAGCACGCTGCCAGATACCGAACGTAAGTTATATGATGAGAAATGGTTTAACGCTAAGTTTCTGTGATATTAAATTAATGAAAATGTAAATTTGCAATATTATATATTATAAATGTTCTTACAATAAACCACTAATTCGTAAATTAATTAAAAGTTCAACAACTTTTAATTGAAAGTTTATATTTTAAATTAAAAAAAAAAGATTTTTATTTTTAATTGTTTTGAACATCAGAAATATATATTAAGCCTTCAAAACATTTTTCTTAAAAAAAAAAAAAAAATTAAAAAAATGAGATAATGGAAAAGAAGCAATTCGATAGATTCTATGTATACTGAATTGAGATATTTGATTCAGGACCTTTGGAAGAGCTTCATTTGACAGTCAATACTGACATGCCGACAGTAGTACGAGCAATGGCTCGATCTGATTCAGGCTTAGAGATACGCGATCGAATGTGGCTTAAAATTACCATTCCAAATGCATTTATCGGTGCGGATGTTGTGGATTGGCTGAATACACACGTAGAAGGATTTATTGATCGGCGCGATGCTAGGAAATATGCATCACTCATGCTAAAAGCTGGCTTTATTCGGCATACAGTGAACAAAATCACATTTTCCGAACAATGTTATTACATTTTTGGCGATCTATGTTCAGCCATGAGTAGCATGAAACTAGATTGTGATACAGTTGGTCCCTTGCCACCGCCAAATGCTTGGGACATGCCTTATTCGGGAACATATGCACCACACTCAGCGACTGGTTACAGTCCCATGCCATTTAATTTCACAAATGAGCCCACTGTCTATGGTTACCATCGAGAAGAGAGCGTGCATAGTGGTTCGGGTAAAACTGAGCATTTCTTTTATTTGTTTTATATTTAACAAAAAAATTTTTTTTTTTTTGGAACATATTTTATGTGTGTATATTGATATACATAGGTGGTAGCAGTGCAGGTAGTGAACGTATATGCAAAGAACCTATTCACGACTTAAAATCGTGCTCTTCGGCATCAGAATCAGAATTACATAATCCATCGATGCCGTCAATGCCAAGCAAAAATTCCGGCAATGGTAACGGATCGAATGGAAAAAGATCTAACGGAAGTCGCAGTCGTTCTAGTGGTTCCGAACAATCTGTTCAAACAGGAACAGGATCAGGGAATCAGCAGAATCAACAAGATTTATCTGGTAGTAGACAGTCATTTCGCATTGCAATGGGGAATCCTTGTGAATTCTTTGTCGATGTTATGTAGATGTTGTAAATAGAAAAAATATGTAGTACAGGATATAGCTAACTATGTCGTGAACAAATACTTTGAATTGTTTTATTTATGCGAGCATGCGTTATATCATCATCCTATGCTTGCAAAATTAAAATTAAAAAATATCAGAATTTTATTTTTTCAGTTTTTCTTATACTCTTGTTTATACTTTTCTATCTTCTATTATATAAATTATTACATGCACTCAAAATTCATGAATGAAATTTTAATTGCTGTCGCTTCTCTCATGTTCAAAGTATTTATTCACTAATTCGATTTAGCAAATTTGAGGATAAGATAGTCTGAAAAGTTTTTAATTCATTTCATACATATCTTTATACATTATCGTTTGTATTTCATTCTGATTCTGCATCTTGCATAACAGTATTTTAAAAAGTTGCGTTTGTTAAGGTTATTTAGAGATATATTTTGCATGTAACAAAGAAATATAATTTGAAAATGTTATATTACAATATAAGATCAAAATAAGCAAAAAAAAATGAAAAAAAAGTGTCTTGTTTTATATACACAATAAGTTGTAGAACTTACAAATGCTTGTTCTCTTGTATAATATTTGATATATAAAATTGACGTCTTTCCTATTTTAGTTATTACATATCCATATAAATAATATAAGCAGTTTTATGTTAACTTTCTATGCCATTAAAAAAGATCTTTGACATACACACTGTAATTATAATTACATATTAATAAGAGTGTATAAAACTTGTATGAGAGAATTTGAAATCGAGCATCAAAGCATAAATATTGTTCTCATAACAACAAAATGTTGTCTCTCTGCATGATGCATCTTCTAAAACTTGTTTAGTTATTTATTTTCTGTGTCTCGTAGTACTATAAAAACAATTATATACATACAAATGTCTATTATAACATGTTATTATATATTTACACATAATTGTGCACGCTTCATTGCAAGTGTAATGTTATGTAACTATGATGTGGTAAACTTATTACTTTTTGAGCAGCACAATTGCACAAGACAAAACACATAAATGATCATGTAAATAACATGGTTACCTTAATGAATGATTCAAATATTATTAAGATTTGCAATTATCTTTCTGCACATGCATGTAATTTATGTCATATGTATAGGGAGATATGTGCATATATCTATTAATATTTTTTAATTGATTGCGTTTTAGGACTATCTACAACAATGGGGCAGCTATTTCTTTAAAATCGAGAAGATATTATTTCTTAATATTTTTGTCCTTCTCCTCCTCCTCACCAAATAATTTATTTTTATTTTGAAAATGTTTGGTACATTATGTAAAAATATTGTCTTGTGTATAGAAATTGTTTGTCCTCGTTAACTAGTTAGAAAAAAAAACTTACGACGTCCACATATATAAATTTTTATACATAGTGTGTGTACCCATTGATAAAAGTTTTTATATATTAAATCGTAAAATCGAAAGTATAAATCGAACTTTTTACGATATACGTCATTATATTAAATTCAATAAAGTGTACATATATGCAAATTATGCTCATATTAAATGTGCCATCTTATCAATGTTAGAAAGATAGAAAGCTACAAGATTTTATTTATATAGATGTTTGCAGATATATTCTTAGATTATTTTGTCATTGTTACACTCATATTTTACAATTAGTAATAAAACTTTCATATATGTTTTAAGTTTTTAAATATTACTTTAATATTGTCAACATGCAAAACTTTTTTATGTATGTCTTGCCATTATGTCAAATTTATTTAGTACATTGCTGTAAAGAGAAGATGTCTTTCTATGCTCGATTTTATGCTTTAATATAAAAAGTGTTATATTATTATATACAGAGTGTCCGGCGTCAATCGCATCATCCGTCATATACAGGTAGAGCAGATAAAAACTGAAGAAAAAAGTCCTGTACCATTTTTTTCTATAACGCTTAATAAGAGAGTTTTTAGGCGATTTTTGGCCATCGTTTGGTATATGTATCAATATGTATCAGAATGTTTTCGCGTGGTTAGTAATTTGTGATAGAGACGTGGCTAATTATTTTGGTATTTATCAGTTGATAGCACGCTATACCGAGCAGTGAAGCAGGGTATATATTGTTAGTTACTGATACATGTATCAAAATAAGCTCCACCCCTATCAATGACAACTTTGGTACATGTACCAAACAATCGCCAAAAATCGCCTATTATTGAGTGAAGTCTGATCTATCATCGCCAATTTATTATACAAAAAAATGGTACAAGACTTTTCTTAATTTTATCTGCTCTACCTGCACACGGGTGATACGATTGACGCCGGACAACTTGTACAGCGCACAAGAGAACTTTAAATTCCTATGATATAATTTTCTATACATTAAAGTCACTCTTTTTTTTCTTTTTATTATATCAATATAATAATAGCAAAAAATATTTTTAATTTTATTTGTTGCACATTATTTATATAGAAAAAAGTAAACATTAGTTTGTGTGTACAATGCTCTACCATTTGATGATATATTGATACAATAATAGCCAAATATAGCTTCATATGCATATATATACCTGTATATGTGTAGTATATGCATGGATGTATAAATATATAAACACACACACACACATATATATGTATATACATATATACAAAATACATACATATGTACAAAAAAATATTCTAAAACTATTTATATGTAAAATATCTTTTATTGATTAGAAATATAAATATTTTAACAAAAACAATTAAATATTTTGACAAAAAGCTTTGTTTCGTTATAATTGTTAAATTTTATCTGGTATTTTATTATGAAGCTATATTTGTGTGCAATGTAAATGTTATGCAATTTTCCTAATTAATATAATTACATCTTTTATTTAATTATAATATAAATCATTGTATGACTTGTTAATTTCTTCTTTAATATGATCTCAACTTGATAAAATTGATTCATAAAATATCACTTTTTTTTTATAAAAAAAGATGTATTTACGTGTATTATTTATCGTTATATCAATGTTGCGGAAAATTGCATGATACATTAATTATGAGTTACATACATTTAATTATATATAATAAACTATAATTAACTTAATAACTATTAATAAACTATAATTTTAATATTTATAATAAGCGGATGTACGAAACTTGTCGATTTGTATCACGATGTCATGACAATATTAATAATTTTATTGTATTATGTAAATCTCACATATACTTATGTTACAGACAGGTTGTGCAATACATTTCACAAATTTTAAGATTTTTGCTATTTGTTATGTATTAATTTAACATTGCAAATAGATGGAGTCAGTATAAATTTTTCTGAAATCGTATATTCATTAATTAAAAGTGTTTTAGATTGCCTTTTACTATTTGTATCGCCTCCCTGTTCTGAAGAAAATGTATTAAAAATTTTCATGCTTTTGAACATTATATCGCTAGTATATACATATTGCACTATCTCAGATATGTAACCGAGATATTTTTGTGCTTTGTGCTGCGCGCTGATGGTTGATGCAGGGCGGCGTCTGCACGAGGAGACTCATACACAAACTAGTGATTTGGACAACAATAGCAGAGACGATATCTGTGAGTGCAATTTTATTTTATCACACTTATAATAGTTTGCTATGTTTTTACACTATTTTTCGCTCAATTTATATCATTATACATATATACAGTTAAAGATAATTCTCTGATACTTTTTATGTGTATATTTTATTAGCAGTGTTTACTTGCTAAATTAATTAAAAGTAACAAGCAGTTTTTTCCATGTATATATAACATAGTTTTAATTCGGAACACTTTTTATTATCTGCTTTATATAAATCTAGCAACTATGTAACTTGAGAAACTTTGTTTGCTTGATCGTGCTTTATATTCATTTATATTTATATTATATTAAAATATAAAGTGTTTTCTTTTTTATTTTTTGCAGATGAGGAAGACATTTTGGAGTATCAGTTTCTACATAAGTGAGAAGATCTTTTTTAATGTATACACATAATGATGGTAACATGAGTCAAACAAATGATTAAGATATATTTCCATTGACTTTTTATTAATTGGATGGAAGTAGCACACATGCAAAACATATATTTATATATTTAATAGGCCAATTTTGATATCATAGAAAGTAAAAAATTAAAATTCATAATTATGATTTACATATAAGATATATAAATATATATATATATATATATATATATATATATATATATATATATATATATATAATGGCTATACATAATAAAATTAAGAAAATTAAGAATAAAGATATCATCATGGTAATTAAAATTTGTTTAAGAATGTTAGTATAACTCACATTTTATTTTTTTTCTATTAAAACATTTACATTTTTCTATAAAAAAAAGAAAGAGAGAATAATAGAATATTATACAAAAATTAGCTCTCACGTATATACTTAATAAAAAGAAATACATTTATACATGATATCGAGAACAGGAATATGTAAACAATTGAAATGCAAATTATATTTAAGGGAAGAAAGTTACTCACATACCATTTTGTCACATCAGTTTTGATGTAATTTTTTTTTTTAATTTATACATTATTAATATATTGCCGATAATACATAAACAAATTGTAAAAATAGAATTGTGTGATTGATAAAAGCGTTTCCTATTTATGTAAATTGACGTATGCATGTCGTGCACACGATATATGTATAATATGAGCTGAGATTAAAAATTTCAAATGTTTGTCAAATATTAAAGAATTTTTATCGCCATCTAACCGGATTTATATAGTAAGCATAGTTTCAAAACTTGGTAGACTTGTAAAATTAAATATCAGAGCTTAAAAGATAAAGAAATCCTCGAAAAATCTTATATATAAATTAGAAAATAATCTATAATGATTTCTATGATTATGAGGTTGCTTCTTATGTTTATTGTAATATGCTTTATCCAACATTCTATATGAAAATGATTTTTATTCTCTTTCATATAAGTTTATCTTAGTAAAGTTTACGTAATCTCTTTTTTAACTATATATCTTTTAGAATAATATACAAAATATGTTAAATACATTAAATCGATATTCTTTTTGTTTTATACATTTAGAAATTGCTATAGACTTTTTTAAATGAATCAAAGGTCCACTTAAATGAAGTAAGTTTCATTATACGGACTATAGTTGAGATAAATTGTGTCACATAGTGTAGATCAATGCGCAAACTATGTTTTATATATATATACATATATATATATATATATATATATATATATATATATATATTACGTTTTACCATACCGAACATTTGTTCATAGGATTCATTGGAGAACCAAGAGGGCAGTTAAATACTTGAGCAAAGTCCTTGGAATTGCAGAGCGTACCGATCACTCGAAACTTACCGGGCGAATGTACAGCTGTTTTTAGTTTATTTCTAGTTGCCTCGGGACGCATTGAACCGCACCAAACTTGAGCAAAATTCAAAAAGAATAATTGTTTACCTGTCGCACTTATTCCGGGTAATGTTTCGTCTTTCTCTTCATTCAAGCGTAACCATCTCTCATATGCCTGCAAAGAAATATAAATATTTTAATTCGAAAAATTTGAATTTATTTTTGTTAAAGATTTTCAAAAGCGAAATTACTCTAAACGCTTGTTTAATACCGCCATTATCGGCAATATTTTCCCCTTGCGTATTAACGCCATCTATCTGCATTTCAACTTCCGTTACGGTATAACGTGCATATTGATCTATGATAAAAAAAATTGATTACAAGATTAAAAACATGTATAACGCTATCTTATCTATTAGCATTTTTCTATTAGCCAAATAAAATTTTATTTTATTTTCCTCTACCGATAAGACATTGCGCTCTCCGGTGAAAACCATCGATTGCTTCGTCTTTCCACCACCTATGAAGATTCCCATCTTTGTCAAACAATCTACCTTTGTCATCAAATCCATGAGTAATTTCATGTCCAATCACGACGCCAATTCCGCCATAATTTAAACTTCGTGGAAAAAATCTATGATAAAAAGGAGGCTGTAGTATGCCCGCTGGAAACACTAAGAAAAAGGGCAGAGAGAGAGAATAGAAATTTGAATAATTTTTAAAAAGATTAATTTTTTAAAATAACAAATTAATAATTAAAGGGGCTCGAATATTAAATATCAATAAGTAAACAAGATAAAAAGGCTAATTGGACCCCGGACATAGTGTTTTACGCGTATAAAATTATCTATTTAAAAAACGTTATGTCAAAACATCATTTAAAAAAATAAAATTAATCCAAACATTTCGGCCCTCTTCGGGTCCTTATCAATAGTAATCGATTAGTGCGTATAAAATAATATTCATTCGCGATCGAGAACAGAACGCTGTGAGAAACTTAAGATTTTTCTATCTTAAGTTTCTCACAGCGTTTCGTTCTCGATTTCGAATGAATATTGTTTATACGCACTAATCGATTACCATTTCTAAGGACTCGAAGAAGGCCGAAACGTTTGAATTAATTTTATTTTTTTAGACTGTGTTTGACACATGCTTTTTAAATAGATAACTTATTTTTACACGCAGACTTATTTTTATACGCATAAAACACTGCGTCCGGTCTCCAATTGGCCTTTTTATCTTGTTTATTTATTGATTAATTTTTCTTTCTTAATACACGAATTAGTGAGAAAAATAAAGAACATGCAAATTTTCTTAAATAAAATTAAACTGACTTATCTGATTCTTGTTGCGACTGTAATAAGCATTCACGATCGCTGGAGCAGTATTCCATAAAGTTTTATTGACACTGTTTCCAAGACGATCTTGTTCAACTCGAGTCAAGTGTTGCAAGATATTTAAAGTGTTTTCAAAATATTTATCTGGTCGTATCACAACCTGCATCAAATATATTAATAATCTTTCGGTCTCTCTCTCTCTTTCTCTCATTCTCTCTCTCTCTCCCTCTCTCTCTCTCTCTTCTCTTTATATATATATATATATATATATATATATATATATATATATATATATACAGAGTGTCCGGCGTCAATCGCATCACCCGTCGTGTGCAGGTAGAGCACGCAAAACTGAAGAGAAAAGTCCTGTACCATTTTTTTGTATAACGTTTAGTAAAAGAGTTATTATTGAGTGAAATCTGGCCTATCATCGCCGATCTTCAGCCAGGCACACGTCGGTGAGCGCTCACGCACATTACCAGGCGCGCGGTTCACCAACCGTGCGTTCAGCTAAGGATCGGCGATGATAAGCCAGACTTCACTCAATAATAACTTTCTTATTAAGCGTTATAGAAAAAAATGATACAGAACTTTTCTCCTCACTTTTATCTGCTTTATCTGCTTACGATATATATATATATATATATATATATATATATATATATATATATATGTATATACAGGATGTCCGTCAATCGCATCACCGGTTGTGTGCAGGTAGAGCAGATAAAACTGAAAAGAAAAGTTCTGTATCACTTTGCTATTTTTGTAATAATTTCCGAGAAATTAATTAAAAAGGTTGACCAATTCGTGTGAGTATAAGCGCGCGGCGAGAAAAGATGGCCCAAAGGCAACCCAAAAGTTTGTGGTCGCTAGGTGCGCGACAAAATTTTAGGATGAGCACTCTATAGATAACAACGGTTATATACGAGCGATACATAACAATAGATTCTCGCGTCCTAGCAACCATACATCAAAGAGTCGTGCCTTTTTACTGCGCGCTTATACTCACGCGAATTGGTCTTTCGCGTATCCTTCTCGTCGCGAGGCCGAACTTTTCGTTGCCGTGCGACACTATGAAGCTCGACGTTGTCATGTCTAAAGCGTACGTCCCATAATCTAGCCGCGCGATAGCCGCACGAAACGCGTGCTTATTCGCCAATATCTTTTAATTGATATTTCAATAATTATTGCGAAAATTTCAAAATGGTAAAAGACTTTTCTGTTCAATTTACTGTCCTCTACCCGCTCACGAGCGTTGACACAATCTTTGCAGGACACCCTGTATATATATATATATACACTATATATAAGACATCCCAAAACTACCGACTTTCTCTTAATGGCAAATTCATTAGAGAATTTCAAGACAAAAATCTTAATACAAAAATGTCGCTATAATAGTTTTTAAACGGGATTATATTTTACGAATGAGGTGGTTGAAGTTTTGCGTGCTCAGGCACGATGAAAAAAGTGCTCTATAAATGGAATATCCTTTTTATGATATGATTATCGTATAAATTTATAATAGCATTATCATATATACCATTATATATATACTCTCGCTTCCCAACGCATTGCATTACATCTTTTTGCGAATAATGGACAAGAACCAAAGGCATCTCAAAAATGATTCAAAAATTTGCGACATGTTTCAATTTCAACTGTCAAAGTGTCGATCAATGTTACAATGAAGATGTCTACTTATGATATGTTATGAAAACGGTTACAATTTTGTATTTCATTACAAAAATTCTAAAATATTCAAAAATTCAAAATACATGAATGTCAAATCTAATTCTATTACAATTTATTTGTCTCGCATAGCATATCATAGCAGATACCTTCATGATTATATTGATCGATCACTTAGATAGCTGAAGTTAAAACATGTCGCAAAATTTTACTTGAATCATTTTCTAGATGCCTTTAGTTCTCGCATTCATTATTCGTAAAGAAAATGTACTAATGTAATGTAGCGAGAGAAGCGAGAAAACATATAATGACACTGCTATTGTAAATTTATATGATAATCATAAAAAGGGTATCCCATTTATAGAGCACTTTTTTTGCTTGTTATTTTGCCGTGCTTAAACGTGCGCAAAATCTCAGCTCTTATTCGTAAAATATAATTGCTTCCCGTTTAAAAACTATTATAGTCTCGACATTTTTATATTAACATTTTTAGCTTGAAATATTCTAAGAAATCTGCCATTAAGAGAAAGTTCGGTAATTTTGGAACACTTTGTGTGTGTATATATATATATATATATATATATATATATATATATATATATAAGTATATATGTTTCTTACAAAATATATGTATATATATATGTCTAATATAAAAGTATATTACATCTTTGTAACGTTCATTCAATAGATATGGTTGTAGAATAAAATCTGGATAACCGATTCTTAACGACATAGCATTCACTTTCTCAGTCGCCAAACGCTTTGTGTCATCGTCGATCCAACTGGTTTTATCAAGTAATTCTCTAAATGATCGCTGTATCTCTCGAGTCATCGATAATGTCTATTAATGAAGAAAACATGCCCTTTCAACTCATATCTAGTAATAATATATATTATGGGCGAAGAGTTCGCAAGGTATGCAGAGCCGACATTGTCTAGGGGATTTCATATGGGTTTGCAACTTTCTGCGTGAAGTGAGATTCATTCCATATCACCCTGTTCTTCGGATGCGAAACGAAGTTTATAATTATGCAATTTCATATGAGTTTGCAACTTTTTATGCAAAGCGAGGTTTAGCTCACTCGATGCTTTGAATGAGACCGGGCTATGTCAGTTCATAAATTATTTCAGCGGGTTTTGCTTAAGAGTGTTATGCAATGTTGACATGGCCAATGTCTGCTCTGCACAGTTTGCGGACTTCGCCTGTAATATGTATATAGGATGAGAATCATAAATATGTTTTAAACTTCGTGAGCATTCCTGGATAAAAATATGAACAAATATTCTTATGAACATTAGGCCGAAAATGCTTCGTTATCGAAATAATATGAACACAAATATAGATTTTATAATCACTGAGTTTCAGATGAGATTTTTTTTCCACGCTGTTGTGTCTCTAATGTTTTAATTCTGGGATAGTTTTTATCAGCACAATTGCTGCTACAATTCACTGAAAGAAGGAGGAAGGCGGTTTTAATATAGGTCCCTGTATTTCACTACAGTAAAAAAGACAAGGTAACTAAAAATCTATATACACTTTATAATCAAGTCAGTATACTTGAGATAGTTGAAACGAGCAATATTATTCTTTCATTACTTTCTTTCATTTATTGTAATAGTGTACTTTCAGCATCTTTTATAAATAAAAAAATGCTTATCTGAAATTTTTAAATAAAATCATTCCTTATTGATACCTATTTCCATTATCCATTATTTCAATAACAAAGCATTTTCAGCCTATTGTTCATAGTTTTTATCCAGGAACACGTTTACAAAATTTTAAAACATACTTATTATGATTTATCCTGTATATATATATATATATATATATATATATATATATATATAAATTCCATTTCATTAATTTTATGGCTACTCTCTCAGGAAATACTCACATCGTTTTTACTGTTTTCATCAAAATACTTTTTGACAAACATTGAACCAACCGCCATACCCATATTGGAATTGACTTGAGTTACGCAGTTTTTCCATCTTAATGGCGCTTGCTCTCTACCGAATAAAATATAATAAAATTTCTGTTTGACCTCTTGGAAACGATCGTCTAAATTGTTCACTCTGTGCCGCACAAATCTCCATAAAAGATAATTCGCCACTGTTCTACAAAAGTAACAAATTGTTTGTAATGTTTTGTATTGAAAATACAAAATTTATATAGCAAAATGCGAAAGTTATAAAATATGATATTACCTAGGTTGTGTTTTTGAAAGTAAAACAACCAAATCTTGAATATATTGCAATGCGAATACAACGACTGGCTCAGAAAAATTTACTTGTCGATTCAAAACGATTGACAAATAACGATGCCAATCAATTTGTGGTACGAGTATCTTTAATTCACCTATACTCATTCGTTGATACAGCTCCGAGAAATTTCGTCTTTCGTCTGATGACGATGTAATCTACAAGGCCAATAATTATAGGATCAAAAATCTGAGCGAAATTATGCATAATATATAATATGTGCGCGATATATAATATATATCGCACACAATATGTATATATACAAATATAATAATGAATGATATGTACTGTTGCGAGCTGCGTTTCGAATTCAATCACTTCTTCAGCATGCATAGTCGCATTATCTAAAGATGCACCGAGTAAAATTGCAATCTTTATTAAATAATCCTTGTAAGCTTCTAAATAAACTGCGTTAGATGATTGAAGGAAATAATCTCTCGTAGGAAGTCCGAGCGATGTTTGATCAAACTATAAAAGAAATCTTTTGATATTTATGGCAAAACATGACAAGATAAGTTGTGTTACCTGTATTACGTATTTGTTGCTGTTTTTAATATCTGGACCCACCCATTCTGAAATTAATACGTCGTTATTGTATAATCGAAGTTTTGCAGTCAGGAGAAGCCAGTCAAATTTGTCGGGGTCCCAGTCTGGCCTTAGAATCGGCCAACCGCCAAGTTCATCCACAAGTTGGATAAGTGGTCTTTCCATACGTTGCTCCAAAATCTCTAGCCACATTCTTGTCGTATTAAGTAATTCGCGCAAATATGTGTGCAATGTCTTGCCTACCTACCGTAGTTCATGCAGCTTTGAAATAAATGTTTCGCCTTTACCGTAGCATCATCAGCATCTAATTCATCGATATTATATAATATCGGTTCCTCTAATAATTCTTTGAGTACGAAATCCAATGATTCTCTCAGCATTTCAAAGGTATCATAGCCAGCCTTGTCTTTTGGGATAGGATTGAGTTTCGCCCAATTACCACAAGCATATTGATAGAAATCTTTACATGGATCTACACTCTTATCCATATATTTCAGCATTGTTTGTGCTGCATTCAATAAACTCTTTTTAGTTTTCGATATATTACCAATGTTTTATCAACCAATATTATAATAATGCGGAATTATAAAAGAGATATTTTATAAAAGAGATATACCTCGAATCTCTCTGATACTTTTAACATTTCCTTCGCCTTTCCAGAATGTATGAAAATCAAGCATTTTGTCCTCGATAGAATCATGTCCAACAGTCACTGACAACCGTGTTTTGGTATCATTGATGAAAATAGAGAATCTATCTTCTTTTCTCATAACTGATTCCTCTTTCAACCGTTCTTCAATATTTATGCCCTCGTACTTATTATTATAATGTGGTATCGCCTCTTCATTCTTTCTGGAATATATTAAAAAATTCATCATGTGTGTGATTAAGAAAGCTAATTGAAATCTAAAAAAGATAAAATTAGAATAATGGATCAGAATTGATTAAAGTACTACATTGACTTGGAATAATGATGGTTGTTTATTCCACTACTTTCATATGTATCATCAACTTCTACTTCTAAATAATAATCGCTTAAGAAATTATCTAGTTCTTCATCAACATTCTGCGCGTTGCTCGTTTCGATTATGTCGTCATCCTTCATCTATATAACATTGATTGTGACAATTGAATGCATTTTTTAAACAAAGTAATCACAAGTCTCAAATTATCCTTTCATACATAAAATGCATGAAAAAGAAGAGTTATTACAAATTAAAAATGACCAATTATCTCCGATGGATTCTTTTAATATCGTAAGAAAATATCAAAAGTAGATTTATAGCTAAAAGAAATATTAAAAATACTTTTCTTAAATTTAATTTTAAGTAAATATGCTTTTGATAAATATATAAGAATTACGAATACTCATACATTTGTGAAAATATTACTAAATTTCCAAAACACAAAATCATCATACTTATGTACCTTTATTCCTTCGATATAATTCATATCTGAAAAAGATCTTTCCACTGTATCATTTTTTCTATCTAACTTCTTCCTCAAAAAAGAATCTGTCAATTTGTCATTAATTAAATATGGATATAACGAGGACATTACTCGATCGTCTGATTCGCTGCCATTTGTGCGATTCTCCTGAAAAAAATCGTTTTCGGAATTTTTTGTTTGTGCCGTGTATAAATAAATTCAAGAGTATGGAAACAGGACAAAGAGAGAAGAAAGAATAATGAAGAGACAAGGAAAAAGGAAGAAAGAAGAAAAAGGAAAAAGGAAGATTTCAAATTAAAGATCGAAATTTGAGATTGCTTTGAATTTGCTTAAAGATGAAATACCCCATTAATGTCTCTCTTTTGTCGCTGGGACGCGGATCGAAGCGGAGGATGCACATCTACAGGTACATAACTCGTTTTCATATCGGGAAGTAAAACTCGATCCTCGTCTTCGGTTTCTTCGGCTCCACGTTCTATGTCATTGCGATTGGTAGCTAATAAATACGTAAAATTAATCATTCACAAACATTCTTCAAGAACGTGTAGTTTAAGATCTTTTATCCTCATAATGCATTATGAAATAATTCAATATAAAGACTTAATAATTCAATATAATCTTCTTTTTTATAATGCAATTTTATAATAAGTTTGATATAATTTGGTATAATAATTGAGATTTGAATAAAAATTGAGATTTATGTTTTTATATATGCTATTTCACATATGCCTTTCATTTATTATTATGGCAAATAGTAACAAAACTAATTAACTTTTTAGCTTTGTTTTGCATTATGTTTTGCATGTGTGTATATTATGCTTGTATGTATTCAATATTTTATCAAAATGCCATTTAATTAAATAAATATTTTTGATTTTATTATAGTAATTGTTAAGTAAAATCGCAAATTTTTCTGTGTATGTTTATCAATAATAATGGAAATTCTTAATTTTGTTTTGATGTTTGTGTAACTATCATATATTTGCGACCAAACTTACACCAAGAGATGTCATCTTCGATCTTTTGTTTATCCTGTTCCTGCATTCCATAGGTGGAAAACATTTGTGACTCAGAAACTTTTACTGTAGTTTGAAAATGTGACAGAGCGATACACACTATAATAATCGGTAATAATACGGCGGGTATCAGGAGCATTAGTTTGACACAAAAACGCCATGCTTCACTTCCGTCGGTACACCATCTGCATTTTGCGAAAAAGTCACTCACTTGATAAAAATACGGGAAATTTAATCTGAAATTTGTAGAAAACAAACAATGCAATACTTGAGACACACACTTTAGTCTACCAGTCTCTTTGTTGATAGCCAATCTGCACGACGGGCACGATTCATCACTAAAAGAGTTATCGTCATTGAACTGATTCAAACTACTGCCACTTCGCATTTTTTCTGAAAATAATACGTGAGTAATGACGTATAGATAAAAAAATTAATATCAATAAATTGCATTTATATATTAGTAATCAAAAGCAGCATATAAATGTATGGACATATTATTTTTAAAAACTTGTTTCATAAAATTATGCTGGCCGAAGAATCGCTGAATAAATAAACCGCGATGTAAATAAAGCAATGAATGAGCTATTATTTAAGCATCAGCTAATGAGATATATATAAATAACATATATCTCAAGATTCGTTCATTTATTTGTTTGCTCGCTTGCTCAAAAAAATTAAGAGTTTAACAACATCAGTAAGAAGACAGAACAAATAAACAGGATTTAGTATAATATTGCGTGTACCATGTCCGCTGATATATCTATTGTGATACTCATCTTAGTAAAAAATAAAAAATATATAGGAGATAATATAGAAGATATTTTTTACACATCTATTTTTCACATCTTATTGTTTCTTATTAAATTGTATAAAAGATATAGAGAAATAGAAAAATATATTTTGCCTGGACTTTATATTTTATATACTGTAGAATTTGTGTAATCTTAAAGACTAAGTATAAAAAAAAAATTTATAACATATTTTTATAATGACTTCCTCTACTATTCTCAATGTAATAACCGATTACATACACATACAATACAACATACAATAAAATAAATTCTTTCCTATAAGGAAAAGTAAAACTACCAAAAAATTGAAAAAAATTATTAGGCTATAGCTATATTTCATGAATTCAAAAAATAAGAAAATCAATTATGCTAAAATGATAAACAAGCTCTACTCAATTATCTTATAATCTTACAGTATATAGCATTTATTATTTATCGACTGTCATATAAATGCACAAGTAATTAAAGATTAACTAAAAAAATGTTAATTAAAGAACGTAATAATAAATTCTGATAGGAGCATTGTGTATAAGAATAAGCAAAGAAATTCAAAGTGTATATTCAAAAGCAAATCTCTGAAAGCTGAAAAAGAATAGATTTATTTTATACATAAATTTTCGAGTCAAAATTTAAATAGTTTTTTTAATAAATTATAAATTTTTTAGCTATTTTCTATCCAAGTATTGTGAGAAAAAATAATTGTAATTTATCGAAGAAAAAGCGAACTTACCAAGTCTTTACTGCGAAATTATTTAACTTATTCTCGCAAACAGTACAATGGTTTATCCGTACTTCAAATCAATGAATCTCAGTGTGTACAACGTACTCTTTTAATAATGTCACACGAAATTTATATTTCGAAAACGAACGAAAGATGTAAATGCGCGCCAAAGTCGAAGAGACTAGATAGATTATCACCCGTCCGATCAAAGTACGAGTAATGGAATGTCGAGTACGTGAGTGCTTATGTAGAGAGAATGAATCTGTCAAACGAACATTTGTACGGGAGTAATTTACATACATAAAATTGTCCGTGCAACACCAATAGCGAGAGTATAACAATTAAGCCGACGACATGGCTTTATACGCGCATGCACACGGTGAGAAACATTTTACGCGCGCCTTACATTGAGTTACTCGTCAATCGACCCTAATAACTTGCGGTTATCGTTCAATAACGCAATACGCCGTATTTCACATTCATGCGTGACCTCATCGTTATTGAGTCCTTCCCGTTGTAACGCACACTAACAAAATTATCTCTTGTTTCAACTTCTACATAATGTTTTTCTACATAACGTATTTATGTATATAACTATATAAAAATTGTGTATATATATATATATATATATATATATATAATATTAAAATTAATATATTTATATGCTGATAATATTAATATATGTAGAATATTTTTCTTTTTTATACTATTAAAAATTATTTATTAGAATTTAAATATTTGAGATATACTAATTAGCCTCACTCACTTTCAATATTATCATTTTCTTTGATGAGGTAATAATTAGGTAAGATATTCCAACGAAATCTATTGCAATCATTTGTGCTAATTCTTCGTGAGATGGCCTTCATGTTAGTTATATTATAAAAATCTGTCCGTGATAGAATTACGGACAAATTATGGAACAGTGATGGAAAAATTTTTTGTTCATGCGTCAAGATGAGTAGTGTATATATATATATATATATATATATATATATATATATATATATATATATACAAAAAAAAATATATATATATATGTACCATTAATATCTGAATATATAGACGAAGCATTAGCTATTTTTTTTTATTGATCATTGCGGGCGACGGAAGCAATCGCGGGACGGTGCGATGAATAAATTGTGCATAAATGATTGGTTGTTATATAGTGCAAGTTCATGTCAGTGGTACTTGGATTGGAAAAGAGTCCCTAGAAGTAAGAGTCTGAACGATCTTGTCAAACTTTTTATTGGCTTCGAACTGCTTTGAAGCAAAATGGCAGAACCAATCATAAATCGATAATATCATATCTTCACTTCGAGTATTATGAATCCCCGATAAAATTTGGATTTGAGAAATAATACCAATTTTTGCAGAACTTGTGTTAAAAATTACAAAATACTTACAATTTTTAAATATTACTAAAATAATATTTATTTTTGATTAAACAAATATTATAGTAAATTATATTATATTATCAATAATTAATTAATGTTATTAATTGCATAAATTATATTAATGAGATAAAAAGAAGACATTTATTTTACTTTTTAGTTAAAGTTTATTATAAATAAACATGTTATTACTTAACAATAAAATGTCTTGCCATAGTTTTACTACTAAATGTTGGTGTTTTTAGGCGTTCTTTTTGGCATTCTGTGGCAATTTTAATTCTAAATTTAATAAATCGTTTCATTATTATATTAGAAATATTATGACAGTCTTTAAGTCTATTACATTTTAGATGTGTCATTTTATCTATTAGGTTAACTTAGGCAACTAAGTTCCTGCCGTTTTTTTAAATTTTAACATTCCGCAAGTCATTAAATGTTTTTAGCATAATGTTTTAAATCATTCGAAAGAGGATGTTTTGTTTTACCGGAATCTATGTTTTTTTATGTTCGAGTTAATTTATGTTAATTTTCAGATCATTAAAATGGAATGTCAAGTTGAGAAAAATGAGCATTTTCGACGCCTCCTTCTTTTTGCTTTTAATCAAGGTTCTAAAGCCGCAAAAGCTCGGATTTCCACCTCTTTCGATCGCTTTCAAATGCTATGCGCGGAGTTTCGTTCAATACTAATGCAGAATTGAGAGCTTGGTTGGATGAATTTTTCGAGTCAAAACCGGGTGATTTCTACCAACGAAGTATTGAAAATCTTGTTGAACGTGGGGAAGAAGTTGTAAACAACAAGGAAGAATACATTATTGATTAATTAGTTGTTAATTTTTATTGAAAAATAAACTTTTGAAAAAAAACAGCGGGAACTTAGTTGCCAACCCAATAAAAAAAATTTAACCAAATCATAATTAACTTTTTTAAATAAGGAATGTATCGTCGAACAATAAATTACATTTCATAAAAGTAAATAAATGTTTCATTGTTTACAAAAAATAATGTTTTTGTTCAATAACATTTGAGATGCACTAACTTTGAAAATTTTATATTAGGATCATATGTTTTTGATCCTGCAGACTCTAAACAATTATTACAAATTATTACAAATTACATTAGTTTTACAAATTCTAGAGAGAATATAACCGCTTGCGTAATATAATTCTTCTATTATAGAGTTATATAGAGTTCTTTTCAAAATTATTTAGATAAATGAGCTTGCTTTCAGCTTCAAGGAGAATTATAGGAATCTCTTGAATCATGTAACTTATATTTGTTTTACAAAAACATTTTCTTGTCAAGGAGAAATGAGACATCAAGACACCGTCATCTTGCTCATAACTAGTATTTTCCACATTTTGTAAATATTGGGACACGCTTAAAATCTTTAAACTTTGCTTAAATTGTAGTGTGTTTGAAATAGGAAAATTTTTTTCTAATGTTAGAAAACAAATTTTCTACACAGTCCTGAGTAAATCGTCCTCCTAATACATATAAATATCCTCGATCATTAATTAGATATTTTGTAAGTTCGATGAAAGATTGTGTTGTGATCATGATACCTGCTTGCACAGATTTAAATTTTTTGTCTTTACCAATTTCTATATCTCGAAATAAATCAATAATAGACTCTAGAAACTTAATTTTTTTATTAATATGTTTTCAGATTTTTCATTTTCTGCTGTTTTTCCTAATGCCACTAATGGAGTTCACGAGGTATAATTAAAGTAAATCATTTTGAAGCTATTTCAATAAATAAAGTTGTTGTTTTATAATCATTTTTTTTGTTCTTGTCCTAAAAAATTTAATGCACTGCTAACATCTCTACTTATCATAATAGTTGCCTTATTAAACTTCATCTTATTAAAATTTGTCAATGTGATAACATTTTTGTTTATTTTTGGTGCAAGTTTTCTTGTTCATTTATTAATTCCTCTAGATGAGTAAATTGAACAATGCCTGAATACAATTTATTATAATTTTTAAAATAATCTGGCAATGTAATAATTTTTTTATGAATTAAAGTTGCTCTAAAATTTTTTATTAGATGTGGACCATCGGCAAAAAAGAATAATTTACGTTTATCATCAATTGGATGAGAGATAGAATTTTGAATATTTGCCAGCACAAATATTTGAAAAAGCTCTCCACATTGCTCGATTTACTCTCCCCCATATCCGATGTAACACATAGAGATCTATAGATTCGGCTTTTTCAATAATTTATTCTAAGATAGGTTTTAAGCGTGCATCATCAAATCCATCAGGAGTGTAATGATAGGCAACTATTTGTTTCCACCGACTGAGTATACTAAGCATAAAAACCAAACCATGCGTAGTTAAAGGTTTTTCTTCTAATATAGAAAACCAATAGAAAAACAGTAAAGAGATAGATAAAAAGCATGCATTTTAAAAGATAAGTAGAAAATTTCAATCTACACATACAAAAAATATAAAAATAAAAATTTTATACACAAAAAATAGCATAAAATTATAATTTTTGTAGTGTTTTCGAACATAGCAAATTTAATCACTCTGAGAGCGATTAATTGATCCGAATTGAATTAACCCAATCATTCGAAAACGCTATTAAGCCCGTATCAGACTACGCATTGAAAATTGAAGATTAGAGATTAAAGATTGGAATTTGACTAATCAGAACAAAAAAAAATTTCTTTATTTTGATTGGTCAAAATTTAATCTTCAATCTTCAATATGTAGTCTGATACGGGCTTTAGAATGATTTTATAAATTTACCATGACTGTTAGGAATAGTAGTATGTCCAATTAGAAAATTTGTTGATGCATCATTTTGTTCACTAGGTGGAAGACTGATTTTATCGAGCGCTAACATGCAATCCTTCTCTCTATCGTCCTGAAATTGTGATACTTTGTCTTTTAAAACTTCAAAGATGTCATCACAAATCCCTGATTGAAAATTAAGTGTTTCAAAGCATCTCCTGAGTGTACACGTTGATAGAGGAATATTTTGTGCTATGAGTTCCTTGTGCTATGATATGACCGTTTTCAGAACAACAAAATTTTAATCTAAGTGCTTTTTTAATTGTTTCTTCAGACCATTTATAAACTCCCCGTATGGGAGAATCTTTTATAAGCCATTCGATTTGGTCATTGTTGAAAACTTTCCATAGTATTTCTGAAGATTTTAACAAACTTTTTTCAATACGTAGTCTCTTTTGACTTTTTAATTTTCTTATTTGTTGCAAAAGGTTTCTTTTTGTTTTCTCAGCTTTGTAAACAACTCAGCGATTTGCAATTTTTCTTTTGCTTCTTTGAACTTTCTTTTGAGCTCTTCTATTTGTAATAAAACTGATTCCAACGTTGGAATCAGCTTGATCAGTTGATTCATTAACTAACTTGGATATTGCTGCAATGACATTAAAATTAAATTGAATAGAGCTTTCTTGAGTATTTTGCACATTGTATGTTTTATGAGGATTGAAAGAATTGAGGGTTTAAGGGTTTTTTTTATTTCTTTTTTCTTTTTAAACAGTGGGAAAGATTATTGGCACAGCATTGTACTTTAACTTTCTTTTTCCATCAATTCGAGGTTTCTCCAACATATCTTCAGCAAAATGGACCTATAAAGAAATATGATACTATTATACCATTAATTACATAATATTATAATAGAAATATCATAAATACATTGTATATTTACTTCACAAATATGTGAGTACGGAGAGGGTTTCAAATTCTTCCGGCCTATTTTCTCCATCCATAAGGTCTTCCGTTTTTTATTGGATGAAAATCGTCTTAGCGAAAAACCTTTTTCGCTATTGTTTTTGCATCCAATAACACAACCATCGTATTTTCTGCGAAGTAATAATATTTAGATCATTAATAAATGTAATGCTTGATGAGAACGTTAAAATGTCATATTTACAAATAAAATCAGATATATACAGTTTTACTTGTTTTTTCCCAAACCCAATAAGTTTAAGTCATAATGTATAATTACCTGCTTACAGTAGATAAATCTATAAACTAAACTTCTCATAAATTTTACACAAAATGTGTACAACTGTTGCTACATACAGGGTGTCTTTTGGGAGAACGCTCTACAAATTACATATGAGCGATACATAACAATGAATTCTCGCATCCTAGCAATCACATATCAATGGGTTGTGCCTGCGCGCTTATACTTATGCGAATTGGTCGATCTTTTTCCAATTGACGCCGGACACCCTGTATATATATATATATATATATATATATATATATATATATATATATATATATATAGGGCGTCAATTGCATCACCCATTGTGTGCAGGTAGAGCAGGCAAAACTGAGGAGAAAAGTCCTGTACCACTTTGCTACTTTCGTAATAATTTTCGAGAAATTAATTAAAAAAGATCGACCAATTCGCATAAGTATAAGCGCGCAGTAAAAAAAATATATATATATATATATACAGGGTTAAAGGAGCCCAGCGACAAAATGTAAAATTGACGGCACAAAAATTATCTAATAAAAATGCAACAGCAATTAAATGGTGTGGAGAGAATGGTTTGTTCATAGACATAGAAATATAAGGACCGAGCATATCATTGCGGAGGGAATCACTGCAGAACGATGCGACGAGGTAAATTGTGCCTAAATTTGATTGGCTGTTATATCGCATAAGTTCACGTCAATGATACTCGTGTTGACGGCTGTCAAATTGTCACGCGTATTTTGACAGTAAGTATTTTTACAAAAGGCGCGGACGCGATGTAAATCGGACGAAGCTTAAGGCTCCCGGTTAGATTTAGAGAACGATAGAAAAAACTGGTAATAAATATTGAGTGCTAGGAATAAAAATTAATTATTTTATAACAATAAAATCGAATGGATCCTGATATACAAATTTAAATATAAAGGGCTCTTAAACTCTTGTACTCTTATTAAGAGCCCCTTATAATCTTAATTAAAATTTGTATATCACGAATCTTTCGGTTTTATTATTTTAAGATTATTTCTGCTTCTACGCTGAGAGAATTTTCTCTTAGAATTTACTCTGAAAAATCATGATAATCTTGAAACAATATGATATGAAAAAAATTTTATGACAATTTTTCTGTTTGGTATTTATCTCTATAAAAATAATATCTATTAAAATAAAATATAAAATATGTTTGATTATTTATACTAAACTGCATAGTAATATATTAATCAAACATATTTTATATTTTAATTGTAATAGATATTATTTTTATTGAGATAAATATCAATCAGAAAAATTTTTTTATCTCATGTTTTATATCATATTAGTAGTGTAGGGGCAACTATAGTGAGACAGGAATGTCCCCCCTTTTCCCCCTTGGCGCCAGCCCCCCGCTGTGATCCCTTCTCCCCCCTGTCCCCCTGGGCAGGTACCTGAGAAAAAAAGAGTGGGGACTCGTGGACGTCCACGAGGCGATTTTTTAATTTTAAAATTTTTTTAAGAGTGGGGGGAGTCGTGGACGTGCACGAGGCAGTTTTTTTTTATTTTTTCCTGGGCTGGAAATACTCGGGCTGGAACCTGGGTCCTCTGCTTTTCTGGTCGGGGTCCTAGTGCGGTGGGCTAACTGAAATCTTACAAGAGTGAGAGTTAGATGGGGCATTTAAGCGAAGAGTAGGTCTCTCCGGCCCGGCGACCGAGCGCTCCGATTGGTTTGTCCTATAGTTGCCGGCTGTTTGATTGGTTCCGACGAGCTGGAAAAACGAGAGAGAAAATAGAGTGAGAGAGAGAGAGAAAGTCGACAAGATGTCCGAGGTGTCAGCAGCCGGTAAAATATCGGGCGCCGAAGACAGCGGAGATGTCCCATTGCATTCCCCTCCTCCTCCTCCTCCTCCTCCCCAGCCCTGTGGAAAATCGAAAAATATCGCATGACATACGGCATCTCTCGCCTTCGACCGTCCTTACGGAAGAACTTCGAACTGCAGCGAGCGTGTCGCTCGTGTCTCTCCTTCTTGCTGAAAAAAGAAAAATCGTCTAGTGCGGAATTATCAGATATCTAGGTATACAAACGAAATACAAAGCGTTCATGATCGGACATGATTGTCCCCGCTGGTCGAGTCATGCAACGCAGGTAGACGCGATGTCGTCATCGGAGAAGATACGCTATCGGAGATTGAAAGAGCTTCTCCGATAGCGTATCGTCTCCGATGACGACATCGCGTCTACCTGCGTTGCATGACTCGACCGGCGGGGACAATCATGTCCGATCATGAACGCTTCGTATTTCGTTTGTATACCTAGATATCTGATAATTCCGCACTAGACGATTTTTCTTTTTTCAGCAAGAAGGAGAGACACGGGCGACACGCTCGCTGCAGTTTGAAGTTCTTCCGTAAGGACGGTCGAAGGCGAGAGATGCCGTATGTCACGCGATATTTTTCGATTTTCCACAGGGCTGGGAGGAGAAGGCGGAGGAGGAGGAGGAGGAGGGGAATGCAATGGGACATCTCCGCTGTCTTCGGCGCCCGATATTTTACCGGCTGCTGACACCTCGGACATCTTGTCGACTTTCTCTCTCTCTCTCTCACTCTATTTTCTCTCTCGTTTTTCCAGCTCGTCGGAACCAATCAAACAGCCGGCAACTATAGGACAAACCAATCGGAGCGCTCGGTCGCCGGGCCGGAGAGACCTACTCTTCGCTTAAATGCCCCATCTAACTCTCACTCTTGTAAGATTTCAGTTAGCCTACCGCACTAGGACCCTGACAAGAAAAGCAGAGGACCCAGGTTCCAGCCCGAGTATTTCCAGCCCAGGAAAAAATAAAAAATAAAAAAAAAACTGCCTCCTGGACGTCCACGACTCCCCCCACTCTTAAAAAAATTTTAAAATTAAAAAATCGCCTCGTGGACGTCCACGAGTCCCCACTCTTTTTTTCTCAGGTACCTGCCCAGGGGGACAGGGGGGGAAGGGATCACAGCGGGGGGCAGGCGCCAAGGGGGAAAAGGGGGAACATTCCTGTCTCACTATAGTTGCCCCTATACTACTCATATTGTCTCATGATTATCATATTTTTCACGATAAATTCTAAGAGAAAATTCTCTCTATGTCATATTCATTATTTTATTTTTATTTAATATTTATTATTTATTTTTAAAATTTCTCTACGCCACTCGTACATACTGAAAAGATCACATACATAAAACGGAGCGCACATTATGTGTATAATTATTTCGGTTGCCATAGCGAAGCACGCTCGCAAACCGCTCCTCCCATTGCTTCGCCGCGGACCGGGTATCAATCGACAGTGGGAGGCATCTTCGCGCCGCGAGCTTTTCGCGGCACTTCGTTGGCTGATATTTTAAAATTAATATTTTCTTGAATATTGAGAAAATCACAAAATGGTACAGGACTTTTCTATTCAGAATAACACCCTCTACCTTCCCTTAAAAGGAAGTCCGCGAATTATCGGACACCCTATATATATATATATATATATATATATATATATATATATATACATTTAAATTAATTACACGTAATCCTGTCGCATTACTTAGAATTATACGCACATTACATGGAATTACTTAGAATTACTTGGATTTTCTAGTAATTCCGCAATACATGCACAAATTTTGAAGAGTGAGACACCCCTTGGCGCATACGGTAATAAATAAAAATCTACTGCATAAGGAAATGATATCAAAAGTAAAAGGCAGAACATTCCACTTACCATTGCCGTTAAATGAAACTTTAAAAAAGATTTGTTCTTCGACTGAACCTATTAACCTAAATCATGAATTATATATATTAGTTCGTGGTCCAACTAAAGCAAATATAATTTGAGAAAAATTAGTCGATGTAAAAAAAGTATGGATAGCTTTAATATAGTTAAAACAAAATAATCCTATATATTCAGATATCATATTACCAACATCTCCTGAAAATTTATTGCATTCCAAATTACAAAATGTTGAGTTTCAAGAACATGATTCGGAACTTTGTGATAAAACTTTTGAAGAAGATAATGAAGAAAATAAAATAATTAATACCTCTAGTAAAGAATGCAAAGCATTATTGACTCAAATGTCGCAAACAGATCAATATTATGAACAATTTACCATATATCCAATATATGAAAAAAGAATAAATGAATTTGCAACTATGCTTTATCAAATGATAAAAATTCGAGATATTCCATTGGATAATCGTAATAAAGATTTGAATATAAAATGTTTTCCTGATTTATATCCATATGATGTGAATGGACAGCATGAAGATAGAAGTGTCCGGATAACTGATTTTGAATATATCAAAATGAGGCTTATGTCGCAACACTCGCAATTTCGATTAAATATACAATATCTTTTTTATTTATTACATGATAACAATATGCGACAATTAAATAGTGGAATATTTCATAAAATGAGTGTTACCAATCCTCGTGAAAGATACACAGCTGCTACTTATTTAGAGTAATTATCTAATCAGCAGCTTGAATCCAACTTAAACACTATATTTTCAAAATTACGGAATACAGAAGAATATTGCAGAATTAGAAGTAATTTGCAATGTATGATATATAATTACGGATCCGCTACTTGGTTTCTTACTCTCAGTCCATGTGAATGGTTATGGACTGATTTGATAGAATATCTTCGAAAGGTAAATGAACCAATTGCTGATCAAAAATCTGCAAATGAACTTGTTGTTCTTGATCCTGTATCAACTTCGAGATTCGTGGATAATAAATTTAAAGCTATGCTTGAATTTATTTGTTCATCTGATATTCCAATCGGAGAGGTCACTCATTACTTTTGATGTCGTGAAATCAAGGTAGAGGTATGCAACATTTTCATTTGTTAATTTGGATAAAAGATGCTTCGATAATTGGTACATCTTTTAATGAAGATATTGCATCTTTTATCTTAAAATATGTGACTTGTAGAATGCCAAATAAAGAGTTATCACCTGAATTATATCGACGTGTAAATACACATCAACGACACAAACATAATGATTACTGCTTGCGTACTAAAAAAACTAAAATAGGTTTTTCTAAAATATGCAGATTTGGCTTTTCACAATCCATAACAGATACTTTAAAAATTAGAGACGTTGCTGTTTCAATTGCGGATAGAAGAAAGTTGAAAACAAAAACTAGGTTGTATGACTTGCCACGATCTAAAGAGGAAGTCAATATTAATGTTTATAATCCAGCTATTCTTACTGTTTGGGAAGGAAATATGGATATTCAATTTGTAGGTGAAAAATCTACATTATTGACTTGGTATACTACAAAATATATTTCTAAAGCAGAAAAAAGTAATAATACAGAAAATACATTTGAAAAGATAAATTCAACAAAATCATTGAGAAGTTGTCTTTGGAATATTGGAATGCGTATATTGAATCATAGGGAATGTGGAGCTTTTGAAGCTGCTGACACCTTGTTAGGAATACCATTATACGGTACTGATAAGGAAACAACTATAAGATTGTTAGATATAAATATAATTAGAAACAGAAAACTTAAATCTCGCAAAGAGATTGAAATATTAGATGCTAATTCTGTTGATATTTTTTGTCCTTCTCTAGTTGATACATATTATCCAAGCAGACCTCCTAAAGAACTAGAATCTGCTAATTTATATGATTATGCAAAATGGTATGATATTACAAAAACTAAACCAGTCTCTAAGACAATAAAGTATTACGTACTTAATGAATTTCTATATTTAAAGAAACGTAAACGTGGTTACCTTATCAATCATTACAGATACAATGTCCATACTCAACCTGAGCGTTACTATTTTTCATTATTATTATTATTTCAGCCTTGGAGAGATATTAGTGAATTAAAGAATAAATGTGATAGTTATGCAGAAGCATTTTTTTTTAATACAATCTAAATTAAAAGATGCTCTTCAATATCACGAAAGAATAATTGACATTCAGCAAGGTATGGATAATATCAAAGAATTAATTGAAAAAAATATCAGAAATTACAAAAGATGAAGATGAAAATGACTGTCACGAAAATTATGCATTAGAATGTGTTCCTGTCGAGGTTGAAGGAGCTATGAAAGAAGGAGCTTTAAAGATGTTGGCAATAAATATGAAATTAATGTCGATGAAATGGTAACGCAATTAAATACTGATCAGAAATGAATCTTTGATAGAATTACAGCTAGTATAACTTCTAATGATAACAGTGAAATTCTTAGGCTTTATGTAAGTGGTGAGGGAGGTACTGGAAAGAGTTTTTTGATAAAAACTATTAGATGTTGGATTAAAAAATATATTTAAAAAGATACAGCGGTAACTGCACCAACCGAGATAGCAGCTTTTAATATTGATGGACTTACTATTCATACATTGTTTCAGTTACCGGTAGAACATGATCATACTGCCAAGTATAAACAACTTTCTGATATAGACCTTAAAACTATACGGGATGAACTTAAGAATGTTGTTTTAATAATTATCGATGAAGTTTCAATGATTTCAAATATTACTTTAATGTACATACATCTTCGATTAACAGAAATATTTAATACTATGAATTGTGATAATGGATGGTTCGGTAAAAAACGTATATTTCTTTTTGGAGATTTATTGCAACTTCCACCTGTGCATGAAGATCTATCTTTTATTGAATTATCAAAACTAAAAATTGAGAAATACATTGGTGCAATGGGTTCTGCAAATTTATGGTCTTTATTCAGTTATGATGAATTACAAATTAACGTGCGACATCAATGCGTGGTACAATTGATGACGTAGAAAAAATAAAGATAATGGTATCATCAGGAACAGAGTATATTATAAAACGCTTAAGCGTCAAGTTTGAAGTAATGGATAGAGCATTTGTTATAAGAAAACAATTTCCTATATGTTTAAGTTATGGTATGACTATTCATAAAAGTCAAGGGCTTAGTTTGAAACATGCTGTTGTGGAAACTGGGAATTCTATATTTAATTGTGGACAAATATATGTCGCTCTTTCACGAGTAACTACGCTGAGTGGATTGCACCTTATAAATTTTGACCCTTCTTCTGTAAAAGCAAATGAATTAGCTATAATAGAATATAATAGATTGCGAACACGATACCGGCCAGATCTTCTAAATATTAATATTTTGAAACAACGTATCCGCAAGGTTCGCGATACAACTTGGGCAGTAACAAAGAATGTTTTGGAATGTCAAGCTGATGATGATAAGAATATTAATGATACTTTATGGGATGTAAGAGGGCTACCAAATGTCGATAATATATCTTGTTATATTAATGATTCACTTCAATATATACTTCATTCTTCTATACTTAGAAAATTATTGTTTTGTTTTGAACATACGAATATTATAAAAAAATTTACTGATTGTTATATATCAAAAAATAAAATCATTAATATAATGCCAATACGTCAATTGGCAGGTCGTCAATATCTTGAAAATATTCAGCAAGATGTTTAGTGAGTTTATTATACATCTTATTAATAATATAGATAATATAAAGAGCGTAATTGAGCATCAATTAAACATAACTTTACGATGTAAAGTATGCAATTATACAAGCACAAAAAATCTTATAAATTATATATTATTGCTCCAATTACCTAAAAATTTGAAAAAATCGTATACTCTACAAGAATTAATACAAAATAGTTTTTCACGTTGGAATAATATTGAAAAAATATGTACCAATTGTGATACTGTCTCTGTACTTGAAAAAACTGATATAATTACAACAGGAAATATTATCATCTTACAGTTATTGTTATTTAAAATTAATGACATAGAAACTATTAAAATAACAGACTTAAAAATAAAAGCTGTACCTACGGAAAAAATATCTATTGGTACGAATATATATAAAGTTATTAGTGAAATTTTTCATCAAGGTAAAAATATATTTGATGGACATTATACAAATATAGTTCGTGCTAAAGGTACCGAATGACAATTAATAAATGATTTGAAAATACAAAAGTGCAGTTGGTCTCGAAATGATAAAAATGCATACATATTTTTTGCAGAAAAAATATAAATTTTTATAAAAAACAGTTATTACAAAAAGCAGTGATATTTCTCTTAAAAAACCTTACAAAGATAAAAAATATACGCCAAGTTCATAAAAAAATCCCAATTTGTATGCAACAAAAAGTTTAATATTTCTTCAAAAAATAATTTAAATTTTGCAAAAAAATATTATTTCAATAAAAAAACAGTTATTACAAAAAGTAGTGATATCCCTCCAAAGAAACCTTACAAAAGGTAAAAAAGTACACGCCAAGTGCATAAAAAAAAGTCAATTTCTTCGCAACATTTCTAAAGAGTAACTTTTAAAAATATTTTCCCTTGAAAAATAATTTTCTCATAAAAATTAAAAAAATTTAAAATTAATTTTTCTCTATAAATTAATTAAAAAATAAAAATTCCCTAAAAAATAAAAAATAAAAACTAGATATAAAATCAATAGTTAACTAGCCAAGTGCATAGAAACAGTTCAGTTTGTAAACATTTATAATTTGAAATTGTATTTGTCATAAAATAAATCTTGCATTTGTAGAAATTTTATAGATTCTCTCGAAAAAATAAAAATACATTTTCTTTTATTAAAAAATTGCACTATTGTTCCTTCTCTCAAACATTTTGTATAATATATGTAACATTATTATATTACGGATTTGATTACAAATAGTAAATTATAAAACTATTAACTCTTGCAGTAATCGATAATTAATTTCGAATTTAAAAGTGACCCGTATCAAATTAATAGAATTGTTTTGAAACTAATCATATGTTTTACTGGAGAGGTCCAAAACAATAAGAATTAAGATTAAAAAGTGATATACAAAAAAACTTGACGTGCCCGGGTCGCATATTTCAAATCATATTTTTATTCATATATTGATAATAATTTCTGATAATCTTTTGCAAAATTTTTATTTCAGATTGGGCATCGGTCGGGCCAGCGAAAGTAACAAACCGCCGTCCCACGTCCAACCGTCACGGGACCGTAGAGCGAAGGTGCTATGCGTCCCATTGTATCAAAACCGTTGAGCGAGCATAAATATTTGTTTATATTTACGTTATACCACCGATTAAGCATACCGTACCGGAGCACGAGTCGCGCGCTCGGGAAACCGCTCCGACCGTTTCTGAATATTTCTGAGCCGCGAACGGGCTCAACCGAATTGTTTAATAAACAATTATCGCACCGACGCAACATCGCCGATCACCGAGTATAAATAAGCGCTCAACTCGGTAAAAAGACAGAATCTTCTCCGCCGCTCTGAAGTCAATACGATGCTCAGAGCATCCTGAAGAATCCGCACGCTTAAAAAGCGAGATCGAGGTTGGGAGTACTCCGCCTCTGCTGGGCTTTTCCAGACTCCCGCACGCAAAGCGTTTCCGACCGAACCTTCGATCGTCCAGTAATATTTCTAGCGGTGGGAATTTACCCGCCACCGACGGATATTCCCGTCTGCCGGACGCTCCTTTTTCCGACCGCGAACCGCTCCCGCTGATTCCCGGAGTTTCGCGACATATCTCGCGAACCGGCACAAGCCGGCCGAGACTCGCCATTGTTACGGCGACCGAAACCGCACGCCGAGGGCCGTAAGACCATCCTACGCGCCGAATTTGTCAACACATGATTCGCCAAGCCGCGAGGTACCCGCCCCTAGCGGGGACAGCACCGCGCGCCATCGCGCTATCCATCCGAGGGGTGACACTATCTATCGATCGCGAGCATCGATTCTCGCGCACCGCATTCCGATCCACCGCCTAAGCGCACCGTTCTCAGGTACATTCTAGGCGTGCATCCGAGCTCGTAGCGCATTCGACCGCACCCACGAGGTGCATACGCACACGCCGGTACACGCCGTTTGTACTACGCCATTTACAACACGCGGTATCTCGCACGGGCACCTTCCCGCACCGCTCACATACACACTCGCACATTCGCATTCACACATACACGTACCCATACATTCGCGCACGATCATACAACCATACACATTGTAAACCATCACTCTGATCATTTGAATAAAGTCAACTATTTATTTATACGAACACTCGCATTTCATACTTGCTATCCTTCCGAGCCCTGATCCCGGCCGAGGGGATGCTATCACGCAACCGCGCTCGGAAAAAACCGACCGTTACATTGGTGCCCGAACAGATCCTACCCTGTAGCAAATACACGGACTCACGGCGAGATTATGAAAGGATAGATATACAATTGTCAAAAGCGCAGTTGATAAAAATTGCAGACGAGCGAGGTGGACACGACGACCGGCACGATGGACGATATCCGGCGCCGAATGGCCGGTGACGTCGACGCTCACCCCGAGGAATACGCGACGGGCAGCACGGGGGCACCAGAATACGAAACGTTACAAAACGCGTCCATCACCAAGGTAACAAACGCACTGAAGCAAATGTGGAAATGGGGGGTACACTTTGACGGCCGCGACTCGTTTGTATTTTTAGAACAGCTGGAAGAACTAAAGGCCGGGTACGCCTTCCCAGAAAGCGCGATGCTGCTGGGACTCCTGGAATTATTACGCGGAGACGCGCTACAGTGGTACCGAAACAACAAACATCGGGGAAAATTGAGGGCGATTTGACCGCGCCTTTCGGGTACAACTTTTACCGCGACGTCATCAGGCCGCATTAAGACGAGAAATATCCGACCGCCGACAACGACCGGGTGAGAGTTTCAAAAAATGTATCGGCGACATACTGACGTTGATGCGCCGAGCCAGTGGATTCTCCTCGAAAGAAACATACGAAAGGATATACGAAAACATGCGGACAGAGATGAAACGATACGTCCGGTATAACGCAGCCGAAGGCATCGACGAATTACAAATGCGAATAACCGAACAAGAAGAAATCGAGAAACTGTGCCGACAGGAAAAAAAGGCCGAACGCACAAAAAACGCAAAGCCAAACGTCGCCACCACATATAGCAAAGAGGAATGCTGCTGGAGATGCAAGCAACGGGGACACACACGCCGAACGTGCAAACGACCTCCACGAAAATTCTGCTCGCAATGCGGACGAGACGACGTTCTCATAAAAGAGTGCCACCCCGCGCCGGGAAACGCTAAGCGGGCCGGCGGTCAAATCCAGTGCCCCGAGCTCCGCATAAAGTATGATCCGAGACCGCACACAAGAATAAAAATAGGCAGCACTCGCTTCCGGAAGCTCATAGATACTGGGGCGGAAATATCATTTATTAACGAGAAAACTGCGCAACAGCTACAACGATATGGGCACAAGATACAAGCACATGACGGAGAAATACAAATAGCAAATGGGGAGTCTGTCCCAATACCAGGAACCATCACCGTGCCCGTACGCATTGAGAGAAAAATCCTCCAACACAAGTTCGCGATACTACTGACATTAGAAAGCCCGGTACTTATGGAAGTGGACCTATGGGCACGAAAAACGATCCGGTTAAAACCATCCCGAACGAACCAACGGAGAGGCAACACACCACTATGCACGGTGTAACGTTCTGCTAATTTTAAAAACTATATTTTAGCTAGTAATTAAGTACCGCTTTTATCCCTGCAAAATACCTATAGAATAATTATGTAATCCATTTGCTTTTATTTTAATTGTTAACCAATTTCATTAATCGCTTATAATTCTAGTTCCATATAGTTATTTAGCCTAAAACCGAATATATTTTAATCCTGTTAGTAATAATAATCGATGGCGCAAGGAATTGAGAATTCCTTAGATCGACGAATCAGGAAGTATTATTTAGAACTAGCTAGCTGTACAGCAGTGACTTTCTAGAACTAACCTGCTGATTACTTTAAGAACGAACTTGCGAGCGACTTTCACACTCGATAATATCGATACTAATATCTAACTTTTAAGATTTTAATATTTAATCGTACAGACAAATATATATATAATAATTACTCTTAAATTGAGGAGTAAATGCGCCGTACTTCATGGAATCATAAAACGTATATAATAATAATTTGTTGACAATATTTATAATTATTTTATCCAAAACATCACATATAAAACTTACAATACTATATTCAATACAATTATACTTTATAAAATCATATTAATTAAAAAACAGGTTATTATATAAAGCGCGAATGCTTCCATAAAGAAATGATTTTAATAAAATTAATATGCTTTATTGTGTTACGTCTCAGCGACGCTCTTTCTCTCTCTATACCTCAGTTAGTGAGAAAAAGATTGCTCTCTACTTTTATAGGGCAACCTGCTTCCACCGGCTATACCCCAGGGACGCCGAGAGCTAGGACTAATCTAGTGGATCTAGGGGAATGATGTAGCGCGGAACTATTTGGTTACTAGGAAGTTTCACTAGGTATTTTAGGGATATGGACGCAACTAGGTATATGTAATTCGAAGGTTAATCAGGTTTAAAGAATAGACTTTTAATATTATAATAAAAGAAAGATATCGATTATGGTTGCGTTTTAGCGGCAAGTCCGCTTGTATTGCGGGTTCACCATATGCAAGGGGCTTGTTACTTAAGATATATATATATATATATATATATATATATATATATATATATATTAATTAGAAACCGTAAGAGAATTAAGATTTGAAAAGAAACATTATAATAGAAATTAAGGATAGTTAATAACAAATTGTGGACACTAAATAATAGAGAGTTAGTTAGATCGAATTAATTTATTATGAGAATTGTCTAAAGAATAAGGTCTTTTATTTAATATCAATACTTGATTATATTATGACTCTAAATTTCTGATAGAAAGGGAAGGTTTAGAAAAGAGGTCGAATGTCGCCAGGGACACCGTAATAAGCGCTCGGCAACGATGAAATTTTAGGGAGAATGTGTAATGTCGCCAGGGCACCGTAATTAGCGCTCGGCAACTAGGTTCAAGGATTGGGTTGTGTTCAGAAAATTAGATAATACATTTGATTTCAATTTAATCTCCTGTTGTCATTTCTTGTGGGAGATTTTTAAATTGATAGGAAATGCCGCCAGGGCACCTCGATCAGCGCTCGGCAACTAGGTTTAAGGGTTATATAAAGAATTCAAGAAGAAAGGAGGAAGTCGCCAGGGGCACCATAAGCGCTCGGCAACGAGGTTTAAGGATTATATTCAGAAATTAGGAAGAAAGGAGGGAGTCGCCAGGGGCACCATAAGCGCTCGGCAACGAGGTCAAAATTTAGGAAAAAGGGAGTCGCCAGGGGCACCATAAGCGCTCGGCAACGAGGTTTAAGGATTATATTCAGAATTTAGGAAGAAAGGAGGGAGTCGCCAGGGGCACCATAAGCGCTCGGCAACGAGGTCAAAATTTAGGAAAAAGGGAGTCGCCAGGGGCACCATAAACGCTCGGCAACGATGGATTTTCGGGAAAAAGAGCAAAGTGTTGCAAGTTTTAAGTCAGGTTCAAATGACAACAGTAGTATATATTTTGCATGGAATTTATAAATCTTACTTAGTATTGATATTATGGGTGTGTTTTAAATAATAGTAGGATAATAGATTAAAGTTGACTGACTGGAAACTGTCAGCCACATGCTAATGCTTGACAGAGGATTTCTTATTATTTAGAGGATGAAAAGGTAATTGAATGATATTAAGAGTTTTCAGTCAATTGAAATAAAGTTTCTAATATTTATGGAAAGACGGGGGTTTATAATAATTGTAAGTACTTACCGTGATGTGCCAGGAAAATCTTTCCTTCTGTTCAAGTCTTGGTCATACATTGTTAGGCCCTTCTCTCGTCCTTTAAGACCTCAGTCGTGGATGAAGTAGGCCGGATAAAAGTACACAGATGTATGCACAAAATTTTTTATTATTTCCTTAGTTTTACACAACTTAACACTGAATCGACAATTATATTAATCGAAATGGAATAGTGAATAGTACGCGAACAATGAACGAATAATACGGAGCGAATACTTGTACGAAATAGTAATGAATTAGTAATGAATAATGTTAGCTAAGAATAAATGATTCGAATGCTTGAAGATCTCTTAATTGAATGCAAGAGTGAATGATCCGAATGGTAGAAGACTTCTTAATTGAATGCCCCGAATTGACTGTCCGAACTGACTGCTCCGATTTTACTGCCCCGAGGGTTCGAAATCGTCGGCTTATATACTGTCGAAACAAAGGGTCTTCGGGCCGTGTGTAGCACACGCGTCGCGCTCTGGAATGTTCTTAGAATGATTCAGTGAAGGACTTCTGAGAAGAAAGATTTTTAACAATAATTCTTCTGAGAATTGTCGATCGATATGTTTATCTGACTATTGAGTTTCGGCGCTCGTGGTCGTAGCCGTCGCGTGTCCGTTCGACTTATCGCTCGCAATATCAGGTTTCACTGATATGAGGCCTCTTATGCGCGTTCTCTTCTTAAGCTTAATTAATATTTTATAACATAAAATCCTTAATAATATGGTTAATATTTATGCTTACTAATTTATGGAATCATTTGTTCTATTTATTTCAGTTCTGATAATAAGTTGGCAATTTATATAAAGTTATGGCATTCTATAATTTAGAAAATAGATATTTTACATAACTTATATTATATGTAATGTATATAATTTATGATTCCATAGAATATAAGCCTCTTAAATTTATATTTATGGTCGCTTGATAAATACTACAATAAAACATATTAATTTTATAAAGATTATTTCTTTATGGAAGCATTCGCGCATTATATAATAACCTGTTTTAATTATTATAATTTTAATTATTTATAAAGTTAAATTGTATTGAATATAGTATTGAAAGTTTTGTATGTGATATTTTGGGTAAAAGAATTATAAATATTGTCAACAAATTATTATTATATACGTTTTATGATTCCATGAAGTACGGTGCATTTACTCCTCAATTTAAGAGTAATTATTATATATATATTTGTCTGTACGATTAAATATTAAAATCTTAAAAGTTAGATATTAGTATCGATATTATCGAGTGGGAAGCTCGCTCGCAAGTCCGTTTTTAAAGTAAGCAGGTCAGCCGGTTGGTTCTAGAAAGTCTGTATAGTATAGTACTGCTGTACAACTAGCTAGGTCTAAATAATGCTTCCTGATTCGTCGGTCTAAGGAATTCTCAATTCCTTGCGCCATCGATTATTATTACTAAAAGGATTAAAATATATTCGATTTTTAGGCTAAATAACTATATGTAACTAGAATGATAAGATTAATGAAATTAGTTAATTAAAATAAAAGCAAACGGATTATATAATTATTCTATATTCCATAAGTATTTTGCAGGGATAAAAGCTGTACTTAATTATTAGCTAAGATATAGTTTTTAAAATTGGCAGGATGTTACAACACGTATTATTTCTTTGCAATATATAATTTGTTTTATTTATAAATTAGATATTTATAAATTCAAATATAGAAAATCGTGGCGATCGTGGCGCAAAGAGATTTGTGTTTACTTTCTTCTATGCCAAAGATCTCAAGTTCAAATCCAGCCCGAGCTATAAAAATATAAAAATAAAAAACATCGGAGGGTAGGATTTCACGGTCGCCACCTCTCGGCAGGCAATGGCATAAAACCTGCTGAGAGAATCTTGCCTGCAACGGATGGAGGATGGAGTAATTCACTATCTAACGCAGCCGGTCCCAAGCCCGGGTAAAAAAGGAGGGTTCGGGGACAAGGCCAGCAACCTACTCCCGATAAAAAGCATTTGACGCTCACAGGACCGATAATGTGCCTCGGAACGGGACGGATACAAAGACGACGACACTGGCCACGAACAGGAACATGCATAAAGACCACAGGGGAAGGAAGGAAAACAAGAAGCAAATCTGGAGGAAGAGCTTACTAAGATGCGGATGCTGGAATATCATGAGCTGGAATGGAAGAGAGCAGGAGATACTGACGGAAATGGAAGAACATAAAATAGACATATGCGCCCTATCAGAGACCAAAAAGAAGGGAAAAGGAGACAAAAGCTATCCTGGATACATTCTTAAATACAGCGGACCTGAGAAACATAGACGGGCAACAGCAGGAGTGGGGATGTTAATTAAGGACAAATATAAGTACAGCATAGAGGAGGAGACCAGCTATACAAGCGAGAGAATAATGAGAGTGACGCTAGACATAGGCAGGGAAAAAATCCATCTTATCAGCGTCTACGCACCCGACAGCAACAAGAGTGAAAAAGAAATAGATGACTTCTACGAAACTCTACAAGAAGAAATAGATAAGATACCGGAAGAACACAAAATCTTGATAATGGGAGACCTAAACGCGAGAATTGGCAACGCAGTCGTGGACGGGGTAAAACAAAGATTTAATGAAGCACACATCAACGACAATGGCGAAAAGCTAGATGCGTTCTGTGCGCAAAATAGATTAAGAATAAACAACACTTATTATGATCACAAGGACCAACACAAGATAACCTGGGCAAATACGCGAAGTCAAACATCTATGATAAACTTCATAATCTCGAACAGAGCGGTCCATCCAACGCAGGTCGTCGACGTGCGATCACTGTCCTCGGCGGACGTAGGATCAGACCACCGCCTCGTCCTCGGAGAAATCCGGCTCACCACACAACTCAAGAGGAGACTACCACCCGTGATGATAGAAAAACTTAACATAGAGTCGATCCAGGATGATACTATAAAGGCTCTGTACGAATGGCGGCTGAGACAGAAGATAAGGGAGAACGGCATCGCAGACGAGGACGTGGAGGATGGATGGAAGAAGATCAAGAGCCATATGACCATGGCAGCAGAAGAGGCACTAGGAAAAAGGAGAATAAACAAAAATGCCGATACACAACACAAGACGTGGTTCACGAAAGAGGCAAAGCAACTGGCAAAAGAAAAGAGGAAGGCATACCTCAATTATCTCAACAACAGGACCCCCGAAGAACAACAGAGATACAAGAACATAGAAACCTCGCAAAGGCGGGAATGCGGAGAACCAAGGAAGAATACTGGGCGACCTTCACTGCTAATATGGAACATATTAGCTCCAATATAGCGTCCAACACTATACGGAGCCCAAAGGAAGGTGTGGGGAATGCTAAGATGCAGGAAATAAGAAGTGAATGAATATGTCCAGTCACAGAAAATCTCCAAAGAAGAATGGATGGAACACTTCAGACGGCTGTTCCGGGAGGATGACGACCGTTTACCGGCGACACCGCCAGAAAGGACCACGGTAAACATACAGATCGACGCTGAGCTTGTGGAGTCCCTCGCCAAAACATTGAAGAACAGAAGGGCGCCTGGACTCGATGGGCTGCACAACGAGTTGGTGAAATATGGAGGGAAAGACCTTCACTCGGAACTAGCCAAGCTATTCCAGAAAGTTCTCATCAACAGGACCGTACCCTCTGACTGGAAAAAGAGCATAACCATCCCAATATTCAAAAAAGGAGACAAGAAGAAGCCAGAGAACTACCGCGGGGTGACTCTCCTTAGCGCGGCAATGAAACTCTTCACACGGATCCTGGCAAATAAGATATCTGAAAAAATCCCAATGAGTGAAGAGCAGCAAGGTTTTAGGAGGAACAGGTCCACAATAGACGCAATATTCATAGTGCGCCAGATAATCGAGAAGGCCATCGAATTCGATAAACCCGCCTATATGTGCTTTGTCGATCTGACCAAGGCCTTTGATCGCGTCAGGCTCAGCGACGTCACAGATATCCTAATGGAGGAGGACGTACCTGAGGAAATAATACAAGCCATCAAATCCCTGAACTCCAACACCACGACACAGATCCGCGTCAGCAGTAGCCTGACAGAGGAAATCCCAATTTCGACAGGAATAAGGCAAGGCGACTCACTCAGCCCGCTACTTTTCAACCTTGTAATGGACAAGATAATAGCCGATGTAAGGAGGGCGGGCTGCGAATTCAGAACAGACAAAGGAGAATTGACCATACTGTGCTATGCCGACGACGCAGTGATAATCTCCGAGAACGAGGATGAACTGCAAAAACTGCTACACCAATTCTATTTGACGGCAACACGATATAACATGAGGATCTCAGTGCCGAAGACCAAATCCCTCGTCATCGCAAAGGAACCCATCAGGTGCAAGCTGGCCATAAACGATGAAATCATAGAGCAGGTCATGTCGTTCAAATATCTGGGAGTAGAAATATCCTGCAATCAGAACAGAAAGAAGGAGGTCCAGGGCCAGATCGACAAGGCGGCAAGAATATCTGGGTGCCTAAAAGAAATCATTTGGCGGAACAAACACATGAAGAGGGAAGCCAAAGTAAAGATCTATAAAACCTGCGTTCGACCAATTATGACGTATGCTGCAGAGACCAGAGCAGACATCAGGAAAACCAAAAGCATGGTCCGCACGACAGAAATGCGGACTCTCCGAGCCATCGCAGGGTATACACTCAGGGATAGAGTACCCAACGCGGCAATCAGGGAATCCTGCCGCGTCCAGGACATTATCCGATGGACAAGGCAGAGGAGACGAGAATGGAATGAACATGTATCCAGGATGGGGGAGGAAAGGATGGCGAGAATAGCGAGAGATGGGAAACCGAGCTCCAGAAGACCTCCAGGAAGACCCCCAAAAAGATGGATGGACAGTTGGACATCTGGGTCACAGGAGGCGAAATGATCGGAAAAAACAGGCTCTAAGCCTAATTCAAGAGGAAGAAGAAGAAGAAGAATATAGAAAATACATAAAATTTGTTATAAAAAAACAGAACTGTGTAAGACGACTTTCAGTCACAAATATATCATTTTAATATTATTTTGCTATAAAGTTATTATAAAACATAACCTTCAAGTTCATTTACATTTGACTGTACTTATAAACGCATTCAAGTAAGTTTTTTAAAATACGTAAATAAAATATAATACTTTAAAATTGTTCTTTATTATAATTCTATATATAACATTTTAGATTTAAGAAATCATGGAAGATAATGAGTAAAAGAAAAATTTTGAACAGTGTTTACGTAGACATCAAAGACGAATTATCCAGAAAAATATTGCAAAAATTAATCATTACTTACAATGTGGACGGCAATTAAATAATAATAGACTGGAAAATTTATTTAATACTTTCCATAATAGTACATTAAACAGTAGTTATGCGTATATTGATAATAAAGCAGAAGTAGTCCGTCTCACAAACAATGAATTATTGGCTAGAAGTTTAGAAAAGGATTTTGATGATAATTTCCAGATTTATTTTGAATATGAAGATGAAAGCAATATGCAATTATTTGACTTTTCAAGTGACAAACTATAGAAATAGATAATGAGAAATATTGGAAAGAATTAATAAGTGATAATAATGAATATAATAACTATATTTGTAATGATGACTCACATGTAAATAAGATATTTGATGCAGATATACAATCTGATAATGAAGAGGTGGAAAATTTTATTAATCCAGATTTGCGTGAATGGGCTTTATGTAATAATATCTCACACAAAGCAATAAATAAACTATTACATTTGTTTTTAAAATATATCCCAAATTGTTTCTTACCCAAAGATGCCAGAACTTTGATACATACACCTCGTACAAACTGCGTAAAAATTGCAGGTGGAGAATATTTACATTTTGGATTGTTAAATGTGAATTTATTAATGGAAAAATATATTGATGCTAAACTTGCTGTTGACAACATAATTTCTTTCTATGAATGTTGATGATTTACCAATTTCAAGGTCTTCACCTCATTGTCTTTGGCCAATTTTAATATCTGATAAAATTTTTAAATCTGTCCATAGGAGGATATTATGGATCAGGTAAACCAACATCGGCAAACGATTTCCTTGAACAATTCATTAATGAACTGAAGATACTTATAAAAGATGGAAAATGGATTTATGTATGGCACACATCGTATAAATGTAACTCTTTCCACAATCGTTTGTGATGCCCCTGCGAAATCATTTGTCCTGTATACAAAAAGTCATACTGGATTTTCGAGTTGTTCTAAATGCACTATTATGGAAAAAAATATGGGAAACAGGACTATATGCTTCCCTTACACTAATGAGACTTATCTCAGAACTGATGAAGATTTTTTACAACAGACTGATAAAAAATACCATCAAGGAGAGACATTGTTATTACAAATACCGAATATTGGCCTGATATCAGCTGTTGCATTAGATTATATGCATCTAGTTTGTTTAGGTGTTACAAAAAAGTTATTATTGTTATGGATGAAAGGACCATTGAGGATTGGTAATACAAACATAAATCTAATTTCCCAACGTTTGATTGCACTTAAGAGTTCAATACCAAAAGAGATTTTAAGAAAATCCAGAAGTCTATCAGAAATTAAATATCGGAAGGCAACTGAATTTCGGCAATTTTTGTTGTATACAGGGCCTATTGTTTGGAAGTCAATTTTAAAGCAAGAAATATATGAACATTTTTTAATGTTACATGTTGCTATCTCGATACTAATATCTCCAACATTAATTACAAACAACGAAAATATAAAGTATGCTGAAGAATTGCTGATTCACTTTGTGAAAAGTTTTCAAGTTCTGTACAGCAAATAATTTGTCTCGCACAACGTGCATAATTTAATTCATTTAAGTAATAAAGTAAGAAGAAATGGAACATTGGATAATTTTAATGCCTTCCAATTCGAAAATTTTTTGGGAAGTCTGAAGAAACTAATTAGAAGACCTGAAAAATCTTTACAACAATTGGCACGAAGGTACGATGAACAGCAGTCTGTAATGTTCCAAGAGCAACTAGTTTCTACATTTCAAGTAAAACATAAACATCATTACGAACCCTTTATACCTGAATTTTCACAAAAAATCGTAATATAATATAAGATATTGCAAAATAACGCGTATTATTTTAATTGTGATGATGTCAGTAATAATGTTGTCATGTTAAACGAAGACAATTATAAGAATTTTAAATATAGTGGAAAGATATTTATATTATAGGGCGAAAGTTTAACATTGTCAGTAGCATATATGAAAGGCCATGTTCCTCAGCCATGCTATTTTATTTTATATCGATATTTATAGTCTCAGAAGATAATATATTATTATACTATTGGTCTGTAAAACAAATAATATGTAAAATGTGGATAATCAAAAAAATGAAAAATAAATGTATTGTCATACCATTACGCCATGACAAAAATTAAAAACCAATTAAACTTTGGATTATTAATACATATCATTTTATAATTAGTTTTTTTTCTAAAAGTTTCGTAAGCAGTCTTTGACATTTCGATTACTTCGACTATGTATAAATAAGCGTAAAATTGGAAATGAATCTTGCTATTATGTTATTAGCAACTATATTTTATATTCATCTAAAAATATTTTTATTAATAAATTGAGTTAACTGTTTTTCCAAATTTGTTGTATTGCCTAACACATTATAAAATGTATACATGATATGTGATTCCATTATAATATAGCAGTAATATTTTGCAATGTCTTTAATAAAATATTAAATTTATAATATTTGTGCAATATTACTGCAATATATTGTATATGTCGCAATATTGAAATATTCATGCAATATTTTAGCAATATTTTGTGCTGTAGAGGCTATTTCAATATCTTAAAATGTATGACAAGTATTTTAAATTATAATAATGTTTGAAGTTTCCTTTTCTTTACGTTCATATTTTCTGAACAGTAACTTGTTTTTAAATTTTCTATAATTGTTTATGTTCAAAATTGAAATATTTAAAAGACAAAATTTAATCGATTAATTCAACGAATGTCGCCGATAAATTCGAGCTATAATCCTTGAAATCAAAACACGAGCAAGAGCAAACAGCGTCGCGGTCACCCGCTTTGTACATGATCGCGTGATTTCTATACTATGAAAAAGTGTGACAAACACCTGGATTCTAGAACATTTGACCGAAAAATTCCCTTTATGGAAATCCTTTTATGGTTCCCTTTATGGTTGATTGCGAGTCTTCGCGGTCGTTAATTAATCGATCCTTGACGACGAGCTGGTCGATCCTCTCTAGTATCATTTTCGCGCTGCTGTTTGCAATCTCGCTCGTGTTCTGTACGCGTTCTTTCGAATTTCTCACAATCTGGAAAAGTCAATTTGCTCGTGTCGTATACGCCATCGTCATTCTTGTGCATCGCTCAACTGACATTTTCGTGTGCGATCGAATGTAAAATTTCTTGTGAGAAACGCCGCAATTTTTAATTATTATTCGCTTTATAAGTGTGACCTGTGATTGTAACTAGTGGATTCTGAAAACCGACGCTTGTTCTCCGCATTGCGAATGTCCTCTGCCTCGCGTTAAAATCCATCCGACGGCCGCGTGCAAGATTTCCGCTCTCGCGAGGATTTCTAACAAGAGATATTTCAAGATTACCGTATCGCGAAGAAAGGCAGACCAAAAAAAGAACATTATCAAGATATTCGATCGGATTCGCGGAGCTCGTGCCGTCGCTCGCTCCTATTATTAACAAATAAAATACTCTTAAAACCACGTCAGGCTAGCAATCATTTAAAACTCCTTATCCTCCAGTAAATTTGCAGATTCGCGTTACACGTCGCTTCTCGACATCTCTGAGCGTTCACATCTAAAAGATTCGGGCGATCGCATCGCGTTCGACTGCCGAACAACGACTAATAATTGCAAATGATTTTTCTTGAATTATAAGTATCGTTTATTCTTTATTCTCAATGTTTGTACATTTGTATATATGTTTTTTTAACAGATTAATTAAAAAAACGTACAAATTATGTCGGCGTTTATTTAGTATATACAAATTAATTTAATTTAATTTAATTTTTACTTTAACATTAAGCATATAGAAATAAGATAATAATGAGTATGCTATATTTTAAACAAAATATTTTATTTATTCTTACCAATTTATTAATACATAGAAAAAACATATGATATGAAAGAAAAGTTTAAAATTTTACATATAATTATTTTAAATATTATAGAAATAAAACATATAACAATAAACATGTTACATGTAACATCAAATAAAAATATAATACATTTTCATATTTTAATATTTATTAAGATATAAAATTAAGTCTTGTAACAATTCTCTGTAATGTAGAAAGTTCTTACATATACACGTGTATGTGTATGTATGTCTTTGTGTGTGTGTGCGCGCATACGGCGTGTGCGTGCGTGTTGCGTGTATGTGTATGAGTGCGCGCGCGCGCGCGCGTGTGTGTGTGTGTGTGCGTGCGTGTGTGCGTGCGTGCGTGCGCGCGTGCATGCGTGCGTGCGTGCGTGCGTGTGTGGATGGGTGTGTGTGGGTGTGGAGAGAAACAATATTATTTTAAAATTATTAAAAATAAAACAAACTATAATACTCGCATTTTTATATATTCATATCACAATAAAATCTTTGAAACAAACTCATTCAGTCTTATTAATTTTACTTAACAATTAAACTTTGACAAGTTTAAGAAATCACAATTGTTCCAATATATCGCATGTACATAAACAAAATTTAATTAGATATATAATTATTATAGTTTCTTCGTATAGATATTGTGTAATTAACATAATACCTACATAATATTATACAATATTTTCTATTAAGACATATTATACTTTTCCATAATATTAGCTATTTTTTCTTTTGCTTCTACAGATTGTTTTAAATATTCTAATCTTTCTTCATATCTTTTTTTTTTAATTCATATGTTTTTTCATAAACATTGTTCAATTTTGATATTTCGACAGTATTTTCTTCATTTTTTTACTTCTGGTGGTATTTTTTTCTTCTGAATGGGGTTTTCTTCTGTTCACAAGATTTTGTATGCAATGACATTCTTAAGGCTTTCGCACAATCAAAAATATAAGAAATAGGGAACAGATATTAATGATTAGGAATAAGGAATAGTCCAACACACAATAAAAAAATATAAGCGATAGGTTTTAGAGTTTGTGACACACCACAATATTCTGGAAAATTGAAAAGGAAGAAAGAACTTTAAGAAAATCAAGTTAGATGAGTTACTTGGTTAAAAATGGATAACGTAAATAGTTTATTGTGAGCAAATCTCTACAAATGATGGGCCTCATGTTATTAATGAAAAAGGAAATAAAAGATGGGTGTCATGGTAGGACGTTGGTGGATTTGTCCTGTAAATCTTCAACGGAATGTGCTAGGACATTTTGCAACATTAATTGAAGAATTAAAAAATGATGAAGAATTGTTCTTTTGGTATACAAGAATGTCATTAGAAGTATATAATTAATTATTGATAAAAGTTTCTCCATTCTTGTTAAAAAATAGTAATAGATCACCATTGTCTCCAGAGCAGCATTTACTGATAACGTTAAAGTATGTTGTATTATTTATAATACAATTAATAAAAATAAGGAATAACATTAAAATTATAATAAATTATCATTACTTTTAGATTTTTATTATTATTTTAGATATCTCTCTACTGGAGATGAGAATTTTTTTCCATTGCTTTGCAATTTCGTGTAGAATCAACTGTTCGTAAAATAATTGAAGAGACTTGCATAATAGATGTATTATCACCTATTTACCTAAAACTACCAACCGTAGAAGATTAGCAAGAAACTTCTCGAGGTTTTTATGAACTTTGGAATTTGCCTAATTGTGTTGGAGCCGACAAGTATGTGTTGATTCGAGCATCACTAATTCAGGTTCACTCTGCTTCAATTATAAAAAAAAAACATTCAGTCTTGTTTTATTGGTGACGTGCGACTTTCAGTACAAATTTACATTAGCAGATATTGGTGCATATGGTAGTGAAAGTGACGGTGGCATTTTCATGAGATCGGAAATAGAAAAAGGAATATATAAAAATACTTTAAAGTTACCAGAAGGTTTTTTTACTTTTCCTGACTCCAACGTCCAGATGCTTTTTTTTGTGAGGGATGATGCATTTCCACTATTCTGTCGAATGATGAAACCTTATCTTGGTCGAGGACTCATTTTGAACAGAAGACTTGTCAATTATAGACTTTCTCGTGCTAAACAGATTATAGAAAACTCTTTTGAGATTTTAGTTTCTCGTTGGAGAATTTTTACTAAACCAATTACTCTGAATCTTGACAAAACTCAAAGTATTATTACAGCATGTGTGTGTCTTCATAATTATATTATAACTGAAGAGTCTCGCAAAAATGTTCATAAGAGGAGATATGTAGCATCCTTGTATGTTGATACAGAAGATAACCAGGGAAATATCTCAGAAGTCAGTGGCGAACTTCTGATGGAAATTGTTTGATACCTTTAACAGCTACTACTGCTCATCGGGTAACTACTGCAGCAACTCATCAACGTGAAATCTTATGCAAATGGATGGTTAGTCCCGAAGATGAAGTACCATGGCAATATGATACGTCTGCAGAGAACAACATGGGGACCACCGATTATGAAATTAATTTCTATTTTCTTTATTTTCTCATTAACATTGTCTTTATTTCATTAACAATATTTAATATTTAACTAATATATATTAAACAAATATAAATCACATAACTTTCTCTTAACATCACTATATCTTTCTTTTCTATACTCAAATTAACTTTTATAACATAACAAAATTGACTTCTATAGCTTAATTAAGTAAAATAAAAAATAATAATAATTTCGTATAAAAATTGTATACGAAATTATTTTTAAAATACAAGAAAAAAATTATTAAACATATTTACGAATAAAAAATAAATTAGATAAATAAAAAATAAATTAAAAATAATTAATTAATCAGCTTTTTGGTAAATATCTTTTTGTGGAAAAAGAAATCTATTCTGGCAAGTAAATTTTTAACTTTTGTTCATGAATTTATATGTTCCATTAGAACATTCATAAACTTTTTTCGAAACTCTGATTTTTTTTAATCATCACAACTCTTCAACTCTGCTATCATAAAATCTGCTATCATCAAAATTGATACCATATTTGATTGGTCAGTTACTTTCAATATTGAAGATAATTTCTGCACATAAAAGAAATCAATTACAGATTTAAATTTTACAATTATATTGTGACGTTGCCATTCCGCGCGCGTCCACCGGATCTCTCCCCGATCGCTGAGCGCGGGATACGCGCCCGCGCCAGTCGAAAATCGCGAGAGTCGTATCGAATCTCTAGAGGGGCGTTATCTGTTGGATTTATTTCGTTATTTTTTAATATCGCTTATTGTTCTATTATTACGATATGATATGGGAGCTTCATCGGAGGAGCAAGGAGGCGGCCGGGAAGACAAGTCAAGACAGCTCGGAAGACGAGGGGCAACCTTCGGGAGGACATGAGACGGGAGGAAGTAATCAACAGCCGAATTCCGAAGCGTGAGGCGAGAAGCGCGAGAGGACGAGGGGATCCTCGCGCTTGGACGCAGGACCGTGCGGAAACGTGTCCCTGAAGGACCCAGGAGGAGTTCCGCCGCTGCGAGGCATGGCGGGAAGAAAAGAGGTCGTCGAGGGTCGCCACTGCGTTCCTCGATGCCGAGATCCAGACGGGACCTGCCGAGGCCTCCTCAGAAGGGCCATGCAAAAATTATCAATCGCGATCTTGGGGGTGTTCGCGCCCCTGGTACGATCATGAGCGTGCCGTCCGGCGGCTGCCTAGCGTGTTATCATGCAATTGGTCGTGATAACACGCAACCCGATTGCGCATCCCCGACCCGGCGTTACCGATTCTAGATCGCGACGATCCCGGGTCAGACTGGCGCGGGCGTTAGCATGCGATAGACGTGTGCATTGCGAGGGCGATTTTGCGAGAGCGATTGTGGCGAGAGAAAGCGAACGAGTGAGCGTGGAGAGATCCCGGCCGAGAGCGAGGGGAGATCGCCAAGCACCCGGAATCTCAGGAGAAGAGCTGCGTTCCGGTGAGGTTATTCCGCTACGTAATAGCCACGCGCAATCGCGATCGGAATCGTTCGTTCTGCCGTCGTGGCCGCAATTCGGAGTTATTTTCGCGTTCGAGCTCAGCTCGGAATTTTGGTGTTAATCGCGTTATAATTAGCGTAACTTCGATCGCAATACGGTCACGTCGGTAAGCGATTCGAGCACTGAAACGTCTTAAGTATTGGTTTCGCGGATTAAAACATTATTGCGCGTTTAATACCGCATGTGTCGTCTCTCTGGAGATCGCAGATCGGAGATACGGCGTCATATATACAGTAGTCGTAATTTCTCGTCCGTCTAGCGTCTAAGTCATGTATGCATGAGTGGTCTGTCGTTTACTGTGAGTGTGTTTCGCGATTATATATTTCTTTTGATTGGTTAGCCGTCGAGTGTGAGTGTTTCATCCGGATATATTTCTTTTACACTTTTTGTTGCCGTCGAATTATAGGTTTGAGTGGATGAGCGATAGCGTAATCTCGCGGTTTGTATGAAATCTTGTATAAAGTATTGCGAGTTATATTAGCGCGGTGTATGCTTCGGGATTGCACTGGATGCATGTGGTTGGCGTATGGCATGTTAAGATAAGGAGCGGAATATTATCGGTTCGAAAGGGGTCCGATAATCGACTCTGTATCATTGTGCTCGGGCCTAAGCCCGGCCAACCTTGAATTTACGACATTATATTTTCCGCGGCGCTAAGCTGCCTCTATATTATTCAGTATCGCATCCGCAAAGTTATCGTCGCCGAATACCGCGCGATTCTCTGCATAATTTTGTCTATTCATCCAGACACTACTTTTCCAAATTAATAAATCTGTTATTTTTTTTGTTAAATCGAACGACTTTACTTTCATTCAGCGTGCATGTCGGTCTGTCTTTGTCGCCTCTTGTCTCAATATCGCGTTCGTTGAATATACGCCCTGCCCCTCTACCGTTAGGTAAGCTAGTCAACCCGCGACGAAATCTACTCCGTTCTGTGGCGTATTTTTCGCGCCTATCTAGCGAATTGATACGTGAAAGACCGTATCTGGCTCCCAATTAAAATTCTCGCAAGTTGCAAGATTTCGTCACGGCACGCGCGGGACACCTTCCACCCCGTTCCCTCCCGGCGTGTAATTATATCTCGATCCTCTTTTTGAATCGACGATCCTTTTCCCGCATTTCCCGTCCGGCGAATCTTACTCCCGTTCGTCGGCGCAACCGAACAATCGCACGACGGAGAGATTGCGACGGCAGACGAACGCAGCGTTCGACGGTTCGCGGAGGGAAAAATCGTCGCAATATATATATATATATATATATATATATATATATATTATAGTTTACTAAAATTTATATCTTATTAAAGTTATTAGTCTGATCATTTAGTGGCATTCTATTTTGTATTCCTATTTTTACATTTTTTGGTTTTATGTTTGAAAAAATTCTGAAACATCACACAAATTATATAGAAAATTAAATTAAAAAAATGTACATTATAAACATACATTACATTCTACCAAAATTTTACCTTCTATGGATATGATCATTTATAAAGTTCATACATTTGTACAATGAGGGTTTGCATGTTGTTTGTTTAAAACCATTGCTTGTTTCCTCATACTATTTTTGTCTTTTCTTTGAGAAATACTGTTTCAATATTTTCCATCGGCTTTTGCATTCATTTATTGAAAAAAAATTTATAGATATACATATAGAATTTTTAACCTCAATACGATATAATTTGACAATGTTTTTTAATAGAAATATGTGAAATTTTAAGAAAATTACAAGTTACACTAAATTACAAAAATTAACAATACTTACTGGATTGTTGCATAATTTTTCCATCCACGAATTTTCTACCATTTCACCGTCTTTGTGATTACGATTTTTTTTATCCCAAATATGTGGATACGTTTGAACTAATCCTATTAATAATTCGTCACCTTCGACATTTTCGCCTAAATTTTCGATTTCACTATTTTCTATATCATCTTGATCTTGAATTATTGTGACCGAATTAGTCGGGAATTCATGATCGTATGCTATGATTGAATCGAGTATAATATTTTATCACTTATAGTTTGACACTTATTCCTTGGTCTTGTTCCATATTCCTTCGTTGTGACCAGTTTTTAAAGATTGGAATGCAACTGTTCCTAAATCCTTATTCCTAATCGTTAATATCTGTTCCCTGTTTCTTATATTTTTAATTGTTCAAGAGCCTTTATGTTCTGAAGACTTTTCTGAAGACCTTTAAAATCTTTACCTACTTTGGAAAGAGGCTGTTGAATACCTACAACATTGCTTCGTATTTCATTCTCTTTTTTTTGACATTTCATTGAAATTGTTGTCTATAATTGCTTTTTTTGGGCGGGAAACTAACATATTGCTGTTTTTACTATCAGAATTTAGAAGATACGATCTTTAAGAATATATCTTCTTCATATTCGTTTAAATATTCCACTTCCATTACATCATCCTGCAAAGCAAATATACATTATGTTCCATAAAAATAATGTTACTTTCATAAAATACATAAGAATATATATAATACAATCCCTACACTTTTTGTAATTAAGATATAATATAACAAATATATTTGGGTCCATATTTTGAACTCTTTTTTATCGATAAAAGTACCTCTAAAAATTTATAAGCCTTCTGATTAGCTACAAGCCACTTTAGAGATAGGAGAGATCGGGGCGAAATTGTCACTTTTTTTTCGATGCCGATTTTTAACACCAAAATAAATAGTTTTCATAAAATGAGGTGTACCGCTATAAAGAGTGAACCTTTGGCTTCAAAATTTATTTTAGTATTTTTGATCTTCGTCGCTTTGTTCAACTTACAGAGTAAAAGCGACAAAAGTGCAAAAACCAAAATTTTAAAATTGCCGGGGCGAAGTCGACACTCCTCCGAGGCGGAAACGTCAATTCATTCTCGAACTCATGTAAATGATAGAATACAATTTATAAATTATTTTTTACTAGAAAGATAAATCTTTATTAATTAACAATATATTGAGAAAATACAGAAAAAAATTATGACAAGAAGATCAATTTATTTCTTCGTCATCTCTATTACTAAAACAGAGATAAATATTTTTTTCGGGGTCGATCTCTCTTTCTGGGCGTAGTGGCAATGGTCTCTTCCGCCGTTTTCTTCATTGTACCAGATTTCTCATTTTTTTTCGCATCGATTCCGCCTGCTCAGCCGCTAATTCCCTCATTTGAGGCAAATTAATAAGAATGGTAGTCGTTCTTCGTTTTCGTCCTTTACGAGTCGACTGCCTCGGAGCGGCTTTAGGAAATGTTCGAATATTTTCAAGTATCGCGCTCAAGTTCTGTATAACACCACGACAAGATATGGAAGATACTGCGGGATCGAATTTGTCTCTATTTTGGTCAGCTAAGTCGGCTTCGATTGCGTCCGGATTGGCTGCTTCAGGTTCGATTGTGTGCGGATCGGCTGCTTCGGATTCGACTATGTCGATGTTCTTCGAGATCAGCGGAAGAGGAAGGGTTCTCTCTATTCGTAACGCTGCTTGGCAAAAATGCATGTTCCTGGAAAATGTCCGGGTTGAATGGAAAGATTCCAGTGCATTCAAATCCGGACACAATGTTTTGATGCGTTATGGCAAGTAGCTTAATCACAATTCCGGGGATGTCGTATATCGTCATTTTCTTACCAGGATTCGACGTCATCCAATTATCGTACTGTGCGTGTACGTACTTCTTTAACGGATCATAGACAATGCGATCCAATGGTTGCAGCTTGTGCGAGCAATGCGGCGGTAATGATAGTACAATGATCCCATTCGCTTTACAATAGTCGAGACCAGCGATAGACAAATGTGATTCGTGGTTATCCAGTATCAGTAAAATTAGAGAATCGACAGAAGCACATGAGACTGGAAAAATTGTAAAAATTTAACGAAATGCTCCGCGTTCATCCAGCCACTTTGATTCGCTTCACCTGCGCTGCCTGGTGGTTCACCGTTGAGAAAATGTTCCTTGAATTTCTTACAAAGAAAAATAGAAAAGGAGGTGACTGCCCAGGAGAGACTGCCCAGGAGAACCTGCCCAGACGCTGATCATCGCCAGAATTACGAGGGTTCCTCGTTCCGCAGAAGTCATTCGTCCGATTTGCTTTACTCCATGACATCCGATAACTCTGTTCGGTGTCTGAACGGTTGTTATTCTCGTTTCATCCATATTCCATATACACTGAGGCGGGAAATATTTATCCATCACGGATTTTAGCAGCACAAAAAATCTTTCTACATTCATCCGATTGAAACTAGTCGCCCGTGCTAAACTCGTCACTTCCGGTTTACGTATGGATAATGCTCGATGGCATTTGAGAAAGCTGGTTAGCCAATCTTCACCGGCCATCCGAGCGTTTTTCTACGATGCGTATCTTTAAATTTAATTTTTTGGTGAAATCGAAGGCTAAACCACGGATTTCCTTTGCAGATAGCCCAAAGTACATGTCGTTGCAATGTACTAAGTATTCCACCAAAGTGTTTTCAAGCCCATAATCTGCATTTAAAATTTCGCTGAGCAGAGTGCATTAAATTAATAAACAATTAAAAATTAATTAACGTTACTCACAGATAAACCCCCATGATATCGTATGACCACGTTTTCTAAGTTTGCTATTTCATTATTATTTTTTTTCAGCCAGTCGATTAGTGTTGTTCTCGGAACTCCGAATTGTTTAGCAGCTGTTTGAGCCTTAATTTTATTTTTTCTCACCGCAAGAACTGCCTTCTTAAGTTGCTCCTTATCTATGGGAGTCGTTTTGCGACGATATGTGCGTACCATTTTCTGGCAATTAAAAAAACGATGACGGATTTGCAACGGAAAACGAAATAATAGTATAGAACGATCGGGGTGCAGTCATCATAGCGATGATACCACCCCGGTTGTTTAGTGCCGACTTCACCCCGATTTGAAGTTTGATTGTTCATAAAATATTAGAAATTAACGAAAATTAAAAAACGTCACAGCATTTATGTTTAGTATGCGTTCCTCTTTAAAATCACTGATTTTGAGATTTGGAGAAATAATAATCTTTAAAATATTACAAATTTTTGACCAACAAAAGATTTTACTGCCGAAAACACGTTTGTTGTAATAAAAATCGCAGCGTAATATATAACGCCACTAAACTCCGTTGGCCATGTGGGCACTACAAGTAGTGTTTATAATATTAATTGTAAGTTCGCACAATACACAGATTTTGAAGTAATTGTAATGACAGCTTCGCCTCGGTCTCCCCTACTTTTATTGATAGAAGAGAATTCAGAATATAGACTTGGTATCTATCTCATTTTAGTAATTAATATAAATAATAATAAAAATGTGAAACAGTTTTTATTAAATCTTACTTCTGAATCTTCCAATAGATTTATACTGGATTCTCCTATATCAGGATGTCCATGAACACTAGTTGTACACATTATATTAAGGATTTGTTCTTCTTGTAATAACAATATTTCAGCATTTTGTTTACTACCTCCTATTGCTGCCATAAATTGCTTTATGATAGTATGTTTTTTTTTTATTGCGTGATTGGAAATCATGCCAGCACTAGAAACATTTTTTTCATTAAAAAATAAAATTAAAATTATATTTTCTATTATAACCCGAGCAGTACAAATTGGTTAGCAAACACTGTAAATATAAGCTCAATTTTTTTGTACTGTTTAAGAATTATTATGATTATAAAGAGTAAAACAGTAAAAGATTCCGCTCTATATTTAGATATTTTTCCAAATATAGAATATTCTAAAAACTATTTTATATACTTTTGGAACGATGCGTACATCGTTACCCGGCTATCCACCCACCGGACGCCGCCGCGACGATCATCGGTCGGGCCAGCGCGCATAAAAGACCGCCGTCCCACCCTCAACAGTCACGGGACCGTAGAGCGAAGGCTCTATACGCTATGCGCCCCATTATATCTAAACCGTTGAGCGAACATAAATATTTGTTGATATTTACATTTATACCACTGGTTCGGCATACCGTACCGGAGCACGAGTCGCGCGCTCGGGAAACCGCTCCGACTGTTTCCGAATATTCCCGAACCGCGAACGGGCTCAACCGAATTGTTTAATAAACAATTATCGCGCCGACGCGATACCGTCGACACCGGGTATAAATAAGCGTTCAACTCGGTAAAAAGACAGAATCTTCTCCGCCGCTCTGAAGTCAGTACGACGCTCAGAGCCTCCTGAAGAATCCACGCGCTTGAAAAGCGAGATCGAGGTTGGGAGTACTCCGCTTCTGCTGGGCTTTCCCAGCATCCCGCAAGCAAAGCGTTTCCGTCCGAACCTCCGATCGTTCAGCAATATTTCTAGCGGTGGGAATTTACCCGCCACCGACAGATATTCCCGTCTGCCGGACGCTCCTATTTCAACCGCGAATCGCTCCCGCTGATTCCGAATCATCGCGAGGTATCTCGCGAGTCGTCACAAGCCGACCGAGACTCGCCATTGTTACGGCGATTGAAACCGCACGCCGAGAGCCGTAAGACCGCCCTACGCACCGAATTTATCAGTGCACGATTCGCCAAGCCGCGAGGTTCCCGCCCCTCGCGGAGATATTACCGCGCGCCATCGTGGTATCCATCCGACGAGTGACACCACCTATCGATCGCGAGCATTGATTCTCGCGCACCGCGCTCGATCCGCCGCATAAGCGCACCGTCCGCGAGTGCATTCTAGGCGTGCACTCGAGCTCGTCACGCACCCGACCGCACCTCCGAGGTGCATACGCACACGCCGTTTATAACACGCGGTACCTCGCGCGGACACCCGCCCGAGTCGCTCACATCCACACTCGGACACTCGCATACACACACCCACGTACTCATTCATTCGCGCACGATCATACACATTGTAAACCACCATTCTGACCATTTGAATAAAGATACTATTTATTTACACAAATACTCGCACTTCGTACTTGCTATCCTTCCGTGTTCTGATCCCAACCGAGCTATCCCGTAACCTCGCTCTGGAAAAACCGACCGTTACATTTTTCTTAAATAAGAGTTATTAAATATACAATTCTATTTTATTGATTTAAAAATATAACTTACCTTACGCCAACCTTTCCAATCTTTTTTAGCTTCATTTACAGAATTTAAAATTTCAATTATTTTACTCCACAAAAAATGGAATCTTTTAAGGTAAACGAAGATGTCACCTTTTCTTTTAATTATTCCGGATGCTTATTCATGTATTCTATTAATAGCGTTCTTTGCTCATGTATAATATTTGCACATCTTTTTTTTCTTTGCAAGCTCTCCATTTACAATGCAGAACAACATTCATATAAAAAAAATGATAAATATATATATTATCAGTAGTAAAATTTCACAACAATAATTTTGCCATAAAAACTAGACATAGTTTTGAAACTTTAAATATTTGCTTTCAGAGATTATACAATGTTCAAAATTTAAACATTAAAATTCGCGTCTAAAATTTAACGGCGAACATCATTGTTATAATCCAACGATTGCCTTCAAAATCAAAACACAAGCGAAAACAAATAGCGTCGCAGTCACCCGCTCGATGCGTGATCGCGTTATTCGTATAGTGAAAAACCGTGACAAACATCTGGTTCTAGAACGTTCGATATCGAAAAACATTGTTATCCCCATTGGCAGAGTGCGAATTTCTGCGGTCGGTCGATTTAGTCTGCCTATGACAACGATTTGAGCCGGTCGAAATTTATCGATCGTTCTAATTTGCTTTTCGCTTATTCTCGTTCGTGTCGCGTACTCAGTAGGTTTACTCGTCTCAAATGTTCCGAATAGTCTCGCATCCGAAAGCGTTCATATTCTCGCGGCGATCAATATGATCACATCTCAAATCGCTTTCGTTAATTCTTTAGTGTTAAAAATTGTGATATTTAAGTAAGTAATGATCCGAGAGTAGACGTTCGTTAACCGCATCGCGCGTGTTCTTTGCATCGCGCTAAACACCATCCAGCGTCTGCGTTCAAGATATCCGTTCTCACGAGAGCCTCTAGCAAGAAGCTCTGCAAGATTTCCGCGTAAAAAGCAGTCATTAACAGGATATTTTGAAAATTTCCGGCGAAGTCGCAGACCACGTGCCATCGTTCGCTCCTAGCATTTTCAATAAACGACTATTCAAATCTGCACTCGCGTATTTTCTCACATCTTTTTTTCCTTCAGTAGATGTACGGATTCACGTTACACACTGCTTCTCGCTCATTTTTGAGCGTTTCTAAAGATTCCGGCAATCGCGTCGCGGTCGACTCCCGAACATACAATATAATCTATTTTCAATTTTAAAAAAGATTTATAAGTATAAAAAAACATATTGTGTTAAGAATATAATAAATGTTTTCCTACAAATTTCTAACCTACACATTATAAATCACAACATAAGGATACATCTTTTATTGACAAAAAATAGTGTGGATATTAATAAAAAAATTATATAAATTTTATAATAAAAATATATTTTTCCCTCCAGTTTTATTAATTTTATCAATTAATATAAAGTTGTAAATAAATATGATAGAGTTTTCATAGATCTTTTCAATCAATGTGCGTCATATAATATACCTGATCAATATTGTTGCATCCCTGGATTATGCCCGTTTCTGAGAGATCTCTAAGAGAGGTCTCTAAGCGCGTTGCCGAGGAGTGTATTGATAAACAACAGCGGACATCTTGTATTTCGAGCCGCCATCGTAGTCTGATGACGGATGTCAATTCGCGCGAACGTGTTGGCTATTATTTAAAATCATATTCTCTGTTCTGTATTCTATGTTATAGTAAAATTTTCGTTCTTTTATAATTACGAGTTATTATTTATAATGCGGAGTGTGAGTGCCGGTTGTGTCGTGCGCGTTTCGGTTCGATTTATCTCGAAGTCGTCGCGCAACAATATTTATAGAAAGTACATATTATTTTTTGGCGTTGCCAAACGTATATCGTAAATCGGTGCAACGGAAAACATATACATTTCTAATTGTGAATACTACATATTTATTATTTATTTACTACATATTTAGAATAGGAGTTCGTCGAAATTATTAAACAGAAAATCGCGTTCAGTGACGACGTTCTCTGGTAACTCAGATTCGTTTTCGCTCGAATATTGTGCCTTTAAATTTCTTCGCGCGCTATCAATATTTTCTCGCGGCGATAGACTTAAACTAATTGCCCGTCGTGCCGGTTCGTTAAATAACCATGATTAGTTCGCTATTGGTCGTTTCGGTACGTTTGAACCTTCCAACATTCATGCAATTATAATTATTTTACGGATTTGCAGTAATAAGACGGCTCACATGGTCGCTCGCAGACGCTGCTATCCTTCGCTTGGCGGCTGGTAAGACTGACGACTCGAGACTCGTAGCACGGTCGTTGCTCGGGCGCGCTGCGTTGTCCGTTGAAGTGCTCTGGATCTGCGTTGGTCCTTGGACACTGCCAATCCTATTCGGGTTTCGGCTGTTTGGCCATATCTTTCGTACTGCTTATCGTCCGTTTATGTTGTTTCCGCTTGTGTCCGTCAGCTTTAATTTATTTACTGACATGCCTGATTTTTACCCTTGTTATTTTGGATTTTTACAGGTCTTCTTCGGCTTTCTGACGGTCTTGTCGATGTCCTGTGGCACAATCCCATCGCTGTTACCAAAATGTTGTATCTCGGGAAAGCACGGAGATTTTAATTTGGGATTTCGTCGGCCACTTAGACTAAGGAGCCGGGGAATGAGGTTCCGTCGAGAATTATAACCATTTGTTTTAATAAACAGCTACTTTATTTCGTATATTTGAGTTACTCTTTCTTCTTGTCTCTCGTTCTCCTTTACAGCTGTGCTTATCGCGTGTAAAGTTACGTTGGCGCGAGTCTGATATCAAGGTCATGAGATCAGCTGTCGCTTCTTTCATTATAACAATTCGTCGCGACTAGACTAGCGATTGCTCTAGATTGATTACTGTAACTGTCCGGTCTAAATCAGTAATAACGACTGCCCGATATAACACTTGATTAATGATTGCCCGCCGCGTATGTATCGCGGTGGTATCTTTTATTACCTCCTTTTCGAGTAGTTTTTTGGATGGGATTCCTTAGCGACATGACCATGTATGATTGTGTTGCTCATTTCGAATGGTTAGGCCAAAATGCAAGCTAAGATATGGTTCGATCGAAATTCCTTACATTTCCGGTGGTTCGATCTTCTTCGCGCTCGCATAGCTTCGGTGCGTGGTTTGTTTCGTCAGCGTTTGGTGCTCGTAACATTATACGTCTTTCGCGATATCTCGCTATAGTTGGAAGGCATATTAAAAAATATTTTAAATTAATAATATTTAAGATTAACGAAATAATAATGGTTACAACTAATTTTGGACTATAACATATTATATTACTTCTCTTTCTCTCTCTCTCTCTCTCCATCTTTTTTTTGTTTATTCTTTATCTCGTCTTTAACTTTAAATAAAACATTTAAAGGATTATTAAGATTGCAATAATATTTATATATTTAAAAAATTTAATATATTATTTAATATTTAATACTATGATTAAACTTAATTTAATCATTAAATATTATTAAATAATATTAACATGATATAATAAATAATAATATTGAAATTAAATAATATAAATAATAATGATATTTAATAATATATGTTAATAATAAATAAACAAAAAAGGCCTGTAACGAACATGGTACAATTAATTTAATAATCGTTCCTTATTTAAATCATAACATTAAATAACCTTATAACCTTGTTTCGGCACTTACTGGTGCCTCCTCAGTCGCTGATGTCTTTTAAATTAAACCGATTTTAAATAATCAGACTTGTTTCTATTGTTTGTACAATAGTTAATTCAACGCTATTTTATTCTTTTATCACGATGTTTGAATATGTGCTGCGGTCGTGTGCATTATTATGTGCATCACTCACTTGATGTTGTAGTAGTGGTTTGACGTGTCTTTCGTTTATTCTTAGAATTATCGTCGAATTATAATAAATTAATGTTATTGATATCTACTACGACTAATATCGATAATAGACAGTAAAATCTTTTGTCATATAAAAACCATATTTCACTTACATATTATCGTTGTTAAAATAACAAATACTTGCTTGTCAACTAAAAATTTGTCACCGTTAAAACACTTAAATTAATAAATACTAATAAATAATACCTTATTAACTGATTTTTGTCACAATTATGTAAACGTTCACATCATAATGCTAAGTCAGGAACGAGAATTTACTATCCGGTAAAACGGTTTTTAACGACTAATGACGGTACAATGTGCTTCATCCTTTAAATATAGACAACATGAGAGACCAAGAGAAGAATAATAATATTTTGTTTATTTTTCTATTTTTTACCAAGGGATTCGAGTAATGGAAAGTATGCATTGTCAAGAAGTTTGATGACTTCTATCGCGTTTAATCCATGTTTTTGTTGTTTGATATGATCTGTTTCTGCAATTAATTTTTTTTAATAATTTGTTTCCCGATAAAAAATTGATATTTTTTTCTAATTTATATTATGATTTTGATCTAATATATGTTGAATGTGGCGGCATACGGCCAACCACAATTAGCCATACTTAGTGGCGGTCAAACGCGCCCACGCGATACGGCAATCCGCGTAGCGCAAACCCGCATACGCGCCCACGTGGTAACGTGTAGTCCCGGGCGCTGCCGCTAGGCGGCGAGGGTCAAGTCAAGCTAACCCATGATTAGAAAACCGCCCAGCATATAAGATGGGCATCCCGCTGAAAAGAAAACGAAGAGCATTCTTGGTGCCTATCGCCTGAGGACTTCCTAACGCCAGTCGAAATTAACAAACGTTGGCCCACACGGCGCCTGTCGCCGCTAATATCCAAAATGCCACGCATCAGGAGTATTATCACTCTGCCTACCGAGGCAGAGATAACATTATGGCGAAGGACTCGCCCGACGCCGCTCCACTGAGCGACCAAGAGGAGAAAAGTGGAGAGCGACCAGCCAGCCATTAGCTTCCGGCGTTCGCCCGCTGACAATCTCCGGCGCCAATCCGCCAACGACCTATCGGCGCTCAGCCGCCGACAACCTCAGTCGCTCATCAGTCGGCATCTCCTGGTGCCTGCTTACCATCGATCATCGGCGACTGTTCACCGATCTACATCAGTGATAGCTCACCGTCTCCTATCAGCACCAATTCCCTGGTGGCTTCCGGAATCTGGCCATCGTTCAGTGTCCAAACCAGCGATCGGACACCTAGGGTTCTCCGACTTTTAGAAGCCCAGGGGCAAATCAAGCAGATCCTGGCATCGCCCACGATAAAGTGGGTCCCATCACTACTTATCTCGTCCATTAAGATCTCGCCGGTTAAGAGATCACCCGAGCCAGGACGTGTGCAACGTAGACCGGCCCAGTGCAGATCACTAGTCCCTACAAGGTCATGAAGGACGTCACAACCCTGACCAAAAAGCGCGGAGACCCATATTGAACAATAACGTTCCATATGCGTATAATCGCAATCGTAGGCATTAAGCCCATGTATATATAACGAATAAACTTGTAAATATGTACAACGGCCTCCTCAGTTGTTCTACCTTCAAATAGTGAGTAACAATTCGGCGGATTACTCTAAGAAATCTTAATCCAAGTCCCCATCTAACCCACATTGGGTGATTACTGAATGTTACGTGAGTGTAATTTAAGATGGTTTCTATGTTTTTGTATTCTAGTTTTTAATTGTCTCTTGGTCTGGCCCACGTATGATGCTGTACAATCATTACATTGAATTTTATATATAACATTATTGTTATTTCCTGACGGTGTGTTGTCTTTTTGTGCTTCGATAAATCTATCTAATCTATTGAAACATTTGTACCCTGTTGCAAACTTAAAGCCTCGAAATACCATGCACACTTGTCCGGATAAATTTTTTATGTAAGGAACTGCTGAATTTTCGGTCTTTGTTTTGCGTACTATTTGAAGTTATGTTATTTTCTCGGAATTTCCTATTTATTAATTTTTATAGTCTTTTTTGTACATGTTTGAAAATAAAAGGGAGTGGGTAATCATTTTCTGAATGTGTTGATAACTTTTATGATGTTTTTGTTTGGAATATGGGGTGAGATAAGAGCATGGCCCTATCAATAAGTCCACATAATGCCGGTTTTGTGGCATATAGGATGGTTAGAATAAAACGATAAATAGTTGCTCAATTGGATTTGTATTTGGTACCAATCAGTTATTATGATATCGTTTATTATTTGTATTTTTATCTCCAGAAAGCTTATTGAGCGGTCCATCTCTAACTTATGCGTAAACTGAACTTCTTTCGTGATACGAATTAAAAATTGTTGTGATGTTCTGAACGGAATTCTTAGGCGCGGCTAATAGTATATCGTCTACGTGTCTGTAACAGAATAGGAGTGTAATTCCACGTTTATGTAACGCTTTATTCTCGATATCTTGCAACACTATGTCGGCCACGATTGAGGACAATGGTGAACCCATGGGGGTACCAAATGTTTGTTTATAAACAATATTGTCAAATGCAAAATATGTCGATGTCCGTAGAAATTTAATAAAATTTAAAAACAAATCTTTCGGTATGTCTGTGAATTTTTTTTTATGTAAGACCATCTGTTATGTATTACAAGTCATTACAAGTCACGGTGCGCAGCCCATCCGGTTGAACCGCTGTCATTCGAGCCCTTTTCGATTAGGGTTCTGAAATGACATTCATTTCTGAAAATTTAGCGCAAATCTTGTCAAACGCATTCGCATGCCGATCTCCGTTTCCACCATCGGCGGAATTCACGCGAAGATCATTTAACACGCGACGCATATTTTCATATTGCGACTCTCACACTCCGTCGCTTTCGACGCTCATTATGAAGTCGTTAACTCCGAGACAAAATGTGGATCTCTCGTCATTCTTTTATCTCTCCGATTTGCCGCGAGCAGACGCGGATCCGACGAGTTTCGATCCTATCAACCTCATAATCAGAGCAAATCTCTATAACGACATAATTCTCCACGGTGTTCGCAAAGGAAGCGTCGGACAATCCATCGCTCAGAATTCTATTCTTGAATGGATAATTTCGGGACCAATTACGTCGGCTAATCCAATTATCAACGGCTAATGATTCTTCGCCGACAATTCTTTCCGGAAACTGCACTCGCTTTTCGACTCATCATATTGTTGGCTCTCCCTCGCTCGAAGAGAAACTTCGTCGCTTTTGGGAGGACGAGAAACTCCCACGACAAATTCATTTCACACCGCACGAGAAACAGTGTGAAGAGCATTTTCGCTCAACTCATTCTCGCGACTCTGACGCACGATACGTTGTGCGGCTACCGTTCAAGAAGGATGCTCCGATTGACATCGAAGATTCTAGATTTCGTGCGGAAAAAAATGTTAAATTCATCACTCCGCAGATTTCACGACAAACCGGAAGTCGCGAAAAAATATCGCGAATTCATGTTCGATTATCAACGGCTTGGGCATATGCGATCCGCGCCGATAGCTCAAAATTCAATCGAACAACATGTTTATCTCTCGCATCACGGAGTGATACGGAAAAGTAGCTACTACGCGACTTCCCGTTGTTTTCAACGCATCAAGAATTATGACAAACGGCACATCTTTAAATGATCATTTAAACGCCGGGCCGAAATTACAAACCAATCTCATGTCTGTTATCCTACAATAGCGTAGATATAGATACGTCTATTCATCAGATATTGGGAAAATGTATCGCCAGATTCGTATCGATCCTCGTAATATAAATTATCAACGAATTTTATGGAAATCATCGCTTTCGGAACTGCTCATCGATTACCAACTATTAACAGTCAAGTACAGAATGTCGTGTGCTCCGTTTCTTCGGGTATTGAATTAGTCATCGATGAAAGTTAATATTTTCCGCTCGCAGTTTCTGAGCGATAATATTTATGTCGACGACTTACTTTTCGGAGCTGACGATACGACTCGAATGCGGCAAGCACGCGATCAGTTAAATTCCATATTAAAGCGTGGTGGATTCATCTTATAAAAATGGGCAAGCAATTCGCCTTGTCTCCTCGAAGAGATCGACAGATCACGGTTTAGCAACGAAAAAACTTATCGCTGAAGACGAACAGATCAAAATTCTCGGAGTAGAATCCGGCAAACGATATTTTCGAATTTCGCGTGTTACTGGCGAATAGCGCTCCGGATACTAAACCCACGATTTTATCCGCGATAGCAAAATTCTACAATCCGCTCGGATGGGTCACTCCGGTTATGATTACAGTGTAAATCTTTATGCAGCAACTTTGGCGAATAAAATTATAATGGGATGACGTTATTTCCGAGTCGCACATCTCAAAATGGAAAGAAATCTATTCGCGGCTCTCGCATCTCAATAATTTGCAAATAACATGTTGGATCGGGCTCGGATCGGATGTAACTCACGCCGAAATACATGGATTCGCGGACGCGTCGACACATGCTGCATGTGTTTATATCAAAATCATTTCGTCGACGGGTAAAATCACGATAATTTTGTTTATCGGTAAATCAAAGATCACGCTGTTGAAATCTCTGAGCGTATCACGGCTCGAATTATCCGCAGTATTATTACTCGCACGATTTATCGAGTTGGTTCGCGGATCGAACGGTTATAAGGATATTCGATGCTATTACTGGACGGATTTTACGATCGTGCTCGCGTGGGTAAGTCAACCTCCTTCTTTGGAAGACTTTTATTGCCAATCACGTTAATGACATTCAGACACGTCTTCCGGATGTTGAATGGCGGCATTTTTCAACGGAAGACAACCCCGCGAATTGCGCTTCACGCGGAATGTATGGCGATGAATTCATCGATCGCGAATTATGGTGGCATGGTCCTCCATGGTTATCCTTTGATTCTAATCAATGCGTGTCTTCCCAAGGAAGCATCACTCGAACAAAAAGTCAGTTCGTTTCAATGCTCTCAAGCTACCGTTACGTGGGACCTCGTACCGTGTATATCATCTCATTTTCCAGCATCAAAAAATGTTGTTCTTTCTGCATCAGATTGCGATCTCGCGAAAATCTTTTAGATTAAGATAATTCAAACTACATTATTTCCGTCGGAAATAAACGCGCTATTGAAAAATCAGAGCCTTTCAGCGAGAAGCTCAATTCTCTCTCTTCGACCGTTCCTTGATCGAGATGGAATTCTGTGCGTGGATAGACGACTTAACAAAACTCCAATATTGAATACAATATTATTATCTAATATTATACTCCTCCATCTCTTTTCTTCTCTCTCTCTCTCTCTCCCTTTTTATTGCTTATTCTTCTTCTTCTTCAATTTAAAAATAAGCTTTCTTCTTTCCTCTTTTTCTCTTTTCTACTTTCTTTTTCTCTCTTTTGTATTCCTCTTTTTTGTATTCTTCCTCTTATTTAATTGTAAAGAAAAATTTCTTCTTTTTTTCTTCTTTCTTTTTTTCTCTTTCTTTTAAAATTAAATAATGTATATTGTGGGATCGTAGACGGAAGCACCATCTCTTAGACAGGGGGAAAAATTACAAGCTAGATGTCATGTGACAGAAAAAGAGGGTTAGTTCAGGAGGAGAGTCCGCCGAGGACAATCTTATACAACGCGAAATAAAGTTCAGTTTTTACCGAATTCTATATCCGTTCATCGAGCAACTCTATCTTCGATCCTACAATTGGGGGCTCATCTGGGATCACCACGAAGTATCGGGATCTGTCGAGACAGGGGGGAATCGCGGTAATTTTGTGAACGAGGAGCTGATGGAAGATGACGGCAAAGGGCAAAGTGACGACGAGGCGTGTATCGGTGCGAATCGAATAGGCGATCCGATTTGCCAGACACGAAGATGAAGCACAACGGTGTGTGTACAGCAACGACAGGACGAGCGTTGGATAAGCCAAAACGATGACAAACTTCATCGGCGACGATATAACACGCAATAATAGTCGCTAGCACGACGAGACAAGGTTAGGTTGGTCTATGCGGCAGGTAATACGTTAGACAAGATGACGGAGGGCCTCACGGGAAAGTCGGAAGGACTCGATAGGCCAATGACGGGAGGCAAGACGGGCACACGTGAAAAGATTCGCGAGACGATGAGCACAAGGAACCGAGAAACAAGCGATTGCGCGAGTAGAGTCTTTGGCGGAGAGCGCGGTTGATATCGACGCGTTATCGAAGAATCAACTCGTACAACAGTTACAATTAAAATTGCCCATGTCGGAAGTAAAAGCAACGTTACGCGAAAGATTACGAGCGGCGACGCGACAGGAAGATAGCGACGAAGAAGACAAAGATAGCGAAGACGATGATTTCAAGAGCGGCCATAACGGCGCCACCGTCGAGCCGAGCGATCTAGAATTGAACATGGAAACCATACGACAAAGAACGGAGCTGCCATTTCGCCATGACCAAGCGGACTATATAGAAGAACGCGAGCAATGCTTGGTCCTCACGTAAGTGTAAGAGCAAGACAAGTTGCGTTAACCTACAAGGACATTGAAGACGCGCTGATACCTTTCGCGCTGATACATTTTAGTGGTGATGGCAGAATGTAACAAAAATGATTTATGCCGTTTAAAGAAATTGTCTATCGATCTATGAAACGATGTGCAGAAGATTATCTACGTCAAGAGGTTATTAAGAGAGTCAGCTAAGATTTTCGTGAGTGCGAGTGCTGAGATTTTTCGAAGTGCAAGTGCAAGCGTATGGCTCATTCGAGAAAGCGCTGATTAAAGAGTTCGATGAACACTCGGCAAGTCCACAAGGATTTGCTTGCAATATCGAAGAAGACAGACGAATCATACAAAGAGTATGTTTGCCGGGCACTGGTGCTTGCCAGTCACGCTGATATTGAAATCAAAGCAAAGATTCAATATATAATAAATAGAATTAAAGAAGTAGAAGCTAATAAGTCAGTATTACATGGGGCGATGACGATCAAAGAGTTGCGGCAGAGGCTAAGTACAATACGAGACACAAAGAAATAATTGAACTAAGGCGCGGCTCCAACTCCAGGCTCAGAGTAAGAAGAAACCGGTGAACAAAGCAGGTCAGACGGCGACGGCGACAGCTAACAGATGCTGCTTCAACTGCGGCGAAACGACGCATTTGGGCAAGGAGTGCCCCAATAAAGCCAAGGGATCCAAATGCTTTTCGTACAGTGAGTACGGACACATTGCTGCGAAATGCACTAAGGGAATGAGCGCGGTAAGTAAAAGTTCCGCTCCAGAGAGTAGATGCACTTCAATCCCGTGATAAAAAAATATAAGGCAGTAGATGTTTTAGGAAAGAAAGTTACGATCATAATTGATCCTGGTAATGATCTACTACCTCTTTCAGTCTACGTTGTACGTGCAGTTTGGTGCTCCGCCAATCAGAGCAGAGATCACGAAATTCGATGGAGGTGTAACTAACCGTGAAATATTAGGAAGTTTCACAGCCGATATATCCATAGATGGAATGCAGTTTAATCTGGACCTTGATGTGGTACCAGATTATTATACTGGGCATGATCTTATAGTGGGCGGCGAGTTATCTGAGTTGCCGAAAATACGTATAAAAAGATGACAGGCTGTTCTGAAGGAGCTCAACAGCGGCGAAGTAGAAGCGGCGGCAATTACCAACAGTAGAAAGCACTTGGGCAGAAGAATTATGTATTAATGTGCGAAGTGACGACAAGAAGAAACGAAGAATCAGGAAGTTTCGCTCGATCATGTAGAAGATTCAATTATCCGAGAGCGTGCGCTAAAGTTGATAGAGGATTACCATCCGGAGAAGATAAAATATAGCGGCGTTAAGATGCGTTTAATACTCAAGGATGAGACGCTGATCTATCAGAATCCTCGACGATTATCAGTGGAGGAGCGGAAGAATTTCGCGACATTATCGATGAATGGATCGAAAAGGGATAATCCGTCCCAGCAATTCTGAATACGCCAGCCTCATTGTATTAGTGGAAAAGAAGACCGGAAGAGGCTAATCGGCGACGATAATCGGAAGATAAATCAAGTCATAGTGAGAGAACGATTGCCGACACTACTCGCAGAAGATCAACTGGACAGTTTAGCGGATGATAAAGTCTATTATTCAGATCATGGAGGATGGTTATTTCTACATGCTGATAGAAGAGAGATCAAATATACTGTTTTCGTGACGCCAGACGGGCAATTCGAGTTTCTGGTAGTCCCAATGGGGATGGGCAATTCATCAGCAGTCTTCCAACGGTATGTCAAAGCAATATTCCGGGAATTGATAAGAAAGAGGATGGTACCGATATTTCGACGACTTTATCGTCTCAGCGAAAATCGAAGAACAATGTCTGAGCAAGTTGGAAATGGTACTGAATAAGGCACGCGATTACGTACTTCGGATAAATTGGAGTAAATGCAGTATGTTGGTGCGGTGTAGAGTATCTAGAGCACATCGTCGAAGCAGGGACGGTGAGACCATCTGAACGGAAGGTTACAGCAGTGGCACGTTTCCTTAAACCTACGTCCACCAGAGCAATGCAAAGTTTCTTAGGATTAACGGGATCCTTCATGAAATTCATATCTCAATATGCCCTGATTGTATGAACATTGTCGCAAACTTACTGAAGAAGGAAGCAAGATTTGTGTTCGAACTTGAACAGAAACGGGCGTTTGAATAACTGAAAGCAGCGCTGACAAGCGATCCAGTATTAAAGTAATACAAGGTAAATGCTAAGACGGAACTCCATATGTATGCGTCGAAGCATCATTTAGGAGCTATTTTGATACAGAGAAATAATGAAGACGGCGAACCCCATTTAATCTGCTTCGCCAGCTGGAAGACCAGCGGAGCTGAAAAGAGATATTGCAATTACTAGTTGGAAGTTTTGGCAGTTATTAAGGCTTTACGCAAGTTTCGAGTGTACGTGATAGGAGTCTCTTTTCGAGTTATATCTGATTGTCGAGCATTTATGTAAATCAAGTCCAAGAAGGATGTCTATCTCAAGGTAGCTCACTAAGCCTTAGAACTTGAAGAGTTCGACTTAAGTTAGAACATCAGTCAGGTACGACCATGCGCCATGTAGATGCCTTGAGTCGAAACCCGGTGGAATATCTGGCGCTACGCAGGATTCAGAGCGCAATAGTAGCGCAGGTAAGACGGGAGCAAGCGGATGATCCAGAGCTGTAAAAGATAATTGAGACGGAATCAAACAGCGATGAAAATTTTGAGATCCAAAGGCATGTTGTATAGACGGAATCAGGGAGATCTCCTTTTTAGTCGCACCTAAGGCAATGCAGAAAGAAATTATCCTACAAGTGCACGAGCAGGGGCACTTCGGATGGAGGAATACAGAGCATCTAATTCAGCGAGAGTATTGGTTCCCTTCGATGCGCTCGAAGATACAGCAGGTCATCGGCAACTGTATTCGTTGCTTATGAGCGAAAAAGAAGCGAGGCAAGACTTGCTACAGCCTCTACCTAAAGAAGATTGACCACTGTCCAATCATGCCAATCATTTGGGCCCCATTTCCTCGACGAAGAAATGTTACGCGTATATATTTGTGGTAGTAGACGCCTTCACGAAATTTGTTTGGTTATATCCTACCAAATCTACAACGGCAGACAAAGTAATTGAGCGGCTGCGCAAACAGGCAGTAATCTTTGGAAACAAGAAAAGGATTATAACAGATCGCAAATCAGCATTCACATCCAATGTTTACAAACAATATTGCGAAGAAGAGAACATAGAGCGTATTCTGATCACGACAGGAGTGCCACGCTCGAACGGTCAAGTGGAATGCCTAAATCAATCGATTATCGCGATACTTACAAATTATCGTTATCAAACCCAGGCGAATGGCACAAACACGTGGATAGAATACAGCAGTTCATTAATTTGTCGTTTAATCGGAGCGTAGGTACGACGTCATTTAATTTGTTGATCGGGAAACATGCGGCTGAAAGAGAAATAACGACCCGCAACTACACGAGGCATTGCAAAAAGCCCTTATCGACACTCTTCAACAGAAGAGATCGGAGATCCATAGTGAGGCGAAAAAGAAGATATTCAGAAGATATAAGAGCAAAATCGGAAAATCTACAATCGGAAGCTGAAGTCTGCTAATAAGTATCGAGCTGAAAGTGTTGTCGCAATTCAACATACACAATTCGGACTTGCTCTGAAAGTGCACTCCAAGTTTTTGAATGCCTACAAAATAACTTCAGTGTTGCGGAATGACCGTCTATATCTAGTTGAAAAGCTGGGAGAACATGGATCTATGCGTACAAGCACTTCGATTGATCATCTAAAGTTGTGGCCAAAGCAAGAGACCCTGAGACCCAGACACCGACGTCCAAATGGAAAGAGATGACGATTTAATAACCCCAAGCATCGAGAGTGATGCTGAATTCAGAATGGTCGAATGTGGGATCATAGACTGGAGCTCCAACTCTTAGACCGGGGGGAAAATTACAAATTAGATGTCACGTGACAGAGAAAGAGAGTTAATTCAGGAGGACAATCCGCCGAAAACAGTCTTGTTCAAAGCGAAATAAAGTTCAGTTTTTATCGAATTCTATATCCGTTCATTGAGCAGCGCTATCTTCGATCCTACAATATATACAGGGTATATAACGTGTAACTGACCAAACGAAAGATGGAGAGAGTTGGGCAAAACTGAGCCGGAAAGTCCTGTGCCCTTTTGCAAAATTCGCAATAGTTATCGTGTCATTAATTAAAATATGTGAGCTAATGAGTGCGTTGGAAAGTGGTAGGCCGGTATCAGCAGGCATGTACGATGGATTATTTGTGTACGTCTCTTAGTAATGAAAGCATCATCTAAGCGAGAGGTGGAGTCACGTAATCAGCTATAATATTATATATATATATATATATGTGCGTGCGTGCGTGCGTGCGTGCGTGCGTGCGTGCGTGCGTGCGTGCGTGCGTGCGTGCGTGTGTGTGTGTGTGCGTGTGTGTGTGTGTATACAGGATGTCCTGACCACACATACACCCCTTTTCTTTCAAAAACTAAGCATTTTAGAGAAAAACGTTTAAAACAAAAATTATATGGTTTTGAGGGGAACATAAGATGATGTCATTGATTTGACCTTGGATGCCATCGTTAAAGTCAAAGCAAGGACACTTTTAATTTTTTAAATAAAATCCCCTATTTTTTACTGCATATTCTTATAGTTTATGTCGAGAGCTTTCGAAAACACTATAATAAAGTATTTTCTCATTAAGAATTTTTTTAGTTATTTTGTTTCTTAATCTGACATATTTTATAAAATATAAAATATCTCGAAAATTATTTAGTGTTTGATAATTGTATCGTAATACTTTTATGTACAGAATAATGAGATAAATCAAATGGTGTAAAGAAAAAATAAATAATTGTAATAAAAAAATATATTGCAAATAATTGCATATTTTTTTTAAAACAATTATTTTTTTTTATATTAGTTTATCGCATGTTTATTTAGGATATGTTTACAATCGGTGCGTAATAGAAAGGCTGATATAATAAATTTCTTTTAACCGACACAACCGCATTAATAATAATTTTTTCTAATCAAATATTTAATCAAAATAGAATCATGGCAGTATTTTATTCATTTTTTCTAGGAAGAGCCGTTTATCGGATACATCGGTCCGAATGCATAAATTTATAAATAACAATAATTTTTTCTAATAAAATATTCAAACAACGAATCGTTCAACAGACAGTAATTATATCTATGGCTAACCGTGAGAAAGATTCAGGAATATCGGTGATGTAACGTTGATCTCCTCGAAATGACAAAAAATAAATAAATGTTCCTTACTGAAATTTTTCGACGGAAAAAAAACTAAAAGAAACTGACAAAATAAGAATTCTTCTAACAAAATACCCTGTTTTAAGGAAGAGCCGTTGAGCACGATGTCCGGCCGCTATAATTTATAAATAATAATATAAAATAATAATAATATAAAATAAAATATAAAATAAAATAGAACCATGCAGTCCTCTTCATTTTTTTTTCTAGAAAGAGCCATTTATCGGGAGTCGCAGTGTTTATTTATAAATAATAATAATATAAAATAAAATAAAATAGAATCATTACGATGTCCTATTCATTTTTTTCTAGGAAGAACCGTTTATCGGGTACCGATATATCGGTCCAGATGCATGAATTTATAAATAACGATAATAATTTTTTCTAACAAAATATTCAAACAACGAATCGTTCAATAAACAGACCATAATTTTATCTATGAGTAACTGTAAGAAAGATATAGGAAGATCTGTGATGAAACAACGCCGGTCTCCTCGAGATGACAAAAAATATTGTAAATAGATATCCCTTACTGAAATTTTTCGGTGGAAAAAACTAAAAGATACCGACAAAATAAAAAAAAATCTTCTAACAAAATACGCTGCAAATAAACATAACTGCATCCACAGCAATAAAAATAATGATAGAATTTTCTCTAACATGATCACGTGCAAAGAAACCTTCGAACCGATTGAACTCAATCAATCAACGATCACTACAAGTAAAATACGAAAAGTAGGGACACCCCGCCTAATGAAGACACTAACATAATTTTTAATTTGTTAAAGTTGGAAAATCCACACTTCTGCACAAATGGGGATTTTCCAATTCATAAAACATTAGAACTTCCTACACAATTTTTGTTTTCTAGACCCACTCTTCAAAAAGCTCTATAAAGTTAGCCAATCAACATTCACTTTTATAATTTTTTTTTTTTACAAATCGTTTGTTGATGAATGTTGGCCTAATTACAACATTTGTTGGTTAAAATTTGTTTTGAAAATACAAAAATTTTGTGCAAAGTTAGCCGAAAAGATATTATTTTTGTTTCAATCTTAGTTCAATCGATGCACAATCATTTGTTGGTCACGGAAAAACTAATTAAAACGTTTGTTGATTCATATTTGCCTTGAAAAACGAAATAAACTAATGCAAAAAAATATTAACCGACAAATTGTAATTAGGCCAACAATCACCAACAAACGATTAATAAAAAAAATTATAAAAATGAATTTTGATCGGCTAACTTTATGGAGCTCCTTCAAAAGCGATAAATAATGAAGAACGGAGGATGTCAAATCATAATAGTATATGATTTGAAAGTGTATACATCGATTGGAAAAATATAGTGGCTACATTGAAATTTTTTTTTAAATTTTGCATGTGCGTGTGTCATTTAGAGTATTCAGTAGTGTTCAGTGTTCAATATAGAAGAAGATTTCGCCACAATAATTTGAAAAAAAATGGAACAGATAAACAATAATAATTTTGAAGCTATATTAGATGAGTCTGATGAAGATCACGCATTGTTCGATGACAGTAATTACATTAGTGATCAAAGTGAAGATCTTACGGAAACAGTGGATAGAATAGTATCTCATTTGGAAATCATTGCGCTAAACGGACGTACAAAGTGTAGCACCATCTACTTTTGTCATTCCACAGGTGGTGCTTTATCTTTATACACTTCGTACATGATTACTGTATCCGACACTGATTTCGGATACATGTATACTATTCGGAAGCATGTGATTGAGTTACATTATGCAGTAGATGGTCGATTCTGCTCCAATTGCAGCAATCCATTGTATCAGATCTTTCCGTGTAATATGTGCTCGATTTGCACACTGTAAAAAGAAAGAAGAAAAAAAATGGAAAACATCGAACAGCAGAACATTGAACGCGATCTTCTGGAACAATCCCATCAAGTCGCTATCTTAGGCGAATATTTCGCGTGGGCGCAGTGGTGTGAAGAATTTATCAAATAGCTCGAAGAAAGCAGTCGTGCCAAGCGTCTATGACTTTCGATCGGAGTTTGGCAATCTTTAGTGACCAGAATCGCAACTCGAAGGTGTAAAGACTCTATTAGAGAGACAATTTATTCCTAGTAGTGGTGATTTCAGTGACAATAACGCGAAAAGACTCGTGGTGGAAAATCGATACCGCGTTTAAAAACAGCATATCGACTGGTGCGGTTATAAATCATAATCATATCGAACTGCGTCAATTTCTCGAGGACACCAAAGACATTGCTGGAACATGTGCAAACGTGTTGAAAAAACATTTTAATATAAAAGTGAATACAGTGTTTAATGCTGAGTTTGTGTCGGGTGATAAGCGCGCAAATAAGAGCATTAATACGAGAAACTGTGAACTCTTTCGCACGGCCGATCTACGAGTGGTATGAGCGGTGAGTCATCGAGCCCACCTTTGCCTCGCTAGAAAAATTTCAAGAACGTGACAGCGGGTGGGCTTTGTCGCGAATACTAGATTTGACAATTAATGTAAATAAATATAATCCAATGCGCGCGGGATGTTATATTGAATTACCGCGAGAAATAATAGTGAAAAGAGCGGTGATTAATGTACAATCCAAAGATAATGCGTGGGCAGTGGTCGCTGCTCTTTATCCAACTGCAAGGAATATAAGCCGAGAATCATCGTATCCACATTATACGACAGTACTGAATCTCCAGGACATTGAGTTTCCAGTGACTGTGAATCAAATTAAAAAATTCGAACTTGCCAACGATATCTCCATAAATGTATATTGCCTCGAGGAAAAGAACATTGTCCCGATCCGACTGAGCGAGCTAAAGAAAGATAAACACGTCAATTTGCTTTACGTGCAAGATCCGCGGGACGACAACGTCGGACATTTTGCATGGATCAAGAATTTATCCCGGCTTGTGAGCTCGCAATTGAGCAAACATAATGGTCAAAAATACATTTGTGATCAGTACGTATATTTTATATATTTTTTTTCTTTTTATTAAATGTATATGAAAGAAAAATTAATTATTTCTGTTTTTTTGACAGATATTTACATTACTTCGGATCGCAGGATAAATTACAATCGCATACGGTGAACTGCCGGGAAATGAATGAGTGCGTCATTCGTTTACCAAACGAGAACAAGTGGCTCAAGTTCAACAATTACAACAGGAAAGTGCGCCTTTTGTCGTATACGTCGACTAGGAGTGCGTTTTGGAAAAGAAAGAAGAAGAAAGAAATTACCAACAGCATCAAGTATTTAGCATAGCTTATTATATACATTGCGCGTACGATGACACATTATCCGCGTATCATTTTCGCCGTAATGCCGATTGTATCGCGTGGTTCGTCAAAGAACTTAAAAATTTAGCGCATTGCGTAGAGATTTTTCTAACCACGAACGTCCCCATGGTAAATTTAACGTGAGAAGAATGGGATAAATTGAACAGCGCGACACATTGTCACATTTGCGAGAAACCATTCGCGCCGGACGATACACAAGTACGCGATTATTGCCAACTGGCCGAGTGGTACCGAGATCCCACGCATTCAAATTGCAATTTAAATTATAAGGACTCTTTTTACATTCCATAGTTTTTCATAATTTCCGGATACGATTCATATTTCATTATCAAGGAAATAGGCATTCGAAGGGAGAATCAAGTTATTGCCGAAAACGAAAGAAAAATATATATCTTCTACAAAAAATGTTAAACTTGCAGAAGAAGAATCAAAAAATTGTATCAAATTGCGTTTTATAGATTCATATAAATTTCTTTCAGCCAGTCTTGACAAATTGACATCTTTTTTAAATAAAGACAACTCAAAATTTTAAAATCGAAATTTCAAGATGTACAAAAAGACAATTTCAATTTATTAACATGGAATGACGTCTTTACGTACGAATATATTAACTGTGTCGACAGGCTGGAAGATACGTTTACCACCGCGCGATTCATTTCACAGTTCTTTGACCGGTGACACTGTATCCAAGAGCGATTACGCGCACGCCGAGACTGTCTAAAAGCGGTTCTCCATTCGAACGCTAGGCGAATACAGATCTATATTTAAAAACAAATGTGTTATTAGCAGATATTTTTGAAAATTTCCGCGAAAATTGTATTAAAAGTTATGGGCTTGATCCCGCGTATTACATTACTCTTCCCGGATACACGTGGGGTGTTAGGTTGAAATATTACATACAAATATTACGTTCGAATTACTTATTGATATCGATATGGTTATGTTTATCGAACGAGGGATACGCGGCGGTTTGAGTCAATGTTTTGGCAGATACGCGCTTGCTAATAACAAGTATATGCAGTCGTACGATCCATCGAAATCTTCATCGTATTTAATGTAATTTGATGTAAATAATTTGTACGGATGGGCAATGTGTCAACCATTGCCCTATGCCGATTTTCGATAGGTCAATGACATGTCCAGTTTTGAACATCATCGATCGCGAGTAGTATAGGTGTCACTATGGTGAGACAGGAATGTCCCCCCTTTTCCCCCTTGGCGCCAGCCCCCCGCTGTGATCCCTCCCCCCCTGTCACCCTGGGTAGGTACCTGAGAAAAAAAGAGTGGGGACTCGTGGACGTCCACGAGGCGATTTTTTAATTTTAAAATTTTTTTAAGAGTGGGGGAGTTGTGGACGTGCACGAGACAGTTTTTTTTTATTTTTTATTTTTTCCTGGGCTGGAAATACTCGGGCTGGAACCTGGGTCTTCTGCTTTTCTGGTCGGGGTCCTAGTGCGGTGGGCTAACTGAAATCTTACAAGAGTGAGAGTTAGATGTGGCATTTAAGCGAAGAGTAGGTCTCTCCGGCCCGGGGTCCGAGCGCTCCGATTGGTTTGTCCTATAGTGGCCGGCTGTTTGATTGGTTCCGACGAGCTGGAAAATAGAGAAACGAGAGAGAAAATAGAGTGAGAGAGAGAGAAAGTCGACAAGATGTCCGAGGTGTCAGCAGCCGGTAAAATATCGACCTCCGAAGACAGCAGAGATGTCCCATAGCATTCCCCTCCACCTCCTCCTCCTCCTTCTCCCCCCAGCCCTGTGGAAAATCGAAAAATATCGCATGACATACGGCATCTCTCGCCTTCGAGCGTCCTTACGGAAAAACTTCGAACTGCAGCGAGCGCCCGCGTCTCTCCTTCTTGCTGAAAAAAGAAAAATCGTCTAGTGCGGAATTATCTGATATCAAGGTATACAAACGAAATACGAAGCGTTCATGATCGGACATGATTGTCCGCGCCGGACGAGTCATGCAACGCAGGTAGACGCGATGTCGTCATCGGAGGCGATACGCTATCGGAGATTGAAAGAGCTATGGCGCCGCAGAGTCTAGGAAGGAAAGAAGGAAGGAGAGAAAAGGAAAAAATTGAACGTTTTCAGGTAATATTTAAAATTAATATTTTAACATTTACATTAAATTTAACATTTTTATTTACGCTACAGAAATGTTTTGTACAATTTTCTTACATTTAAATATAATATTTATAACATTTACAAAAAGATGTTAACTCTTAATGGATGGAAAATATGGGAATTCGTTGTTTTTTCAATTATTTAGCTGCATATTTTTCCCCCTCTTTTCCTTATATTTCAGTATATAAGTAAGGCGAGAAAACGCGGAACTTTATTCATTTGAGTTTGTTCGAAATCTTCATTTCGGCTTCGGTACAAGTATTCGTCGTTGTTGTGACCAGTGTTCAACTAGTTCTCGGTAAAAAAGTGATAAAAATGGCCGCCACAAAAAAAGTATCCAGTGAACGGAAAAAGCTAACCGATTTTGTTAAATCTACTCACGTTTGTGATATTAACAAATCGGGCCTCAAGACCGACTTCGATAGAAGAAACGATCAGCGATATTTATTATTATCGACGACGTACGGGCTTAACGCATCGTATACTAAGAAGGTTCACGTGGGATTGCAGGCGACGAGCGAAAATTGCTTTGTACCGATTGTAAAATTAACAGGCAATTATGCAGATGGAATATGTCTCGACACCGACACCTGGCAGCAATTTCAAATCAGCATGGAGCAGATGAAGCAGTATTTGTGCGAGAATCAAAAATCCAAACCAAGTCCGATTATTATCAACAATATTTCCATCGGCTTCACAACCGCTTACGGAACAAGGGCAGTGATAGTGAGTTATAAGGAAAATGCGGGACAACCGGCGAATAATAACGAGACGGAGGAGCAGCCCCCGTTGAAGAAGCAAAAAACGTACAGCGTCGCCATTGTGATGCAGAAAACTACTTTTGTCAGCCTGGAAGATATCGCAAGATGTGTGGACGCTCATTTGGCACGGTTAATTCCCATTACCGACACCGTCAACGCGTGCTCCAAATACCTGATTAACGAAATAGAATTAAAACTTCCCTCGTCTTACATAGATTGTGAAATTATAAAACTTACAGTTAGAGGTAATTTTGAAGAAATCGAGCGCGATGTACGAACACAAATAAATAATTTACCATTTTTAGACGTATATTTTAATATTGTATTCGAAGAATTGCTTTCTCTAGGTTTTAATGAAATTGTACGTATAATTTTACTAAAGCGCAATTGTTAGTTTTATAAAAAAGAAAAATTTTATTTTCAATAAATAGAATGTTTTAACCTTAAAAAACTTAAATATATTTTCTTTTACTCTACTTTCCTATCAATCACCTCTCCCCTCTTCCTCGCTTCTTTACTATTAACATAAAAAATTTTATCACATAGTAATATTGCACGATAGCCGAGCGTTAGACGAACATCTTATTTTTAGCATAAGCATGCATAGAGCACAGCGTAAAAGCTCGTAAGCAGCGGTGCTCAAAAAACGCTGACGCGAGCTCACCCCCGCGAATACGCTTACTCGCGTCGATTCCGCGGCTGCTTATCAGCTAATTGGCCGCGGTACTTTTCGCTCGTTCGCCGACCGGAAACGCTAGCGCGAGTATGCAGCCGCCCCGGAGCGAGGATAAGCTTATTATTCCTCGCATACACGAGCAATATTAAAGTCGACAAGATGTCCGAGGTGTCAGCAGCCGGTAAAATATCGGGCGCCGAAGACAGCAGAGATGTCCCATTGCATTCCCCTCCTCCTCCCCTCCTTCTCCCCAGCCCTGTGGAAAATCGAAAAATATCGCATGACATGTGGCATCTCTCGCCTTCGTCCGTCCTTACGGAAAAACTTCGAACCGCAGCGAGAGCGTCGCCCGTGTCTCTCCTTCTTGCTGAAAAAAGAAAAATCGTCTAGTGCGGAATTATCAGATATCAAGGTATACAAACGAAATACGAAGCGTTTATGATCGGACATGATTGTCCGCGCCGGTCGAGTCATGCAACGCAGGTAGACGCGATGTCGTCATCGGAGGCGATGCGCTATCGGAGATTGAAAGAGCTATGGCGCCGCAGAGTCTAGGAAGGAAAGAAGGAAGAAGAGAAAAGGAAAAAATTGAACGTTTTCAGGTAATATTTAACACGTTGACTGCCAGGCGCATTTTCCATGGTTTGCCCAAGGCGCCAACGTGAATTTTTCATTATGCGATGCATATTATGTTGAAGTATTATTTGCAGCAAATAAAGTGAGCTATAAAATCATGCTTGAAGCATTTTTCGCGCTGGGGGTCACCGGTGACCCCCACGGCGCTGTGGTCAGTATTTACGATTGTCCTTTATTTCAAACTATCGTGTTACGGTTGCTAAGCGACTACTCTCATTATTTAGTCTTATTCAGTGCGTCCTACAATCAAGTAAGTGCGTTTCTTATATTTTTTCACTCTACATACGTTTTCGCATTTTATACCTTTCATTCAATTCTTTAATTAGCCCTTGTAAATATGACTTCAAATGAAGATTATTCATCAAGTACGTCATCTGACGGTGCAATTTTACAAAGACCATCAAAAAAATTTCGAGTGCTATCAGAGAGTGAGGAAAGTTCATCAAGTAGTTCATCCGATATGATGAGAGCTTCTACGATACGTCGGCGCCGAATTGAGTCTGACAGTGAAACTGAAACTGAAGATAGCGATAACAATGAAGATGATGTACCAGAAGAGTTTGATGTGAATTGGCGTATTCCGTTAGGTAATAAAACCAACATCACATTTTCGGATTCGTCAGGTACCAACACAAATCAATCAGAAATTTTTGCTTGTACGGAGCCACATGATTTTTATTTCCTCTTTGTTACTGAAGAAATATTCGAAATTATTGCAAAACAAACGAACATCTACGCTACGCAAAGAAAATCAGAACTGCAATCGTATCGTTTAGATCAATGGTATGAAACAAATGCTAATGAAATAAAACGTTTCTTTGGTCTCATTATTTGGATGGGATTAGTGCGATTACCAAAAATTGAACTATATTGGAGTACATATGAAGGATATAAACAGGCACTTCCACGCACAATTATGTCAAGAAATCGATTCGAATTGTTATTGCGGTTTGTTCATTTCAGCAATAATGAAGAAAATGATCCTAACAATAGATTATCTAAAGTTGCTCATATTATCGATCATCTAAACAGTAATTTTAAGAAATATTATAATCCAGACGAGGTAGTATGCGTGGATGAATCCTTAGTGCCATTTCGAGGCCGCATATTATTTCGTCAATATATAAAACAAAAACGTCACAGATATGGAATTAAAGTTTTAAATTATGTAGTGGGCCAGGGTACACTTATTCATTTCAAATCTACACGGGCAAAGGCGAAAATACAAGTGAAATATATGGAAATAAGTCGACTGAGATTGTAATGGCTCTTTGTCAAGATATTTTAGGCAAAAGCCACACTATCTGTACCGACAATTGGTACACTAGCGTTAACCTGGCTGAAAAGCTAATTGATATGCACACACATTTATTGGGTACTCTACGAAAAAATCGGCGAGACAATCCAAAAGAAGTAGTGGCCCAGAAATTAAAACGTGGAGATGTTATCGCGCGAGAAAATAAAAATGGAGTGACAGTCTTAAAATGGAAAGACAAAAGAGATGTGTTAATGCTATCTACAAAACATTCAGCAGAAATGACAACAATACAGAAAAGAAACTGTACAAAAGAAAAGCCAAGAATGGTAGTTGAATATAATTTAGGAAAATCTTCAGTCGACTTATCTGACCAAATGGTTGCTTATTGCTCACCACTGCGTAAAACTATCAAATGGTACAGGAAACTGGCAATAGAGCTTTTACTAAATACTTGTATTGTAAATTCAATAGTGTTATTCAAACAAGTAACGCGGAAAAATATTGCAATTCCTGATTTTAGGATGAAATTAGCAATGTATCTAATGAAATGCCCCGATAACGATTGTATTTCTCCAATAAATTGCGTACCGAGAAGACCTCGGCATGAATTAAAAAAAATGCCGGGAAATGCACGAAATAATAGGCGATTTTGTAAGGAGTGCTATAAAAAAAATTCAAAGCAGCTAGGAAGAACTAAAGCAAAGAATTGTACTAAAAAAGTGGTAACATATTGTTCCTATTGTGTTGATTCACCTTTTCTTTGCCTTCAGTGTTTCAATCTGACTCATCGTAATGCGCGCTGATAATATGTATATTTTTCATGTACTAATAAAATTATTTTTGTATGTTCTATATTGCATTAATTTCTTCAAACCATTATAGTAACAATGGTATTATTGAAAAATGTATCAGTATCAATATTTACACTAATTATGTACTTTTATCATTTGCTGCGTCGCCGGTCACCGGTGGCCCCACGGCGCTGTAGCCAAGTCGAGTGCCGGTCACCGGTGACCCCACGGCAGTCAACGTGTTAAGATAAATAACATTTTTATTTACGCTACAGAAATGTTTTGTACAATTTTCTTACAGCTAAATATAATATTTATAGTATTTACAAAAAGATGTTAACTCTTAATGGACGGAAAATATGGGAATTCGCAAGTTATTATATACATCGATAAAAGTGTGAGAATCGAGAAGAATCGAATATGAGAAATTATTTATCTATTATATATCCGTATGGCAGTGAACACCAAGAGCTATGGCGCCGCAGAGTTTAGGATGGAAAGAAGGAAGGAGAGAAAAGGAAAAATTGAACGTTTTCAGTTAATATTTAAGATTAATAAATAATACAAGTTCAAACTTGTTCAGTAATCTAAAACTATTTGTTAAGTAATCACACGAAAAAAATATCTAGAAACTTCTAGAAAAGATTAGATAGAATACAAGGAAAAATTTTTCTACAGGACGTAAATACAGTTGTAATAAGTTATAAAGCGTAAATAAAAATTTATCACCCGTAGAATAAATTTTTATATAGTAAAAAATTTTTATTTTAAAATTTTATTTTACATAACTTTGTTTCTTCTACGAAAATATAAAAAAGTTTTTGTGACAAAGTCATTACTGAAGCAGCAGCATAACAAAAATGCCTGTACAATAAAATTAAAATAAAAAATAACACCTGTAAATAACGTAATTAAAAAATATCTCTTTGTTCATATAATTGTTTCAAAGAAAGTGTGATTTTTCAACGCATTTTGATTTTTCTGAAAGCTCTTCTATGTGAGAAACAGAGAGGTCTTTCAGAAGTGACTATTCATGGGCGTTTCTTTTTTCGAAAAAGAGGGGATATGCGTTTAAATAAATTCTTCGAGACAGGCTAGAAAAAATTATTTCCAAGTCCTCCAGCGTTTGAATCTGCGTGTACTACCGTGTAAAAAGCGTCATTGTATATTATTCGTGAAAATATATATATATTGCAAGAATACGATTCTAAAAATGGCGGAGCTTAAAAATATATTACGCAAGTGTATAATTATAGGAGCGAATTTGTCACCCTCGATAAACAGTGAACGATATTTATCCTCATTGTCGGATGAATCGCCGGAAATTAATTACGCGGTTTTCCGATCTTTCGCGTGTGCCTGCTCGGACACTGTACTAGCAGCATTGTACAAGTTAGGTTATTTTAACGATTTCGACGAACTGTTACATATCGCGGGTGAAATAGTGGAAATGCGCGAGGCGTTTAATCATGAGGAGGAGGATGCAGGAGGGCTTATAAGCTTCCTGTTAGCGCAGCATCGTGGAAATCGTTTAACAGGTGAGCAATATGTTTTATTACTTACTATAGTACAATTGTAACGTAAACGAATATATAAGATGATGATAAAATTTTCAAATTTATCATAACTTATAGGACGGAACACTCAAGCGAGTACAAGCGTGCAAGAGACTCCCGCTAGGATGCAGAAACGTAAGGCCGAAGAAGAGCTTGAAGCGGAGTCTTCGTGTAAGTTATTTAAAAAATAAAATATTAATTTTCAAAGGCGATTTAACAAGAATAATCACAAAATTTAAAGAAAAATAAAAATAATTTAGGTATAATTTTTATTTTATTTATAATTAATTATTTCTTTTGCTTCGACAGTGCAGAGAGGCGGTGGTAGTAGAAAGAAAAAAATACTGGCCGCAGAACATGTGACGCAGACTCGAAATAATGAGGAAAGAAGCGAAGAAAACGAATCGGAAAATCGTGTCGCTAATCCCTCAGCGGTGGAGATTGAAGAGGAGGAAGAAGCAAAGATACCGCACCAACGACAACAGCAACAATCGGTTGGCAATAATTTTAGTTACATTAATTTATTAGCGGAAAATACGAGACAATTTAGGAGATTCGGAATAATGGGGAGAGAAGCGAGTTTCGCGATACGTCCGTTACATGACGATACAAATATTTACAGAGCATTAGAAAATGCATTTCGTGAAATTCACGCGTATGTGCTAAATACATGTCAACCAGACGATTATGTGGGGCTGTCCTTTCATTCGTCAAATTTAGCTCATGGACCCGCGGGTATATCGTTTCGCCCTGCGCGTGACTTAACATACGAGGATATTTGGAGAGTCGTAAGTTCGGTAGCGCAGAGTGCCGGAGGTCTCGATATCGCGGAACGTTTCGATATTCGTGTTTTCAATGTTTCGGTTCCTTCGGGTCGTGGTCGCGTTAAATTAACTCGCGAGGACGTTGCAAAGCGTTCGATAATAACAATTAATAATGTGGACAATTTGTGTTTTCCACGTTCACTCGTAGTAGCTCGAGTTTATTGTGAACGTGGTAATTTACGCACGGGCGAATTACATGAAAAATGGAATAATATAAGACATCCTCATTCTCCGCTTCAGCGTGAGCTAGCAATGCAATTAACTAGGAATGCCGGTGTTACAATAACTAATGAGGGTTGCGGAATTGTAGAAATCGAACGCTTTCAACGCTATCTTGCAGTTGATAACATCGCGATTGTAGTTTACAATTTCGCTACTTTCGCTCGTGGTGCGAAACCTATGTACGACGGTATCGCGACACTCGCTTCACTCGAACGTGAACCCACGCTACGTCTAAATGTAATGTATTACGATCGTTTACGACATTATAATCCCATTGTAAATTTAAATGCCGCCGCGGGTTGTCGAAATTATTGCGAACCGTGCAATATAGGTTATCAGAATAATAAAACGGGTCATCGTTGTCCGAGTAAATGTCCGCGATGTTTCATTCTGCCATCGTGTAAACAGTCAGACGTGAAAATTATAAAATGCAACGCGTGTAAACGTGCATTTTTCGGTAAGGAGTGCTTCGAACGTCATCGTAGCGTAAAATCATACGACGGTAAATCATCTGTTAGTATTTGCAATGTCGTACGATTTTGCGACGGATGTGGCCGTATAGTTAAATTTAGCATGAAACACGAATGCGGCGTTTCTTACTGCAAATTATGCCAGTCGCCAAAGCCGGAGAATCACTTATGCTACATGCAACCTCTTCGGCACATGGATGATTCCTCTAACGAACCGTCAACTTCGTCATCGACAACGGCAACGCTAGCGTGCAAGAAGGAACGCGTAGCATTCGTGTTTTATGATTTTGAAACACGGCAGGATGAGACGCTCGAAGGTACAACTACCGTAAAGAAGCACATCCCCACTCTTTGCGTAGCGCAGCAAATTTGCGAGGCGTGCGCGAAAGAAAATAATTTATCCGTGCGGTGTCGTTGGTGCGGGGTGCGAGAGTTCGTATTTTGTCACGATCCGGTAAAACAGTTTGTCGATTTTGCAACGCGAACGACGAAATATTTTAAGCAAATCATCTGTATAGCGCATAATGCAAAAGCGTTCGACGCACAATTTATTTTAAAGTATATTGTCGAAAATCGTAATAACCTAGAGCCTAAATTAATATTAAGCGGCACAAAGATCGTCGTATTAACGATAGGACATACGAAATTCATCGACAGTGTAAATTATATGCCGATGCGTTTATCCGATTTACCGAAAGCTTTCGGATTGCAGAATACGTCGGATAAAGGCATTTTTCCACATTTATTTAATACTGTCGAAAACCAATCGTATGTCGGACCCTTACCGGACTTACATTATTATTCTCCGGAATCGATGAAAACAAAAGAGCGCGAACGCTTTCTTGCATGGCATGCCGATATGCGTCAAAAAAACATCGTGTTTGATTTCCAACGCGAAATCATTCGCTATTGCCGTACCGACGTCGATATTCTTCGACAAGCATGCATGGCGTTTAGAAAAATTTTTATCGAACGTGGAAATGTGTGTCCGTTCGAGGAGTGTACAACTATTGCTTCGACATGCATGACTGTTTTTCGAAAAAACTTTTTGCACTCAAATACGATAGGCGTCATTCCGGCAGGGGGATACAGAAAAGCAAATAATCATTCGCGTAAAGCTCTACAGTGGTTGATATGGATGGAGCGCGAGCTCGGACATTCTATAAATCACGCAGGGCGCTCACGTAAATATCGTACAATCGACGGCACGCTCGTCGATGGATATTATGAAACGTCTGATACGACAGGAACGACGCAAAGGCATGTACTGCAATTTCACGGATGTTTTTGGCACGGATGCCCGTCTTGCTTTCCTTTGAATCGCGACAGACCGATTTCATCATCGGACTGTAAGGATACAATCGACTCACGTTACGAGCGAACTCTCGCTATCTCGTGGAGACTGCGTCAACGGAAATACTCTGTAATGGAAAAGTGGGAATGCTCTTTCGATCGCGATATGCGAGATAATCGTGAAATGCGCGAATATCTCGACAATCACCCGCTGGTGGAAACATCTCCGCTCGATCCGCGCGATGCATTTTTCGGTGGACGCACGGGTAACATCGTGACCCGATATGAGGTTACAGGTACGGAAAAAATACGTTACGTGGACGTATGTTCCTTGTACCCTTATGTTTTGAAAACTGGCGCTTTCCCGATCGGTCATCCCGATATTTATGTCGGCGATGAATGTTCCACATTAATCGGGAAGGCACCGAATTATAATTTTAATACATTGGAGGGGTTCATACGTTGTAGAGTACTCGCTCCGCGTAATCTATTTCATCCCGTACTCCCATATCGCGTGAAGGGAAAATTACTTTTTGCATTGTGTCGCAGTTGCTGTGAAACCTTTTCGCAAACGACTTGCACACACGACAATGCAGATGAGCGCGAATTCGAGGGTACATGGGTGTCCTGCGAATTACGCAAGGCCGTTGAAAAAGGTTATCTCGTGACGGCGGTAAGCGAGATTTGGCAATACAAAGTCAGTCGATTCGATCACACGGCGCGTCAAGGAGGACTATTCGCCGGATATATAAATACATTCTTGCAACTTAAGCAAGAGGCCAGCGGATGGCCGAGCGAATGCGGGGAAAACGACGATGATGCTAAAGAACAATATTTGCGGGAATATGAAAAGACCGAAGGTATTGTTCTCGATAAGCGTAACATCGCGCGAAATCCCGGCTTACGTTCTGTCGCGAAGCTATGCTTAAATTCTTTTTGGGGGAAATTCGGCCAACGTTCCAATTTGACTAATACGGAAGTCGTGAGAACGCCGCAACGTTTTATAACTTTGCTCACGAGTGCCGAGCATGAAATATCCGATATATTACCCGTGAACGACGAAGTAATATATGTTTCATGGCGACTGCGACAAGAAGCAGTTGTTTCCTCCCCGTTGACTAACGTCGCGATAGCAGCATATACGACAGCACAAGCTCGTTTAACATTATACTCTTATTTAGAGCGATTAGAACGTCGTGTTTTGTATTATGATACAGATTCGTGTATCTACGTAAGCAGCGGCGATCCGAACGAATATGAGCCACGTACAGGAAATTTTTTAGGCGATATGACCGACGAGCTCGAGAGCTATGGTAGTGGCAGTTATATCGAAGCGTTCGTATCCGGCGGTCCGAAATTTTATGCTTATATCGTACGTACGCCAGACGGACGAACGCACGAAGCGTGTAAAGTTAAAGGTATTACTTTAAATTATGAAAACTCACAGCTTGTTAATTTCAATAGTATTAGGGATTTATTATTAGCTAAAGAGACAGAAAATGAGGAGAACGATGAAAAAGCCGAAACTTCGATAAATTTACGCTTCAGAGCAATACGACGTACCGCGTTCCACGAGTTGGTAACGCGGGATGAAACCAAAGTATGTGAGCCTGTATTATTAAAACGTAGATTTATTAATAGTCGGTGTTCACTACCATACGGATATATAATAGATGAATAATTTCTCATATTCGATTCTTCTCGATTCTCACACTTTTATCGATGTATATAATAACTTGCGAATTCCCATATTTTCCGTCCATTAAGAGTTAACATCTTTTTGTAAATACTATAAATATTATATTTAGCTGTAAGAAAATTGTACAAAACATTTCTGTAGCGTAAATAAAAATGTTATTTATCTTAAATATTACCTGAAAACGTTCAATTTTTTCCTTTTCTCTTCTTCCTTCTTTCCTTCCTAGACTCTGCGGCGCCATAGCTCTTTCAATCTCCGATAGCGCATCGCCTCCGATGACGACATCGCGTCTACCTGCGTTGCATGACTCGACCGGCGCGGACAATCATGTCCGATCATAAACGCTTCGTATTTCGTTTGTATACCTTGATATCTGATAATTCCGCACTAGACGATTTTTCTTTTTTCAGCAAGAAGGAGAGACACGGGCGACGCGCTCGCTGCGGTTCGAAGTTTTTCCGTAAGGACGGACGAAGGCGAGAGATGCCACATGTCATGCGATATTTTTCGATTTTCCACAGGGCTGGGGAGAAGGAGGGGAGGAGGAGGGGAATGCAATGGGACATCTCTGCTGTCTTCGGCGCCCGATATTTTACCGGCTGCTGACACCTCGGACATCTTGTCGACTTTAATATTGCTCGTGTATGCGAGGAATAATAAGCTTATCCGTGCTCGCGCTAGCGTTTCCGGTCGGCGAACGAGCGAAAAGTACCGCGGCCAATTAGCTGATAAGCAGCCGCGGAATCGACGCGAGTAAGCGTATTCGCGGGGGTGAGCTCGCGTCAGCGTTTTTTGAGCACCGCTGCTTACGAGCTTTTACGCTGTGCTCTATGCATGCTTATGCTAAAAATAAGATGTTCGTCTAACGCTCGGCTATCGTGCAATATTACTATGTGATAAAATTTTTTATGTTAATAGTAAAGAAGCGAGGAAGAGGGGAGAGGTGATTGATAGGAAAGTAGAGTAAAAGAAAATATATTTAAGTTTTTAAGGTTAAAACATTCTATTTATTGAAAATAAAATTTTTCTTTTTTATAAAACTAACAATTGCGCTTTAGTAAAATTATACGTACAATTTCATTAAAACCTAGCGAAAGCAATTCTTCGAATACAATATTAAAATATACGTCTAAAAATGGTAAATTATTTATTTGTGTTCGTACATCGCGCTCGATTTCTTCAAAATTACCTCTAACTGTAAGTTTTATAATTTCACAATCTATGTAAGACGAGGGAAGTTTTAATTCTATTTCGTTAATCAGGTATTTGGAGCACGCGTTGACGGTGTCGGTAATGGGAATTAACCGTGCCAAATGAGCGTCCACACATCTTGCGATATCTTCCAGGCTGACAAAAGTAGTTTTCTGCATCACAATGGCGACGCTGTACGTTTTTTGCTTCTTCAACGGGGGCTGCTCCTCCGTCTCGTTATTATTCGCCGGTTGTCCCGCATTTTCCTTATAACTCACTATCACTGCCCTTGTTCCGTAAGCGGTTGTGAAGCCGATGGAAATATTGTTGATAATAATCGGACTTGGTTTGGATTTTTGATTCTCGCACAAATACTGCTTCATCTGCTCCATGCTGATTTGAAATTGCTGCCAGGTGTCGGTGTCGAGACATATTCCATCTGCATAATTGCCTGTTAATTTTACAATCGGTACAAAGCAATTTTCGCTCGTCGCCTGCAATCCCACGTGAACCTTCTTAGTATACGATGCGTTAAGCCCGTACGTCGTCGATAATAATAAATATCGCTGATCGTTTCTTCTATCGAAGTCGGTCTTGAGGCCCGATTTGTTAATATCACAAACGTGAGTAGATTTAACAAAATCGGTTAACTTTTTCCGTTCACTGGATACTTTTTTTGTGGCGGCCATTTTTATCACTTTTTTACCGAGAACTAGTTGAACACTGGTCACAACAACGACGAATAAGTATTCGTCGGGGTACTTGTACCGAAGCCGAAATGAAGATTTCGAGCAAACTCAAATGCATAAAGTTCCGCGTTTTCTCGCCTTACTTATATACTGAAATATAAGGAAAAAAGGGGGAAAAATATGCAGCTAAATAATTGAAAAAACAACGAATTCCCATATTTTCCATCCATTAAGAGTTAACATCTTTTTGTAAATGTTATAAATATTATATTTAAATGTAAGAAAATTGTACAAAACATTTCTGTAGCGTAAATAAAAATGTTAAATTTAATGTAAATGTTAAAATATTAATTTTAAATATTACCTGAAAACGTTCAATTTTTTCCTTTTCTTTCCTTCCTTCTTTCCTTCCTAGACTCTGCGGCGCCATAGCTCTTTCAATCTCCGATAGCGTATCGCCTCCGATGACGACATCACGTCTACCTGCGTTGCATGACTCGTCCGGCGCGGACAATCATGTCCGATCATGAACGCTTCGTATTTCGTTTGTATACCTTGATATCAGATAATTCCGCACTAGACGATTTTTCTTTTTTCAGCAAGAAGGAGAGACGCGGGCGCTCGCTGCAGTTCGAAGTTTTTCCGTAAGGACGCTCGAAGGCGAGAGATACCGTACGTCATGCGATATTTTTCGATTTTCCACAGGGCTGGGGGGAGAAGGAGGAGGAGGAGGGGGGAATGCAATGGGACATCTCTACTGTCTTCGGCGGCCGATATTTTACCGGCTGCTGACACCTCGGACATCTTGTCGACTTTCTCTCTCTCTCACTCTATTTTCTCTCTCGTTTTTCCAGCTCGTCGGAACCAATCAAACAGCCGGCCACTATAGGACAAACCAATCGGAGCGCTCGGTCCCCGGGCCGGAGAGACCTACTCTTCGCTTAAATGCCACATCTAACTCTCACTCTTGTAAGATTTCAGTTAGCCCACCGCACTAGGACCCCGACCAGAAAAGCAGAAGACCCAGGTTCCAGCCCGAGTATTTCCAGCCCAGGAAAAAATAAAAAAAACTGCCTCGTGCACGTCCACGACTCCCCACTCTTTTTTTCTCTGGTACCTACCCAGGACGGACAGGGGGGAATGGATCACAGCGGGGGGCTGGCGCCAAGGGGGAAAAGGGGTGACATTCCTGTCTCACCATAGTGACACCTATACTACTATCGCGCTTGATTCGCCTACAGGTTACATCCTCGAAATCGACCTCGAATATCCGTAACATCTTCACGATGCGCACGCTGATCTACCGTTTTGCCCGACACGCGATAAGCGCTAACTCGGTAAGCGGGAAGACAAGCTCCTCACGACATTATGACAAGAAGTGTTACGTGATACACTATCGCAACCTGCAGCAGTTTACGCGTTACGGTCTTCGCGTAACAAAGATTCATCGTGTATTGCAATTTTTACAATTTCCATGGTTCCGCGATTACATTAAACTCAATACAAAAATTCAAACACTCGCGAGAAATGATTTCGAAAAAAATTTATATAAATTAATGAATAACGCTGTATTTGGTAAAACGATAGAAAATGTACGCAATCATGTTAATGTAAAATTATTAACAAAGTCGGATAGAAGATTCGGTATAGAGGCAATGATCGCAAAACCAAATTTTCATAGTAGAAGCATGTTTTCTGAGAATCTGATCGCCGTCGAATTGCGCAATTTGGAAATAAAATTTAACAAATCATTTTATGTCGGTATGTGCATCCTCGACATTTCTAAAACGCGTTTATGAGTTTCATCACGAATACATGTTACCGTTATATCGCGACAATGTCAAGTCATGTACACCGACACAGATAGTTTAATTTATCACATCGAATGCGACAATGTATATGAAATGCGATATCGATAGATTTGATATGAGCGATTATCTGACTAACAACGCGTACGATATATCGCTTGTAAATAAAAAAGTACCGGGTGTAATGAAAGATGAAAATAAGGCACGATAATGACCGAATTCGTTGGACTTAGAACAAAAATGTACGCGTTGCGAGTAGAAGGTAAAAAAGATACGAAAAAGATTGAAGATGTCAAGAGTAACGTCGTTGCGAGAAGTATAACTTTTGACGATTACACGCAGTGCCTTCACGAAGAGATTGAAATGACACGTCAGCAATCATGTATAAGGTCAAAATTGCACGAAGTACATACCATCCACGAGACAAAAATTGCTCTGAGTCCATAAGATGACAAGCGGTATATCATACCCGAAACGACCGACACCATGGAGACATTACCGAATAATGTATAAATTTTCTTATAATGTAATGTAATATAATGTAACATAATATAATTTAGTGCATGCGTGCGTGTGTGTGTGCGTGCGTGCGTGTGAGTGTGTGAATGTGTGAGTGTGTAGTGTATGAATGTGTGTGTGTGTGTGTGTAACATAATGTATTATACTATTGATTATCAAAGAAGGAAAATAAAAGAAATATACTTTTATCTTTTTTTTACTTTTATATTTTATATGCTGTATATATCTTACATATATTTTTACATATTTCAGATTCTTTATATGTATCATATTTCATTTCTTTATATGTTAAAAATAAAACGCAGTTTATATGTGAATTAAATTACATTGTCTTTATGTATCCAAGATTTATGCGATCAAATCCCAGCCATTTCACATAAACCTCGTTATTCGTCCTGCACAGTACTTTTTCCACGAGATACACGTTCGGATAATTTGCGCGATGCATACTCGTAGAATGCTCCAGCGACAGATTTCTTACGATTGTCCTCGAGTAGATAAGTTACGGTGTTAGTATGCTGCAATTTAACAATCTTAAACACCTCGGTGGTCCCATTCGGTGTATAATCTTTCTCGAAAATCGTCTTGTATTTGCTAACGCGTACCGATTCACCTCCTTTGAACTTTGCCGGATCCACTATTTTTATCGCGCTATACACCGTAGCCAAGAGGCGATCTTTTGGCGATCGCGGGAGTAACGTCGACGAGTCGCATACCTATTGTTCGATGCTTGCGCGCGTTGTAATCCGACACGAGTCGCGGCAACTCATCCACCCATTTGTAAGTTCTGTTAAGTGTAAACATTTTCTACATGTTGTTCTTTAAGGTGCGATTGAATCGTTCGACGACTGATACCTTCGACACCGAATATGTTGAATAATGATGCCATGTTTTCTCATGAGGCATTGCACGTCGATGTTGTAAAATTCCTTCCCCATATCGGTTTGCATGTTTCTCGGACATCTCTTACTATCTCGAATTATCTCAGCGGTAGCATTAGCCGTCTCACTTCCACCTTTACTCCTGAGCGGTACGGTCCACGCATATTTGCTTAGCACATACGATGACGGTAAATATGTAGTGGTGGCCTCTTGAAACTTGGCCGGTTGAAACGCGAGTACGGACACATCTCAACGATGTCAGCCAATCACAGGTCATCGTATCCCTGCACTATGACAAGTCTTCGAGAAAAATTTCTTCTTTCCGGAGCATGCAGTTCCTCGACGAGTCGTAGCTTCTCGATATTTTTATCGGATTTTAATGATGCCATGTTTTTAGCGGCGCGACTGGTCGGCGCGTAATAATATATGCAGAGAAATTACATTATGTTTTATATCTAAAACTTTTTTTTAACCATTCAAACAGTCGTTTATTTCCGTTTTATTTTTATCATTTAATAGCCGTTCTTTGTCATCTATTTGCCGTTTATCAAGTCTGTTTGCCGTTCGTAGCCGTTTCTGATCCATTCCTGAGCAATTTGATAGCTATTCCTGAGGGGAGCGACTTACTTTCGCACAGTACAATTGAACACGTTGCAATTGTGCACTGTGATATTAGACACATAAAGTTGCGCACCGTTCGACTGGACACATTTCAATTGCGCACAATTCGTTTGGACACATTTCATTTGCGCACCGTTCAATTGAACATGTTGTTTTTGAACACATGTTTTTTTTTTGTATAAATTAAAATACATACACACGCATGTATGCATGTATAATTTTGAAATTTTTTGACATTTATTATTAACTCCATTAGGTAAATAAATACTTGTTACAGTTCGTTTACACACAGTTCTTTTGCGCATAGTTCTTTTGCGCACATTTCTTTTGCGCACATTTCTTTTACGCACATTTCTTTTGCGCACATTTCTTTTGCTCACATTTCTATTGCGCACATTTCTTTTGCAAACATTTCGGACACGGGTCCGATCAGATACTGTAGCATGAACTTTGTAAGTTGTAAAGTGAGGTCCACCTTGCCTACCGTGGGCTGGGTGCGGAAGGCACCTTGCACCACCCGCATGTGTGTGTGTGTGTGTGTGCATACTTAAGAAATGTGCGTAAGAGAAATATGCGCAAAAGAAATGTGCGCAAATGAAATTGGCGCAAAAGATATGTGCGCAAAAGATATGTGCGCAAAAGAAATGTGCGCAAAAGAACTGTGTGTAAACAAACTATAAAAAACGTTTATTAACCAAATGGAATTAACAATAAATGGCAAAAAATTTCAAAGTTATACATATATACATGCGTGTGTATGTATTTTAAATTAAACAAAAATATGTGTTGTGTCCAATTGAACAGGGCGCAAATGAAATGTGTCCAAACGAACTGTACGCAAATGAAATGTGTCCAATCGAACGGTGCGCAACTTTATGTGCCTAATAACACAGTGTGCAATTGCAACGTGTCCAATTGTACTGTGCGCAAGTGAAGGCTTCTCATTCCTGAGCCGTTTTTGAACCGTTCGACAATCATCCGACAGCCGTTTCTGAACTGTTTGTTGCCGTTCATTACCGTTTGTTAATCGTTCATAGCTGATCCTAGACCGTTTGATGCTATCCATTGTTATTCGTTGGTGTTTCGTTGTGATTCGTTAACATTCGTTTTCATTTCGTTTGTTGGCGTTTGTTTCTAATCTAGCGTTATTCGCACGCCGAAGCTCGTTTACCACAGCCTGTAACGCTCGCACGTCCTTTCAAATGCAGTAAGCTTTTCGTCTAACTCTTTTTGTTGATTCCACAACATTTTAATGCACTGATCCATGTATAGTTTGTTGACGACATCGGTGTCAGCCTCAGGTTGCGCTACACGGCAAATCTTGCGTGCCCTCGCGTCAAAGTTCGTAACGGTGCGACACAGAGCATTATCGCGCACGAAATTTCTCATTAATCCGCTCTATTAACGGTACGAAAAGACATTCGTCACGTCCCTGCTTTGCTCGGATATTTCAAATTTGTTAATATGTACCGATGCGAGCAACGTTGATCGATCGATTGATTAGTTTTGTCGAGACACCATTTAATTTATAATAATGCCGGCTTCGCGAAGTTCCTCAATGATCGACAGGATCTCATTGTCGTGGGTGTTGTGGCCAGCTCGGCGCGAAGCATCGAGCAATCGTAGACGATTTACCAGCTTGTTGGGATCATCCCAGTGCACATAGTCGATCTTGTTGTCTGTTAGCGTCATCGCGCGAGGCACAAATATTCCTTTTTCAGATTTTTTCTTCTTCTATTCGATCAAAGGTGCGATTATTTGTGTACACTTGTATCCCCTGTTGCTCCATAATTGGCCTTGCGCATCGAAATTGCGTCTATGCGCGCTCGTTGCCAATAATATACTCTTGTATTTCTACATATCGTTCTCTGTGTAAATGACATCATCGGGCATTCTCTTAAAGATCAACTCGTATAATCCTGGTATACCTCACTTTATCTATTATTATAGAATCATCTTTATTAATATCGAATCGTTTGTTACCGAGCATCATTTTTATTCTTGTCGAAATATATCCTGTATACGTGATTGATCTTGTTTTTTTCATCGCCACCGAGGAGAGTACCCATGTATTTTTGTCCCAGTAACCCCAAGTGCACTCGCAACATTTCTTGTTCTTCTGACATTTGCAATTGATTTCGAACGGACGTTACGAGTGAGTCGTCCGTGGTTTTGAAAACATCATCACTCGTGATTCGTAGGTTGCATGATTCTCCTTGTTGCAGTTGGTATAGAGGTTATCGGCGGTTCATTCAGTAAAACATCCGATCGTTTCAATTTATGTGATGTTGGTGAGCGATCCGACTTGGCGTCAGATCGTTTCCTCTTTTTCGGTGTCGCATTCTAGTCCTTCTCCTCATCTTGCTCCTTCTCATACCGCTTGATGGATAACGTTTTAATTTTCGCGTCAGCGTTACTCTCCAGCTCATTCTTCACCATGATTGAGCTAGAATTATCGATGATCTTTTGTAACGGTCCGATGAGAAATCTAAAATGCCTATCCAACATAATATCCTCCTCGATCTTACCACTTTAAAGCGCGATGTTTTTTGCGATCAATTCGCTCGTTTTTGCAATTCTCCTTGCAATCTTCTCGCGCTCGCGAATATCCTCACTCTTATCGGTCGCAACTATCGCGGAAAAACAAAGTGTCGATCACGTTTCACTCTGATGAGATATCGGCAGCGACTAATCGTTTTGCGGTATCGCAACACGTTAAATCCTTTTCTGAATCGACCGTCACTATTGAGCGAGCTATCCTTGTCTACCAATGTCTACAAATCCGTACTTGTGCTGCCAACAATCGCGACATAATGCACAAAATTCATCGTACGACATGTCGGTGTTCACGTGATCGTTGTACACGTGTTTCAGGTTGTTACCATTCTGTTTGAACAAGATCAGCAGGTTTGCATTGTCGCGTATCAGGTGTTTACGTATTTTCGGAGCGGCGCACTTGGACACGGTGCAAATGGACACGTTACAAATGGACACGAGATTTTGCACAAAGTTCAATTGGACACAGTGCATTTAAACACAGTAATTTTGGGCACTGTAGCTTTTGGACACGTGGGAAAATACACATTGTTTACTTGGACACCGTTTACACATTGTTTACTTGGACACTGTTTATTTGGACACCGTTTATTTGGACACCATTCGTTTGGACACCGTTCATTTGGACACTGTTCATTTGCTCACTGTTCATTTGGACACCAACGTCCAAACGAACGGTGGGCAAATGAACGTTGTCCAAATGAATGCTGTCCAAACGAACGGTGGGCAAATGAACGATGGGCAAATGAACAGTGTTCAAGTAAGCGGTGTCTAAATGAACAATGTCCAAGTAAACGATGCGCATTTTCTTACGTGTCCAAAAGGTACTGTGTCCAAAATTACTGTGTCCAAATGCACTGTGTCCAATTGAACCATGTGCAAATTCTCGTGTCCATTTGAGACGTGTCCAATTGTACTGTGTCCAAGTGAAGGCCACTCTTTCGCGTACGTCTGACAGAGATAAAAACAATCGACACTCTAGTGCCGATCCATTGAGAAGTACTCTGTTACCGCATCTTGCTCATCGCATGCCATGTCATCGAACACAAAGATCTAATTTGGACGCGCCTCGCTCGGCGGAATGACGTCACTGTTGTTGGAAAATGTAAAATAACCAATTTCGTCGATCGATGTCAATAAATTCTCCAGATATCGATATTTTGGCTATTGAAGCGATTTTGAATACACATAGACGTTCTCGATACGTACACCGTGTGGACTTTCTATCAAACTTATCAACACATTGGTTTTACCGCAATTTGAAAGACCGCAAATGATACCGAGTATAGTAGTCGGTAGAATTGTTACCATGCTTGCGCTTCTCCGCATCGTCCTCCATCGATCGTAATTTGTCATCGCAATACGTCACTTTGATTATCGCCAACGTTTGTCGCACGAATTTCATTTTCACACTGCCGACTGAGGAATGCTGGATCGAACACCTATTTATAGATGTGTGGAATCGCGAATCGCTCAGTAAAAATGTTCATCCTGCTATCGAGACCTTACGATTTCGTGATTTAAGCGCGGAACAGTTACAATTTGTGCCAAAAGTCGTTCTGCTGCGAATGTACGACCATTATCAGTGAGACAATTTCCGGAAAATATAAAAGCGGAAATGGAGGTTCAACAATATCGTCGCTGTTACAAACATTACAATCAACCGTGGCAGCAAACTCATATAGACGGCCCAGCACCGTTGATAAAAGATTGCAGTGAATGTCAACGAAAATAGGGGCCTATTAAATCGCGCGAGAAATGCCCTTCCTTTCGAGTTACATATCCCCGACTATCAGTTTTTCGGCTCGGGCACTCATTTGGAAAAACGATTGGCGAGAGGCGATCAGGGTATAAATTCACTGGACGCAGAGTGCCGCGAGCACGATATAGCATACTTTCGGAGCAATAATTTTATCGAGAGACACGTAGCTGAAAAAATACTTGCCAAGAGAGCGCGAAGACACATCGTTGCGAAAGATTCGATTCTCGGTGAGAGAGCCACAGCCACAGCTGTTTGGACAGTAATGAAAGCCAAGACAAAAATCGGTATGGGTATGAAGACGAAAACAAAGACGAGGACGATGACTACGAAAAAAAGGCCGACGAAAAAACGGATACTTCCAACAGCAAAACGAGGTGGTGTATTTCCGATTCTACCGATGTTGGGCACACTCGGATCCTTGATCGGTGGAGCGGTTGGTGTAGCACAGGCGGTTGAGCTGCAACGTCACAATTGCGCGATGGAAGGTCAAGGACTTTATTTAGCTCCATACAAATATGGAGATGGATTGTATCTTGGCCCGTACAAACGTGGACAGGGAGTAGTAACAAAAAAAAATAAACATCAAAGAGATGTTAAATATGCCCAGGGTTGTGACAACGAACCTATAATTAGAACAACTGGCGAAACACATGAGCGTACCGTTCTTTAGAGGTGTTTTCATGCGTGACTCGTTACCGATCGGTGGCATACGTCGAAACGAGAGCGGTATCATAAATCTGGACAATGCAGCGGGCTCTGGTACTCATTAGGTAACGTATGCAAAGAGGGGGAATTGCGTTATATATTTTGACAGTTTTGACAATCTTCGACCACCGAATGAATTGGTACGATATTTCGGACGGAACGTGACAAAGATCGAGTACAATCGTATATTCTTTCAAACTTATGATCAGAGCATCTGCGAACAATCGTGCCTGCAGTTTCTCCGGTCGATGCATGCAAATTTAAAGCCTGACGATGCGCCGTTAAGACTCAGTATTTGTTAAACAACTTTGCCGACATGTCTATGACATTCACGTTGATCGGGAAGAGTAGCATCCTCGCGACACATTACCATCCAGCCGTGGATTTGAGCACGGTGACTTCGAGTCTAACAAATTTTGAGACTTATCATACGATGCCGAATGTGGATTTCTCGAATAATAAATTTTATTTTGATGAGAATGATACGGAAATTACAATTTCCGAAGGATCGTACGAAATACATGCCATATATGAATTTTTGAAACGTGCAATTTTACGGAAACGTTCGCGTGTAATTTGCTCCGGCAATCGTTTTGATAAACGCGGTGATATCCCGTCGGGAGAGGAGACCATTCGAGCGAGCGGTAACGAGGACGAGGTTGTAGAATACCCGATAGTACTCCGTGCTAATTACAATACGATGAATAGCGAGATCAAGCGCTTTCAGAATAAACTTTAACAAACCCAACAACATCGGATCGTTATTGGGATTCTCAAACCGCATATTGCAGTCGAGACAGTGGCATCAATCAGACATATCGATTAATATGATTAACGTAAATTTATCGCGAATGCGTACAGTAACAATAAACGTGTTCATACGATACATGAATTTTCATCGAGTGTGCCACTAGGATATAAGATATCGGAGACACTGGCGCAGATCATTTACTTGCCGATCATCGCGCGGAGCATCACTCGCATCAAAACAATTGCTCGATTTTCGAGGAGAAAAGATCACCATCAGATTGCACATATTTAACGGCGACAAAATTAACGTGCGGCACATGAAATGCTCGTGTTGAACTACTCGAAGCATGCGAGAGATAATAATATCTTTACGGTACCGATTAATGATATTATCCGATCATCATCATCATCATCATCACCATTATCATCATCTAATGATGATGATAATTCATCATCGTCATTAAAGTTGCGCTAAAAAGACGAGAAAGAAGCTCAACGCTACGAACGTTAAATTTTTACAATCTTTAGGCTTCGCGGTACGAAATATCTGAGAAAACATGACCGATATCCTTAACATCGGAGCCGTCTTTGATGATCGTTTTGTCAAGATCGAGACTCATACGTACAACCTAACACGATGCACAGCGACGAGATACGAATACCTATACAACAATAGAATTTGTATACGCTGCCGTATGAGAGTTTTCTATTTATCAAGGGAAAATTAATGATAAACAAACCAGCCGATGTGGCACTAGGAAATAATTGTATCGCGTTCATGTTAGATGAGATTCGATACGAATTCGACGATGTGGAGGTTGATCGTAACAGAAATGTGGGAATAATAAGCACACTCAAGAACTATGTAACAATGTCATCAGATAGAACCGTAATTATGAGGAACGCTGGCTGGGATGCGCACACTAATGCGAATGGATATTTCAAGTTTTGCGTACCACTCTACATGTTATTGGGATTTTGCGAGGATTATAGACGAGTGGTGATTAATGCTCGTCACGAATTGATTTTAATACGATCGCGCAACGACAACAATTGTCTGATTGAAAATTTGGCACTGGAGCCTGTTATCGACATATTTAAGATACAATGGCAAATGCCACATGTGATATTGAACGAGATCAACAAGTCATTGATGTTACGCGCCTTGGAAAGCGGACAATACTTCAGTATGTGTTTTCGCTCGTGGGATCTGTACGAATTTCTGTTATTGCAGCGTGCAACCAAGTATTCGTGGACCATTAAGACAGCGACTCAGCTGGAGAAGCCACGATACGTTGTCTTCGCTCTGCAGACAGGTCGGAAGAATATCATATCTAAGGATGTGAGTCGATTTGACGACTACAAATTGAACAACGTGAAACTTTATCTGAACTCGGAATGTTATCCGTATGACGATATGAATCTGGTTTTCGATGAAAACAGATGGTCGATTCTATACAACACGTACCAACGTTTCTGCAAGAATTATTACGGATAAGAGTATCTCGAGCCGAGTCTCACCGTCACGCAGTTTTTACAAAACGGTGAATTCATTTTTGATCGCTCTCGACAAAATGAATCGGTCAAGAGCGCAACCGTGGATGTGAGATTGGAATTCGAATGTAAAGAGAACGTGCCGATGAATACCACTGTCTCATCATACATGATCGCATGATTCAGTGCAAACCGTTGACCAATGTTGTGCGCAAAATCGCCTAAGTATGACGGATGGGACAATATAAAACCTACAATGCATCAGGATCAATCGCAGTCTTCTTCTCGACGTGCTAATATGAAAAACGTTATATCCGTATCAACGTTCGTGGACTTGCAAAGATTCCTCGTTGGGATGAAATTTGTCGTAAAGGAGATGGCGGTGCTGAAAAAGGGAGCCATTCTGGAGCATTATATTTTTACATATCCTATGCCATGGAATTTGCTCACAAAATCCGACAAGTCATGTGCTTCCTGGCTGATTGCGAATTATCATGGATTATGAGGGGAAGATGAAAACGTGTCGTACAGCATGGCTAAACATTTGATTACATCGACGGTGCTTGGTACAGAAGAAGATGACGAGATGCCGACTCTCCTGTACATCAAGGGATATCAGAAACGAGAATAGCTGATGGATTTGCTTGAAAATTATAGAGATAACCTAATCATCGAAACTTTGGATGCTGATTATGAAGATATTGAATCTTTAAATAATTTAGATATTACTAATACTATACGATGTGGAAAACATATTAAGAATTGCGCATTACAAAATGTATTCAAAATATTTAACTGGTGGTCGCAACGCCAAAAAGAATTGTAATAATGTTAAAAAATAAAATGTGTTAATGTAATTAATGTTTTTCTTATTTCCCTTCCACCACTCCTTTCCTCATGAATCGTTTCTAAGAATTCTTTTTAACGTTGGCCGTCTCCTCCTCCTAAATTTCAAGAGCATTAATCCCACCACATTGTACTTTGGAATATATAGGTGTTGTCACGTGACTCCATTTCGTCTCGGGAAACGTAATAATTCTAACGTTCAGTCTTGTATCAGCCGCTCGTATCAATGGTCCACTTTTCATAACCGAGAGACAAAATGTACTCCGCTGAAGGAAGCAGCAATAGTGACAGACGCATGAATTATTACATTCCCCGAGACGAAATTAAGGCATACAAGAAACTGCTTGAATTCGCTTACATATGTCTCATATATATATATATATATATATATATATATATATATATATATATTACACGTCTCATATATATATATATATATATATATATATATATATTTCATATATGTTTTTTTCATGCCTTTCCATATTTAATTGCATTTTTTTTCAGATGTAGTAAATCTCATTATAGATCACGTATTTTGGTACGCAGATTTGCATTAACGCGCACGGCGTATAAATACTTGGATGTTGGAATCAGCGTGGGACCTGCGTCCTTTGTGGAATTACATCTTGGCGATATCCGAGGAAATCACATAACACTAACTCATGAAATGTGGGAAACATTCATCGAAAGACGTGTCGATATTGAGTGATTTCTGCAGTCGAATACACCTTCGTCGCTAAGAATTGAATTTCTAGTAATGGAACATATTAAAATACATGATGTAAGTGTTGTAAAACTTATAGTAGACGATTCTTGCTTGTACATGAAACCATTAACTATATTATTTTTATTCGAACTCGAACATTGTATTAATCATGAATATTTAAAACTGTACGAGAAGACTGAGGACGTAAATGCGATCTTTGATCAATTTGTTCGGTGTTTGCAAAGTAATATGCCTAGTGCCATGAGAGAAGATGTTGTCAAAATTTTGCGCGAATTTTATGATAAAAGATCTGTCATACGTTGCGAATTAGTAGTTTATGCTGTGGATGAACTTTTGTGTGAAACCTTGAAACGAGATGATGTATGATAATATAAATGTGTTAAAAAAAATGAAAAAAATTATTATTTATTTCTTTCGCCGCTTTTCCTTATATGTAAGATAGATACGTAAGCGATGAAAAGAAACTCTTCCTAGAAAAAAGACTCTTAGGAAAAAACTCTTCCTAGAAAAAAAGAGGACACCGCAACGATTCTATTTAGAAAAAAATCAAAGGATGTCGCAATGGTTCTATTATGTTTAAATATTTTGTTAGAAAAAATTATTATTGTTATTTATAAATTCATGCATTCAGACCGATGTATCCGATAAACGGCTCTTCCTAGAAAAAATGAATAAAACAGCCATGATTCTATTTTGTTTAAATATTTCATTAGAAAAAATTATTATTAATGCGGTTGTGATTGTTGGTTAAAAGATTTTTATTACATCGACCTTTCTATTACGCACCGATTGTAAACATATAATACATCTTCTAAACATGCGATAAACGTGCGAGCATCCTCTGCCCGCGCCATGTCATTCCCCTTGACGTCATTTCCCTGCACGGGTTCCCCTCGCCCCGCACACCCTACGGAGGACCAGAATTAGAACTTTCCTATGAACTCTATTTCGAAAACTAAATAATTTCCAAGATATTTTATATTTTATACTAAAATATGTCATATACTAAAATATGTCAGATTAAGATATGAAATAACTAAAAAAATTCTTAATGAAAAAATATTTTATTAGTGTTTTGAAAAGCTCTCGAGATAAGCTACAAGAATATACAATAAGAAATGGAGGTTTCCATTTAAAAATTTTAAGTTGACCTGACTTTGACAATGCCACCTATGATCAAATTAATACTGTCTTTAAATGCGTCTTTTTAAGCCTTACATCTTTTCTCTGAAATATTTTTCTCTAAAATGTAACGTTTACGAGATATTTGAATGTATCCGGACTTTTGACACACTCTGTATGTATATATATATATATATATATATATATATATATATATATATATACAGGGTGTTTGTATATATATAGGGACTTCCCTTTCCGGTGTCAAGTAGTGTGCTTCTAGGTGGTTTGTCGAGTGTACTTTGTTGGTTGTAGAGAGTTAAAGGGAGGAGTGCAAGAGGAGTGAGTGTGACAGTGTGGAAGCGTGAATGTGAGAGAGTGGGAAGAGGTGAAGGATGAAAGTGGAGGCAAGGCGTAAAGCGAGGAGCACACACTTTTGCATAAACGCATAATCATAAACATAAAGAAATTGATTGGTCCACAAATATATGTATAAGGAATGAACCAATCAATTTCCTTATGCTTATAGTTATGCGCTTATGCAAAAGTGTGTGCTCCCCGTTTAAAGGCGAATATAAGGTTGTAAAGGGAGATGCGGGATAGTGACAGTTAGGTCATAGGGTATAGATAGCAGAGAGCGTAGAGCGGATTAGCGGATAGAGGCGAGAGTATTCATAGAGGGCGCAGGAGAACAAGATGGCGCAGTTCGCCATGAAAGATGGGAAGGAAAGAAGAGGTAGCTACGGAAATGTGGAGGAGCTAATGAAAAGAAAAAGAGATGAGCATGGGAAGGAGAAGAGGATGGAAGGAGGAAAATGGAATAAAGATGGAGATAGATGGAAGGAAGGCAGTGAAGGAATGAAAGGTGGATATGAAGGATGGAGGAGCAGATGAAGAGGATGAAGGAAGAGGAAGGAATGAAGAAAAGGAAAGAGCAAGTTAAGGAGTGAAAGAGAAAAAGGAAAAGATAGAAAATCGTGATATCGATGAGGGGGAAGGGAGTAGGGCGGTTAGTAGGGGAGTAAATAAAGGGATAGGAAATAAGATAAAAGAGTTGGAAAGTAGAATGGAAAGGAGAGAAAGGGAGGAAAGAAGGAAAAACGTATTGATTAAAGGAGTGGAGGTAAAGGAAGGGAAGGTGGTGGAGAATGAAATGGATAGATGGAGTCCAGGCAGATCGGAAGAACTGGAGAAAGATAGATGGAGGTATGGAAGGAGGAAGGAAGATAGGAATGGAAAGGAAAGGTGGAAGGATGGAATGGAAGGAGTGGAAGGAAAGAATGGAGGATGGATGGAAGGAGAAGGAGAGGAAGGAGGAAGAGAGGAAGGAAGGAAAGTTTGGATATGGAAGAATAAGAATAGATGAGAAATGGTGAGATGAGGAGGAAGAAGTACTGAAGGATGAGAATGGAAACTTAAAAAAGGGGGAGGAAGGATGGAAGGATGAAGGAAATGGATGGAAGGATGGAATGGAGAGGAATGGAATGAAAGATGGAGAAGTGAATGGAAGGATGAGGGAAGGATGGAAGGAAGGGAATGGAAAGAATGGAAAGGAATGGAATAGGGAATGGAAGAATGGAAGTGAAGTGGAATGGAGGAAATGGATGGATAGGAGAATGTAGAGGGATGGAAGGAAGTGAAGAATTGAACGAATGAGTGGAGAGAAAGGAAGAAAACAGTAACATATTGATTGGGGGGGACTTTAAGAACGGGTGAGGAGGGGGGAGTAATAAGAAAAGGGCATGAAGAGGAGGAGGAAGTGGGAAGAAAGTCGAAGGACAAAAGAATTAACAAGGAGGGAAAGGAGTTGTTGAGATTGTAACAGGCCGCTTCACGAGCGGTTTCGCGTACGCGGACAGCGCAATCGGGATCAGGGTTCGTGAAGAGGTTGAAACACAATTGCGAGACGTGAGTTGAAAGATACGTCGTTTATTTTCCACTCGATGGCAATGGTCAGCTGTTACAAACGATACGAGTCGATACAATAATATTCGCACTGTTGTGACGCCGGTCTAGACAGTGTTTTTGCGCATCGTTAAAGGGCCCGGTTCGAGACGCGGGGCGCGTGCGGTGAGACGGGCGCGTGCTTGTCGGTGCGTGCCTGTAGGCGCGAGGTACGCGCGGTAAGACGAGCGCGTGTTGACAACGTATGTCAATGGGCGCGAAGTCCTATGCGAGAATATTATCGATATCTCGCGGTGTGATATCGTTACAGATATGCGCGGTAAGGCGCGTACAATATGTGGCCGGGTGGTCGGCGCGAAGTAGCGCAGGGTAGCGACCTGCAGTTGATGTATGCGTCGGTATCGGTGACGCGTGTTCCCAGAGAGGGTTCGTGGGATGCGACGTTGCGCGGAGTTCGGACGATCAGGTGTACGGATCGTAAGGCTCGAGAATACTCGAAGAGAGCGGCGAACTCGTCCACTCTCAGTCCTTTACGGAGGTTTGGTGATAGGATTCGTCTCTAGAGCAGATAGTCGAGAATTCTCGACGGAGGCTGCGAACACGTCAACCTCCGGTTTACTGTCTTTCGACGGTTGCGGAGTGGTTTCTGAATTTGTCTCGTGCGTACAGCTCGAGTGGATTCGGTTGCCGGTCTGGTACAGATCTGTGATCTGTCGGGCTTTTTATACCCTTACGGTTACGGAGCGGTTGCGACACCCGCGCCGTTTACATCCCCTTCGGGATGGGGGAAATGACGCGGGGCCTTCGGTGTGGAGCGTTCGGCGTTCGCCGGGAATGCTCGGCGCGGCTCGGCGATCGACTGTTTGCGACAAACACCGTGGGTATCTGTTGTTAGTTTAAAAATAGGGCGCTAAGCGCCTCTGCCCCTGCCCGGCTGGTGTTCGCCGGGCGACAGACTTCCGACGGGCAACGTGTCGGGAACGATGGGGGAATGCATCGTTACAAGATGGATAGAAAAAGCGGGGTGGACAATATTTAATGGATGCACGAAGGGAGATGTAGAGGGGGAATGGACGTACACGAGGGGAAGTGGGAATTCAGTAATAGATTATGTGTTGGGGGACGAAGATGTAAGGATGCAAGTAAGCAAGGTGGAGGTGGGAGATAATATAGACTCTGACTATCATCCAATCATAGTTTGGATAAAAGGGGAGAAAGGGATAAGATTAGAAAGAAAGGAGGACGAGTAAAAAATGGGTGTGGACGCAAAAGGGTAAGGAAGAAAGATCGGATCAGGAAATGGAGATGGAGGTGATATGGAAGGATCAGAGATAGATGAAGATCAAAGAGGTATCGATGGAATCAGAGGAAGATCGAGAAAGATCGGATGGGAATCGAAGAAGAAGATCGAAAAGAGATCGGAAAGATGCAGAAGGAAATCGATGAGAAATCGAAGATGGAACGAGATAGTCGGAAAGAAGTGGAAATGAATGGAGGGTGAGATAGTGATAGGACAGAGGGTAGGATTTAGGATGGATGAGGAGGAGAGCATAAGCAGGAATGAGATAAGGTCAGTGATTGGAAGATAGAAGGATAACAAAGTGATAGGGGTGGATGGAATTCCGACGGAGGTGTGGAAGTACGGAGGGGAGAACTTGGAGGAATGGATATGGAGAATATGTAATAGGGTTTGGAAGGGAGGGATGGATAGATGAGTGCAATGAGGGAGTGATTGTGCTGATATTAAAGAAGGGGGAGGGGGAGAGGGTAGAAGAGTATAGGGGAGTGTCACTGACGCCGACGCTTTATAAGGTATACGCTTCGGTGCTGGCAGGTAGATTGAGCGATGAGGTGGAAAAAAAAGGATTGGTGCCGCAGAATCAGACGGGTTTCAGGAAGGGGTTAGGGATAATGGACAACATATTTGTGCTGAATTATTTAGTGAATAGACAGTTGAGCAAGAAGAAAGGAAAATTAGTGGCGCTTTTTATAGATCTTAAAGCAGCATTTGATTTGGTGGATAGAAGGAAATTGGTGGAAGCGATGAGAGAGAGGGGGTGAGGATATTTTGAGGGAGACTAGGAACAGAGTGAGGAGAAGAGAGGATTTGGGAACAGGATTTTGGACAGGAAGGGGAGTAAAGCAGAGGTGCCCATTGAGCCCTCAATTTGATAACGGCGGATATGGAGAAGGTAATAAATAGAGGAGGATGGGGAGGAGTTAAATTAGGGGAGATGAGGATTTTTATACCTTGGCATACGCGAATGATGTGGTTTTGATAGCGGAGGAGGAGGATGAAATGAGGAATATGATTGAAAGGTTAGAGGGATATTTGGAAAAAAAGGGGTTGGAATTAAATGCGGGGAAGTCGAAAATCTTAAGATTTAGGAAAGGAGGAGGAAGAGAAAGAAATGTAAGCTGAAGATGGAAAGGGAAGGTGATATAGGAGGTAAAAGATTTCTTATTTGGGTTATGTAATGCAGAAGAATGGAGGACAGGAAGCACAGATAAGAAATAGGTTAAGGAAGGATGTTTCTGTAATGGGTCAGGTTTGGGGAATGGGAAAAAGGAAATTTAAGAACGATTGGGGAAGAAGATTATGGCTCTTGAATAAACTGATGTGAACGGTGATGGATGGTGGAATTGAGATAGGGATAGAGGAAGGAGTTGGAGAAGTTAGGAAAGGTATTCAGATCGATGTCGAGTGGAATGGGAACGCAGGCTATGATAAGGGAGGAATTGCAGAGGGAGGGCCGGGAGAAGGGCGTGGGAATTTGAGAAAAGATTGGAGGAAGGTAGGGGGAGTGGGATTGCGAGATGTTGGGAGGAGTTGAGGGAGAGGAGTAAGAAGAAGAAGGATTTATCGAAGTGGGAAGAAGAAAGATGTGGGTTCTTTGAAGACAGAGGTATGGGCATGGTAGAGGTAGAGGCGAAAAGGTCGGAAGGAGTGCTAGACTTCGGCTATTTTTTGAAAAAGGACATATAGATGGATAAAAAGGAACGTTGGGAAAAGATAGAAGGATCAAGATACAATAGGTGCTACGGAAAAATCAAGGGGAGTGAGATACCAGAGTATCTGAAGAATTATTGAGGGGGAAGTAGATGGCAAAGGATGGCAAGGTACAGGTTGCGTAAAATTGTACAGTACGTTGCAAGCTGTATTTGCGCGGGCTTAGGGGTGCATATGGTGAACATACGCCATGTTAAAATAGCGAGCGATATATTATCGATTCACGAGGGGTTCGATAATCGACCCGTTATAATTGCGCTCGGGCATAGGCCCGACCGACCTTGATTTAACGGCGTCTTATTTTCTACGGCGCTAAGTCGTCTCTGACATCCAGTCTCGCTTCCGCGAATTTATCGACTCCAAATAAGGCACCGCTTATCTTTGTTTATCCATCCGGACACAACTCTTCCAAATTAATAAAGCTGTTATTTCCTTGTTACGCTGAACGGCTTTACTTTCTTTTTGAGTGTATTTGTCGCTCTGTTTTTGTCGCCTCTTGCCTCTATATCGCGTTTGTTCAACATACGCTCTGCCCCTTTACCGTTAGGTGAGCTAGTCCGTTTGCGAAATCTACTTTTTTCTTTCGCGACTTTTTCGCGCCTATCTCGCATATTTAGTGAATTGATACGTGCAAGACCGTATCTGGCGCCCAATTAAAATTCTCGTGAGTTTTAAGGTTTCGTCATGGCACGCGCGGAACACCTTCCACCCCGTTCCCTCCCGGCATGTAATTATATTTCGATTCACTCTTGTTTTTCGACGATCTCTTTTCCCGCATTTCCCGTCCGGCAAATCATATCCCGTTCGTCGGCGCAATCGAACATCCGCGCGACAGAGAGACCGCGACTGCGGATGCGCGCAGCGTTCGACGGTTCGACTCGGAGAGAAAAATCGTTGCAATATATATATATATATGATATGATATGATATGATATGATATAAATTTATTGAATCCCCTTGGGGTTACAATCACTTACATAAATTGCTTACAACTATCTTAACTCTAGCTTACAATTAACATAACTCTAACTTATCTTACTTAATCTCTAACCATCTCTAACCTACCTACACACACACACAACGCTATTTGCTCTACCCTAACTTGAGACCTCCGCTTCCGGCTCATATCATGTTTCCAATCCTTTCACACATCTTATTCACACATCCCACATCAATCCTCTCTCTCTCGCCCTCTCTCTCTCTCTCTCTCTCTCTCTCTGTCTGTCTTCTCCTCTCTATCTCTCCTCTTCTTAAATCTTATCTTCTATCTAATTCTCAATCCGATCATTTTTTCCTCATCATTCTCTCCCCCAAGTCTTAATCTTTTTAATTCCCTCAACCACCCCTCTCCCTCACCCTTTTCCCCAGCACCTCTCCCAGCATCTCCTGCCAGCTCTTCTCCACCTTCCAGTTCACACATCTTTCCCCCACATGCTCCAATGTTTTCTCCTCCTTTCCACATAATCTACATTTTTTACTCTCTTCATCCTTCCTGTACCAGTTCCCCCTCATTCCATTTCCCGGATCCCGAGAACGAGCCGTAGCGAAGCCTTCGGAAAAAGAGCATCGTTGCTCTTTTTCCTGGAAGTCTGGGAGTCCGAAGGCTTCGCTACGGCTCGTTCTCGGGATCCGTCGGGATCGGGCCGCGCACTCTCTCGGTCCCCTCGCTCTAGTCCAGGAGCTCTCCGCAATCGTTTACGCTTGTAAGGCTCATACAAAATCGTCCTCGCCACGCACAAGTCTGTCGCATGCTACTCTCCGCACCAGTCTGACCCGGGATCGTCGCGATCTAGAATCGGTAACGCTGGGCCAGCCGGGGATGCGCAATCGGGGTGTGTTATCACGACTAATCGCGTGACAACACGTGAGGCAACCGCCGGGCTAATGATCGTACCGGGGTTGCGTACGCCCCCGAGATCGCGATCAATAATTTTCGCAGGGCCCTTCTGAGGGGGCATCGGCGGGTCCCGTCGGAATCTTGGGATCGAGGTACGCTCTGGCGGTCCTTGGCGACCCCTTTTCCTCCCGCCGCGACTCACGACGGTGGAGCTCCTTTGGGGTCCTTCGGGGTCCTTCGGGGACACGTCTTCGCACGGTCATGCGTCCAGGCGCGAAGAGGTCCTCTTGTCCTCTCGCGCTCCTCACCGCTCGCTTCCGAATTCGGCTGTTGATAATTCCCTTCCGCCTCACGTTCTCTCGAAGGTCGCCCCTCGTCTTCCGAGTTGTCTTGATTGTTGTCTTTGCGGCCGCTTTCCCGCTTCTCGATAAGGTTCCCATAGTATATCGAAATAATAGAATAATAAAAGAAATTAAAACTAGCGAAATAAATCAAACAACGCCCCTCTGGAGATTTCGGTACGGCTCTAATGTTTTTAGACTGGCGCAAGCACGTATTCTGCGCTCCGCGATCGGGGAGAGATCCGGTGGACGCGCGCGGGACGGCAACGTATCACACCATATATATATATATATATATATATATATATATATATATATATACAATATAATTTATTACATAATTTTTATCGAAAAATGAACCGGAAATGAGATATTAATGAAAAATCGTTTTTAAGCGCCATTTTTCCAATATGGCGGCGCGAGCGGCAAAGATACGAGATGGCAAAATGAAAATTCGAAAAGAGCACCTCGAAATTGATAAAACAGGTAATTTTTAAAACTACCGGAAAACTTTTCAGGTAAAATTACCAAATGACTGGACTAATAACATTTTAAACATTTCGACACCCAACCGTAACCGAGAGAAAACAAAAGAAACTACGCCGATCTTCTCTAAGTAAATATCAATAAATGTCTCATACAATAAAATCTTACAGTAAAAGCACAAAGAAGCAGCGAAGCGACGAAAACACCTTACGAAATATCTTTAAAAAAATAGCCAAATCTATATCGATAACCATAGACCTTTGCCATCTACCTCAGAATCACGCGTCCGTCGGAAAAGACGAACCTTTGATCAATAGATTAACTATAAAAAGAGTGCTCGCGAGATCCGCGGCATCAGTTGTCAATTAGTAATCCGTGTCATCGGTAGTCACTCAGCCACTCAATCAGTCAGTCAGTCAATCGGTATTTAGTATCAGTGCTCACAATCAGTGCTACTATTATTCAAAAAGTGCGTTCGAGTGCATCATGATTCGCAACCAGTGTTCTTTTCGGCGGCGTCTCTCTCTCTCTCAAGATGAATTGCGACTATCTACCAGCAAACTCTCCCCCTGCCACCATTACAAAAAGTAAGTTATTCGGAGCGACGCGAGACGTAGAGCGCGACGACACATGGAACATGTATAAGGGAAACAGCTCACGAAAAATAAAGTCACGCACGTATAATTATAATAATAAACATCTTTAATTATAATAAATACTTTGATACAACTATTCACAAAATTAATCCGTTGAGCAAAGAGTAATCCGAAAAGAAAAGCGGTCGTGTGATAAGAAAATGTACAAAGAAAAAGCGATCGTCGTAAGCGGTTTAACAAGATAAAGAGAATAGCGATCATATAATGCGGTTTATCGAAAAGCGGTTTAACTATGCGGTAACTGCGCGAAAGAAGCGAGTGCGCCCGCTCTTCGAGAACGGGCCCTTTTATAATCGATCTTTTCTCGCTCGCTGCCAATAATTTTAATTTGTTTAAATTCGGAAAAGGCGCCGAACTTTATTGGATGCAACGCAAAGTGCTGGCGCGAAGCGAAAATTAGCGCGCCCGATAGGCCGGTGGCCCTTACGTCATCGCATAGGTCACGGCATCGCGCGTGCCGTTTGTCTTATCGTGCGACTAACTGTCGAAGTTGTTTGCGCATTTTGTTATTAAACTTGTTTGCGATATGGGTTTTGTTCGCGGCAGAAAAAGATGAGATTTAATAATATTGGTTAAAACTTGCCTATTTTTCGATTTTAAAAGGATAAATAATATGATATGTTAACCGAAATAGAATTGTAATTATTTCAAGCCCATGTCGCAAATTTTTAAAATTAGAAGAGTCGTTTAATGCAAGTTTTTAAGCGTGATCTCGAACATTTCCGCCTGCCTCGACACTTCGTGCCGAAATAAATTCGCGTGTCAAGTATAGATGCCGCGACCTGGCTGATAATCGTGATTGATCCATGCGTTCGATCGGAATGCGAGATTGCGTAGTGTGGGGCAGCGAGCGGGAGATAGCGCTCATTCACTGTGTTATTGTGTGTCGCGAGTCGCGTACGATTACGCTGTGCGTAAAGTGACTCTATTACAATGAAAATTTCGATCGAACAATTTTACAGATTTTGATGCACTGGCAGAAGGCTATGCTTTCACGGGTGCGTGTAGAGTGTAGTGTGATGTGAAAGCGGTGAATTAATGATATTAAACAAAAAAATGAGGAGATTAAAACGGTTGAAAAAAAGTATTGAATTAGTAAAAAAGAGCAAATAGCAGATAAGTCGCGGAATTATTTGTACCTGAAAATGAATCGCGGCGTGGCCCGTCGGAAAGGGTTTTAAACTCCTCTCTCTTAATTTTCTTAAGACTAGTTATGAGTGTGCAGATGCGGTTTTTTTGTGATTCACGCGTCTCGTGCCGGCGGTGGTGGTGTCTCAGTGACTCCGGGAAGCAGCACGAGATGAGTGGTCGAATGAGCTCTGAGGTGGATGTCTGAATGGGACCACGTTACAATTGACCACGGTACCGATTGACCACGTTACAATTGACCACGGTCCCGATTGACCACATTGTTGTAAAGCGAGGTTCACCCAGCCTACCGGTGGGATGGGTGCGGGAGGGGGGCCGAAGGCTCCCCTTGCACCACCACCCCCCACGGTGCGTGTGTGTGTGTGTGTGCGCGCGCGCGCTCGTGTTTCCTGTCCATGCACGGTCCGTGGTCAATATCAACATAGTCAATCGGGACCGTGGTCAATTGTAACGTGGTTAATATCAACGTGGTCAAACGAGTACCACTCATCAAGATCCTATCCAGACTCGTGAGCTCGCAATTGAGCAAGAAAAATCATAGAAAATATATTTGCGATCAGTACATATATTTTAAATATTGTTTTTTATTAAATATATACAAAAGAAAAATTAATTATTTCCTTTACAGATGTTTGCATTACTTTGGATCAGAAGAAAAGTTACAATCACATACTGTGGACTGTGAAGAGATGAATGACTGCGCTATCCGATTACCGAGCGAAAAGGACATGCAAGTGGCTAACATTCAACAACTTTAATCAAGAGAGATTTAATTAAGAGCGGCTACCTATACGCCGATTTGAAGTGCGTGTCATTGTTCTATCATAAATGTAAATTATAATACATATTACAATTTTTCACAAAATGCATACTGCAAAATACTGCCATACTTGTCGGAAAAATGTCCGTCCTTACAACATCTAATATTTTATTACAACATTGTGTCATCCAGTGTGATATATTCAGCATTAGTTGCGCCATTTTTTATGATTTTACTTCACAAAAGCTGTTGACAACTGTCAAATATTTTATGGCGGACACAACGGGGTAGACACGGTCTCGACGTCTCGATCAAACATTTTAGAGTAAGAGATGTATCACTTTACAAGAAACGGTTACTTTTTGTATTTGATAAAAAGACAAAGATCGCATGTATTTGCAGAAAACTCTTTACAATTAGCATTTTAAATAATATATTATTATAATGTTAAGCGACTATTGAATATAATAATATATACATAATAATAATATAAAAATATAATAATATAACAATATTTACATTATAATATAGGATACGCGTAATAATATTTACATTATAATATAGGATACGAATAAATAGATACCAGTCTTAAAGAAGGATGAAAATAATGCACGTGTCAAGATCTTGTATTAAATCAAAATTAAACGAAGTATATACTATTCGCAAGACAAAAATTGCTCTAAGTCCGTATGATAGGCGGTATATCGTACCTGAAATCATCGACACGATACCATGGTGACATTACAAAATACCATTGTAAATAAAAATTATGTGTATTTATTATAAATGAAATTATATTTATTGTAAATAAAATTTATATCCATATTTTTCTTAAGCGTACATTTATATGGATATTTAGAATATTTTTAGAATATTTTAAGTCGAATATTTTTAATAGATATATATATATATATATATATATATATATATATATATATATATATATATTGTGACGTTGCCGTCCCGCGTGCGTCCGCCGGATCCCTCTCCGATCGCTGAGCGCGGAAAACGCATCCGCGCCAGTCTCAAAACATTAGAGCCGTACCGAAATCTCCAGAGGGGCGTTATTTGTCGGATATATTTCATTTTTTTAATTATGATATTATTTCCTTATTTTGATACGACACGGGAGCCTTACCGGAGAAGCGAACACTGCCGCAGCAAAAACAAGGATAACAACAACTTGGAAGAGGACCTTCGGGAGGACGAAAGAAAAACAGTAAAGGAATTATCAACCGAATTCAGCAGCGAGGCGAGAAGCGCGAGAGGACGAGAGGGGATCCTCGCGCCTCGACGCAGGACCGTGCAAAGACGTATCCCGAAGGATCCCGAAGGAGCTTCACCGCCGCAAGACACGGCGGGAAAAAGAGGAGGTCGGCGAGGGACACCGTTGCGTTCCTCGTTTCCGAGACCCCGGCGGAACTCGCCAGGCCCTCTCCGAAGGGCCCCGTGGAAAATATATTGATCGCGATCTCGGGGTGCGCGCGCCCCCGGTACGATCATAAGCGTGCCGTCAGGCAGCGGCCTCGCGTGTTATCGCGTGATTGGCCGTGATAACACGCACCCCGGTTGCGCATTCCCGGCTGGCCCGGCGTTACCGATTCTAGATCGCGGTACTCCCGGGTCAGACTGGCGCGAGCGTGAGAAGGCGATAGACGTGTTTTGGCGAGAACTACGATCGATAGCGAGTGCGAGAAGCGTGAGCGAGAGAGCGAGGAGGGATCCCGGCCGAGAGATCAGTGGGTGCGAGGGAGAGCGGCAGAACCTCGAGAGGCCGAATAGGGAGAAGCTGCCCAACCCCCGGATTCCCGAAGGAAGATCCTCGATACCGGTGAGGTTATCCCGCCATAAAGTAGCCACGCGCGATCGCGTTCGGAATCCTTCGTTCTGCCGTCGTGGCCGCGGTTTCGCGTTATTTGTGCGTTCGAGCTCGGCTCGAAATTCTTGGTGTTTGTCGCGTTAGCATTAGCGGAATTGCGTTTGTGACACGGCCACGTCTGCAAGCGAAGCGAGCCCCGAAGCTTCTGGATTATTGGTTTTGCGGATTCGATTTAGATCGTGCGGTAAAGTTAGCGTTAGTCGTCTCTCTGGAGATCGCGGATAATACGGCGTAATCTGATAGTCGCGAAATCTGACGCCCGTCTAGCGTTTAAGTCACGTATGTGTGAGTAGTCTGTCGTGCCGTGTGAGTGTGTTTTGCGATCATGTATGTCGTCGGTTAGTCGTCGAGTGTGAGTGTGTTTCGCGCAAAATTAATTCCGTTTATGGGTTTCGAATGCCTCGTTCGAAGTGAATCAGCGATCGAACGAATTCGCGATTGCGTAATACTGTATGGAGCGTTTCGAGCGATGTCTGCGCGGTGCATGTTAGGGGTGCACCGGATGCATGTGGTGCTTGCGTAGCCTGTCCGAACAGCGAGCGGAATATTATCGATCCACGAGGGGTCCGATAATCGACCTGGTAGAATTGCGCTCGGGTCCCGGCCCGACCGATTATGACTTCACGGCGTCTTAGTCTCGAAGGCGCTAAGTCGTTTCGAACACCCAGTCTCGCTTCGGCAAAATTATCGACATCGGGCATAACTCCGTTTATCTTTGTTCATCATTCGGACGCACCGTTTCCAAATTAATAAAGTTGTTATTTCTGTGTTACGCTTGACGAACTTAATTTCTTTTTCGCGTGTCTGTCGATCTATCTGTGTGGCCTTTTGCTTCCATATCGCGTAAATTCAACTTCTGCCCTGCCCCTCTACCGTTAGGTGAGCTAGTCCGCCCGTGACGAAATCGACTTCTTTCTTCGCGTCTTTTTCGCGCTTATCTCGCGTATTCGACGAAAATTGATACGTGCAAGACCGTATCTGGCGCCCAATTGCAATTCTCGCGAGTATTAAAGCTTCGTCATGGCACGCGCGGAACACCTTCCATCCCGTTCCTTCCCGGCGTGTAACCATTTCTCGATTTCCTTGTGTTTTTGACGACGATCGACCCTTTTCCCGTATCTCCCGACCGGCGAATCGTACTCCCGTTCGCCGGCGCACGAAACATCCGCGCGACGGAGAGATCGCGCCGAACTCGCGAAGGGAAAAATCGTCGCAATATATATATATATATATATATATATATATATATATTTACATCATTAATAAATTTGAAAAAATACGCTTTCCAAAATATATTTAAAATATTCAATTGGTAGATTAATCATGTGGATGCGTCTAAACATTATTTAGAATAAACTATTGTTAATATATTTTTTGTTCTCTCTTTTATTCTCTCCTTATCCTCTTCCTCATCTCAGTATGCAAGGATTAAATTTCAGTATGTGACAACATCGTCAGCTGCCTTGCGAGAATATTGATGTTACATTTCATGGATGTAGACTTTAAATATATACAGATTTTAAATATATATAGACTTTATTTGAATGTTGTATAAATAATTTATCGTTTAATTATCCTTGCATTATAGTTGATTGCGAATTACTAGTTGTTCATAATCGTTCAAAGTAATTCGATAGTCATTCAAAGTGGCTCGATAGTCGTTTAAAATGATTCGATAGCTGTTCAATAGCCGTTCAATAGTTGTTCAATAGCCGTTTTATAGTCGCTCAAATGGCTCCATAGTTGTTGTTCAATAATCATTCAATGTAGTTCGATAGTCATTCAATAGCCATTCGATAGTTGTTCGATAACCGCTCATATCCGTTCGATAACCGTTTGATAAGTCGTTCGATAGCTGTTCAATAGTCGTTCAAAATGGTTCGTCCAATAGCCGTTCAATAGTCGTTTAACATTATAATAATATATATATATATATATATAATTTAAAATATTATATATTACTTAAAAGGCTAATTGTAAAGAGTTGTCTGCAAATACATGCGATTTTTGTCTTTTTATCAAATACAAAAAATAACCGTGTTTTGTAAAGTGATACAGTAAGTCTCCTACTCTAAAATGTTTGATCGAGACGTCGAGACCGTCTCTACCTCGTTGTGTCCGCCAGAAAATATTTGATAGCTTTCAACAGCTTTTGTGAAGTAAAGTGAAGTAAAATCATAAAAAATGACGCAACAAATGCTGAATATGTCACACTGGATGACACAATGTTGTAATAAAATATTAGATGTTGTAAGGACGAACATTTTTCCGACAAGTATGGTAATATTTTGCAGCATGCATTTTGTGAAAAATCGTAATATGTATTATAATTTACGTTTATGATAGAATAATGACACGCACTCCATACCGGCGTATAGGAAGTCGCTCTTTCCGATTAAAGTTGTTGAATGTGAGCCATTTGCATGTCCTTATCGCTCAGTAATCGAATAGCACAGTCGTTCATCTCGACAGTCCACCGCATGTGATTGCAATTTATCCTCCGATCCAAAGTAATGCAAACATCTATAAAGGTAATAATTAATGTTTTTTTTCATATATTTAATAAAAAACAATATATAAAATATACGTACCGATAGCAAATATATTTTCTGTGATTTTTCTTGCTCAATTGCGAGCTCACGAGTCTGGATAGATTCTTGATCCATGCTAAATGTCTAATGTTGATGTCTTCGATGTACAGCAAGTTAACGTGTCTATCCTTTTTTTTGCGTCGAAAGACGTAGCGGGACATTTTTTCCTCAATACTATATATATATATATATATATATATATATATATATATATATATTTATTGAGATGTCATTAGCAAGTTCGAATTTTTTGATTTGGTTCACAGTCACGGAAACTCAATGTCTTGAAGATTCAGTACTGTTGCGTAATGAGGGTATGACGATTCTCAATCCACTTTCAATTTGGCTGGATGTAAAGGCGACCACTAACCACGCGAAACATGCATTGTCTTTAGATTGCACGTTGATCACCGCTCTCTTCATCATTATCATCCGCGATAATTTTATGTGATCATCCCGCGCGCATAGGATTGTACTTGTTTATTTACAGTCAAATCGAGTATCCGCGATAATGCCTATCCGCTGTAGCATTCCTGAAATTCTTCGAGCGATGCTAGAGTGGGCTCGACAACGCGCCGCTCGTACCACTCATGTAAATCAGATGTGCGAAATAGTTCATAGTTTCTCGTATTGATATTCTTATTTGCGCGCTTATCACCCGTCACAAATTCACCTTTGAACGCTGTATTAATTTTCACACAAGTGCTATTTCATCCCATTTTGCACATATTCGAACACAATGTCTTTGGCATCCTCGAAAAATTGACGAGGCTCGATGTGATTATGATTTATAATCGCGCCAGTCAATAAGTGGGATTACCGAGTGATAAGGACAAGTGGCTCACATTCAACAATTACAACAGGAAAGAGCGACTTCCTTTCGTCGTGTACGCCGACTTAGAGTGCGTTATGGAGAAGACAAAGGAAGAAAAAAATTACCAACATTATCAAGTATTTAGTATCGCTTATTATGTACATAGTGCGTATGACTATTCGTTATCCGCGAATCATTCACGTCGCGATATCGATTGTATCGCTTGGTTTGTCGAAAAACTTAAAAATTTAGCATTGCGTGTAAAGATTATTCTAACCTCTAATGTCCCTATGGTAAATTTAACGCGTGAAGAATGGGAAAAATTTAATATTGCAACGCATTGCCGCATATGCGAAAAACCATTCATGCAAAACAATACACGCGTACGCGATCATTGCCATCTGTCCGGGCGATATCGAGGTCCCGCGCATTCAAATTGCAATTTAAATTATAAGAACTCTTTTTGCATTCCAATAGTTTTTCATAATTTATTCAGTTATGACTCACATTTCATTATCAAGGAAATAGCTACAGCGTTCGAAAGGGAAATTAAAATACTTCCGATAATGAAAAAAAAATATATATTATTTACGAAAAATGTTAAACATGCAGAAGAAAAAAATCATATTGAATTGCGTTTTATCGATTCGTATAAATTTCTTACAATCAGTTTCGACAAATTGACATCATTTTTGATTAAAGACAAACTCAAAATTTTACGTTCCAAATTTTCATAATTATTCGATCATGATTTTGACTTATTAAAGGGTGTTAGGACTTTGTTACGTCTCAGTGACGCTTTTTCTCTCTCTATATCTCAGTTAGTGAGAAAAAGATTGCTCTCTACTTTTATAGGGCAACCTGCTTTCACCGGCTATACCCCAGGGACGCCGAGATCTAGGACTAACCTAGTGGATCTAGGGGAATGATGTGGAGCAGAACTAATTGGTTATTAGGAAGTTTCACTAGGTATTTTAGGGATATGGACGCAACTAAGTATATGTAATTCGAAGGTTAATCAGGTTTAAAGAATAGAAATTTAATGTTATAATAAAAGAAATATATCGATTATGTATCTAAATATCTAATATATTCATCTATGTTCAAATGATTTTCAGTTAATTGATATTTTAATTGGGAGCTTAGATCACGAGGAGAAATTGTTAAATTATGTTGATAATTTTCCTTAAAATGTGTTATATTTTGATATAATTGGTTTAGTAATATAAATTCTGGCGTATACGTAAATAGGCCAGTAGGATCACTTATTAGATAGAGACCGTTATTAGTTAAGTCAGTTTTATTACAAAGTTTTATTTGTGAATGTTTTTGAATGTCTTTATGAAATCTATGAGAAAATTTCAGGCGATTTATAATGGTTAGAGAAAAAAAACTCTTTTGCAAGATATTATATGAGGTTTTGATTTACTAGTAGAATGTTTAAACTGAGATAGATTAGAAATGCATTTGACGCGTTTCTTTATGAAGGATCTATGGTTCCGTTTTTTATGGCAAGCCCGCTTGTATTGCGAGTTCACCATAGCAAAGGGGCTTGTTAAAATATATATATATATATATATATATATATATATATATATATATTATATATTTTATATATTATATATATATATTTATATATATATATATATATATATATATATATATATATATATATATATATATATTGTGACGTTGTGCCGTCCCGCGCGCGTCCACCGGATCTCCGATCGCTGAGCGCGGAATACGCGCCTGCGCCAGTCGAAAATTGCAAGAGCCGTACCGAAATCTCCAGAGGGGCGTTATTTGTCGGATTTATTTTGTTATTTTTAATTTCAATTATTGTTTTATTATTTTGATACGATATAGGAGCCTTATTGGAGGAGCGGGAAAGCAGCCAGGAAAACAACCATCAAAACAGCGAAAGACGAGAGGCGACCTTCGGGAGGACATGAAACGGAAGGGAATCATCAACAGCTGAATTTCATTCTGAAGCATGAGATGAGGAGCGCGAGAGGACGAGGGGATCCTCGCGCCTAGACGCAAGTCCGTGCGGAGACGTGTCCCCGAAGGACCTCGAAGGAACTCCACCGCCGCGAGGCGCGGCGGAAGGAAAAGGGGTTGCCAAGGACCGCCAGTGCGTATTTCGATCCCGAGGTTCCGATGGATCCCGCCGATGGCCTTTCAGAAGGGCCCTGCGAAAATTATTGATCGCAATCTCGGGGTCACTGTGCGCGCTCCCGGTACGATCATAAGCTTGCCGCCCGGAGACTGCCGCGATTGGTTATCACTCAATTGATCGTGATAACACGCACCCCAATTATATAATAATACGCGCATCCCCGGCTGGCCCGGCGTTATCGATTCTAGATCGCGACGATCCCGTGGCGCGGACGGGAGCGTGCGATAGACGTGTGTGTAGCGAAGACGTTTTTCGAGAGCAGGACAAGCGTAAGCGAGTGCGGAGAGATCGAGAGCGAGAGAATTTGCGGCAGGATCCCGACGGATCCCGAGGACGAAGACAAACGTGGAGAAGCCGCCAGACTCCCAGGAAGAAAGTATCGTTGCCGGTGAGGTTATCTCGCTGTATCATAATCACGCGCGTTCGCGATATCGGAATCGTTCGTTCTGCCGTCGTAGCCGCAATTTCGTGCTATTTTCGCGTTCGAGTTCCGCTCAGAATTTTAATGTTGATCGCGTCGTCCTTAGCGTAATTGCGACTGCGACATGACTACGTCGGCAAACGATCCGAACACCGAAACCTCTAAAGTATTGGTTTCGCGGATTCAATTATTATTGCGCGTTTTATACCGCATAAATCGTCTCTCTGGAGATCGCGGATCGATAATACGACGTAATATAGTAGTCGCGAAATTTCTCGCCCGTCTAGCGTTTAAGTCGGTATGCGTAAATAGTCTGTCGCCGAGTGTGAGTGTCTCGCGATTATCTATTTCTTTTGTTAGCACGACCGTCGAATGTGAGTGTGTTTCGTGCGGATATATTTGTTTATTTTTTTTTGTCGAATTATTTGGGTGAACTGGATGAGCGATGGAGTGATTTCGCGGTTGATACGGAATATCAGAGCGTTGCGAGCAATATTTGCGTGGTGCATGCGTAGGGTTGCACTGGATGCATGTGATTGACGTACGGCATGTTAGGATAGCGAGCGATATAGTATCGATCCACGAGGGGTTCGATCAACTCGGTGTAATTGCGCTCGGGCATAGGTCCGACCGATCTTGATTTAACGGCGTTTTATTTTCTGCGGCGCTAAGCCGTCTCTAATATCTAGTCTCGCTTTCGTGAATTTATCGACACCGAATAATTCACCATTTATCTTTGGTTATCCATCCAGACACAACTCTTCCAAATTAATAAAGCTGTTATTTCCTTGTTACCCTGAACGATTTTATTTTCTTTTTACATGTATTTGTCGCCTCTTGCCTCTATATCACGTTCGTTTAACATATGTCCTGCTCCTCTACCGTTAGGTGAGCTAGTCCGCCCGCGACAAAATCTACTTCTTTCTTTCGCATCTTTTTCGCGCTTATCTCGCGTATTTAACGAATTGATCCGTGCAAGACCGTATCTGGCGTCCAATTAAAATTCTCACGAGTTTTAAGGTTTCGTCACGGCACGCGCGGAACACCTTCCACCCTATTCTCTCCTGGCGTGTAATTACATCTTTCGATTCTCTTTTTTTTGTCCACGATCCCTTTTCCCGCATCTCCCATCCAACGAATCATACTCGCGTTCGTCGGCGCAACCGAACATCCGCGCGACAGAAAGATCGCAACGGCAATGGAAAAATTGCGTTTTCTATTATGTATGTTCCCAGATAACACAGGACATCTTATGGACGTTCATTTTATGTCCATTTTATGTCCGTACGTCCATGGACATGAAATGTATGTCCATCGTATATCCGATTTGAGATATCCGTCAATAGCTAATATTTGAAAGTCCATAGGATGTCCGGTCTTGAACGTCAAAATTTCAAGCAATTTTTTGTTTATTTTGGCAGTGGCTTATAATTGATATAACTTTAAGAGACATCTTTTCTTAGACCAGCCAAAGACATTATTTTGAACATGTCTTATAATCGCACAAATGAAGTCCTTTTGGAACTTGTATTCAGATTATAATTTATTCGCTTACCGTTATGCGGCGCGCTACTCACTATTTATATCCGCATTCAAGTTTTTGTCATGAGCGTATATAAAATCTGCAAAATGCGGCTAAAAATACTTAATTGTAATTATTTCTATCAATTTAATTTCTAATACGATTCACATACAGAGGAATTCAAGATATTAAACTGATCTTTTAAAAATTGGGAAGATAGCAGATAAATGTCCGACTTTCATTTTATTCGGACTTCTGTTCGAAAGAGTGAAAATCGTTTATTATCTTCTTAAGAATAAAAGAGAAATTAACTTCTATATAAATAAAATGTTTAATTTTTTATATCAAATTATTTACAATTAATTATATTTATAAAATATTTATTAAATATTATATTTAATAAATATTTAATAAAATATATAATATTTATTTAAATAAATATAATGTATAAGTCCAAACTGTAATTACAATTAAATTTTAATTTAAAATATTTTGTAACAAATATATATAAATAAATTAAAATTCTGCATTTAAAATTTGTTTTTGATTATAAATTTTTCCTTTATGAGTTTCTAAATATTTATTTTAGCAGTAATTATGAATAATAGCGTATTAGAAATGCTGTCCATTTTAGGTATCCTTCTTCGGATATTATATGGACATCCGAAATTATGAACAACGGACGTCCTGTGGACGTTCAGTGGATGTCCATCGGTTTTAAGATGCTATGCGGCCATTTCATTAGTTGAATGGGATCTTAAGACCATCTTAAATATAAGAACGGACTATGGTCGGTATTCATAGTCAGTTCTTATTTCAAGACCGTCTTAAGATGCTAATACAACTCTGTGATTGGTTTAGGACATCTTAAGATTGTGCTTAAGGACCAATTTTACCACCTTCGGTTAGATTAATCGACGGCAGGGTGGCAACTGAAATGATAAGAATGCTTGGTTTTCATTCACCTCTATTTTCTGTTGCCACCCTGCTGATTTTAACCGTCGGTTAACTTAGCTCCATAAAGTTAGCCGGTCAACATTCACTTTTATAATTTTTTTTTATAAATCGTTTGTTGGTCATTTGTTGATGATTGTTGGCCTAATTACAACGTTTGTTAGTTAATATTTTTTTTTTGAAAATTCGAAAATAAAATTTTGTGTAAAGTTAGCCGGAAAGATATTATTTTTGTTTCAATCTTAGTTCAATCGATACACAATCGTTTGTTGGTCACAGAAAAACGAATTAAAATGTTTGTTGGTTCATATTTGCCTTGAAAAATGAAAAAAACTAATGCAATAATAGTGGCGGGAGAGGTTGGGTAAAACTTAAGATTGACTTTAAGATAACACGCGCACGCGCACACACATATACACACACACACACGGGGGGGTGCAAGGGGGGCTTTCGGTCCCCCTCCCGCACCCTCTCCCCCGGTAGGTTGGGTGGACTTCGCTTTACAACTTACAAAGTACATGCTACATTGTAAAGCAAGGTCCACCCAGCCTACCCGTGGGGCGGGTGCGGGAGTGGGGCCGAAGGCCTCCCTTGCACCCCCCCCCCGTGTGTGTGTGTGTGTGTGTGTGTGTAGGAGCGCGCGTGCATGCTTCTTTCTTGCCCATGCATGTACTTTTGTATATTTCAAATCTTTTTTGTTAATAACTTTTTAATAAGCAAGGAGCGACGATTAAATTAGGAGAAAAAGTTATTCAGAATTATGTCCTTGACAACATATATTAAAGTCATTGAAATCGATGAGGTCGCCCTTAATCTTAAGTTTTGCCAATCCCTCTCCCGCCGTCATTATTGCATTAGTTTTCTTCGTTTTTCAAAGCAAATATGAACCAACAAACGTTGTAATTAGGCCAACAATCACCAACAAACGACCAACAAACGATTCATAAAAAAAAAATTATAAAAGTGAATGTTGATCGGTTAACTTTATGGAGCTTGTTAACTTAACCGAAGGTGATGAAATTGGTCCTAAGACGATCTTAAATATAAGAACTGAATACCGATCTATGACTACTGATCATAGTTTGGTCTGCTGTTCCCCTTCCAGTTCTATATGTTCTGTTACGTCTCAGCGACGCTCTTTCTCTCTCTATACTATACTATACACTACCTCAGTTAGTGAGAAAAAGATTGCTCTCTACTTTTATAGGGCAACCTGCTTTCACCGGCTATACCCCAGGGACGCAGAGAGCTAGGACTAATCTAGTGGATCTAGGGGAATGATGTAGGCGCGGAACCAGTTGGTTACTAGGAAGTTTCACTAGGTATTTTAGGGATATGGACGCAACTAGGTATATATAATTCGAAGGTTAATCAAGTTTAAAGAATAGAATTTTAATATTATAATAAAAGAAAGATATCGATTATGGTTGCGTTTTATGGCAAGTCCGCTTGTATTGCGGGTTCACCATATGCAAGGGGCTTGTTACTTAAGATATATATATATATATATATATATATATATATATATATATATATATTAATTAGAAACCGTAAGAGTTAGAGAATTAAGATTTGAAAAGGAACATTATGATAGAAATTAAGGGTAGTTAACAAATTGTGGATACTAAATAATAGAGAGTTAGTTAGATCGAATTAATTTATTATGAGAATTGTCTAAGAAATAAGGTCTTTTATTTAATATCAATACTTGATTATATTATGACTCTAAATTTCTGATAGAAAGAGAAGGTTTAGAAAAGAGGTCGAATGTCGCCAGGGGCACCGTAATAAGCGCTCGGCAACGATGGAATTTTAGGGAGAATGTGTAATGTCGCCAGGGCGCCGTAATTAGCGCTCGGCAACTAGGTTCAAGGATTGGGTTGTGTTCAGAAAATTAGATAATAAATTTGATTTCAATTTAATCTCCTGTTGTCATTTCTTGTGGGAGGTTTTTAAATTGATAGGAAACGCCGCCAGAGCACCTCGATAAGCGCTCGGCAACTAGGTTTAAGGGTTATATAAAGAATTTAAGAAGAAAGGAGGGAGTCGCCAGGAGCACCATAAGCGCTCGGCAACGAGGTTTAAGGATTATATTCAGAATTTAGGAAGAAAGGAGGGAGTCGCCAGGGGCACCATAAGCGCTCGGCAACGAGGTCAAAATTTAGGAAAAAGGGAGGGAGTCCCCAGGGGCACCATAAGCGCTCGGCAACGATGGATTTTCGGGAAAAAGACCAAAATGTTACAAGATTAAGTCAGGTTTAAATGACAACAGTAGTGTATATTTTGCATAGAATTTATAAATCTTACTTAGTATTGATATTATGGGTGTGCTTTAAATAATAGTAGGATAATAGATTAAAGTTGACTGACTGGAAACTGTCAGCCACTTGCTAATGCTTGACAGGGGATTTCTTATTATTTAGAGGATGAAAAGGTAATTAAATGATATTAGGGGTTGTCAGTCAATTCAAATAAAGTTTCTAATATTTATGGAAAGATGGGAATTTATAGTAATTGTAAGTACTTACCGTGATGTGGCAGGAAAATCCTTCCTTCTGTTCAAGTTCTGGTCGTACTCTGTTAGGCCCTTCTCTCGTCCTTTAAGACCTCGGTCGTGGATGAAGTAGGCCGGATAAAAGTACACAGACGTATGCACAAAGTTTTTTATTATTTTCTTAGTTTTACACAACTTAACAACTGAATCGACAGTAATAACAATTAATATATTAATCGAAATGGTATAGTGAATAGTACGCGAACAATGAACGAATAATACGGAGCGAATACTTGTACGAAATAGTAATGAATTAGTAATGAATAATGTTAACTAAGAATAAATGATTCGAATGCTTGAAGACTTCTTAATTGAATGCCCGAACTGAATTGCTCGAAGATCTCTTAATTGACTGACCGAACTGAATGCCGAACTGAATGCCCCGAAGGTTCGAAATTGCCGGCTTATATACTGTCGAAACAAAGGGTCTTCGGGCCGTGTGCAGATCACGCGTTGCGCTTTGGAAGGTTCTTAGAATGATTCAGTGGGGGACTTCCGAGAAGAAAGATTTTTAACAATAATTTTTCTGAGAATTGTCGATCGATATGTTTATCTGACTATTAAGTTTCGGCGCTCGTGGTCGTAGCCGTCGCGAGTCCGTTCGACTTATCGCTCGCAATATCAGGTTTTACTGATATGAGGCCTCTTATGCGCATTCTCCTCGGCTTAATTAATATTTTATAATATAAAATCCTTAATAATATGGTTAATATTTATGCTTATTAATTTATGGAATCATTTGTTTTATTTATTTCAGTTCTGATAATAAGTTGGCAATTTATATAAAGTTATGGCATTTTATAGTTTAAAGAAGTAGATCTTTTGGATAACTTATATGTAATGTATATGTAATGTATATAATTTATGATTCCATAGAATATAAGTCTCTTAAATTTATATTTATGGTCGCTTGATCGATACTACAATAAAGCATATTAATTTTATTAAAATCATTTCTTTATGGAAGCATTCGCGCATTATATAATAACCTGTTTTAATTAATATAATTTTAATTATTTATAATGTATAATTGTATTGAATATAGTATTGAAAGTTTTATATGTGATGTTTTGGACAAAATAATTATAAATATTCAACAAATCATAGTCAACAAATTATTATTATATACGTTTTATGATTCCATAAAGTACGGCGCATTTACTCCTTAATTTAAGAGTGAGTAATTATTATATATATATTTGTCTGTATGATTAAATATTAAAATCTTAAAAGTTAGATATTAGTATCGATATTATCGAGTGTGAAACTCGCTCGCAAGTTCGTTCTTAAAGTAATCAGCAGGTTAGTTCTAGAAAGTCACTGCTGTACAGCTAGCTAGTTCTAAATAATACTTCCTGATTCGTCGATCTAAGGAATTCTCAATTCCTTGCGCCATCGATTATTATTACTAACAGGATTAAAATATATTCGGTTTTAGGCTAAATAACCATATGGAACTAGAATGATAAGCGATTAATGAAATTAGTTAACAATTAAAATAAAAGCAAATGGATTACATAATTATTCCATATGTATTTTGCAGAGATAAAAGCGGTACTTAATTACTAGCTAAAATATAGTTTTTAAAATTGGCAGGACGTTACAGTTCTAAGGCCGACCGTTAATGTAGGGAATTAGCAGTCTGGTAATATATAAAAGTCTCTATGCAAAACACATGAAATCTTAGTTTTAAAGTTGTACAGCTTGCGCAAAAATAAAGCGCGCGTTTTCTAGTTTGCAGTTTCGTTTTGTTTCGTTTGATCCATCGTATTTGTATCACATTTGTTGGATGTTATTTTACGCACAGAGTTTTTATCTACATAATTGCATGTATTAATAAAATTATTATATTTTTATTGTGATGCTGTGTCCGTTAGTAGAAGGAAATTTATAAAAGAAAAAAGAAAGAAGGTTATATCATTATCAAATAATATTTTCACGAAAGGCTCGAAGATAGAAGATCGAAAATATGGATTCAAACGGCTGTTCATTAACGTGCACTGTCACGATGGAGTGGTTAAACTCTCAAGGATCTATTTTAAAGAAGGCAACTCACAGAACGGCGTTACTACGTCTAATTCGTAACAATCAGCGCGAAATGATCGTCGAAATACAAGCAGGAAAAGCAAATGTATCGACAAAATTACCCTTAAAAAGTATATCCGTTTTTAACAAATTTATGACAGAGGGAAAAGCATCTATAAAATTTAAGGAACAAAATTGCACATTGTTCTTGTCGAATGCACCTTCCTCTCAATTGATAAGCTTTTTGAAGACTATATTCATCAAAATGACGGGTCAAGAAGGAAAGGTGGATCCTCTGAAAGAAAAGCTCTTCACAAATATGCAACATGGTGATGCTGGAGATGTTAGTCCAGCTACTAGCATAGAGATCAATAGAGCAAAGGAGAAAGCTATGGCTACATCGCGTGCAACAATCACTACTCCTTCACCGAGTATTTTCAGGAAGCGGAAATATTTTAGTGATGGCACTTCTAAAGTACCAGCAGCAAAAAAGTTATATGATAATCCTATCGCTGGAGAATTGACTGAGGAACAAATTAAAGTCTTGAATGCAGTACTTGGTGGAAGAAATGTATTTTTCACTGGAAGCGCAGGCACTGGTAAGTCATTTCTCCTGAAGAAGATAATATCAGCTCTTCCTCCGGATGTAACAATGGCTACAGCAAGTACAGGAGTAGCAGCCTGTCATATAGGTGGAATCACATTACATCAGTTTGCTGGTATTGGTTTGGGTACTGGTACCAAGGAGAGATGTTTTCAGTTAGCTTCTCGCCCATCCGTTATTTCGATATGGAGAAAGACTAAACATTTAGTTATAGATGAGATTTCTATGGTGGACGGTGAGTTTTTTGATAAGATTGAGGCAGTGGCAAGACACATACGTAGGACAGAAAAACCTTTTGGAGGAATACAGTTAATTTTGTGCGGTGACTTCTTTCAGTTACCTCCTGTATGTAAAATTAATAATGGAGCAAAATTCTGTTTTCAAAGTGAGGCTTGGCAACGATGTGTTCACTTTAACTTTGAATTACGAACAGTCCATAGACAAAAAGATGAAGCATTTGTAAAAGTATTAAATAGTATCAGGATAGGTAGAGTTACAGATGATATTGAAAATACTTTGAAAGAAACGGCAAAACAACATATTGAAAGTAATGGAGTTTTAGCAACTAGATTATGTTCGCATGTCAAGGAAGCTGATGAAATTAATGAATTCCAATTGAATGAACTTAAGGGTGAAACTAAAATATATACAGCATTAGATTCTGATAATTCTATGACTAATATGTTAGATCAACAGCTGCCTGTACCTGGCAAATTAGTACTGAAAGTTGGTGCTCAAGTTATGCTGCTAAAAAATATAAATATTAATAGCGGGTTGGTAAATGGAGCTCGAGGTGTTGTTATCAATTTTAAAAATGATATACCAATAATTCAATTGCGGTCTGGAGCTCAATATGAAGCAAAAATGGAGAAATGGACTATCAAAACCACTTCTGCTGCTCTTGTACATAGAAAACAAATTCCATTAAAATTAGCATGGGCTTTTTCAATTCACAAAAGTCAAGGTTTAACTTTAGATTGTGTAGAAATGTGCCTGTCGAGGGTATTTGATGCGGGCCAATCTTATGTAGCATTATCAAGAGCTCAGAGTTTACAGAGTTTACGCGTTTTAGATTTTAATAGTCAACAGGTGTGGGCTAATACAACTGTACTTGAATTTTATAAAAAATTCAGGAGAAATTTGCAAGAGATAGAAATAATTCCTTTAGGTAAAACAAATAAAATTAGAGACAAATGAAAGATAATTTTTTTTTTTCTATGTATAAATATGTACAACTCGCGTATGGAAGTAACTTTTAACATATATGCAAGAAGAATTACATGACTATTTAATTTCATTAGGGAAAGTAAAGGTTTATATATGTAATTAATACAGTGTCGTTTTAAGTTTTTCTTTTCTTTTTCTTTTTACAAGTTTTGGAATTCATACTGATATTTATATGGACAACGATGTTAATAATCATCGACAGTTATTTCGATGGATGGTATATATCGCCATGTATGTCCAGCATTTGCAAGTTCTGAATAAAGTATCGGAGAGGTTGGAGCGGATTCTTTACTACTGCATTGAATATCTATTTTATATTGACCAGCAGTAAAAAATACTACTCGACACTCGTGATAGGCTCTGCCATATTCCTGTAACTATAATATTATTCATTTATGATAATAAAGAACAAGATGCGCGTATACATACAACGCGCGAAAAAGAAATTGCATCTATAAAAATTGTAACTTACAGCAGGTAACATGACTTTATTTGCCCCAGCTATGGATAACCTAGTTTCTAATTGATAATTATTAACTCCGTTATGATGATCCTGATAGAAATTAATAGACAATGTAACATCACTCAATGGATGTTCCAAAGCATTGCATACTCCTACGCCAACACTGATGCATTCACCTAAAGCGCATGATAATTCATCTTGCGCTTTTACAATAGTATCATTGATAGTTATTTCTAAAGAAAATATTTTTTTTCATTTCATTAATTCTAATTTCATAATCTTAATTTTATATATGAATTGTGTGTATGTGTGTGTAAGCAATATATACGAACCCCATTGTAAAGGACTCATTCTAACTAGATCTAACATATCCTGAGTTAAGGTAATACCAGATAAGGTTGCTTTTCCCGTTGATTCGGTACCTAGTAATTGCCAACGTAAATCAACCAATGAGGCTATATGCTCGGCGCATATTTTTTGGAGTTCACTGGTATCACCAGCATCATTTAACTATAAGCAAAAAAATGTATAATAGTAGCAATGTTATATCAATAAAATATTTTTAAAGAAGTATCGTATCTTTTATTACCATAGACAATTTATTGAGTGGACATCGGTCAACTGGAACGGGAATTCTACATGGTTCTTTACCTTCCATGTATATACATTTATTTTGTGTATAATGCAATTCCATTTCGTGATTTGTCATATTTGTCACATCCAACACGAGATAAAATTGTAATGGTCTAAAAATTGTTATAAGGAGATTTTTTTACTGATAAAAACTATAAAACTTATGATTTTTTGTAAAAGATATATACAAATAAATATTACAAAACTTACAAAAAAATATGCTTGCATTTTGACTTACGTTTCGGCCGGTAATACATCCCAATTGGTAATTTGCACACTGGCTAGCATCTCAATGGTTACAAAAATGGATGAGATTCTGCAATAACCAGCTGTTAAGCCTGCACCTCCTGAATATTTTATTCTTAATTGACCCTCGATAACATTAGATGTATGTAAAGGTACTGCAAGTTTTGATAAACGTGAGCTTGTTAAGGAAGAATGGCCAGAATGTGAACTTATTCCTGATCTGAAGGAGGAAGTCAGTTCGGATTGTCTTTTTATATGATGAGATGGAGAACTTAATCTAGATGGTAAAGAACTGTGGCCTGAATGTGACATTAAGCTGTTTGGTTGACTAAGACATGTACTACTAGTAATATCTGAAAAATAAGTTATCATTAAAAGAAGAAGGGAATATATTTTAAAATCTAAAGATTATTAATGATGTTACCATTTCTACTAGAAGATGCTACAAAATCTGTCGCTGCAAAGAGATATAAAGTAATACTCGCACTGTTGTCAGGTTGTAAAGGTAGTTGTGTCATTAAATTCTCTTCGCTCCATTTAAAAATTTTGCTTTCAGTTACAGCATCTAAAGTAGATTGTACCGACAGCTCAACCATTTCAATGGGAACTTGTCCAATATTCGTTATCGTTATAGTACACTCAGCGCTATAAGCAAAACTATGTTTATCAATCAATGAAAATGATAATGGAATCAATGAGAGAATTTTTCTTTTTGTAATAAAAGCAAACCTTTCACCACCATAGAGTGAGATACTCGCGCTGGTAACTATATTGTCGCCCGAACTGAAACTGGCAGTCTGAGGCAAACTAGTCGCGACATCGATTCTTGGTAAAGCTGGAATAACTTCGACCGTATATTGAGGATGTGACATGCCCTCCATATATCTCAATCTACAATTAGATTTAACTCCTAATGTGTGTGTACTAAAGCCGAGAATCTCTAAATCACCAATTTCCTTGGGCCTGCCTGCTAACGTAACTGCAATTGATCCAGACTCAGCAGGTAGGCTGATACTTTCTGGTATTGATTCAAATACCACACCATTTGTCAAAAGTCTCATATTAGACACATGCAACTCAAACGGTAAAGGATTTATAAGTTGCATTGATACCTCACAAACATCTCCTTCTACCCATAAATAATCTGTTGTAACAAAAATGTACATTAATGTAGAAAGAGAGAGACAAAAGCAAATTATATTAAATTATTAATGTTACCCATCATTACTACACGTACCAACTTTACTTTTTAAAGTATTTTTGCGTTCCAACGATCCAAAATTAATTGGTGTAAATAAAAAAGGACCATGATCTTCCTTTACTCTTTCTATCTTTTGAGGTTGTAAATGTGGCTGCATGTTTTTCAAAATAAACGATTTCGTCTTTGGTATATTTAATAAATTAGCTGGTGGTATAACAGTACCAGAATCTAAAACCTGTTATAAATTATTGATATTGTTTATTTTATGAGCAAATTAATCAATATTTTTCTTTGGTATTATTATAATCCTTGTAACATACAAGGGGCACTGGTGCACCCTCGCACTGTTGAGATACATTTTGAAGTTGTAATGCAATATCTTTTCGTTCAATAGATGTTAAGTGATTGTACATTGTTTGAAGCAGAAATGTTAGATGCCTTGTAGCAAGTGCTGGATTACCCATTCGATTTGCAGCAGCAACAAGTTCATTTATTATTTGAATCTGTATAGCCGGCCATCCTCTTTGTCCATCTAAAGAAAATATGTTGAAAAACGTTATATTAAGATCCACGACAATAAATAATATTAAAACAGTTTTATTGATGCATGCATGCATGCATGCATGCATACATACATACATACACACATACATACACACACACACACACACACACACACACACACACATATATATATATATGTATGTATGTATGTATGTATGTATGTATACGTATATAAAATTTTAAAAACAATATTTTAATAGATTTTTGTGTTTAAAACAAAAAATATGATAAAAATAGTAATAAGGAAAATAAAAGTTTTTAGAATAAAAAAATTTTAAGAAATTTATTAACGCTCAACAACACATGCATAATAATTGTAGCCCAATAACCTGGTGACATATCAACAGGATCCAAGGATAATTTAAATCCGGATGTAGCTTGTAACATTAAATTGTAACATTGTTGCCAATCTGGATTAGGATTATTTTGTGAGACATGTCGGGTGGCAGCTAATCTTAAACAAAATGAAGCTTTTCTATCAAAACCAAAGCTTGTATATAAATGTGACAATGTAGTGAATCGATCAATCTGAAATGTTTTATCTTTGTAATACTTTATGCCTTTTATAACTTGGAAGCATATGTAACTTGCATAATGTTATCATTACATACTTTTTCTTGCTCGCTAAGAGGCAAGTTAATCAATACAACATTATTTAGATACGATGCAGCCTGTAAGGTGCAGTTCTGTTCTATTGAGATCCTAGTAGCTTTGAAACTAGCTTCAGTTTCAATTATACCTGCATATTGATATTTACTGTAATGTACAATGGCTTCGCGATATTTTTTAGATATTTCTTCTGGTAATAAAATATGTGGCATGCTAGCCTTCACTATTTCTATACTAGGCGGAGATGGCAAAACTGTGGCAATAGCTTGTGATCCCCGTCTATAAATTATTATTAAACTCATTATTATCAAACTCAACTTATATTCTAAAATCAAATTTTGCTATAAGAACAGGAAATATCTATACATGTATTTTAATTTTAATAAGCATTGAGAAGTAGAAAGAGAAAATCAGTTTTATTTTTTAAACAGATTGTAAAATTTTGCTCAAAGATTAGTCATACCTCTGCTTACTTGGACTTCCTTCCTGCAAAGAGGAATTTCTTTGCAAAGGAAGACTCCGACACATGTTAGGATAAAGAACTAAGACTGAAGCAGCGCAAAGACCTTCGTACGCCGCTCCCAACCATAGCCAATCATTAACTGCTTGTAAAATGTTGGCTGCAGAATTATAATTACTCAATGCATCGGCTGGCAGTCCAGCTTGAAGACACAAATCTCCTAAATGTTTTGTCATACGGCCAACGCATCTTTTTTTATTATTTCTAGATTCGAGATCTAGTCCTATAAAATCTTTCTTCTCAAATGGAGCCAATAGAAGAGAAACACGATCTATCTTTTCCCTAGAACGCTCCAATCTTTTCGATTCTAAGATCCAGAACAGGAAATTAAGATATTCGGCTGTTTGTGTTTCTAGATCAGGACATGTTTCATCTGCATAGAATACTGCTCGCGTTTTAAAATTGTTGGGCGTAGTGCAACCTGGTGGTGGCTCATGGCGACCATTCGATTCCAGTGGACCAAAAAGGATAGCTCGCGAATCATATAAAGTGTTGCTGTATTTTACCTTTAAGGTTTCATGCACTCTACATAGCTCGTTCAACTCTGCTTGATTATCGTACTTGCCGAACGTAATTAGACCTAACAATCTTCTATGAGTTTGAAAGTCCCCCCAATCATTGTTCTCCACAGGATGTTCTCTGACAAACCTGGCTAGGATCTCCCTGGTGCCGCCACTGGAATCAGATACGGAAAATCTGCTGCCAGCTTTAATGATCCTTTCGCATAACCTACTGACTGTCTTTGGCTTGATTTGTGTACCAATGGGTCTCAATAGCAATAACAGAGCAGCATGATCATGGGCAGTTTGCTCGTAATCGGGATGAGACATTTTGTTGTCGGGCACCGGACTCGACAAGATAACGCTGATAGCCGAGCGCATTTATGCCATTTGATTTGTTCGAAGGTACCCGATTAGTACCTAGGCACTTCAGTTGATTCTGTCATCGTCTCTATCGTCAAGTCAGGCATAGCGAAAAACATGTGCGCGACATTTTGGTTATCGCGTCAAAAATAAAAATATTTCTTTCCTAATCACATCAATGACTGATCTCATCAACAGTGAACGGCTTACAATTAGCACATAAGATCACTATATAAACACACTTAAGGGGTGTGCTCTGCTGCTCTCAACGTCTCAACTCTGCGTATTATATACCTGTAACTACAAAGTTTGACTGATGACTGATGTTGAGGAGCGTAGTATTTCAGCTGATAGTTATATACGTCACGTGACATTGATCATTGACGTGCTAGCTCACGTTCACGTGACCTAGCTAACTCGAATGGATTCGTTCGCAACAAAGCGGTGATTTAAACGAAACATTTTTATTAGCCCGGACAGATATAATAAGTTTCAAGCCATAAAGGCCATTGCACGTTAAAAAATTTTAGTCGTAATCATAAAACCGTAAGTAAATCAAGCAATCACAGTTCAAACATTCTTATTATGTTTTAGAATGTTTGATTGTGATTGGTCAATTTTCTTACGGCCTTATGATTACGACTAAAATTTTTTAACGTGCAATGGCCTTAAGAAATTAATCAATCATAGTCAAATATGAGGATAATCAATTGTTATTGTTAATTTTTTTACGATTTAAGGCTTACTATATTTATTAGATCCGACTTTATCCTCCCGCGTAAAAATAGTATTGTGATATTTCAGATAGATAAATAAATAAATAAATAAATTATACATAGGATCTATATAAATAATATCTATCTGTATCTATATTATAATATGCATTATATATATATATATATATATATATATATATATATATATACATATGTAGGTACGCACGCGCGTGTGTATGTATAAGTATGCGTGCATATATATATATATATATATATATATATATATATATATATATATATATGTATATATATATATACAGGGTGTCCTGCAAAGATTGTGCCAATGCTCGTGAGTGGATAAAGGACAAAGTAAACGGATAAAATAAACTGAACAGAAAGTCTTTTACCATTTTGCAATTTTCGCAATGATTATTGAAATATTAATTAAAAAGTATTGGCAAATGAGCACAAGTTTTGCGCGGCTATCGCGCGGCTAGACCATGGGACGTACGCTTTAGGGCTCAAGCATAGACTTTTGCATAAGCGCATAACCATAAGCATAAGGAAATTGATCTATAAGCATATGCATAAGGAAATTGATCAATCAATTTCTTTATGTTTATGATTATGCGGTTATACAAAAATCTATGCTCGTACCTTTAGGCGTGACAGCGCCAAGTTTCATAGTGTCACACGGCAACGAAAAGTTTTCCTCACGACGAGAGGAATACGTGTGAGACCAAACATTTTTCGTGCGACACGAAGTTCGCCGCTGGCACGCCTAGAGCATACGTCCCATGGTCTAGCCGCGCGAAACGCGTGCTCATTCGCCAATACATTTTAATTAATATTTCAATAATTATTGCAAAAATTACAAAATGGTAAAGGACTTTTCTGTTCAGTTTACTGTTCTTTGCCCGCTCACGAACGTTGGCACAATCTTTGCAGGATACCTTGTATATATATATATATATATATATATACATAGGCGTCCGCAAAGGTGGGCAAAGAAGAGCACATGCCCTCTCTTAGAAAATGAAAAAAAATTTATAATCATAATTCTATTATATATTAATAACTAAAAGATATATAAATATCAAAATATACGTATATTTCAATCAATTTGAGACAACATTTTATGTCACCGCCCCCCCTAAAAAAAATCCTGCGAACGCCCTATATATTGTTGCTTTACCCATATTTTGGTATTAAGTCACATAATCCATAAAATCTCAACATTATGTGTATTATACATTTATATGTACATTTGTTATTTGAAAGATAAGAATGATTATATAAAAATCTGATCTTCAATTTCTTATAAAGATTAAAGCACAATAATACTTTCATATTTAGTTTTTCGAATTTTAATTAATTTTGTACATCTTATTCCATAATAATATCTATGTCATGATAATATCTATACTTAAACCAAGATTTGGTGAACTTGACACAAATCTACCGTTTCTTATCGATTGATCCAGCACTGTGCTGTGTAGCGGCAGTAATATAGTGGGAGAAAAAGAATAGAGAGCGGCTTCGGACTGTTTATACCGTAGGTAGTGCGCAGTAGTAAAAGCCTCCGTGCGCACGGACTGTGGTGAACATACAACAGGTGTCCCGCAATCGTCTCTTTTGCGATACCGGTTCGGTTCTCCATTTTGCTTCCCCCATCTGTTTACTCCTCTTTGCCTTTCACTCCGGAACGAGTGAACAGAGATACAGCCGAGCGTGGACGCGAGCGTGTGCTGAACCCAAGTGTGTGGATCGGCGTAATATGATGTCGGAGACCGTGGTGACAATGGATGGTTCCAGCAATAACGCCAGCAATAATCCACGACAAGTACCGACGGTGAAGACGGAACCGGGTCAACCGAATCCCCTATCTGGCATCAGATTGAATGTGGCTTATTTCAAGACCATACCCGGTATTCTCAAGTTAACGCAGCTGGTAAGCACGCGGCTTATTTTTTGCTGTTTATTTGATCCGTCGTGTATAAAGATCGAGAGATAAAAAAGCTAGACGTTCCCGTATGCTAATTGCATACCAAATTGACAGATATCTTTTAATAATACATATCGTTTAATAATAAATTTAATTTTGAGAGTTTGATAAGGTTTAATCAAGTTTTAAAAAAGTAATGCTGTAACATTGTGACCTTTGATGTTTCATCACTTTTTTTCAGGATAGAATAAAACGCAGGTCACATATACACATATATAAATACTATAGTAAATAAAATATATTTTTTTTTTATTTTACAAATATATAAATATTTTACATATATAAATAAATAGTGAATAAAATATAATATTTTTTTTTTATTTTACAATTATAAAAAGCTATAGTGGAATTTAAAATTGATAATATTTGTTGTGATATTAATGGGCTTTGGAACATTATTTCGATTATAGAGAAAATGGTGCGATACTACAATAATATATTTTAAATGTTTTCACACACGGGTATTTTATAGAATTATATAAATTAAAAATTTATTTTTTTTATTGATAAGATTACGCGATTATTGATAAAATTACGATAATAACTGGAAAACTTGCGATTAATATGCAGCAATTTTTTCAAGATACATATTATAAAAAAATATAAGCATAATTATCTGAGAGATATTAAATTTATTAGTTGTTTGAGAATAATAATTTAATAATATATGGATTATATAGAGTCGTTTTTATATATAACGATATGTTACCATATTGTAATTACTCTGTTTCTATATATTTTTTAATTCACACTTTCTTAATTCAAATATATATACTCTCTATTTTCAGTTTAGATTTACTTTACGATAGACTTGATGCTTATCACGTAATGGTTAATATTAGAAATTTTAGGATCACTTGGTATATAATTTTGTACCCTGTAGCAATCTTTGATACACTAATAAACATGTCATAAAATAGTTAAAAAGTCAGAAAACTAAAAACTTTATAATTAATTGTAAATCCTCTTTCATTTTCAAGTTATTAAACGTAAAACATATGAGATATATAATTAAATATATGTATATATACATATATATATATATATATATATATATATATATATATATCTTTGTATGTATTTTGATGATTATAAACATCTGTAACTATATTATATTTTGCATTTAATGTTGCCAATTGGCAACATCATTATTAAACAAACGAAATTCAAGATTAGAATGCTCGAAAGAGTTTCTCGCTTTTGTTTTCGCAAATTTTCTATCTTTGTTGTTCCATTTTGAAATATCGCCAAGCCTCAAATCATCGTAAAAATCTCGTTCTGTGTTCTTCTTTTAGCATTTTTATCGATCGACAACAATTTAAACGAACAAGGAAAGATTTTATAAATGATTCTCTTAGTTATTCATATTTAAAGAGATTTTCTCACACAGATGAAATAATGGTTCCGTTCAAGAAAAAACTGTTTTGCAATTGTTGTATTAATAATATTCAAAATTTATGAATCTGGTTGATGTATGCTCTTAGATTTAGCCAAGATTAAGAGCATCGCCAATTTGATCCACGATTTTTTCGCAATAGTTGCAAAGCAGCTTTTTCTGCTGAACGCAGCCAATGTTACGTAACGCTACATCTATACATTATCGTTTACTTCATTCTCAATTTTATGATGATTGTGTAAAAAAGATTCGACTGATTATTATATCGCAATATTATAGAGAATTCACATCGGGAAATGATATTATGAATATTTTGTCTCGCAATTTTCGACATTTTAATATTCATTGTCTTGTTTCTCTCTCTCTCTCTCTCTCTCTCTCTCTCTCTCTCTCTCTCTCTCTCTCTCTCTCTCTCTCTCTCTCTCTCTCTCTCTCTTTCTTTTTCACTTTTTCTCTCTTTTTTTTTGTATATACCAAATATTTTCGATATCCTCATCTGTAGGGAATCTTCTACGTAATTGATGCACTTTGCTGAAATTATATTCGTCCATATATATTAAAATTCGTCCATATATAATAAAAAAGGAATAGAATAATTAAATATAAGATTGTTTATCACTAACAAACGAAATTTGAATGTTGATGTTTGCGCACTAATTTTATTGACTATATCCTATGATTCAAATTTCTTTGATCTTGTTACTGTGACGTTTATTAAAATGTTAACAATTTTTAATGCTTCATTTTTAGAATTGAAATAATATCGTTTGTACTTAAGCGTCATTCCAATAGTAAAAATATGCCAAGGTCTAGTCGCACACTGTCTACTTACTGTGCGAACGTACATTAAGTATAATATATGGTCGGAAATGTCATAACGTTTGATAAACGTTCTACATTCTTATTCTTTATAACAATTAAAGTAGAAAAAAATGTTTTTGATTCGTTCAATTGGGACTCCACGATATTTTCTATGAGAAAATTTAATTTTCTCCTTGATCTGAATATTTGTCTTCAATCGCAATGATTATGGAAAATAATTATCGTCCAAAAAAGGTCTGATTTGAAATATTAAAAATATTCAGATAAAAAAAATTCAGATTTGACCTTGGTTTTTTTTAAAGAGTATACAAAAAATTATTAAATTTAAAATGGCGTCAAAATTTTTTTTTTTATTATAAAACCAAAGTCAAATCTGATTTTTTTTATGGAAAGGACTTAAAGAGATAAATACTTTCACACTTCAAACGTTTTTTTAGAATTTTTCAAATGGGTGTAACAATTTTTATAAAATTGGCTTTTTCGATCTTTAAATTTAAATAACTACTGAACAGGTTATCTCTAATTTGCGTCAAAAATTTTCTTTTTTTATGCCTTTCAAACGATATACTATAATATAAGGGGTCCCATTTGAAATTTTTGAGTTAGTGTCTCCCTGGGGCAGCCCCTTGAGAAGACAACTTTTCCAACCCTCTTAAAAGAATAGCTTTTTGAAAAAAACACGTATTTCGAGTTTTTTCATAATTTTGAGTCGTTTCTGAAATATAGAGGAGTAGACATTCTGTATATATGCATGTATATACAGGATCATGGATATACAGGATGTATATACATGTTCCCGGGTTAAATGATCATACTTAAAATACGATGTTAGGATTTCAAAACAAAGAAAGTTTTCTTGTGAAACTATGCTCGCAAACGCTTCGTTTAAGAGCTACTAACTTCTTAAGTTACAGAACTATAAGAATATGAATACTAAATGAATAATGTCGAAATGTCTCTTCTTTTGTTTTGAAGATCAGAGATATTAAAAAGTTTATGAAGTGCCTCTTAATGACCATCAATCATTAAAATGGAGGATAGTGCAAGCGTACGAAAAAATTACAGACAATATCAATCACTTGTTCTTTTATCGATATAGGTACAATCTTATCTCCGGGCTGGAAGCCATCATTTTCAACAAAATATTTAATCGTTATATTTTAATTACTATAAAACAATAAAAAGAATAAATCTAGATTTCGAAATTATTCATTCCTAATAGTTGTTCAGAAATCAATATCTCTTAAATAAAGCGTTTGTGATCATACAAAACTTTAAAAAAAATTTTGTTTTGTTTTGTTTTTGTCAATGCGAATATTTTAAAAATGACGATTAGAATTTTGGATAAGGGACAACTTTTTTGTTCAGATATATTTGAGGAACATTCAGTAGCATCATATATACAAAACATTGCTTCCATTTCCATTCCATCTACCTCCCTCCATCCTCCATCTCCTCCCTCTCCTCCCTCTCCCTCCATCCTCCTCCTCTCTCTCTCTCTCTCCCACTTTCTCTCTCTCTATTCATGTTATATTTGTTATATCAAGTAAGAAAAAGGAGGAGAAATAAAGAGTAAAAACAGATAATATTTTGTGACATTTTTCCAATAAATCTGAAAGTACATATGCACTACGTGTACACGCATCATCATGGCGTCGCGTGGCTGGCTAGTTTATATTGTTGAATACTTGTGGAAGTTGAATACAGTGTGGCATAACCGCGTAACGGTTTTTCTCTTATGAAGCAGTTAATAAAATATTTTATCTTTGCCAGATAGAAAAGACGGCTTCATATTACAACATTACATTAGTTAATTCATCCAAAATCGGATTGTCTTTGCAAAGTTTTTTATGTGATTAATACTTAAAAATAAAATATATAATTTTTAAATATTTTTATTAAAAACTACTTTATGTAAAAGAAAATAATATATATACATTTATAATATTCATATATAATATCCATGTGTTTTTATTATTTACTTCACACACAATAATAGATTGAGAACAAAATAAAATTAATAGCTTTAATTTTCACAAAAAATATGAAAATTATATTGAAGAAATATTCTTTATAATTGTTCTGTCTTTCTGAATTTGAATTAATGTTTGGTAAAAAGCACAATGCTTATACAAAAAATTGTTAGTGCGTTATTGCAGTGTGACATATATATACAGGGTAGGCCATTTTAATGTATCCACTGAAGTATCTTAAAATCTATAAGTTTAAGACAAAAATGTTTTATTGTTAGACAAATGTTGTATGGTTTTAAAAGGAGATGATCCGAATTTTTTTAAACATGCATAACTACAGACATGTGGGTGAAAAGTTGATTTGACCTTGGAATGATCTCTAAGGATCAACTTGACTCCATAATATGACAACATACAAAATATTTTGTATTTTAAGTAAAAATATTGCAATTTCGAAATCTTATAACTTGGAAAGTACTTAAAAAACACATTTTGTTATAGTTTTTTGGAAATCTCAAGATGGGCTACAAAAATATGCAATAAAAAATATAGTATTCTATTTAAGAAATTAAATGTGACTTTCATGTGACCTTCAAATAACTCTTCAAGGTCAAACCAATGGTATCATCTTGTGGTCCTCTCGAAACCATACAACTTTTGTCTAAAACATTTTTGTCTTAAACTTATAGATTTTAAGATATTTCAGTGGATACATTAAAATGGTCTATTCTGTGTATACAGGGTGTCCTAGACCACCCATACACACTTTTTCTTTCAAAAACTAAGCATTTTAGAGAAAAACGTTTTCGACAAAAAGTATATGGTTTTGAGGGAAACATAAGATGGTATCATTGGTTTGACCTTGGATGGCATTGTTAAGGTCAAGTCAAGGACACCTTTAATTTCTTAAATGGAATCTCCTATTTTATTACATATTCTTATAACATATGTCGAAAGCTTTCCAAACACTATAATAAAGTATTTTTTCATTAAGAATATTTTGAGTTATTTTGTATCTTAATCTGACATATTTTAGTACAAAATATAAAATATCTCGAAAATTATTTAGTGTTCGATAATTGTATCGTAATACTTTTATGTACTGAATAATAAGATGAATTTTTTCTTTACACCATTTGATTCATCTTAGTATTCTATACATAAAAGTATTAAGATACAATTATCGAACATTAAATAATTTTCGAGATATTTTATATTTTGTACTAAAATATGTCAGATTAAGATACAAAATAACTCAAAAAATTCTTAATGAAAAAATACTTTATTATAGTGTTTTGGAAAACTTTCGACATAAGCTATAAGAATATGCAATAAAAAATAGGGGATTCCATTTAAGAAATTAAAGATGTCCTTGACTTGATCTTGACAATGCCGTCCAAGGTCAAACCAATTACACCATCTTATGTTCCCCTCAAAACCATACAATTTTTGTTTAAAACATTTTTCTCTAAAATGCTTAGTTTTTGAAAGAAAAGGGGTGTACGGGTGATCTAGGACAGCCGTATACAATTTACATTACATATGTCACATAAGTAAAACTTTGTTATAAAACATTTAGGTATTTTTATTTAAATACATTCTTTTATCAGAAATATGTATGTCTCTGTGTGTATGTACTAGTTTAATGTTAGCTTTAATATCGATTAAAGAAGACCAGATTGGTGAACATCATTTTGATATGACTTTTAGACTCTGTATCTTTATATTTCTTTCGACTTAAGTACAAGGTTGCATATTATTTACGATCGATAAAACTATGAAGGAATGTATATTGATCTGACGTGAAATAATTCTTATAATAACGTCGTGACTTTAAAGCCCTTGCACAATGTGAAACGATAGCGATAGGAACAAGGGAATAGCGATAGCGATAAACAATATCCAATGAAAGATCCACTTTTTCGAAAAAGCAATGTTCTCATTGGTTATTATCTATTGTTATCGCTATTTCCTTATTCCTATCGTTATCACCTCGCTTTGTGCAAGGGCCTTTACACTTTACACAGCTGGTGACACCTGTGCCGGGAACAATGAAATAAATAGTAAAGACTCCCGCACAATTGAAAATATAAAAAACAAGAAATAGATAGGAGAGAGATAAGGATTGACTTGACTTTTATTAATAACTTTTTTTTTCAATTTTCCAAGTTATATAGTGTGTTTTTTTTATGTACATAGCTTGTACAAGCTATGTATATAAAAAAAACCTGGAAAATTGAAAAGAAAATTACTTTAACAAAAATCAAGTCAATCCTTATCTCTAATATTTGTTCTCTGTTCCTTATATTTTCGATTGTGTATATTTCGTATTTATACATTTTCATTGCTTAGTCTACTTCAGATTTTCGAGGTATACACATATTCTGTAGTAGTTTATTACTTAATTTATTAAAAATAATAATGCATTTACACGAGTTTTTACACTTAACATACAATAATGATAATTTAATAAAATATCTCGTTGATAAAGAAGTTATTTGTAGCAGTGTTGAGTGTCCAAAATATGATAATATTATGACTTACGCATATGTATATGATAATTATATGCTGCATTGCACTAATAAAACTTATAAGATTCTACAAAAACGAAAAAAGCAAAAAATAATGTACAATTTTAAAGTTAGCATGTTAAACAATACTTGATTTCAAAAAACTCATTTAGATATTGTAAAAATATGCCGTTTAATTGGATATTTTTTAACGATTCGACCACAACGTCATTATTTTTTATGTAATGAATTGGAGATAGCCGAACATATTGTTATAGAGTGGACCAATTTTGGTAGAGAGGTAAATTAATTTTTCAAAATATTAGTATTCATTAATTATGCAAACATTACATTATTAATATGTATTTTATTATATAATTATTAGCACAGTATTTCTTTTTGCAAAAGAAGAACAACAACTTGGAGGACCGGGAATTATTGTAGAAATAGATGAGGCGAAAATTAGTAAAAGGAAATATAATAAAGGTCGTATTTTAAGAGGACAGTGGGTGTTCGGTATAGTATTTGGTGGAACAGAACGCAACAGTGTAGCAAAGTTTTTATTGTTCCCACAGAAGACCGACTTCTGAAACTTTGTTACCATTAATACATGAATACATTGTTCCTGGTGAATTATTTATAGTTACTGTTGGCGTGCATATATGGCAACAATATTAAAAATGAAAATTATGTACATACTAATACAATACTGTCTAACAGTGAATCGTTCACAAGATTTTGTTGATCCTAAGACTGAGTTCATACTCAAAATGTAGAAAGATTATGGCGAGAAATGCGTTGTAATATACCACGTGTTTGGTACCCAGAAAGATAATTATGAACATTATATCTCTGAATTTTCGTTTAAAAGACTTTATAATTTTGATGAAACGAATTGATGTTTTTTTTGATATTATGAGAAAAATGTAACTAATAAATACTAATTAAGCCATTATTAAAATTATAATATTAGATTATTATTTACCTCTTAGTGAGTATCAAGATTAAGTTTAAAAAGTTATTAATAAAAAAGTGTGAAATATACCAAAGTATATGCATGGACAGGAAGCAAGCACTCGCGCGCGTGCGCGCGCACACACACATACACACGGAGGGAGGTGCAAGGGAGGCCTTTGGCCCCCCTCCCGCATTCACTCCGCCAGTAGACAGGGTGAACCTTGCTTTACAATGTAGCATATACTTTGCAAGTTGTAAAGCGCGGTCCACTCTACCTACCGGTGGGGGCCGAAGGCCCCCCTTGCACTCCTCTTCCCACCGTGTGTGTGCGTCATGCGAAAATGTTCGCAGTTTTATGTCCCAAGCATCAGTCAGCCACTATCTTTAATTGTTCATAACTTTGTAGTAAACAACGAGCGATGATTAAATTAGAAGAAAAAGTTATTCAGAATTATGTCCTTGATAACATATATCAAGATCATTTAAATCGATGAGATCGCCCTTAATCTTAAGTTTTACCATTAAATCAATCATTTTCTGCTTTAACAAAAAAATTTCAATATATCAACGATTCACTGCTAATGATTTTTCTTCATTCAACATACAGGGTGTCTAAAAAGTCTGGATATACTCAAATATATCGTAAACGTTACATGTTAGAGAAAAATATTTCAGACAAAAGTTGTAAGGCTTAAAAAGACGCATTTAATGACAGTATTAATTTGACTAGGTGGCATTGCCAGTCAGGTCAAGGTCAACTTAAAATTTTTAAATGGAAACCCCCATTTTTTATTGCATATTCTTGTAGCATATTCTTGAGAGCTTTCCAAAACTATAACAAAGTATTTTTTCATCAAGTATTTTTTTAGTTATTTTGTATCTTAATCTGACATATTTTAGTACAAAATATAAAATATCTCGAAAATTATTTAGTGTTCGATAATTGTATTGTAATACTTTTATGTACTGAATAATAAGATGAATCAAATTGTGTACAGAAAATAATTTTTTTTTTAAAGTATACAATTATTTGCAATAAATTTTTTTGTAACAATTATTTTTTCTTTACATCATTTGATTCATCTTATTATTCTGTACATAAAACTATTACAATACAATTATCGAACACTAAATTATTTTTGAGATATTTTATATTTTATACTAAAATATGTCAGATTAAGATACAAAATAACTCAAAAAATTCGTAATAAAAAAATACTTTATTATAGTGTTTTGGAAAGCTCTCGAGAATATGCTACAAGAATAGCAATAAAAAATGAGAGTTTCCATTTAAAAATTTTAAGTTGATCTGACTTTGGCAATGCCACCTATGGTCAAATTAATGCTGTCATTAAATGCGTCTTTTTAAGCCTTACAACTTTTGTCTGAAATATTTTTCTTTAAAATGTAACGTTTACAAGATATTTGAGTGTATCCAGACTTTTGACACACCCAGTATACTATTTCCACATACATATTAATTGTTTAAATACTCAAAATAATTGCTATATTTTTCATACCTTAATGTTAATAACTTTTTAATTTATAATGACCGACAACTAAAACCTTTTGTATGTTGTTCAGAGTCATGACCTTGATAACATATGTCAAGATCAAAGTCACGAGGAGGGTCCTCTTTTATGTTTTAAGTTTACCAAAAATCCATATTAATTTTTATTTTGTCATATCTATATTTCCATCGTTACTTTTTTTCACATAATCTATTATTAATCACTTTGATTGTATCTGAAAATGTTGAGCGGCTAATAAATAACGAGTCACGTGCATAACCTCTGTTTTCTGTTTACAGACAAACAAAATTTTCATAGGTATGATTGAAAAAGATTTAATACATTGTAATGCTCTTTTTAAGAGAGATTCCAGAAAAAATATAAACACATAATTATATCTCTCAGAAAGTTAATTTTATTTTAACGAAAATTTAACTTAGAGTTTATCATAATTTTATTTAAAAGAAAAGAATTATAAGGCGTCTTTAATCAAATATTTCTTAATATTCGGTTTTAGGATTGATTAAAGTCAGACTTTACACTAGTAAAGGTCTAAGAAATATTTGAAATTGAGAACTACACACAACATAAATTATTTTCTTGAAATCTTTAAAACTTCCTTATAAAATCTTTATGTAAATTAGACATTCTTAAAAATCAGAGCATAGCTTCTCGTTGAATATAAAAAATATAACAATTATTTTTTAATTAATTTGTAAGAATATAGATAGATAATGGGAATTAACCAAAGCAAACAAAATGGTAAAGAGTTCTTGCAAAAATCGTGTAAAAAAATGAAGCAATAAGGAGCAGCTATATATTTGAAATCACGAAAAGATCAACAACGCGGTAATATTGAATTTTTGTCCCGAAAAAAACAACGGTGGTTTTTGATGAGAAATAACCGGTTTTCGCTAAGAGACGATTGGATGTATAACAAACGAGAGCTTATTGTTAGATGAATTCGATGTTACGCACCTCACTATGCTAGATTGCATACGATGACCATACATGTCCATCCAGACGACCATACAGAGGTACCATACAGAGAGCGTCCCACATACACCGTAACATCAGCGCCGCGCCGACATTGCTGTGACAACAATATCGGAATGTCTCATTGAAGACGTGTTCTTTTTAACTCTTCGACCATGCCACGCAACTTTGACAAACATGTCGCTATCGGATGTCTGTGTATTATACTAAGCCATGTAACTGGCAACTGTCTGACCGAAAAGTATTATAATATATAGTCGAGAGAGAGAGAGAGAGAGAGAAAGAGAGAGATATTCGAATAGTTGGATTTAGAGTCAAAGAGATATACATAATATTGATGTGTATGACATTGTGTATGAGATAAATAGCTGCTAATAGTTATTTGTCAGATAATTATTGATTTCTTTATTGGCAAATATCATTTTAACATATGTTTATACTTATTTGTCGTTTTTTTTACGTATTAAGTTTATTTATCGAGTTGTGTTAATTAAATGTATATATTGTCAAAAAGAAGATCGTTATTGCTTATATCAAATTTGATTCCTATTGAACCTAAAAGATTTAATCATACAATGTTGTCATCCAATGTCATATTAACAATGAATTGTGACTGTTTCAAGAAATCAGCATAGATTACTTTCGATGAAAAAGTTGAAGTAATTCATAGACGGAAAATAATTTAACCTGGAAAACATGATAAATCGTAACTAATTATAATACATAGTTCAATGAACTATGAACGCGCCCTTTTTTCTGTTACTGCAAGAAACAGTTTCAACTCTATACAGTTGTTATGGAAATCCACGGCGAGACCAAATTGATTTTACCATTATTGAATCAAAAGATTGCACGGACAATTAAATTTTAAATTTTTTATTTAAAAAATTTATAAATTATTTCATATTTAAATCCGCACACACACATACACGCGTGCACACACATATTTTTTAGATATATAAATAAATATGTAAAAATTGCAATGCAATTCATGCCCGTTTTCATACATTTACAATACATATTACAGTTATTCCCAAGCAATCACAATTATTAAATTTAGTAAATTTTTAATATTTATTCTGAAACTATATAAATTTATGTAAATATGATAGTTTTGAAATGGGATTTATAGCGCAAGTTATAAATTTAACATTTATTTTAACAAGTTAAAATTGCAATTATTCTCTTTTTCATTTCTTGATTAAGATTGATTATTTATTTCCGCATAATACTATACATAACACATCGATTGAAGAATTAATTTAAGTTGAGGTAACGCTTGTGCGTACACGAAAAAGCTTTAAGGAGCAAATTGCGGATGTATATGCATATATTTAAATTATACATCTCGAAAATTCTTAAGATAAACAAAAATCGAGAATTTTTAAACGTTTCTTGATTAAGCCCTTTTCAGTAAACATACAGATTATCAAAAATCTAAAATTATAATTTTGGTTCTAAAACGCACGAGCTATTAATGGATGTCTTTAGCAAAATATCAAATGAGATTGAAAATCGTTACCTACTACAGAGTTTTTTCAAGAACTTGTGGAGAAATTTTAATAGATTCAGACGAGAATCTGAAAAAAATGACAAAAACAACAGAATTTACTAAAACAGAATTTAATAAAAATTTACATACCAATGGAGAGTCACACATCATGATTGACCACTGCAGAAGCAAATAAAAATTGTCAATTGATGAGAACATAGAAATTATCGTGTCGCGCGTTTAACTCTTGTTAATCTAATAAGATCGCATTAAAAACACCACGGAAAACCTCGCGTTTGTTTTTTCTCATTCCATATAAAATTCGTATCGGAAAAATTCAGTTTAATTGTCTAAAATGCGGAGCTTTGTTTGTTTTAAGGTGGATATGTACTTAGCGAACGAATACCAAACCAACAACGAATACGAACGTTCATTATTATTATTTAACAGATATATACGCCAAAGCGAATATGAATAGAACGTTCGATTCGCATTCGGCTCGATTTCCGATATTAAATTCGTGCGAATATTTACTGAATGATAACAACGCATGTTCGTATTCGCTATTCGTTCAGTGTTCGTTCGCTAAGTGTATACCCAGCTTTATACTGAACTTAACTTAAAAAAGATCATTAAAATACAGAAAGATTCATTCCCTGATTTGCTTCACAATAATGTTGTTTCCAAATTAACTATAACAATTGTGATGCATGTGGGCCAAACGAAGAGACTGCTTAAGAATTGCATTTCAAAACATCGTAATCATATTAGAAGGACACATACTCAGAACTCAGTAATCATAGTCCATATTAATTAACACAGTTTACGATTTTGATTGATAGCATATACAAATTCTTGGACAAGGAGCCTTGCTATGCAAGAAGATTGATGTCTAAAATGTTATTTATTAAAAGACAGAAATCCAGTCTGAATCTGCAGGACGATACTGAATTGTATTCCTCTTATTTGTCGATCATTAAAAAGCTTAATAAGATTTCAAGTGTGTTTGTGTCGCGTCAAGTATATGATATTTATATACACTTTGGAATTTCATCTTAATGTTTTTGTTACGCGTCTTTGACTTTATTAGATTATCGATAGTTGAACGCGCGACACGATTTTTGTTTCTCATTTATTAATAATTTTTATTTGCTTCTGTAGTATTCTGCAGTATTCTGTTGTCTTTGTCACCCAATCACGTTTCTCTTCCAGATTCTTGTCTGAATCTATTAAAATTTCTTCCGTAAGTTTTTGGAGAAACTTTGTAGTAGATGACAATTTTCAACCTCATTTGACATTTTGCTGAAGACATCCACTAATAGGACGTGCGTTTTAGAAATGAAATTATAATTTTATATTTTTGACAATTCTGAATTTTTACTGAAAACAGTCCAATCGTTTAAGAATACTCGATTTTTCTTTATCTCAAGAACTTTAAAGATTTATAATTGAAATATTTGCATGTATATTCGAAATTTGCTTCTTAAAGTCTTTTTGTACCATTTTTCTATTTATTTTATTTTTAGTTGTTGCTTTGAAGATATCAATTAGAAAATGTTCTTTTACTAAGTAACAAGTATTCAAAATAGCGATATTTATATATCATGCATAATTCTTATAAAATCTTTAGCGAAATAATGAAATACACACTCTCATACGCCACATATGCATGCTGTCCCTGATTCATACATAATCATAGATATAGTAGTTGCTTTCCATTTACACTCAAGTGATACTGAGTCACTCAGTTATGTGAGTATTTTATACTCAGATAAAATGTCAATTGTTCAATGAGTAAAAGGAACGCGCAAGTGATATTGCAGGTTCATAACCTTACTTTTGTATGTGAGTTCATAAACTCACTAAAGCACACGGTCTCGATCGTGTGCAGAAACTCAGTTGAATCTCACTTTGTCAGCATCAAAAGGAACGTGCATCCAGCTGAGTTATGACGTCATAAGTGAGAATTATCTGAGTTTTGATGTAAATGGAAAGCAACTAGTATATCTAGACCGAGTGTTTGCCCTTTTTTAAGGAGTGGGGGAGATGCACATAGAAAAGGAAAAATTCTGTTTCGTACCCCTTGCGTTCTCTCTCTTTCATAATCGCGCAGAAACAGAGAAACAAGAAACATGCATGAAAGAGAAAGAACGCAAGGCGCATGAAACAGAGTTTATCTTTTTCTACGTGTACCTTTACTCAGTACTTTACTCAGTAATCGGCATAATATCCATTTTTCATTTTTTAATTATGTAAAAAAAAATTACTTGATAGGTTATTATTAATTTTTGTCAAATTAATAATAAATAAAAAAATATTACCAGTTTTTCAAAAAATTAATAATTAAGCAAAAGAGAATTACTCATTACTTTTGTACTTAGACAAAATTAGTACTTAGACAAAAATGAATTGATAATTAGTAAAAAATTGATAATTAGTAAAACGAAATTTTCAATTATTAAACTAATTTAACTTCTTAAATAGTATAGTAACTTCTTAAATATAAATTGCTAATTATTTGAAAATTAATAATTAATCAAAAATAATTACTAGTTTTTCCAATAATTAATAATTAATCTCAAATAAATTATTAATTACTCAAAGAAAAATTTTCTTTTATTATTTTAAAAATTAATAGAAAATTTAAAACAAATAATTAATTATTGCATTTAAATATGATTTAAAAAAAATTAATAATAGTTATAAATTATATATACATATGTATCTACTCATTCTATATGAGTACTTCTATGTGACTACATTGTATGTAACTACTCATTTGTTAGCTTGAAGTTGCTCTCATTTAAAAAAGAGTGTTCAGACTTTTATACATATAATACACTAGACTGCTATATTTTATACAAGAACATGTGAAGTCAGGGCAGTCATTTGGGCAGAATATCGATATTGGATCGATTTATATTATTTAAATGTCATTCATTCATTTTTTAAACGTGTACGGTTAAAACATTTTAAAATATAAAAATAAATAAAATAAAAATATTAAGTGTATTATATAGTGCACATAAAAAAATAAAAATGCCAATGACTTGCAGTATATTTGGCTGTTCAAGTAAATATTCTAAAGGAAGAAATATCAATTTTTTCAGTAAATGCATATAACCTGTTTCTCTTATTTTTTAGTAATTAACTGTTTAAATATACTATTTACTATTTTATATTTATTAATAAATATATTAACATACAGGGATGTCCGGAATAAATTGCATCACCTGTCGTGTGCAGGTAGAACAGGTAAAACTGAGGAGAAAAGCCTGTTTTTTTTTTATACCATTTTTTTCTATAACGCTTAATAAAAAAGTTATTATTGAGTGAAATCTGGCCTATTATCGCTGATCTTTAACCGAGCGCACGTTGGTGAACCGTGCGCCTAGTAATGTGTGAGAGCATTCTGCCGCTACAGCGGCGCATCACTATCAAGTGCGCGAGTCATTTACGTGCGTCCGACTAAAGGTCGGCGCTAATTGACCAGACTTCACTCAATAATAACTCTTATATTAAGCACTATCGAAAAAATTGGTACAGGACTTTTCTTCTCAGTTTTATTTGCTCTACCTGCACACGACAGGTGATGCAATTGACTGCGGACACGCTGTATATTTATGTATATATGTATAGAAAAGTATTCAAATAAAAAATAGCTTATATATATTTTAAAAACTGCTGACAAATTGAAGTATGATACAATGTATATTAACCCAATTTACATATATATGTATTTGTATATGTATATGTATATTCTGACCAATTGTAAATGACTGTCCTGTAGCGGGATTTTCTAATGTTTTAACGACAATTATCGTTGTCGTTAGCGAGCGATAGCCTATGAGAATTGAGCTTTTCGTTAGGATTGTCCTTACCATTGGCTGCCCCTAGTTAACGATACCAAAAACAGTCGATAGCAAGTTACTGAATCCTGTCCCTGGCTTCACTTGTCACCTCGCTGTTAGCAGTCTAGTATTATATACAGAATGTCTGATAATAATCGAAGTGTTTGATCTCACTCGTAAGCAGATAGAGGGGATTAAACCAAGCAGGAAAGTTCTTTACCATTTTTTTTGTATAATGCTTAATAAAATAATTATTATTGAGTAAAATCTAGCCAATTATTGCTGATCTTTAGCCTAATGTCAGTGGACCGCGTTGACAGCTGAACGCTCTCGCACATTATCAGGCGCGCGGTTCACCGACATTAGACTAAAGATCAGCGATGATTAGCCAGACGTTACTCAATAATAATTCTTTTGTTAAACGTTATACAAAAAAATGATAAAGCACTTTCCTGCTTGGTTTAATCTTCTCTATCTGCACATTACGGGTGGGGCGATTATTTTCAGCCACCCTGTAGAATTATAGAAGTCTGTGTAGACAATTTTGTTTAGCAATTTTGTCAGAGAAAAAAGTTGCTTTTTCTGATATCGACAATTACACTGCATTACGTATTCATGAATTCTGGGGACACCCTTACGCAATAGATTATGTAGAATTACATTTCCAGAAAAATACTCATGTCTTTGATGTTGGCTTTTATCATTTCCGACTTCGCCTTTTCTTGTTTAATCATGATTATAATATATGAAAAAGACTTCCATGTTCAGAAAGGGAAATTCGTGCAACAAACATTTATATTCTTTTAATAGAAAGACAACATTTAATTATATATTTATGTTATGCTCATACATGATGTTATACCCATCGGTACATTTTCATCAAAAAAATTTAATTGCAAGTTCTATTGTTGATGGAACAACTTTTTTTATGTCGAGAATTTCGAGAGATACCTGATTTTGCATACATTTAATGTGTTCAAATATGAACAATTTCTCACTTTTTTAATTAAGAAATTAAGTTGGAATTAAAACTAAATTATATAGATAATAAATGTATACAGATAACAAAATTTTATTTTATAGACATTTTTATAAATGAGAAAATATTTTAGTAAAAAGTTTTTAATAGAAATGTTTTTTTAGCTGGCACACAAAATTTATCGTAATCATTTTATTTAGATAGCAAAACATATCTTTACATATATATATATATATATATATATATATATATATATATATAATTATCATAAATTAAATAAATAATGTTTTATTATTTGATAAGGATGTTAATTAAAAATTAAACAAAACTTCGTGAAATAAATAATAAGAGTATAATTTCTTTCTGACTTCAAATGCTTTTGTAAGCAGAGAGAGATGCCATTTTAGGAACTTTCTTTTGTTATAAAGCAGCAACTGAGTTTTCTCGAATTCCACATTAAAAAATGTTATCAAGAACACAAGTGTGTTATACAATGTCATATTAACAATGATTCATCACTGTTCTGAGAAATCAGCATAGATTAATTTCGATGAAAAAGTTTAGTAGTTTAAGTAATTCATAGACGGAAAATAAATCAAACCTGGAAAGTACTCTGAAACACGATAAATCGTAACTATCTCTAATGCACAGTTCAATGAACTCGCCCTTTTGTAGTTACAGCAGGAAACAGTTTTGATTCTATACAATTGTTATGAAAATCTGTGACAAGACCAAATTGATTTTATCGTTATTGAGACAAAAAAGTTGAACGGACAAATTTTAGACTTTTTATTTAAAAAATTTTAAAATTATTTTATATTTTAATCTATGCATACGAGAATACACACATATTTATACACACACACACACGCACGCATGCATGCATGCATGCACGCACGCACATACACATACACACACACACACACACATTTTTTGTTAGATATATAAATAACTATGTAGAAATTGCATGCAATGCAATTTATGCCCGTTTTCGCACATTTATAATTATTGAAGTTATTCGTTGTAGTAATTACAATAATTAATATTAGTAAATTTTTAATATTTATTCTGAAATTATTCAAAATTTATGCAAATATGTCTTTGTGAAAGAAGGTAAGTTAAAAGCGCACAAATTAGAAGCACAAGTTATACATTTAATATTTATTTTAACAAGTTAAAATTGCATTTTTATTCTCTTTTTTATTTTTTTATTTTTTTTTATTTTTTTTTATTTTTTTATTTTTTTTATTCTTTTGATTAAGATTGATTATTTATTATTTGTGCATAATATTATCATATGAGCCGTTTATTTTGAAAGTGGCCAAACTCCGTTTTTCAATTTTTTCCGGTTATCATGGTTACATGTACAACTTTATGTTATTTATCAGTAAAGCATTTCAGGTTGCTTATAATCCGAGCAAATACGATAATTCTTGACACATAAGTTTTCAGAGTTAATTCAATAATCGAACCGTGTAGTTTGAAAGTGGCCTAACTCCATTTATACTTAAATAATCAAGATATATTTACTATTGATAATGTCGGAAAGTAGTGATGAAGTAGTAATTTTAATTAATTAGTATTTACAAGTTAACCTCAGTTTTTGGACAATTGCGTTAGTTGAATAACCAGTACGTTTAATTAATATAAAACTTAAAATTTAATATTAAATTTTAGAAATTATTTCACCCATGGGGAAGAACAGAACAAGACTATTATTTAGTTCAGATAGTGAAGAAGAAATAGTAAGTAATGATTTAAAAAAAAATCGAAAAAGAAACCGAATTATAGAACAATATTCGTCTTCAGGGGATGAAGATATGAATAACAATAGAGAAAAAATTGATGAATCATACATCCAAAAAGTGCGAAAGATTAAACGGAATTCAGGAAAAAGATATTGTACTCAAACCGGAAATATTGTACCGGAAAAAATTTTCGAAAACAAAGATTGCCGTTGTCGGAATGCATGCACAAAAAATTACGATGAAAAAGAAAGAAAGAATATTTTTGAGAAGTTTTGGGGTTTGGGAAATTTTAACAAACAAAATGTATTGCTTTACGAAGCTGTCGAGCGCAAAATTGTGGAACGAAGACGTCCAACAAACGGAAAAGGTTCGCCAAGAAATTGGAGTTTTAGATATTTGTTGCATTCTAAAAACGGAAAAGTTCCCGTCTGTAAAAAATTCTTTTTAGATACTTTTAAAATAAGTGAAGAACGCTTAAAACGAGTATTAAACTCTGCAAATGTAGGCAATGATTTACGTGGGATGATGGTTGGATCATCAAGAAAATTATCTGAGGAAAGAAAAAAGCATGTTCAAAACCATATTAATAGTTTTCCTAAATTTGAATCCCATTATACTAGATCTCATAATCCTAATAGAAAATATCTACATCCTGATCTAACTCTTAGGAAAATGTTTAATTTATACGAGCTTTATTGCGAGGAAAATAAAATAAAAGCCGTTAATGAGTGGACTTACAGAAAAATATTTAAAAAAGATTTTGATTTACATTTCCACCAACCGCGCAAAGATACATGTCAAAAATGCGACTTATTAAACATCAAAATTAAAGCATCGAATGATGATGAAGAAAAGAATAAACTTACAGAAGAACACGATGTCCATTTAAGACTAGCAGAATCAGCTAGGAATTCACTGAAACAAGATCAGGAGCAAGTATTACGTAATTCAGATTATTATTTTGCTTTCTCGTTCGACTTGCAAAAAGCATTACCGTATCCCAAGTTGACTACCTCAGTAGCATATTACAAACGCAATATGTATGTTCTAAATTTAGGCATTCACAATTTTCATAACGATAATGTTTACATGTACGTTTGGGATGAAACTATTGCATCCAGAGGTGCTCAAGAAATTGTTTCATGCATCCTAAAACATGTTAAAAATTTAAAAAGTGAAAGACACATTATAGCTTACAGTGACATGTGCACCGGGCAAAATAGAAACATTAAAATAGCTTTAATGTGGTTAAAAATTGTCCAATCTTTGGAAAATAATGTGGAAATCATAGATCACAAATTTTTAATATCAGGACATTCGTTTTTACCAAATGATAGAGATTTTGGCGTGGTAGAAATGTCATTAAAAAAAAATAATTTACTGTTCGTTCCCCAAGATTATTACAAGATTATGAAAAAGTGTCGGAAAGGTAATAATTTTATTGTAAATGAAATGAGACAAGAAGATTTTGTATCAACAAAATTATTAGAAGATGCAATTTTTAAAAGAGTAAAAAATTCTGATGGAGAATCAATAAACTGGCTAAAAATATGTTGGATGCGTTTTGTCAGAAATGAACCGTATAAAATTTTCTATAAGACATCAATGAATAAGAATGAAAATTTTAAAGTCCTGAATTTATTACCACGTCGGGGTAGACCAAGAAAGTTCGAAAATATTGTATTGACACCACTGTATAAAAATATCAGACAAATTACAACAGTAAAATTCAAGGACATAATGGACCTATTACGATATATACCACCGGAACATCATGATTACTTCAAATCCCTTTCACACGCACAAAATGTAGATGAGTAGTAAATTGTTTTGTAATAAATTTATGTTTGTAATTTTGCACGTTATGTAGTTAATTGAATCGCATAAATTATGTTCCTGAAGTGTTTTAAAGATATGTAAAATAAATTCAGTATTGTTTTTATCAATTTGAAGCATCTTAAATTATGTTGAATGGACTTGGGCACCTTCAAATTTTATAATGAATCTGGTTGTTAATTTTGAAAGTGGCCTAACTCTATTCTTGATAAGAAAACGCATATTATTCACTTAATAATTGCCACTATTTTAATAGGAATTATAAATTTAACACCCTTAGATACACTTAAGCAATATGACTCATTAGTGTTCTATACGTATATTTTTAAATTCATTGAAACGCAAACCCTTAAATATCTCGATTTGAAGATAAATGGACTTAGGCCACTTTCAAAATAAACGGCTCATATGTAACGCATTGATTGAATTAAGGTCAGGATAACACTTGTGAGTTCCTTCCCTATGTATGATCGACTCTTGTTAGTGATGGAAAGTCATCGTATAAAAAATGTTGTTGTATGAGTTGAGATGTGAAAAGTATTTCGACTAATGAGGATGCTAATACAAAATGTTATTACAAAATACAAAAATAATTTCGTGATAATTCTGCTATCATGGTTAAAACAATCTGTTTCACGAGTATTTATATTATCAATTGCAAAAAATATCACGCGTTAACATTCTCATAAACTTTTTTACGATTTTTTATGTGTTTCATGTTAATACATAATAAAGTTATTTTTCTAATATTAGCGTTAATATATGATTGTGGCAACATACTTTTGTAGTATTCGTAATTCTTATATTGTGCAGAAATGCTTATAGCGCTAAGCTGTTATATATTTCAATATTTATATTTCTAATTGTGTTATGTGCTTATATTTGACAATAAAAAGAGGCTCAAGATTAAAGCTACCTCAATCAAGAAAGAAACTAGTTAATATTATTACAATTTTATTTTGGAAGAATGTTATCAATTTTTAAACAAAAGTTGCTCATTTTTTTCTTTAGAAAAATTATACTTTTTGATTATTTTTTGAAGACAGATGCATATACAATCTTTATCTTTCTTTTCAATGCAAATTCTACAGAATTGTCGAATGATAATTCCGCACGGAGAATTATGTAATTGGTATATATTACGTTATAAAAAGGGGAGGAGAATGAACTATTGTCCCTTGTTCTTTCTAACGCGTAGGCCGGCATGCAAGCGATACGCATCACGATTATGCGCAACTCGGATTATGCACAAGAAGATAGATCGTACTTCGTAATATGCGTTTCATCAGCGTATGCTTAAATGAAAAAAAAGGAACAAAAAATGCTATGATTTGGGAAACAAGAAAAAACAGATATATGACACTTACACTTCACACATGTAATTAAGTATATGTATACATGTATAACATATGGCATGTCCATTCCTTTTGAATCGACACAGAGGTTTTATTTGCATTTATTACCAAATTGCTATCGAGTATGCAAGTGAAAAGTTTATTAAAATTTATTAATTTTTTATTAATTTTTTAAATTAATTAATTAATTTTTTATGAATTCTGTCTGTCTTTCTCCCTGTCATTTCTTTCTACAATTCTCACTTTTTCATTATTGTAAAATATTTTATAAGTAAATTTGATATTTGTTTTTATTTATTTTGCTAGTGATCCATAAAAATATGTGAGAAAGATTTTCAAAATAAATCTTGTTGATAAAACTACGTCGATATGCAATATATGTTTTTTTCGCATTTTTCAATTTTCGGCATCTTTCTTTCTCTCTCTCTCTCCCTATCTATGTATTTATCTATCGAATGTGTCACAACTATCGTTATACGTATATGTACACATACGACACACACACACACACATGCACACGCATGCGTACACACATATATGTACGTATGTGTATATACACACGCACACGCACACGCACAATATATACATTCATATATATATATATATAATATGTATATATATACACAGGGTGTGTCAAAAGTCTGGATATACTCAAATATCTCGTAACGTTGCATTTTAGAGAAAAATATTTCAGACAAAAATTGTAAGGCTTAAAAAGACGCATTAATGACTGTCAATATTAAATTGACAGTATTTATATATGTATACATATATATATATATATATATATATATATATATATACTAATACAATATATATACAAATACAACAATATATATACAAATATATATATATATATATATATATATATATATATATATATATATATATATATATATATATATATATATATTATTATTATTATATATGTATACATATATATATATATATATATATATATATATATATATATATATACATATATACAGAATAACGCGGAAATCGCGCAACGACAACAAGCAGGATACGTCAGTACTAGCGCTGCCAATTGCCAATCGCAAATTGCGAATGTGTGTGTCAGCAAACAGCTAATCGAATGCTGTAGCGGGGTGATTTAGAAACCGTTCGTCCTTAACAGGTTGAATGCCACGCCAATTTTACCGGGATTGTCTGTGGCGCCACGATGAATTTTCTATTTAGCGATACATATAATGTTGCGCATAATAAAACTATATTACATGTATAAATAAAACTATTTTCAGATTTTATACTGCATTCATTTCTTCACACCACTAAATCAACGATGACAATAAAAAATTATAAGTATTGTCATTTGTCTAAATTTTTTATTTTTTTTTTTCAATCTGGGCACGCCGGTCACCGGTGGCCCCCATGGCGTCACAGCCAGGTTAAGTGCCGGTCACCGGTGACCCCCGTGGCATTCAACCTGTTAACAGATCGTATTCCCGAATGATTTCTAAGACGATTTTTTCTTTACGAAAATTTCTGAAGCTTAGTTTTGAAATTATAAAAGAAAATAGTGAGTGGATTATGGAACGAGTACGCTATAGCGTTCGATCAGCTATAGCGAGCGTAAACACCTGCATCGGTCTGTGAGTTGCGTCGCCTCTGCCTACCTTCTGTATTCTTCTCGAAATTCGCTCACTATTTCCTTTTATAATTCAAAAATTAAGCTTCAGACAAAATTTTCATAAAGGAAAAATCGTCTTATAATTCATTCAAGAATACGCCCTTTCAAGGACACTATACTTGTTTCGAATCACCCTGTATATATACTGACGTATATGACTTATATATATATATATATATATATATATATATATATATATATATAGCTGACGATCAGCTGTTACGGCGGCGCACCACTACCAAGAGCGTGACTCACTGATGTGCATCCGGCTAAAGATCGACGCTGATAGGTTAGATTTTACTCAATAATAATTCCTTTATGAAGCGTTATAGAGGAAAATGATACAGGACTTTTCTTTTCAGTTTGATTCAATCTATCTTCACATTTCGGGTGTGTTAAAAGTTGCCGGATACCCTGTATATTTGTGTGTATGCGTATATACATTTCTAAAAATAAGAAGCTTTTTATAAGAGATTAAGAAGATCTCGTTATATTAGCCCGCAGGAAAATTTTAATTTCGCACATTTTTAATTATTTTCAATTATTTAAGTTTTAATTTAATCAAATTATAAAATTTTAACGAGTCATAATATTAAATGATAAATTTTGCAGAAAAATATAAAAGTATAATAATGTGAATTATATATAAAAATACACATTGATTCTTAATCGACGAGAGTAATAGGAAAATGTATGAAAATATATGTATACATATGTATAATCATATACATATGTATAACATCAATTTGTGACACATTCGATACGCTCAAATCAATATTCTTCTTTGTACATAATTATTTTGATGCAGTTAGTAATTTTATTTGCTGTAAACTTGCATAAACATGCTTGCTTAATGATTGACGTGTTAACTATTATTTCATTCTGCAATTTTGATCAATAAACGGCTGCAGAAAATGAATCGAATGCGTGTGTGGCTAGCAATCATTGCAGCTAAATATGATCCTCACCACATACATTTTTCATTATTTCAGAATAGTTTCTGATAGTATTTTATAGTATTAAACAAAATTGAAATAATTATTGTGACATTATGTGGAAAAACATTTTTATATATAATAGCCAAATTTTATTATGTAAAGAATGCATTTTTTATTTTATCTTTTTTTCTCTAGCATACGCATTTATTTTTATTCTCTTATTTCCTTTTCAATGTAAGCTATTGCTTCTTTATTTAGCAATACATAAAATCAATTATATTTCTATTTTTAATTTGCATAGGTTAGTACATGTTATAATCTTTTTGACTTCTTTCTTTCTTCACGGTAAACAAATTCTAATACTTATAATTTTATTATTTCAAATTATTACAAATATGGCAGTTTATTATGCGTATTGAATATAATTATATTTAAAGTAAATTAAATATAATTTTTAAAAGATATATATTTGTAATTTATTTTATGTACTGCTATTTTTTTATGATTGCTTTGTTCTGACTGTTTTTATCGCATGCACAAAAAAAGAACAAATAAAAAAAAAGAGAAAACAAATTCTGAATTCTTTTATTGTCAATATATATATTTTAAAGCAAATTGCATAATTTTATGAAGCAACATTATTTTATCTTGTATGTGTAGTTATTTATAATTTCAATTAATTGGTCAGTTATGTAATTACACAATTAGCTTTAAGCCGGCTTCACACGATGTACGTTTTTCCGTATGATTAGCTTGTATGCTAGCTTGTGTAGTGTATGTTGCTTGATTTGTTGTATGGAGCGTTGTATAAAAAAGAGTAAGTTTGCTGTAGGGAGCGGTGTATGAAGACATCAGACGAAAGAAAACGTCAAACGTCAAATGTAACTAATGTAACTAGATAAATGTAACTAGATTTGACAGAAATGAAAAATTTTTAAAAATCCGCAGTTTGAGAGAAATTATATCCGGGAGTTGATAGAATAACTATTTGTTCTTTATTCCACGTTTTTATTACAAAATTAATAATCTGACAAACGTCAAAATTTATTTGACATATCAGTACACCAATAATGAAGACTAGCTTTGAAATATTTCCTAATTGGTACATGCAAGAAAACAAGCATAAAATAATGAGCCCGAGTCGTATTATAAGTCATACAATTTTATTAATATATTGATAATGATTTCTAATAATCTTTTGCAAATTTATATTTCAGAACAGGCACGCCAAATTTTTATATGTCTCTTTAATATTAACCCTTTCGTTTCGGTCTTCTGCTAAGGTTATGATTAATTTTAAAACAAATCGATCTATATTTGGCATGGACTTTTAAATTCAAAATTGATGATTGATGTTATTGTAGTAAAGTTATTAAGTAATATAATATTATGATTTATTATCTTTAATAAAAACCGTAATCTAATAATGCTATTTTCTATATTATACAAAATATTTATTTAAAACATAATAGTGTAATTTTTTAATAAAAATAAAATGCGTTTTAATTTTTTTGAGAGAAATCCATAATATTTCTATAAATGCAAGATTGATTTTATGACAAATATTATTTCAAATTATAAATCTTTACAAATTAAATTCCTTCTACTTGACTTAATTATTGATTTCCCATTTATTTTTTATTTTTTAAAGGTTTTTATTTTTTAGGGAATAATTTTTTACAAGTTATTTTTTTGAGGTAAATATTTTTTCAACTTTAATATCTTTTTGTTGTGTACAAGGAATATTTTTTATGTACTTGATGTACTTTTTTTTACCTTTGTGAAGTTTTTTTAGTGTGATCTCATTGCTTTTTGTAAAAATTTATTAGAGGTAAATATTTTTTTAACTTTAATATCTTTTCAACTTTCTGTTACATATAAGGGATATTTTTTATGTACTTGGCGTACTTTTTTTACCTTTGTGAGATTTTTTTAGTGTGATTAAATTGTAAACATTTTTTAAGAACTTTTGCGATCACGTGTAATGAGGTACATATTACAATACACACGAAATTATTGTCTACTCGCTCTCACTGTATAAATGATAACAAAGTGAGACAGTCCATATACAAAACAATAGCGCTATATAGAATGTCCTGCAAAGCTTGTACCAATGCTCGTGAGCGGGTAGGGCACAGTAAACTGAACAGAAAAGTTCTTTACCATTTTGTTCTGTAACACTTAATAAAAAAGTTATTATTGAGTAAAATCTGCGCCGACCAATCAGCGCCGACTTTTAGCCGCACGCACGTCGGTGACGCGTGTTCTAGTAATGATGCGTCGTCATAGTTGTGGACCGCTCACGCAGTCAATCAATCTCTTTCTTTCTCCCACTCTCTTTCTCTCTCCCTCTCGCTCTTTATCTTAGCATCGTAATATTACTGCGACGCTTGATATATATCATATACATATGCGCATACATATTGCCTCTCAAGCGAATAATCATACACGAACGGTGTGAATGCCTCTTGAGGGACAAAATCGCTTTGCGTGTGAGCTTACATACGTGAGTTTAAAACTTATTCTGAAGAAAAATGAGACCAAAGTCTCACATAGATAATATACATCATTTCTCAGGATTGACTGCACCAATCTTATTTAAACTGGTCGCAATCGAAAGCTTATATTCACATTATATGATAAAAATGCCTTTAGATTTTTGATTATAGTTATAAATCCTCAGATATTTTAATCGAAAGTTTTTTAAAACAATTATAGACATAAAACTCTAGATAAGCTACTTGGCAACGCCGCGGCCCCTGTACATAGGCAAAACTTTTAACAAGCCAGAAAGATTTCTTTTATACTTAGCGTTTTTTTATAGTATAGTAAATAATTTTCGAGATATTTTATATTTTATACTAAAATATGTCAGATTAAGATACAAAATAACTCAAAAAATTCTTAATGAAAAAATACTTTATTATAGTGTTTTGGAAAGCTCTCGACATAAGCTATAAGAATGTGCAATAAAAAATAGGGGATTCCATTTGAGAAATTAAAGGTGTCCTTGACTTAACCTTTTCAACTCAGTTTGGTCCAACCTTCACTTTTCGTCCGGTCATTACATGTCGGACACCCTATGTGTGTGTGCACGCGCGCGCGCGCGCGTGTGTGTGTGTGTACGTGTGCGTGTGCACGTGTGTGTGTACGTGGCGTGTGCACGTGTGTGTGTTCGCGCGCGCGCATGTGTATGCTCGATACGTGTGCGTGCGTGCGTGTATGTGTGTGTGTGTGTGTGTGTGTGTGTACACACACACATGTCAGATTAAGATACAAAATAACTAAAAAAATTCTTAATGAAAAAATACTTTATTATAGTGTTTTGGAAAGCTCTCGACATAAGCTATAAGAATATCAAACATAATATAATCAGACATATATATATATGTATGTATGTATGTATGTATGTATGTCGCCATTTTCTGTAGTTTCCAAGTTCAATTTTTAGGAAAGACAATAGAAGAGATATAGAGATATAGAGAAGATTACATATATATATATATATATATATATATATATATATATATATATATATATAGAGATAGATTACATATATATATATATATATATATATATATATATATATGTAATCTTCTCTATATCTCTATACCTCTTCTATTGTCTTTCCTAAAAATTGAACTTGGAAACTACAGAAAATAGCGTTGTTTGATCGATATCATGAACTATTATAGCTAAACTGCCCTCGAAACGAAGAAGAATGGTTATTATATGTTGTCATTGCGATAGCAATAATGTTGAGAAAAGCGATCAAATGCCGATCTCCGAGTTGGATTCTACACGACGAAAAGATCGAAAATGTGCAACACGTTAGCCTCGCTCCCGAAGTTCAGCAAGAACTAGGTTGTTTAGTCGGCGAGCATGTATTTCTGGAATATCCTTGGGCCTATGTGCCACGAGAAACTGTTTTGAGATTTGCCAATGTAACGGGCTCATCGCTGGAACCATATCAAGATAAGATTGAAGCTTATAGTAGCGATACTTTCCTCATGGGTTATTCATCAAGTCAATTGATTGCTCCCGACTTTGTCATCTGCTTGACAGAAGATGCAAAGTCAACAATAATGAAAAGAAACGCCGACATCAGCAAAAGAATCCGGAGTGAAATTATACGGAAAATCAGAAAGACTGGAAAATCGTGGAAATCGCTTGGAAGTGAGACAACATTAGATGGGAATTTGATCAAAAATACGAGAGAATTTTTCGAGATGCAAGTATGTTTTCCAATTAAGTCTTTGGGCTTAAATCGAAATCTCTGTGATAGATTTTCGGAGAAATCTTGGGATAGTTACGTAGAATTAATTCCATACGAAAAATTCAAGAATATCGAAAAGAAATGCATTTCTAAGATGAGCCAAACACACTTTGAACCTCGAGACATTCAAGTACAAACTTATCCCGGTTATCCCAAGAACGCCTGGACTCAATATGTTTACAAAGATACTCTAAGATTGGATGCCGTTAATGATGAATTTGGAGAGAAGGAAAAAGAATCAACTGAGGAGATATCAAAGGAGTTGGAAGAGAAGAAAGAGAGCGAAGAGTCTAAAGAGATGTTTGATATCAAGATGGAAAAGAAGCCCGTAGAAAACAAAAGTTTATTGGCACTTTTCTTGGAAGATCGCGCGCAAGTAATGATTGATGCCATATGCTATAACATAGTCGTAAACGTACACATAGACGATATCGAGACGCTTGCACGGCAAAAGTTTGAAATAACTCGACTGCGAGATGAGACTTACGTAGAACAATTCTCCCTCGTCGATTTACGCTTGACGATAGGCAAAATCATTTCCGACGTTTCCTGGCATCCGTGTCTTATCGATTATGTGGCTATTTCCTACGTTGCCGTACCATTGCGAAAAGTTATTCGTTTCTCATCAGATACCGAATATAACATTATGTCAAAAATGGAGTCAATAATATTGTTGTGGTCTCTCACCGACTCTCTTCGACCACGACTGTTATTACGATGCGACCAGGAAATTTATTGTATCTCCTTTTGTCCAACAAACGCTGATTTTGTAATCGGCGGTTCCGCGTCGGGACAAGTAGTCGTTTGGAATATTCATGAACAAATAGAAAATCGAGCAAACATCAAGCCTGAGTTTTGCATTCAAAATGTTGTAGCAGTGTCTCATCGAGATCATTCACATGAATTGCCAATTCGACAAATACAATGGCTTCCTGATAATTACAGGATAGAGCCATCCGGAAAACTAACAAAACTGTCCACTTGTACGAGCTGTCAGTTTATAACAATTTCCGAGGATGGTACCGTTGCTATTTGGGATCTTTTGAGATACTCCATTATCTTCCAGCTGAAACCAAGTGATTGCAAGATTCTTGATGAACTTTTTCGACCGACATATCGCTTGAATGTTCAACTTTATAACAATCCATTTTTCACACCTCTTTACTTGTGTCTTCCATCAGTCAGTGTTTTTCAAAAAAGCGATAAGTGTCATGATGAATTGGATTTCACGGATAAAGACAATACGAAGAGATTGTGGATTGGTACGACGCAGGGACACTTCGTTTGCTGCACCTGGGAGAGCCAGATGTTTGACGTGGAAACGACCGGTATAGACGAGTGCAAGCTTCTAGATTGCACTTTTGCGCACGATGGTCCCGTTGCAGCGATTCTACGATCACCGCACTTTTCGGACATTCTGCTGACGATGGGCGGCCATGTTTTTGCTATTTGGAAAGACGATCATCTAAACTTTCCAGTGTTCAGACGAAAAAGCGATTGGGCGTATACCGCATGTTGCTGGAGTAATCGTCCGGGAATTTTCTTAATGGGTACTAGTTTGGGCGATCTGGAAGTTTGGGATATCGAAAGAAGAGCAAACAAACCAGTGCTCACGCAAACTATTTCCAGAAAGCCAATAACTCTCTTATCACTTCGGGGATTGTGTAAACAAGACTTTAAACTGATCGGCGTTGGTGATTCCAATAGCGCATTTCGCATTTTTGAAGAACCAGCGGATATTAAAGATAATATACTTAAAAAAGTGGACTGGTTCGAAGAGTATATATGGAGAGAAGTAAGAAGAAAAAAAATATTTTCTTCGTGGCAGAAAGATTTTCTTCAAAACGACGCGACCATTGTTGCTAAAAGGCAAGCAAGAGCGGATGAGGAACGTAGGTTAAAACTCGAAATGACAAGGATAAAACTTCACAGAGAACATAAGGAACGATTAAGATTGGAAGCTGAAGAGAAAATACGTAAAGCGCCAAAATCTAAAGATATTATATGGAAACTGCGACAGCAAGAAAAGATGAAAAAGATTCTTTTAGAAAAGAAGAAATTTGTACCACAAGAATTGGAAGAAAAAAGATCGCCACTGATTCGTTTAACTGAAGAGAAAAATATCAAAATGAACAAAGGAAGGAACAAAGTTGCATTTCGAGACAAATATTTTGATGATTTTGTTTCCCTCGAATTCCCTGATTACAATTTAGAAGAAAGAAAGCAAAACTCAAAACAAAGACATGAAATGGTAGAAGACGAAAAGATAGTTAATATATATTTGCAAGAATTTTATAAAATCAGGGACGAGATGCGAAGCATAATAGCGGAGAAATCAGTTCTAAAATTTGATTGAAACATTTGCATAAAAATAAGGAAGAAAAGGTTACATAAAATGCAAAGAATTTGTAAATACAAGTGCAACATATGCAAAATTTTCTTCAGAAAGGTAAGAATAGCAAAGTTTCAAATTTGCTTAATGATAATTTAGATTGTATGAATTAATGAAATACAATAATTTGACGAATGGCTGAAAAATTTTTTGGGAAATTGCAAATTGCATATAGTTTATTATATATAATTAATTGTATATTGTATACACACACACACATATATATATATATATTATGCAATAAATATAAAATACGTGTATGATTATATATATATATATATATATATATATATATATATATATATATATATACCGGGTATCCCATTTTAAATGTCAGGCAAATGTTTCGAAAAATCTGAAAGATACGAAAAAATGTTTCAGATAAAAGTTGCATGGTTTAAAGGGGGAAATATGGACTTGATCTTGAGAGACCAAATTAATATGAACAATATTTTCTTAAATGGAAACTCCCATTTTTTTACTGCACATTCTTGTAACTCTTCTTAAAATCTTTTCAAAACACTATAATAAAGTATTTTTTTCATTAAGTATTTTTCAAGTTATTTTATATCTTAATCTGACATATTTTGATAAAAAATATAAAATATCTCGAAAAAATATTTAGTTTTTGATAATCTTATCATTACTTTTATGCACACAATAATGAAATGAATCAATTGGCGTAAAAAAATAATTACATACTTTTTCCTAAACAATTAATTTCTTTATAGCAATTGATTCATCTTATTATTCTGTACATAAAAGTATTACGATACAATTATCGAACACTAAATAGTTTTTGATAATCTTATCATTACTTTTATGCACACAATAATGAAATGAATCAATTGGTGTAAAAAAATAATTACATACTTTTTCCTAAACAATTAATTTTTTTATAGCAATTGATTCATCTTATTATTCTGTACATAAAAGTATTACGATACAATTATCGAACACTAAATAATTTTCGAGATATGTTATATTTTATACTAAATTATGTCAGATTAAAATATAAAATAACTCAAAAAATTCTTAATGGAAAAATATTTTATTATAGTGTTTTGAAAAGTTCTCGAGATAAACTACAAGAATATGCAAAAGAATATGAAAAATGGGAATTTCCATAAAAAACGGAAGTTGACTTTCAAATGATCTTGAAAATGACCTTTAATGTCAAATCCAAGATCACTATTAGATAGCCTCTTTTGTTCCCTTTTATCCGAGTCATTTTCCTTCAAACGTTGATCCTGAAAAGTTATGAGGGTGGAACTTTTAAGATGGGACACTCTGTATATATGTAAGTATACGTCTACCAAGCGACGCGGTAGCGTCGCCACTAGGCGACGCCAAGTACATAAGAAAAATACTTTCTAGCTTGTGAAACAGTTTGCCTATGTACAGGGGCGCGGCGCTACCAAGTAGCTTATCCGGAATTTTAGGTATTGTAAACTTTCAATTAAAATATTTAAGAACTAAAGCCGTTAATCAAAGAGTGAGTCTCGATTGCGCACATTACCGATCGGACACGACAAAATTTCCCGATCGAGCCTGTGTCCAATTGCAATCATGTGTCCGATCGGGTCTGTGTCCGATCGGGAAATTTTTTCGTGTCCAATCCGTAATGCGCGCAAACGGGACAATCCCTAATCAAAAATCTAACGGCACTTTTATTATAAAATGTGAATACAAGCTTTCGATTGCAACCAGTTCGAATACGATTGGTGCAGTCAATTTCGAGAAATGATGATCGTATATGAGAATTGTGACATTTTTCGTTTTTCATTAGTTTCAGATCGCACGTACATATTCTTGCATGCAAACATGCAAAGCGATTTTGTCCCTCAAGGCGCGTTTGCAGCGCTCACGTATGATTATTGGCTTGATGTGCAAATACATCTTGAGAGATAATATGTATGTGCGTGCATATGTATATGTATCAAGCGACGCGGTTGGCAGTAGTATCGCGACGCAAAGATAAAGAGCGGGAGAAAGAGAGAGCGGGCGAGAGAGAGAGAGAGAGAGAGAGAGAGAGAGAGCAGGAGATTGATTGACTGCGTGAGCGTTCCACCACTACGGCGGCGCACCACTCAATTTACTGTGCTCTACCCGCTCACGAGCATTGGCACAATCTTTGCAGGACATCCTGTATATAGTGCTGTTTTGTATATGTAATGTTTATTTGCAGGTTAAAAAAAGGACACAATCTTTTATAAAAGAGTAGCATTCACATTCAAATAACGGCTTTACAAATGTTATCCATTGCCTATATTCATTTACAAAGACTGCAATTTTTAAAATACTATATATTTAAAAAATAAAAGAAAAGATTATAAGTGTGATTTGTATTTATTATTGTATTAAAATAAATAACAATTACATTATACATATATCAAATTTTTATTTAATAATAATATGTTATCATAATATAAAAAAATTAAAATTTTGTTGCAATTAGAATTACTTTGAAAAAAATAGATACTACATATTTATATTATACATTATACTTTAACTTTCTTTGCATGTATATAATTATAAAAAAATGATATTATAGAAAAAAAAAGTGGTGGACATATATCTCGCAATGGACAACATAATATTAGTTATATGCAAAGGAAGCATACATACGTAGTATTTGTTTTATTATTATCAAAATGGATATTTTTATTGCAACAAAATTTTAATCGCTTCAATTATTAATCAATTTGTCAATATACATACTATGTAGTATATATACTTTGGCTTTTTTTGCATATGTATAACTAATTACGTTATTTTATAAAAAAAACCTATAAATATATATCCTTTTAAAAAAAACCTCACAAAGGTAGAAAAGATAATGATGTGAAATAAAAATTTGCAAGATTATTATTATCAATATATTATATTAATATATCAATATAATATATATTATTATATCATTATTAAAACATTAATATGACATATAATTCGATGAGCACGCCAAGTAATTGTGTGTCGCTTTAATCTTCATCCATTTTGTTTCGAACTTATAAAGCTTATATATAACTTATATATGGTAAAGCTTATGATTAATTTTACAATAAATCGATCAATTTGGCACAAGACATTTTTAAATTTAAAATTAGTAATCAATATGATCAACGTTATTGCAGTAAGGATTAAGAAGTTTTTTATGATTTACTTATTTGTAATAAAATCCGCAACATAATAGTACTTTATATATTATACAAAATATTTATTTAAAGGGAAGGAGAATATAATAATGTAATTTCTTGATAGAAATAAAATGCATTCTAATTTTTTCAAAATTTACTTATGTAATAAAATCCGCAATACAATAGTGCTATTTTATATTTTATACAAAATATTTATTTGAAAGGTATATAATAATGTAATGTCTTGATAGAAATAAAATGCATTCTAATTTTTTCGTAAAAATTTATAATATTCCTATAAACGCAAGATTGATTTTACAAATATTATTTTAAATTACAACTTTTTATAAACTGAACTGTTTCTATGTACTTGGATAGTTAGCTATTGAATATTTAATTTTTATTTTTATTTTTAAGAGAAAATTATTTTAAAAGTTATTTTTTAGAGTGTATATGTCTATCGTAAATTAATTTAATTAATGTCAAGAGAGAATTAATGTCACAACATTAATATTTTAGAAAATAATATTATAGAATTAATAGTATAGAATATAATAATTATGCAATATAGAACAAACAAATAACATATTGAGAAAAAGCATAAAACATTAATGTATATTAAATATCACAATGTATATTAAGTATCACAAAAACATAAATTGAATTTTCTAAAAATTAAAAAAAAACAAATTATTCCGTGCAAAATAAATTTATTTTAGATTTATTTTGTCAATTTAATCTAATTAAATCAATTTAATTATACACGATGCAGCATAAACAGAGTAAAAACAGTTTTGTGATAAAAGAATAAAGGATAATCTTTTTTTATGTTAACAAATATGTGTATACAACAAGTGTAAAATAAATTCAAATTTTTCTTTCAACTATTTTATTTTAATTCTAAAATTTTTTAGAAATATTTTATTGATATCAAAACAAATTTTAATAGTACAGTTGTACAATTATTATCATTGTATAATTATTATTAGTATTAGGAATTATTATTAATATTATTATTGTATAATTATTTATTTTCTTTCTATATATGTATTTCTATACTTTTTTGCTATACCTCTGTAAGCGATGTAAATATATTAAATATCAACGCTGTAACTAAATATTTAACATGTATATGTATGTATATGTATAATGTTAATCGAAAAATTTGAATATGTAGAAGTTACAGAATATCAATTAACTGAACACAGATGCTAATCTTCGTTATTTAAATATAAAAACTGTTTTGTTGATATTATGATTATTGAAAATATTTGTTTTATTAAATTAGTATTACGCAAGTGGATAATGGAAGATGTATAATACATTTTCCAGGTTCTGGGCATGATATGTATGGCATGCGCATCTCCTGCATATTTAGGTGCGACGCACTGGTTTCTATTTGTTGCGGTAACGTCCTTTATATCTACACTCATATGGTGTGCTGTGTACTTTCTGTCCCTTCGGGAAGTACTTAAGGTGCCCATCAACTGGATTTTAACTGTAAGTGAAAAAAATCACGAAAAAAGTTATAAAATTGCGCAAAATGTGCATTCAAAGCTTTTCTTTGCTCAGTATATTGTGTATATTATATTTTATTTTATTCGAAAAGATCTCATATTTAAAAATTCATTTATTTAACTTTTATTAAAAATCAATAATTTGATTTGTTAAGAATATCTGAGAATAATGATGCATTTTTTAAAGCTGTGTACGCAAAACACTTTTATATTTTAATTTATATTATAATTTATATTATAATTTATATTATATTATCTTATATATTATATTAATTTAATACTTTGTGGACCGATCGGGTAAGCTATACTTTTTTGTATACCTCTGTAAGCGATCAATGTAAATATATTAAATATCAATGTTGTAACTAAATATTTAATATAAAAGATGATAGCATAGTATACAGAGTATCCGACCAAAAGTGGCCATCATATTTTATCTTTTAAACTAAAAGATATAGACCATAATAAATATATACATATAAAATTAAATAATTCAAATAACTAAACTCTATCGTGAACATAATGGTTGCTTCCAAAAGCTATCTGTATTAACGAACGGAGAGATTTATTTAGCGTAATTTTTTTATAATAATGTGAATATTTCGATATAATAAAAGTTATAAAAAAGTAATAATAAAAGTTGTAGCGCTGTTTGAAATGAATACAACAATAAAATAATATAATGTAAATATTTTACAAATTATACAAGTTTTATCGATTTGAAATATCACGGGCGACTTTTCACTTTCTTTTCACACTCTAACTTTTCACTGTCTGCCCTATGTTATAGCCAACTTCTGATTCGTGTATTAAAAATTGACATATATGACAATCATAATATTCAATCCGAAATTGGCTATATCGCAGGGACGAAAATGAAAAGATATTATAGACATCGTCCGTGATATTTCAAGTGATAAAATTCGTATAATATCTAAAATATTTATATTACATCATACATCATTGTATTTGTTTCAAACAACGCTACAACTTTTTTCATATGAAAACATTCACATTATTATAAAAAAATTATGCATATTTTTCCGTTCATTAATACAGATAGTTTTTGGAAGCAACCATATTAGCTCACAATAAGGTTCAGTTTAAAGCATTTAATTTGACATATATTTGTTAGAATATATCTCTTTTAGTTTAAAAGATAAAAGGGGACGGCTATTTATATATATATATATATATATATATATATATATATATATATATATATACAGGGTGTCCGGAATCAATCGGACCCGTCGTATGCTGGTAGAATAGATAAAACTGAGAAGGAAAGTCCTGTACCATTTTTTTCTATAACGCTTAATAAAAGAATTATTATTGAGTAAAATCTGATCAATCAGCGCCGATTTTTAGTTGGACACACGTCAGTAAGCCGCGCCTGATAATGGTGCGCTCTCGTACACTACCAGGCACGCGGCTCTTACGTGCTAAAGGTTGGCGCTGATTGGCCAGACTTCACTCAATAATAACTTCTTTATTAAGAGTTAATAATAGAAAATAGAAAATAGAAAATAGAAAAAAAATACAGGACTATTCTTCTTAGTTTTATCTGCTCTACCTCCACACGACGGGTGATTCGACTCTGAACATCCTGTATATACATATAAATTCATATTATTCACTTATATCTTTCTAATTTTTTTCGAACCTTGATCGAGTGTAGTTCATAATATATTTGCACACAAATTTCGTAAAAGATCATTACATAAACTTGATTGCTTTGAATGTTATATCATTAAAAAATATTAAAATATGTAAAGGTTTATAATTATATCAGGAAGAACACCAATAATTTTATTTGCCATATAATAAAAGCTAAATATAAAATAAATTTTTGATAAATTTTATTTTTTAATAATAAAGAAATATAAAATTTTTGAATTTCATGTACTTAATCCTCAAATTATAAAAGTTATGAAAGTTTAGGACAAAACTTATTATTGAGTGTAGTTCAAAAAAAATGTGCGGTGCCTAGCGTTTAATTATACCTAATTCGAGCAGTTGTCAAAGTGTTAAATTAGATTTTCTTTTTCTTACATGAGAAAAATTTGACATTTACTAATGTTATTTTTTCTATTTATATTTTTTATCATATATAAATATAAATATCTATTGATATAATTGATTTTAAGAAATGTGATGTGTGATTTTAAGACATGTATATTACGTTTAATTGTACAAAATAAAATATTTATATTTTTTAAGGAACTTCTAAATACGTCTATAAAAGCCGTGCTTTATATGATTGCATTCATCGCCCAGTTGTCGGCTTGGACAGCTTACAGAAGTTCATCCACCGTATCATCGAATATCGCTGCTGGAGTGAGGCCCATTATTAAAATATTGATAATTAAAAAGATTAATTTTTAATGTTTTTAGAATACATACATTTATTATTTATAGGTTTTTGGAATTTTTAATACCATTGCATACGCCGCCGGGGCTTATTTCCTATACATCGAATGGAAGAACACTAACATACAATGAACATCGTCGGCCTACAGAGAAGCCAGGTACTTGAAGAGCATGTAACATCAATAATTGCCACTATAATTGACACTATTCACATCAATAATGTCAATTATAGTGGCAATCAACATCAATAATTGACACTAGGATCTCCTCATCCGTCTAAAGGTTTTGGCATTAAAATTCGATAGGAACGTCAGCGCTGGGAGGAGCGGCTTAAAACTAGTCTAGCGTGATCCTTCTCAAATTGTGTATAGCTTAAAGAAAGACTTTATCAATGTGTCTTAAAATTAGTTACTTGTCGTGATTGTGATCGTTAGGACAGAACCCGCTGCCGTTTTGAGAAGGGTCGATAAAATCTCAAAAACGAGAATAAAGTGTGCAACAATCAAGATACTATGGCTGCGTTTCGATATTCACTGTCAGTATCAAAAATCTATGGTATACATGACGCAAATATACGTCGTATGTACGTGTGAACGTGAATAACGTTATATATTTTCAGTACTGGCAGTGAATATCGAAACGCAATCTCCGAAGACGATTATATTGCAAAATCTTCAACACAATTTGCAAAACCATCTAACATGCGCATATGTAATTTTATCTAAACTTATATAAATAAAAAAGTGACATTTTTTTAATTATTCTATTTAGAATGAAAAAAGTGTTGAAGAAAAATGTTCTTTTATATAAAAATTTCAATATTTCATATTAAATGGGAAGGTTGAATATTATATATTTAATACTTGTATTAATGAAAAAATAAATATCTGTAGATAAGATACACAATGTGGTGTATATTACAGATAATTATATTTTGTGACGGATAATATTCCTCATCCAATTTTTCATGCAACGCTACTGTACTTTCGTCATTATTAATATTTATTTAAAATTTGTAATTAATGAAGTTTTATTTTATTATATAATAAGTGGAATTTATAACATCTAATATTATAGGCAAATTTAATTTTTGTTAAACATTTCTTAAGCAAAATTTTTGTTGAATTATTTGTGAGACATCATTTCATTGTACTTTAATTTGGTATAATTTTTTGAAAAATGATAAAATTAGTTTTAAAAGGCATTGTATCATGTACGATGAGTTCTTAGGGAATATCAGTTTCTTTCAATCAATATAAATTATTATAAATTTAATGCTTAATTTTTAACCTGAAATTATTTAAACGATTAAGAGATTCACTTTGGATGATTATATTTGCCGGCAATTTTCAGCAAGTATCAATTTATAAACTTCTGATGATTCCAATGTATCAACTTCTCGTGCATCTGATACACATGCGTGAAATTTCTAACATTATTTTCTAAAACGTCATTTATTCGTACTTTTATGCATTATATTGCGAGAGATTTTATTTATATATACATGTAATTCTTTATACATAATATGTATGCAGATAAGATACCTATACAATATTATATATTTTCTCTACATTGAATGCAGTATAACTTTTTTTTATCTTTACAATAAAATTTTTTTTCTTTCCTATTTGCATGTAAATCATAAATTTTAAATACATTATGCGAATCGAAAAATAAGATATTTTTTAACATTATCCCAAACTTTTATTTAAACAAATAAATAAATAACGTTTTTGTTAAAAAAAAGTTTTTAACAATAAAATTAAGGTGAAAAATTGCAAAAAATATCAAAATAGAAAAAAATAATGGTGCTTTTCAACATAAGTAGTAATACATACTTGCATGATGTACTCAAGATTCAACCTCCATAAATTACCTAAAATAAAAAAATAGATATTTTAAATTGGCATCTTTTTATTTTTACGTTTGTCACTTTTTGGTTCATACCTAGTATCTTTTTCCGAATTTTTCTATTTTTTTTATCACATAAAAAAACAATTTTTTTTTATAAAAATTTAATTTTTAAGTTCAGATTTGTCTGGTTTAACAAGAAATAAATATTTCAAAAATTGTTTCCTTCTTCCCAATATTAAAAAATATCTTTTTCAATTTACTAGATTCTAATAACTTGTTTCGACAGAATCAATTATAGAATTGTGCATATACTCTATAATTTTTTTTTTTATTTTATGTGAAGACAAAATATTAAGTGTCTTTACATATTTTTCAAGATAATTTGCAGGATCTTCAAGATAATCTCGAATCATGTTGTGTAATTCATTGTAACGTTGATTAATTAAAGTGGACATTACGTGTAGTAAGACTATGCTATTCTTTTTTTCTTATCATAAGTTGAGATGATACATTCATTCGTTTATCTCTTCTCTTCATTCAATGTTTCTCGAAGAAAAAGTTATATTAATATATGTATTTTTGAGAAATTGTGTATTGCAATATGTTAATTGTTACTTGTTTATTGTATAGCATTATAATTGATTTCCATATACATATGCGATGCATATATATATACACATATATATTAGGTCTATCGGAAAGTTATGTCCGATAATGTCATCTCAAGTTTCAATTTTTTGCCTCCAAAGATGAGTTTTTTCTACAGAAATGGAATTCATAAATTATGATCACGCTGGGAAGAGATCATTAGTAACTATGAAAATTATATTGTTCAGTTAATATTAATAAATGCATTATTTTCTTCTGATTCAAAAACGGATAGAACTTTCCGGTAGACCTAATATATATATATATATATATATATATATATATATATATATATATATATATACATATATATGCAATATAATACGGTTATTATAGGACACCCTGTATGTCATATATATATATATATATATATATATATATATATATATATATATAAAATGTACAGGGTGATTTAGAAATACACCGACAAACTTGGGTGATGAGTTTTTCACATAAAAACAAGAAAAAAATGTCATATGAACATATGTCCGGGAATGCCTGCGGTTTATGAATTATAACCAAAAACTTATTATTTACAACAAATACTCAAAATGTCCTCCTGCTTTAATGCACGCATGGATACGTCAGATCATGGATTGTTGCACCCTTTCAAAGGTCTCATGACGGTTGCGGATAATTTTGCAAGCATCTACGTTGGTGAAGTGTTTCTTCATTAGCAATTTTAGTTTCATAAACTAGGACTTCGATTATAACTCATAAACCAGACATTCCCGGACATATGTTGATATGATATTTTTTTCTTGTTTTTATGTGAAGAACTCATCACCCAAGTTTGTCGGTGTATTTCTAAATCATCCTGTCTATGTATATATATATATATATATATATATATATATATATATATAAATATATAATATGTGTTTCATTTTGAACGTTTTTAAAGTCTTTAAATTTTAAATTTTATTTATTTTTTAGTTATAAACTTTAAGTATACTATAAGGACATTATTATATTTGAATGTGTTTTATTGTCAATATTAATACATTAAATATTTTTTAAACATTTTATTTTTACTATTGCATGTTTAATTTTTTTAAATTGTTTCCATAGATGTTGTATACATACATGCTTATGAAAAACATAAAAAAAAAATCATAAGAATACAAGATTATAAATTAATACATTATAATAGGCTCAAATAACAGCAATATAACAGCAATAGGCTCAAAGTACTAATAATTAAGCAGGAAAACTGGCAAATAAGAGCCAAGGCGCGAATAATTAATAGTTTGCGCAAACTTATCACTTGTTTAATTTTTGTAATAAATATGTATTTTAAAAATGTATATTTCGGACTCTTTTTGGTCCACCTTCAGCATGGTTAAAAATATATAAAAATTACATTGGAATTTTAAACTTGACATACACAACATTTGTAGTTGTAGTTAAATTTTGAATTAAAATAATTAGAAAGAAGAAAATTCACTAGAACCCGCATAGGATCTGTACAAAATAGTAGTCAAAGTTTAAATCATGGACAAAGAAAATATCTGGACGGAGCACAAGGTACATTTTCGTCGAGGGGTATACAGACAAGGAGAAAGGGAAAATCTCGATGTGGCCATTTTGTTGTATATTTTACGTGATTTTAACTACTAATTAAGAGGTTACTATAGACCTAAATCCGTATGTTATTAGCTATTCTGCCATCTTGATTGTTTATATCCGTCACACTAGAATTTTAATCCTCTTACCCCTTTGTTTTCAATACCGCGGCGAAACACTCTGTCCAGATATTTCCTTCGTCCAAGCTTTAAACGCCATCGCCATATGTATATTGATAATTTATAATATAGTGATTATGTAAACATAACGAACCACTATTTTAAAACAATTTAACACATTTATTATAAATATTTAAAAATAATAAGTTTGTGCACCAATATTCGCATCTTTTGGCTCTTATATTTGTTAGTTTTCCCTTTATTATATTTTGTTGTAAAGATAATGTTTAATAAGTTGATTTCATATTTTCACATTTCTTATTTCATTATATACTTTCCATTGCTAATACTATCTTTAATATATGTTTATTTGCATTGCACGAATGAAAACTATAACATATTTATATCGATTGTAATACATATATACAGAGTGTCCGGAATCAATCGCGTCACACCCGTCGTGTGCAGGTAGAACAGGTAAATCTGAAAAGAAAAGTCCTGTACCATTTTTTTTATAACGCTTAATAAAAAAGTTATGATTGAGTGAATTCTGGCCTATCATCGCCAATCTTTAGCCGAGCGCACGTCGGTGATTCGCACGCCTAGTAGTGTGCGTGAGCGCTTAGTTGTACAGTGGCGCAACATACCAGGCGTGCGGCTCACTGACGTGCGTCCAACTAAAGATAGGCCATGATAGGATGATCAGACTTCACTCAATAATAACTCTTTTATTAAATGTTATAGAAAATGCTACAAGACTTTTCTCCTCAGTTTTACTTGCTCTACTTGCACACGACGGGTGATGCGATTGACTCCGGACACCCTGTATATATATGTAACATCTAAAAATGTGTATGGATTCATGCACAGATGCCAATTTTTAGACGCGCCACACGGCAAATCGCAGTGGAAGGGATACATACACAAGCATAACTGTGTACATGTGATGTCCAGAATGGCTGTGCATCACATGTACACAATTATGCTTGTGTATGTATCCCTTTCACTACGATTTGCTATGTGGCGCGTCTCAAAATTGGCATCTCTGGATGTATGATATCACCGGTGACGTCATTTTTAGTCTTGATGAAACAGTGCTTCAGTCAATCGTTGACGGCCAATGTACAACAACGTATCTTCTTTAGAGTAGTGCATTGTGTTATTTCACATGTGTGTATCATTTTTATAATAATCATTTATAATAATTTCATATATATATATATATATATATATATATATATATATATATATAAACATGCATTTTGGTTATCTATTTGTTTTGAAAAAAGAAAATCTTATTTTTTTTATAATAATTTTTCGTAACGTATCATTTCTTGTATTAAGGATTACTATTTAAAAGTTATAATTATTATTAACCGATAATTGCATTAAACTCTTACAAATATATTGAAACATTAATATTATAATAATATTTTTAAATGATCTTTATATTGTCAAAAAGCTTATTATTGTCAGTTATTATAATAATTTTTTTTTATAACTTTTGATTGTAAAAAAAATCACATATAGATATAATCAGATTTATTGAGATTATAATTAATATACGATATGTGTATAAAATATAAATTATATTACACTTGTTTATTAAAATATATTAGATATATTGTCGCATACACATACTCTATTAATTTTATTTTATTTAATATTTCTCTCAACTCTGTAAAATTATATATATAATAAAAAAGGCAAAAACTAGTTTAAACTTACTTCTACAAGTTATAACAAATTGAATAATTTAAGAAACATAGGAGAGTTGATAATTTATATAATGTAATACGATAAAAATGTAAAAGTATAAATATACAATTATAAAATGGAAGGTTATATATGAGCACAAAATATTGCGTGTGTGCGTTAATATGATAAAATATAATCGACGACGATTGTATAGAAGATAATTTGTCTCGTCTTTGTGTGAGCGAGTGAACATTAAACAAGGAGTTATCGAGGTGATAGATACGACTCAATCTTAACCGAAATCGTTTTAATAAATTTTTTACTCGTACCTTATACGTAATTCTTTTGTGTTCTGGATATTTAAAAATAACCTGTGACTACAGTGACGCTTATTTATTCGTAGCACCGCTTTCTTTGTCGATGTTTCGTTATATTTTTGTAATGCCAAATTTTCGTTGATTATCATTAATTTTAATATTTCTCAATAGCGTAATTATTATTTTTTATGTATGATGTATATTTATCTCTCTATCTCTGTTTTATTTTTATGAAAATTTTAAATTTTTTTCAAAATGCACATGTAATTGAAACAATGTGCAAAGTGTTTTATATATTTTTTATGTCTGGTAAAGTTTTTATCACAAAAACATTAATCCTTTAATTTTTTCTTCACAGCAAGTATTAATTCGACACACACAAACACATTGACTAAAATCTTTTTTATTATAATTATAATATAATCGTAAAATTATATTTAATTATTTTTTTTATTTCAATTAAGAAATTTTTAGATATAACATCATTATAGTTATTATGGATAGAAAATTTAATAGAATTTATAAGATCATTAATGATCTTATAAGTGCTGATTTTATCCTATATTTAACCATAATTGAATTTAAATTCAATAAAATGGGAGTTAAATGTTACATTAATAAAATTTAATAAAGAGAAATTGATAAGAAATTGCAGAATTAAAATAACTTCTGATTGGTTTCATGACTTTTTCAATGAAAGAAAGTAAATTCAACGATCTTTACGCACTATCGATCGCCGAACAAACTTACAGGGTGTGTCAACATGTTTCATTGAAGGATACTTTATAATAGAATGCTGTTGTTTATTTGTGATATTTGTGGATTTGAAAAAACGCACAATTAAATATTGCATAAATGCTTATACAATAATAATATTTTTGAAAAAATTTCAATCTCTCTTTCAATAACTGCTTATTGAGAGATTGGAATTCTTTCAAAAAATATTATCTATTTATTTTTAATAATATTATTCATATTATCTACATTAATTATTTATCTTTTATACATATTAAATTTTGTATGGTTCATCAAAAGAAAAGCGATATATAAAACTTTCAAAATATAAATGCGGAATTTGGGATTTTGGGAATTTGGGAAATATAAAACGCATACACATACGCACACATTTTTCTCTCTCTCTTTCTTTCTCTTCCCCCTCCTATCACTTTCTTTCCCAAATTCCGCATTTATATTTTGAAAGTTTTATATATCGCTTTTCTTTTGATGAGCCATACGAAATTTAATATGTATAAAAGATAAATAATTAATGTAGATAATATGAATAATATTATTAAAAATAAATAGATAATATTTTTTGAAAGAAAGAGAGAGAGAAAAAATGTGTGCGCATGTGTGCGCACACATACGCACACATTTTTTCTCTCTCTCTCTTTCTTTCTCTTCCCCCTCCTATCACTTTCTTTCCGAGATTCTTTCTTTCCGAGATTTACCGAGATTCTGTTCAGCACACGCGCGCGTGCTGAATAGGATCTCGGTAAATATATAAAAATAAAAATATAATATATAAAAATTATTTTTTATTTTTTCAGAATTGAAAAAATAAGGCAACAATGTCTCATTCCGTGACAATTAGAACACAAACGGTGACGGCTAGTTCATCAACGATTGTCATCAACACAGGCTATTTAAAAAGTTGGGGCGGTATTTTAAAGTTTTTACAATTGGTATGTGCCCTTCTTATTACTTTCATTTATTATCTCTTCGATTATTATTTTCATTATGATAAAGTAAAGTATCTCTTAATACATTTTAAAATAAAATATTTGCTTTAATTAATTAGAAATGACTAATTTTTTTTAACTCAACTAGAACAATATAATTCATAATTAATAACATATAATTCTGAACACAAATAATTTCAAAGTTTGACAATTTTTATCCTGTGCATATTTAATTAAATTGAATATTTAAATAAAGAAATCGATATACTGTTAGCTAAGTGTACATAATTTACGAAAGATTCAGGTAATCTTTAGATGGTATTCGCGCGCGCTCTCTTGAATATTGCTTTCGGCTTTATTTGCACATATTTATTATGATCATGGTATCAGTAATGTGAATTCTAAAATATTTCATTATACTTATATTAATAATATATTTTGTTAGTCTTATTAGAATACAATTAGTACAATTATAATTATTACATTAGTATATATAATTAATATATAATTATGAAAATTTTTATAGAAATAAATATTATATGTATATATAATTTCCATTTTTTACCAACAGGCGCTGGGCATAGTTTGCGTAGGGATTATTGGTAACGAATTTAATACTTATCCTTCTCGGACTACGCCAGAGTGTTTCTTTCTTGTCATAACGATTACTTTTATGATTAACACTTTCATTCTTCTTCTCAGTTGTTTGATGTCTCTTTCTACTGCATCTATCATATCTAAAACGATCTACGTAAGTACTTTTAAACATACATATACATATGTACAATAATTATAATATTTTATACTACAAAATTACATGAAAAATCACCTCCATTTTGCTTGTACTACGATTTATAATACATCTTACGTCCTGTATGTATATTTCCCATATACATATACGCATTTATATAAATGCATTACATACATATAACTTATTTAATTTATAGATTATTTGTACATTGCTCAATAAGTGAGGAACAATCATTAACAAGAAATGATTGTTAAACTGCATTAAAATTTGTTCAAATAAATCAAACCATAAAATTTAAGAAAATAATTGTTTTGATCTAAATTTATTACAATTTTATGTTTATTGACATTAAAGATTTGAAACTTTCAGGAACTCCTTTATCATTCCATTGCATTTGGATTATTACTTGCGGCTTCATTGACGCTAATGGTGCACATCAATAATAATAGGCGTTATAACTACGAATTGTTATTAGGCGCATCTGTAAGTACAATTTTATATTCATAAAAAATAGCATTCTTAGTTCATACAAAAAATTAAAATTATAATACAATTATAAAGCAATATTAATATAGAGCAATATTAATAATATTATATATAATAATATTTTATTTAAATCATCAATTTCTACATTACAAATTGTTGCAATTAGAGTTAACTAACAGTTAACTAACAGTTAACTTTCAATGTAAATTTTTAATTGTGAAATCATGAAAGATGAGTCATTAAATTCGCGTACGCTCTATGTATTAATTATATAAGTTAAAATTTATATTTAATATAAATTTAAGAAATGATATAAATATAAATTTTATATTTACATATATAGGATGTCTCGGAACTGATGATATAAGCGGAAAAGAGGTGATTTTATATAAAAAAAAAGTCGAAAATATAAGGTAACATTTTTTTTATACAAAGCTTTTATATAAAGCTGTTTTTTAAGAAAAACGACTTTAAATATTCGTCAGATATGCGAGCTATGTCTGGTTTTAACTAAGCTTATACATTACCCTTGCACACATTTGTATTTACAAACAATGTTAATATTAAAGGATATTTCAGAGATACATAATTAGTCAAGATGTGTTTACTTTTTAAAAATTTTGTTTTATTAATTTAAAAATTGTTGAAAGTGTTGTCTGTTTTGCCGTATACATATTATGCCTTTCGTATTAAATTTGTACGAATTCCACCTTATTTTATGTTTTTAAGAATTCGAAAGCTAAACTTATTTTATAATGAACTTGGTTGAAACCAGATATAACACACATATCTGACCAAAACCTTTTTCTCAAAAACGAAGCCTTGTATAAAAAAAATATTATTCTACATTTTCGACTTTTTTTTTCATATAGAATCACTTTCTTCCCGCTTATACTACCAGTTTCGAGATATATGTAATAATAAATTTATATTTATATATAACATATACTAGATTATATTGTATGAGAATAATTTATTGATTTATATATTGATTTTTATTTAGATTTGCGGTCTAGTAAATACCGGTTTCTATCTCTTCAGCACGATTCTTGCCCTTCGTACTTATAGAGGATTTTAAGCTATTCAATTATACGACAGCGATTTTAAAAAAATGGCTTTTATCATATTTGATTTTTACAAGCCAAATTTGTATAAGAATTTGTATAAGAATTTTATTTAATTAAATTAATATATGTATATGCACATGTGTATATAAGCTGCACATATAATATAATAAATTTTGATTCTGTCTAATATGTTGCATAAAAGAGTGAAAAATATTTTTCCGTTTTATATATTTCATAAATCTTCGAGACAGTATTCTTATTCTTTTCATTTTTATTGATAATCATTGATCTGTAGACAAAATTACAAAACTTTAATGCTCGTTAAAATGTCATCTAGTTATTTATTTTAATTTACGTATATAAAAGATTTATACATTTAGAAAATTGTTTTTCTTTTTCTCATAATATAAATAGCGAAAAGTATACGATTTCTCTTTACATTATTTAAAATTTCAATTTGTCTGAATTTCTTATTGTATATGTTTTATATCGAAATGCGCATTTATTACATTCTTGATTTATATAACTCACTTTATATATTTCAATGCTTGATTGTGATTTTTACTAATACTTTTATGGAATACATACTTAATGTAGATATATTTATTTTATGCGTGTATATAATATTTATATAATATTTATATAATATTTATGTTTGATAAATGGATAATTAAATATGTATGATTTAATTTTCACTAGGATTTAAACAGAATCGAACAAATTTGACATAGTTGATAAATCATAAATTGATCAATCAATTATACATATATATATATATATATATATATATATATACATATATATGTATATATAGATTTAAATTATAAATCATTATGTTATTTTTATTTCTTCTCTGTATGTTATTGGAAACATTATCAAAGTGACAATACAAAATTCTTTTCCTCATAGATAATAAGTTTTCCAAATTACGTATTAGGTTTTTCCGTACATTTTATGTATAATGAAAAATAAAACATATTTTGAAATATAACATTGCTATTTGATAAAACATGCTCATTATTCTAAAAGCCTTTAAAATATTTTTATAATTGTCCGTAAATATTTAGAATTATAATAAATAACTTTATAAATTCTATTTGTGTGTTAAAGATATTTATAGATTCTCTTGAGAGAATAGACATAATATTACCAATAATTTTATTCATTTGTATCAATGTCAATTTTTAAACAATTATTATTCTTACTTTTCTTCTCAGCTCGATTGTTCATTTCAAATATCAAATAAATTTAATAATTGTATGATTTTTTCGGAGCATTTCAATAGTTTTCAAGTTATAAACAATTAAAAAAAAGGATTTTCACAAATTAAATTTTATGGAGCGCTAAAATGTTGATAAATTTATATTTTTTATACATATAGTAAATGTTTTATATACATATAGTAAATTTTGGATAAAATTTACTTTAATAAAAATTTAATTTATCATTAGTTACAAAAGGTATATACATAAAATGAAAATCTTTCTATGATGATTTAAATCTTTCTCGATATTTTTGCTAAAAAAAAATTAATTCAAAATTGGTTAGAAAATTTGCTATTAAAAGAATATTTAGTAATTTTGGGACGTTATGTACACACAAATTAGTGTCTTTTCTTTGTATAATGATAATTATATTAAACTTTACCATACTCGATTTATATTACATTAGTTTATTTTAATTTGGATATCTAAAATACACTAAAATGTTAATTATTTTCCTGAAATTTACAATAAAGAGATTATGAAAACAAACATTATAAACATGTAAATATATGTAAAATTTTGTTAAATTCAATCACTTTTATATTCACTCGTGTTGTAAGATAGAAGCAATAAAATAAAATAAAATTATAAAACCTTAAAACAAGTATGAGAGATATCTTTTTTTTTTAATTCTTTGTTTCCTCTTGCTACAGAGTCACTTGACAAAACGTTCTGAATTTGTAGCACGTGCCAGAAATAGACAGTAATTTCCCTTGCGTCGAATACTATACGGGGGAGTTGCAACACATTCAAACTGTGTAGATGCCTACATCCTCAGTCTGTTTAAAACTATCGTCGATCATAGTCGTGTCCGCCGTGTTTTTCTAAAAATTTCTCTCAGGGAGAACACAAAAATCCACAATTAAATTTTAAATTTTTTATTTGAATCTGTAAGTACGTATAATATTATTTTAAAATTACTTTTTAATACGTCGCAAATTTTCCATTAATCAGCTTTTTACATTTTTAAATTTGATTTAATCTTATATTCAATTTTTAAAAATGTCTTTTTTAATTTAATAAAAAAATATAATTTATTATGTATCAAATTTATTGTGTAAAATATGCTTTAATATTTACAATAATAAAATTATCTAAAAAAATTATTTTATTTTATAAATAAAAGTAAACAATTTTAACATTCTAATGATAAATCATTTTTTATAGATTGATAGATAGAGAGAGAGAGAGAGAGAGAGAGAGAGAGAGAGAGAGAGAGAGAGAGAGAGAACATATAAATATTGACAATGAGTAAAAGGTTTAATAAAAAATACCGATTTATATAAACAACACGTGCATTAAAATAATTGTTTGCAATATATTGTAGAATCATGGGTATAAATAATAGATCGGTTATCTCTCCTCTCAGAATGTCTTCTGGTACGCACGGTGCGGGTGGTGTCAGTTGCTGCTGTTTCAGATGTTGCACGTGCATACATATAGAATTTTTTAAATCCTTACCAGGAATTGTAAAAATTATGGAAACGGTAAGTAATTATAATGGCATACATTATCTAATGAAATATGAGAAAAACAAGTAAAACATTGTGCAAATTAGAAAGTTGCACATTGCTTCCTCATAATTTGATTTTCTTTCCTCCATAATATCAGTAATCGTAATTACAAATATGTCCAAATTCAACACCAAGCATCGTTTAATAATACTTTATTCATGTAAAAATATTTAGCCCGATATCTCGAAATTTGCGAAAGTTAGAGCAATCGTATCACCCTTTTTTGGAAAAATCCAAAATTTCGAAAGATGAACTTTCACTAATTCTCATCAAATTCAATATCAACTATACTTTAACAATACTCTATTTCTTTAACGATACTCTATTCATGTAAAAATATTTAGCCCGATATCATGTAGTGATTTTTCGAAATCGTACTTCATTCTGTGATCATTGCACACTTCCATAAGTATGCCAATCCTTTTACTAATTTCATAAATTATTCGTCGGTCGTTTTCAAATAAAATCGCGAATTTGTTGAATATTTTCAAGTATATCAAATTTGTAATTTTTTCTCAACCTTCACAAAAAATTTATGCTATTTACATACTTAAGATTTCGATAATATATTCTTATCAAACTATACATGTAATCTGCACAAAATTACAAGCTAGTTTAACATGTTCATGCGATAAATACTTAATAATTATGCGTTGCGTAATTGAGACAGGCACCTTTTGTTTATTCATCGGGCTTATTATTAAACAAACGATTATAGATACAAATGCGCACCTTAGAGCGCGTCTAGACATGTGTCTATCAATAGCCCACTTTTGTTACAGCAACGAGTATTAAAATATCTTGCTCCTGCTCAAAAAGTCTCGTTCATATTTGATCGACCTACGTAAATATAAATATTATATATATATATATATATATATATATATATATATATATATATACATATACAGGATGTGTCAAAAGTCTGGATACACTCAAATATCTCGTAAACGTTACAGTTTCGATAAAAAATTTCAGACAAAAATTGTAAGGCTTAAAAAGACGCATTTAATAACAGTATTAATTTGACCATAAGTGGCATTGCCAAAGTCAGGTCAAGGGCAATTTAAAATTTTTAAATGAAAGCCTCCATTTTTTATTGCATATTCTTGTAGCATATTCTTGAGAGCTTTCCAAAACACTATAATAAAGTATTTTTTCATTAAGAATTTTTTGAGTTATTTTGTATCTTAATCTGATATATTTTGGTATAAAATATAAAATATCTCGAAAATTATTATATTTAGTATTCGATAATTATATCGTCATACTTTTATGTACAGAATAATAAGATGAATCAAATGATGTAAAGAAAAAATAAATAATTGTTATAAAAAAATATATTGCAAATAATTGCATACTTTTTTTAAAAACAATTATTTTCTGTACACCATTTGATTCATCTTATTATTCTGTACATAATAGTATTACGATATAATTATCGAACACTAAATAATTTTCAAGATATTTTATACTTTATATTAATAAAATATGTCAGATTAAAATACAAAATAACTCAAAAAATTCTTAATGAAAAAATACTTTATTATAGTGTTTTGAAAAGTTCTTAAGAATATGTTACAAGAATATAATGGGGCAATAAAAAATGGGGGTTTCCATTTAAAAATTATAAGGTGACCTTGACTTGACTTTTGCCACCTATGCTCAAATTAATATTGTCATTAAATGCGTCTTTTTAAGCCTTACAACTTTTGTTTGAAATATTTTTCTCTAAAATGTAACGTTTACGAGATATTTGAGTATATCCAGACTTTTGACACACTCTGTATATACAGGGTGGTTCCAAACGTTCCAGCCAGACTTTGAGATCTTCTAGGAAATTTAATTCTGAGCAAAAACTTTCGTATAAACATGGATCGAAAAATGCTTCCTTAAGAAGTTATCGCTCAAAAACCTCTAATAAAGGAAGAACAAAAGGTGAAAAGAAAATAAAATAAAAAGAAAATGAAACTTAAAAGGAAGAGCAAAAAGTGAAAAGAAAATGAAATAAAAAGAAAATGAAACTTAATAAATTTCTTGAAAAACAATAAAAATAAAAATCTTTTTCTTTTATGAAAATAAAATAATGTTTTTAAACTAAAGTAGCACGTAATAATAGAAAATGAATAAAGACGTGAAAAAAACTAACTGTTCTCAAAATTGTAATTAACGTACCGTATTACATATGCGCATCTATATAATATGTAACAAATATAATATAATGCGCATCTATATAATAAGTAACAAAAGCACTTTTTGTACATTTGAAACTGGTTCTATCAAAATCTATGGAACGTACAACAATCATTTTGATCTCATTTGAAAGATAATTTAATTTTCTACAACGTTTCGGTACTTTTTGTTTAAAGAAGTTCCATGATATTTGGAAAAATGTGTAAAATAATCACGATTTCAGAGGTTTTTGAGCGATAACTTCTTAAGAAAGAAATTTTTCGACCCATGTTTATAGGAAATTTTTTGTTCAAAATTAAATTTCCTATAAGATCTCAAAGTCTGGCTGGAACGTTCCATAAGAGTGGCCCACGTAAGTGTTACAAGACAATATCTCTGAAAATATTTGTCGGATCAAAAAATTGTTCATGACAAATTTTATGGATTCAAGGGATCTTTCTAACTATATAAACATCAAGTTATTCCCGCTCCCCTTTTAAGAGGGACGGGTAATAAATTCATAATTTCAAATGGAATCCCTTATAAATGATTATATATTTGGATTCTATAGGAAAAAACAAGCAACTTTTATCTGAAACATTTTTCTGAAAAATGCTTTTATTAAAAGTTATGAACGTTTAAACTTTAAAATAAAGGGTACTCAAATTAATGAATAAAATCATAAATTAAATGAAAGACTTCACAGTTTTTTATTTTTTTTTAATTTATTAAATGTTCAAACTGTTGTCCATTTTCATCTATGCATTTATTAATTTTTTCTACAAAATTTTATCTAACACGTATTCTTTTAAACCAAATATTTGGTAATAGATGGATAGGTCGAGGAGGTCCTGTTCAATGGCCGCCTCGTTCACCTGATCTTACACCTTTAGACTATTTTTTATAGAGATATGTCAAAGAAAAAGTTATGTCTCAACCATCTACGATGATAGAAAACTTAAAACAAAGAATACATTATGTTTGCGCTAGCGTAACCGTAGATATGTTGTTTAGAGTTAGACAAAATTTTGTAGAAAGAATTAATAAATGCATAGATAAAAACGAATAACAGTTCGAACATTTAATAAATTTAAAAAAATGAAAAACTACGAAGTCTTAATTAATTTATGATTTTATTCATTAATTTGAGTACCTTCTATTTTAAAGTTTAAACGTTCATAACGTTTGATAGAAACATTTTTCAGAAAAATGTTTCAGATAAAAGTTGTTTGTTTTTTTCTGTAGAATCCAAATATGTAACCATTTGAAATTATGAATTTACCACCCGCCCCCCTTAAAAGGGGGCAACTTGATGTTTATATAGTTAGAAAGACCTCTTGAATTCATGAAACTTTGTCATGAACAATTTTTCGATCTGACAAATATTTTCTGAGATATTGCCTTATAACACTTTACGTGAGCCACCCTGTATATATATATATATATATATATATATATATATATATATATATATATATATATAAGTATAGGTATATTATACACACGCACATACACACGTACACGCACGCACGCATGCGCACACGCGCATATATGTATATGTGTATATACCCATATCTATAGAATGTCCCACCAAAAGTTGCCATCTCCTTTTATCTTTTAAACTAAAAGAGATAGATTATAATAAATATATATATCAAATTATAAATGATTCAAATTGAATTCTATTGTGAGTATAGTGGTTGCTTTCAAAAGTTATTTGTGCCCTATTGTTCGATTAATCCTTAACGTGCACACTTCAGCAGAATTACGTAACGGTGGGGTTGTTTCAGCTGCCACTATTAAATGCTTGCTGCAATGAAGCTATTTGAATTTTTGATTTGAGAAAATTACATAATAACTTTGACACATCCTTCTATACGACGGAATTGTGTTTTTACATAAAATTTGATTTTGAATATGAAAAAAATTTCCCCAAAAGTCTCCAAAATTCGATATAATGTATCATTGTATAAATATCTTACATATTATACGAGTTTTATCGATTTGAAATATCACGTGCAATGTCTACTTTTTCATTTTCTGCCCTGCGATACGACTAATTTCTAACTCGTGCATCAGAGATTGATTTATATCATGTTGTCATTTTATCATAATATTCAATTTGAAGTTAAACTATATCGCAAGGCTGAAAATGAAAAAGTAGACATTGCTCGTGATATTTCAAATCAATAAAACTCGTATAATATGTATAACATTTACATTATTGTTGTATTCGTTTCAAACAGTGCTAACTTTTGTCATATCAAAATATTCACATTATTATAATAAAATTATGCATATCTCCCCGTTCATTAATAGATAACCACTTTTGGAAGTAACCACTATGCTCAATAGTGTTAAGTTTCAACTATTTAATTTGATATATATTTGATATGGTCTATTTCTTTTAGTTTAAAAGATGAAAGAAGGTGGCCACTTTTGGTGAGATCATGTTAAAATTAAAAACATCTATATACATTATTATTATTATAAATACATATGTAGGTAATGTTCCTGCACCTTTTTGTGCTGTATGGGTTATATGTATAGTCAAAAACATTTAAAAATTATAATGTAACTTTATGATGTAATATTCACAACCTAACAGAACTATATAAATATTAAATCAATGTGTTAAATTTTAATTTTATTATAGTTATGTTCTTAATATATCAATGATATTACATTATATAATTGTTACAATTAAATATATAATTGCTACATAACATTATTGCTTTCTTAAGTGAAAAATTAAAAGGAACGAGTATATTGTAATCCTGTAGTATTATTGGTTATATTTGGTTACACTGAGTTATGTAACCGTTATAACTTAATTATAAAACTGTGTTTGCTAGAATATATATAATTTAATTTTTTAATTTAATTTAATTTAATTTAATAATCCAATTTAATTTTAGATGATCAGTGGATTAATACAAAGCTTGCTCATCAATTATGGTTTAAAATATAGTTCATCTATTGGTTCAGCTTTTGAGGGATCATTGACCGCGGCATCTGCTTGCTTCCTAACTTCTGCTTTATTACTTGCTTGTTACACAATTTCTGAAAAGACTTACAGATTAATTCGATCATCATTGTTTGTATGTATATATACATATTTATCTATTTCAAATATATATAATATATATAGTATATATAAGTGACAAAATATTATAACAAAAAAAAAAGATTACACTTGCAATATTTTAAATATTTTAATCTCTTTATATCTATTCTCTTGTGTATATGCATATCACTCATGTTTATGGAGAAAACATTATAATAAATATAAATGATGAATTAATTTTATTAATCCTTTAATTTGCTAAAAATTATGTATATTTTTTGTACATATTTTTATACATATTTTTTTTTATTAAAATATTAGGAGATAATGTTCAACTCTTTAGCCTGCTTCCTGTATTTAAGCTCAGCATCCTATTTAGCATTTGCTACAAAATTATACCTAATGCCTGAGTATTATGTGAGACCCGGTTTCGACGTTTATCCTGCTATGACAGCTGTTTATGTAAGTTGATTATTGCATTAACAAATCATTCAATGCTTTCACTGATATGCGTCATTATTTTTGTTTTCATACATTATAATACAAGAAGAATAGTATAATTTTTGTTAAATAAGCCTAAATGTAACATATGTCTGCGCTGAACATTAAACCAAAATTACATTAATAAAATTACATTATAAAAGAATATAATGTTGATTCTATGAAAGAAAAACATTTGATCATATTATGTAGTATTTTATTCGAAGAAATATTAAAAGTAAACAATTTATATTGCAGATCTTAAGTGGTATTGTGGGAGTATTGCATGGAGCAGATGCATATTTATCCTTCACACATTACAAAACTGGAAGATAAATTATGATATTATGCCAACAGTATAATTTTGTGAATAAAAGTGACAATTATATAAATACTAGACAACCCTAGACAAACATTCTATTCAGACAAACACAAATCATATCGAAGAATAGAATCAAATAAAAATCAAAAAGACTTTGTTTTTATCATATAATATAATTATTTTTTTTAATAATTAATATAAATAAATACATTTAGATTAAATTACATAAGAAAATTGTTCCCCCTCATATAGATTTGTCTATTAATAATAATTGTCTTTTAATTATATTAATAAAAAATATATAAAACAAGTATTCAGTATAGTACTCTTTTACATATATTTTACATATATTTTACATAATTCAGATGCTGCTTCGCACGTTGAGAGATAAGAATAAAAAAGAAATAGAAATAAAAAAGCGTGCCAAAATTCCGCCATCTTGTTTAATTTAAACGAATATGAAAACAAATATTCGGGCAAGAAAGAGTTTTAATGAAAGATCGTTCATGTGTAATGACAATTATAGTGAATATATTTTTAAGAAATAATAAAACAATCATATAAATTTATATAAACATATAAATATAATTAAACAAATATAACACGCATAACAATGTAACACGTATAAGAATAAACATATATAAGCTATGATAAAAATTAAATTATTTTTTATTTGTAAATTTTGTCATTTTTTTATATTTTACTCTATTATTTCCTGCTGAAATTTTTTTGTTAATTAATCGAACTCTTATGTATGTTCTTGTTCTAATTAAACATAATAGAATCTCGCGCGGAATTATTATATTTTTTATTTTTTTTTAACTATCTGCTACTGTTTTAAATATCCATGGATTCTTCCGTATGAAGGATCCATGGTAACCTTGAAATTCTTCATCCATTATTTTTGCTACTTTATAAATCTGCAGGACTTATAATTTTTCTTCTAGAGATGTAATTAATCCAGTCATTTTCTGAATTAACTAACATCTCAGTAGGATTGCTTAAATTTTTATATTTATTTACAAATTTAAAAGCGGCATAACCCGCGATATATTTTAGGCCTTCTTTTTCTATGATGTCCACAACTTTTTCTAAATTTTCTAGTTGGCTTAATAATTTCGTTGACGTTTTCTTTACAAAATATTTTCCATTTCGCAATCATTTCTTGATTTTTTGGAAATGAAAAATATTTTACATTTTTGTTTTTTGTGACGTATTTTTTTACGTACTTTTTAAACAAACACGACGGCATTATGAAAAGTATTTTTTTACGATATTACGTTCACGAAACTACTACAAACTATGCCTAAAGCGGGAAGCACACACTTTTGCATAAGCGCATAACTATAAGCATAAGGAAATTGATTGGTTCATTTCCTTATGCATATATTTGTGGACCAATCAATTTCTTTATGTTTATTGTTATGCGCTTATGCAAAAGTGTGTGCTCCTCGCTTAAGCGGGGAGCACACACTTTTGCATAAGCGCATAACAATAAGCATAAGGAAATTGATTGGTTCATTTTCTTATGCATACATTTGTGGACCAATCAATTTCTTTATGTTTATTGTTATGCGCTTATGCAAAAGTGTGTGCTCCCCGCTTTAACCTATGTATCATAACACTGGCCTAATTTACATCGTGAAATCGTTGGTATGCGTATTAAGTTTAATACGCACTAATGCTTTAATACGGGTGCGTTTACATTGAACATGATCGAAAAGACTAAAGTAGAAAAAATAACATTAATATAATTCATGTCGATTGCTTTCTAGTTAAGTTTAGCATATAATATCAATTATTATAGAAGTTATGTTTCATGCTACATTCCCTTCAAAACTCCAAGCTGTTTTATGCGTTTACATCGTCATTTGCATCATTTGATACACGTATCAGTTTAGTACCATACTCTTGCTTAGTTCGTTTGTATCAAGTTGATCCGGCTGTGCTTACATCGTGCATATTAAATTATTTAATACGAATTTAATACGAATATAGTACCTGATACGCGTATCAAATGCACGATGTAAACTAAGCCACTATTTCGTTTACATTTATCGTCACGTTGCTATTTCGCGCGGTGATTTTGCAAGTTGCCGAAAATTTGGTGCGCAGAATGTGACGAAAATTCGAGAAGATAACACACCTTTTTCTTTCTTTCTTTCTTCTGTGTGGCACTTAGAGGTACTCTAGGAATCCGCCCACACGCCAGTTGGTGCTCGAGCTGCCTGACATCCGTGGAATTTCGATGAGAGTGTATCGCATTTTTTTACGGCAGTTAATGGGTTCCTAGAAGGGCGATGTAATATATAACTTTTAGTTATTTGTTTTATTGGATGTAAGTGATTTATATGTTGAGCCTAGCCTTAGTGACGAATTTATGTAGTGTCAAAAATAATTTAGTATTTTTAGAAAACACTATAGACGGGATGTCCAAGTCCACCAATGAGTCAGCACGGTAAAGATCAGAAATTAAGGATCCAATGCTCCACTAGAAGCGAACAATCAAAAAATATATGATTTATAGTCTGTTTCCCGTCCACATGCATAGGCCGCGTCGGAAATGATGTTTTATCCATATATTGACGCAGACATGAAACGATCTGAGTCTGGACATGAAAACGATCACCGGTCTGGTTCCCCCGAAGCCTCATACCATGGAGGAGCCCCAATATTTTTTCGATTTTGTTGAAGTATCTGCCCCCCTTACTCTCAGTTTTAATGTTAGTTGCGTCAGCTTTCGCATCTTTTTTGAAGCGGGAGTAAAGGTTGGTGTAATGGCATTTGGCTATTATGAGAGAATCTGGGAAAAGCAAGGCTTCCTTCGCAGTAACATCTCGTTACCCGGATTGCCCTTATGCCGGGATCCAGTAAAGGCCAACCCGTCGGCCTGATTTGTTAAAAGAAAAAAATATGGATTTAATTCTGTACACCGCCGGGTGTAAATTGCCCTTATAGTCCGCGGAGGAGAGACTATTCAAGACACTCAGAAAAATGATGGCCCTGGGGAGATCAAGCTTTATGATCTGTTGTAGGGCACATTCCAGGGCCAAAAGTTCCGCATCGTAAATTGATGAATAATCACTCAGACGAGTTTTAATTGTTAATTGGGGATGAGGAATAACCACCGCCCGATTTTAACCGCACCTTCCATCTCTGCCCTGGATCCGCGCGTGAATAATAAGACGTATTCTCCAAAGCGCCTTACCAAAGATTTAAAAGATCTCATGACTCTCGCACTATCTCTGATCGTGAAACCGATAGTTGTGTTTATTTCTAAGTTTAGATGATAATTCACATCAAAAGGATCAGACAGGCCAAGCCGATTCTATCCGTTTGAACAGATCAAAACCAAGCCACATAGCTTGACCTGACATAATGCAGGACCATTGAGGAGTCATTCAATGAAATGAGAAGCGGGCGAAGGATTGTGATTCGCGAGAAATAACCTTGCAAAAGTATTTGTTTTGGAGATATCGCCACTTGGCCTCGAAGAGATATTCACTGTAAAGATTCAGGACGACGTTAGTTGGCATTGTGCGCATTAAATCCAGCGCTGTACGAAGCGTACTCGAGCCTGCACATGATTGTGTATTTCTTGTTGTCCAGAGGATGAAAAACCTGGCAGCCCCAATTAAGAACGGACCGGATAATGTCCCTTTAGATCATAATTGTTGAGAGATGTACTCCTTATCTTATTCCCGTCATAGCTCTCAATAAGTTAAACCTAGGCAAAATTTTCCTTTTCGTTATGTTGATGTGAAGTCTCCATGATAAATTAGCCTCCAGCTGAATACCCAGAAAGCGAGAAGTCCTCGAAAAAAAGATTCCGTACAGGTGTACGTAAATATTGATAGTTTGCATCAAAGTGTTTAAATTCCTGGAATTCATATTCGAGAAAATTGTAAAAGAAGATTTGAAGAGGGAGATAGAAAGATTAGTCTTTCAGAAACAGAGAAAAATTACCTAGAACCAGATTCAATTGATTCTTGATATATACTATTGATGAGAACAGTATATTGTCAAATCATCTGAGTGCATAAATATCTGGACGGGGAGGGGAAGACATTTTTCGATCAAGGTGTAACGTCCTGCCAATTTTAAAAACTATATTTTAGCTAGTAATTAAGTACCGCTTTTATCCCTGCAAAATACCTATGGAATAATTATGTAATCCATTTGCTTTTATTTTAATTGTTAACTAATTTCATTAATCGCTTATCATTCTAGTTCCATATGGTTATTTAGCCTAAAACCAAATATATTTTAATCCTGTTAGTAATAATAATCGATGGCGCAAGGAATTGAGAATTCCTTAGATCGACGAATCAGGAAGCATTATTTAGAAAAGGCTAGCTGTACAGCAATGACTTTCTAGAACTAACCTGCTGATTACTTTAAGAACGAACTCGCGAGCGAGTTTCACACTCGATAATATCGATACTAATATCTAACTTTTAAGATTTTAATATTTAATCACACAGACAAATATATATATAATAATTACTCACTCTTAAATTGAGGAATAAATGCGCCGTACTTTATGGAATCATAAAACGTATATAATAATAATTTGTTGACAATATTTATAATTATTTTATCCAAAACATCACATATAAAACTTTCAATACTATATTCAATACAATTATGCTTTATAAATAATTAAAATCATATTAATTAAAACAGGTTATTATATAATGCGCGAATGCTTTCATAAAGAAATGATTTTAACAAAATTAATATGCTTTATTGTAGTATCGATCAAGCGACCATAAATATAAATTTAAGAGACTTATATTCTATGGAATCATAAATTATATACATTACATATAATACATATAAGTTATCTAAAAGATCTATTTTTTAAACTATAGAATGCCATAACTTTATATAAATTGCCAACTTATTATCAGAACTGAAATAAATAGAACAAATGATTCCATAAATTAATAAGCATAAATATTAACCATATTATTAAGGATTTTATATTATAAAATGTTAATTAAGCTGAAGAGAATGCGCATAAGAGGCCTCATATCAGTGAAACCTGATATTGCGAGCGATAAGTCGAACGGACTCGCGACGGCTACAACCACGAGCGCCGAAACTTAATAGTCAGATAAACATATCGATCGACAATTCTCAGAAGAATTGTTGTTAAAAATCTTCCTTCTCGGAAGTCCTCCACAAAATCATTCTAAAAACCTTCCAGAGCGCAACGCGTGATCTGCACACGGCCCGAAGACCCTTTGTTTCGACAGTATATAAGCCGGCGATTTCGAACCTTCGGGGCATTCAGTTCGGCATTCAGTTCGGCAGTCAATTAAGCGGCAGTCAATTAAAAAGTCTTCAACCATTCAGATCATTCACTCTTGCACTCAATTAAGAAGTCTTCAACCATTCGAATCATTTATTCTTATTTAACATTATTCATTACTAATTCATTACTATTTCGTACATTCATTACTATTCGCTCCGTATTATTCGTTCATTGTTCGCGTACTATTCACCATACCATTTCGATTAATATATTAATTATTATTACTGTCGATTCAGTGTTAAGTTGTGTAAAACTAAGGAAATAATAAAAAACTTTATGCATACGTCTGTGTACTTTTATCCGGCCTACTTCATCCACGACCGAGGTCTTAAAGGACGAGAAAGGACGAGAAGGGCCTAACAGAGTACGACCAGAACTTGAACAGAAGGAAGGATTTTCCTGCCACATCACAGTAAGTACTTGCAATTACTATAAACCCCGTCTTTCCATAAATATTAGAAACTTTATTTGAATTGACTGACAACCCCTAATATCATTTAATTACCTTTTCATCCTCTAAATAATAAGAAATCCCCTGTCAAGCATTAGCAAGTGGCTGACAGTTTCTAGTCAGTCAACTTTAATCTATTATCCTACTATTATTTAAAACACAACCATAATATCAATACTAAGTAAGATTTATAAATTCCATGCAAAATATACACTACTGTTTAAACCTGACTTAATCTTGTAACATTTTGGTCTTTTTCCCGAAAATCCATCGTTGCCGAGCGCTTATGGTGCCCCTGGCGACTCCCTCCTTTCTTTCTAAATTCTGAATATAATCCTTAAACCTCGTTGCCGAGCGCTTATGGTGCCCCTGGCGACTCCCTCCTTTCTTCATGAATTCTTTATATAACCCTTAAACCTAGTTGCCGAGCGCTGATCGAGATGCCCTGGCGGCGTTTCCTATCAATTTGAAAAAACCTCCCACAAGAAATGACAACAAGAGATTAAATTGAAATCAAATTTATTATCTAATTTTCTGAACACAACCTAATCCTTGAACCTAGTTGCCGAGCGCTAATTACGGTGCCCTGGCGACATTCGACCTCTTTTCTAAACCTTCTCTTTCTATCAGAAATTTAGAATCATAATATAATCAAGTATTGATATTAAATAAAAGACCTTATTCCTTAGACAATTCTCATAATAAATTAATTCGATCTAACTAACTCTCTATTATTTAGTGTCCACAATTTGTTAACTACCCTTAATTTCTATCATAATGTTCCTTTTCAAATCCTAATTCTCTAACTCTTACGGTTTCTAATTAATATATATATATATATATATATATATATATATATATATATATATATATATATATATCTTAAGTAACAAGCCCCTTGCATATGGTGAACCCGCAATACAAGCGGACTTGCTATAAAACGCAACCATAATCGATATCTTTCTTTTATTATAATATTAAAATTCTATTCTTTAAACTTGATTAACCTTTGAATTATATATACCTAGTTGCGTCCATATCCCTAAATACCTAGTGAAACTTCCTAGTAACCAACTAGTTCCGCGCCTACATCATTCCCCTAGATCCACTAGATTAGTCCTAGCTCTCGGCGTCCCTGGGGTATAGCCGGTGAAAGCAGGTTGCCCTATAAAAATAGAAAGCAATCTTTTTCTCATTAACTGAGGTATAGAGAGAAAAAGAGCGTCGCTGAGACGTAACAAGGCTATGTTAAAGAGCAACAGACTAAAAATGGACCTCTGCGGCAGACCGCGATTGTGCGGTCTTGCATATGAACGCCTGAGACAAACCCAGCCAGGTGACTTTCCCTTAACACCGTTTTAATAAAAGAAGTGATTTTGAAAGGGAATCAATATTTTTTAAATAGGAGTATTAGCGTTTCTGGTATGACATGATCGAACGCTCCAATCAGGTCCAGGAACAAAACGCCAGTAAACTGAAGTCGGAATGAGGAAATTCTAATTTTAGAAACATAGAGTCCCTGTAACAGAGTCTGGCCAACACGGCAGTTTTGGCAAAATTCTGCGAGAGAGATAGAAATATACGTCATCTTACTCTAAACGAACGCATGCGCATGACAGTGTTGCTACATATGGCTACATATGGAAAGTGCTGAATTGTGATCAGAAGTATATGAAGAATAATTCTGCAAAATGGGTGGGTGTGCTGCATCTTTTTTCAATAATTCCGACATCATTCTAAATATTTTTTAGATATAGATAATATAAATTTTAAATCATTTCTCATATCTGAATTTAACGATGTTCCTGCTGATCACATTTTAAATTGTCATAAATTATATTCCAAAATCAGAAGATTTATTGTTTTGCGTTTTTATAAAAAGAAAAATACCATGCTTAATAAATGGAGATATGATAGCAAATCTATGGCTATGCATAATATTTTTTCTTAATGTGCCTTTATCTTGTTTTTTCAATAATTTATTAAATTTTAAAAAATGTTTTGTTTATCATTACATGTTCTATATTTCTATTATTACATAGTTTATTATGTATTTTACAATGTTTTTAAATATAAATATTTTAATACAATAAATTACTATTATAATATTTTTATTCTTTATTTTTTTTTATCTCTTTTTATTTTTTTACTCAAACTGTCTCTTCACATGTTTCCTGTACAATAGAAATTCTTATGTATATATTGTTTTTGCTATGTTTATTTTTAATTTCAATTGTGACAATTTACTGTTATTGCATTAAAATACATAATAAACTATGTAATAATAGAAATATAGAACATGTAATGATAAATAAAACATTTTTTAAAATTTAATAAATTATTGAAAAAACAAGATAAAGGCACATTAAGAAAAAATATTATGCATAGCCATAGATTTGCTATCATACCTCCATTTATTAAGCATGGTATTTTTTATTTCCATTCAAATATCAGCGGGATCAGTTGTCAAAAAATGGCGGACCAATCAAAAATTGCTATTACGTGGCCAGACTCTGTTACAGGGATTCTATAGAAACTAAAAGAACAATACTATCAGTGCACGAGAGCCCTTTCCTGAAGCCAAATTGAAAGGAGGGAAGGATGTTGTTATTCTCTGCCCACCATTCCATTCTCTTGTAAACTAATTTTTCGAACAGTTTCAATATGTTATTGGATAAAGAGATGGGACGTAAGGCATTTTTTTTATTGTGTTTGGGGATAAATATTACAAAATATTTTTTCCAGTCCGTTGGGAATAAACATTTATGGAATATGAGATTGAACATTTTTAGAATAAAAGTATGCATTTCAGAAGGAAAACGTCTTAGTATTCGATTGAAAATTAAGTCCGCTCCGAGGCAAAGCGTAGTTTAAGGGAACTCAGAGCAGAGACAAAAAAGTATCATGAAAGAGGGATCTATGTTAGTGTGAAGAATCGATATATCATTTAGGAAAGAAAGGATACCGGCATAATTCTGATTAGAGTTAGAAATTCGGTTCATCAAGTTCGGAGGGATTATGGTATCAAACGCTTGTTTGAAGTGATCGAGAGAAATGTAATTGTTAGAGGATTCACCTCATGCTGATTTAAATGGGTTATAAAAGAAACGCATTCCCACATAGCACAGTATGTCCTATGTACATTCATTTTATGTCAATTTTATGTCCGTATATCCATGGATATAAAATGAATATCCATCGTATATCCGATTTAAGATATCCGTCAATAGGCAATATTAGGACGTCCACAGGATGTCCGATCTTGGACATCTAATCTATTATAGCATAAGATATCCATAGAATCCTAATTTGGTCGACATTATCCCAAACTCAGATTAAATGAGTCATCTCCCTTAAGCAAAATGTTAGCAGTATGATGGCAGATTGGTAGCAGATTTAATCAAAATCTGTTAAAACTGACATCAACTGCGTTTGCATTCAGCTAATGTTTTGCCAGCAGAATCTGCTAATATAATAAGTCGACAGATTGGCGGTAAAATTTGAACAAACTTTGTTGACATAACTAGGCGGCAGATTGGCGACAGAAACCGAACAGAGTTTGCTAATATAATCTGCTGATAGATTGACAGCAAAAATCAAGCAGATTCTGCAGCTTCTAGACATTTATATAAAATGGACATTTAAATGAATTTAAACATTAAAAAAATTCCAAGTAACAAAATGATAATAAATTTTGGTCACAAAATAACATAAATAATTAGACATCCTAAATTAAATCTCACGAAACCCAAAAATGATGTCAATAGTCGATATATCACATTCACGGGATGTCATTTTCTGTTTTATGTATTAATAATATATTGTATTAATAATATATAAATATATAATATTAATGTAATAAATATAGGAAAATTTAAATAATTTAATTTATACAATTAAAGATTTTATTTAATGGAATTTCTATTTTAAATCAATTTATATCTTAGATTTCTATTTTATATCATAAATAATAACTAAATAATTTTGCTTATTCGGACAAAAATTATCCGAATAAGTGAAATCGGACATTTATTTGTCCGATTTTTCAAAAATCAATTCAATATCTGAATTCCCTGTATGGTAATCATCCAAAAATTGAACCGATAGAAATAACTGTATACGTTATTAGCCGCATTTTGCAGGCTTCATATACGCTCATGACAAGAATTTTAATACGAGATATAGAAAGTGAATATTACGTCGCATAGCTTTAAGCAAATAAACTACTGTTTCAATAAATTATTGCAGATTCTGCTCGATTTCTGATGCTAATTTGCTGTCTTGCGCGTGCGCAGATCTTGCTCGGTTTTTTATGCTAATCTGATATTATGTCATGTTAGTAGACCCTGCTTAATTTCTGTTACAATATGTCATCAAAATGCGTACGTGTAGACTTGCTTGGTTTTTGCTGCCAATCTGACATCAAATTGCATTGCGCAGATCCTGCTCAATTTCTGCTGCCAATCTGTTATAATAATTCTATACAAGTTTTGCTTGGTTTCTGTTACTGGTCTATTGTCAAATTATGTCAGCAAGTTTTGTAATATTTCTGCTGATGTTCTGCTATCATTATTTGATAAAATAAATTTTGTATACAGTCTGCAGTCTTACTGCTGACAAAAATTTGTAGCAGACGTTTGACAAAATCTGTTTGAACAGACTTGACTGGGTCCATAAGATTACCTGAGGATATTTCTAATTATTGTATATATACTTCTTTTACTTCTTTTTTTTTGTTAAAGTATTTGTCAATTTTATTTTATCTACATTGAAAAGTAAAAAAAAATTTTTGTTTTTTATTGTATCTATATATTAATTGCGCACACGCTGTACTCACATGCGTGCTTTTGCGCATGCATGCGTGTATAGTTATCGATCCACCGATCCTTATAATCAAAAATCGGAATACTATTCGAATAATCCGGCATCATTTTGACACTGCGGCCGATTAAAAGAAAAAAAAAGTGAGTGAACGGACGTGACAGGATAAGATAACAAGATAAGACAAAAATTAAGCACACATCAAATATATCTCAAATTATAAGTTAAATAAATTAGTATTATAAAAATATATTCATATTTAAAACTACCCATATAACACAAAACATTGCAGTTACATTGCAGTAATGTTACAATCTTGCAAATTGCAATGTAATATTTTTTAAACATTATTGAAACGTGTAATTGTAATATTGAATGATAAATTACGGCAACTTTCCAAAAACATTACAAAAATCAATATTTGGTAATCGTAAGTTTATTTGTTTACCGATATGCGGCATGTGTTGCACTATCTATCTCGCATTTAATTTTTAGTCACGATGATTATATAAAAGTTGTAAAGAGCGGCTAATAAGATTAAAGTATAATAACTATTTTTGACAGTATAATTTGTCTGACGATCCTAACACAGGGATTTCAGATATTTGATTGATTGTTCAGAAATCGGGTAGATAAATGTTTAAAATAATTAAAATTGTTTGTTCATTATCTACTTAACACTGTGCCGTCCGCACGTCTAATCTAGATTTTTTCGTGTCGCGCCGGTAGAACTGACTTACATCATTTCGCTTATCGCCGGCGGTTTTTCGAGGTTCTTGTTTACTAATCTTATCGTCAGTTCCCATGTCTCAATCCTGTCCCTCTATTTTCTCGAAATTGTGAGGATATACATATGTAAATAAGTACAGGATTTTTTTGTATTATATGTTTATCTATTTATTTATATATTTATTTTGTTGGATACTTAGTATTTGCCGATAGTTTTTGCATGGCACCAACGTGGAGCCACCGGACATCATAGTGTTAAGATAAAAAATAGAGTTTAATATTTATATAAATAAGATTTTAAGTTTCTCAAATTAAATTATTTACATTTAATTATTTTATTGTTTACTTAATTATGTTATAATAATATGGTTATTACGTTTAAATATGTCAAAGTGTTTTTGTTGTATAATATGTATAATACGTATATAGTAATAATTGTAAAAATGTAAGACAGTTTAGAAAACGTATGTAAATGTAAAAATAAAAACCATCTATATATACCATATTATTATAAATATAATTGCACAGTAAATGTATTGTTACATTGTAATATTACTGCAATGTTACAAAAAGCGGACATCTTAATGTTGCCGCAATTGTATAGGAATGGTGTAGCAATGTTTTGCAACCAATTTGCAATATTACAAAGTTTCAATAAAATTATTTTGCAATGTCTGCAACCTTTCTGTGCTGTATGGGTATAATATTCCGGCATGCACGGATCGTCTTATGTATATCACTTGAGAGACATGTATCTAATGTTTTTACGTCTCGATATCAGCTACAATAAAATATTCAGTAAAAAATAGGAGCATTTATTTAAAAAAATCTTAATAACATTGATCTTGATAATGCAAACTGATTCATTATTCTCTTAAAATAAAACAACTTGGTTCAAAATATTATTTTTTAATATTATGCATTTTTTTCAAAATATTTTAAATATCGGCATTTAAAATGAATTATCCTGTATATTTAATTATTTCATATAATCATTTAATTATTTCGATCAACCTAAGATAGCAAAAGACATTTACAAACATCCAGTGAATATTATTGGGATAGAATTTTGTTATGTAGTTGAATATCCTAAGTATATCCATTTTAGGATATACTTAAATAGATATCTTATAAGCATAGATATCTTATAAGCAAATATATAGGCATTCTCAATATATCCTAAGTATATCCTTAGGTTTTATACAAATAAACCTTGGATATATGAAAATCCCTCCAGATATATCCGATAGACATATCTCGGATCTACTTTTGCTATGTGGGTTGTTTGTCAAATTTTTTTGATTGGAGTAGAAAGGGGATAAAGCGGAACAGAATTTGAAACTGAATTCTGAACTGATCTCTTTTCTTATTTTTAAAATTTTTTGAAACAGCTTTAAATGCTGTGCTATATTTATCGTAGTTATTTATCGAAGGACTTTAAAATTCTTGAAAAGTGTGCTTTTATTTTTTATCAATTTGTAACATTTCTCGTCCCACCAAGCGGTAGGAGGCTTGCGAATATTTTTCGTGTGGTCGTGTTTCCTTGCATCGGCTGATAATAGTTATGTATATGACTAATGAATAGATTATAAGTATTATCCAAAGTAATAGAGTTCAGTTTCAATTGATTGGTGGAAGTGCGGCACTCACGCTCAAAAACAGACCAGTCCACCCGAGAGGTGGAGAAGGAAGATCTACAGGGGAACGATATCGATGACATATCGTCGATGTTGATAAAGATAGGAAAATGATCGCTACCGAATTTATATTCATGGATCGACCAGAAACATCGGCTGGCCAGAGGGGCGGAGGAAAGAGTAAGGTCAATAGCGGAGAAAGAGGACATATCCCGCGAGGACCAGGTGGGAGGACCGGAGTTGAAGCACACAAGTCCGGAGGCTGCAATAGCCTCCTCTATTCTTTGTCCTTCACGATTGGGACAGATGACACCAAAGTCCCACAAAGGACTTCTATTATTAAAGTCACCGCCTAGGAGAATAGAATTATATTTCTCGCAGATGGAGAGGAACTCGGTCCATGCGTTACTAGAGGAAGAGGAGTGGGCTCCGGGAGGTTTGTATATTGCGCCAATATGTATATATGAATTTTTGCCAATCCAAATTTTAGCTAAAATATGTTCAATGGCAAAAGGCCCTGCTATTTTATAACTATTCTAGCTAGTGAATCATTATGAATGATTGTGTATTTGAATTTTTTACCGATGAGTAACGGCTACATCTCCGCCTTGTCTGTTACGGTCAAAAAAAGAGAGGACGTTATAGAAGAAGGAGAGGTGAGTATTGCATCGATATGTGTCTCACAGTATAGCAACATGGATTTGGAATTCGTCCAGGATGTAATAAAGGTCATCCGCCTCACTAAGGAGCGGCAATTCCATTGGACTATGTTAATTTTTGTTTTGTTATTGTTAATATGCATGATTAAAGGGGAACGTAAGGGTTGAGAGCCCGTCTTAAAAGGTCGTTAGCGATTTCGATTAGTATATCATGGAGGAGAACTGAATGCTTATTTGAGTTTTCTTGTGCCCATAATTTGACTATATTGTTATGTAGCGGGGAGACTATGGGTAAGTCTGCATTTTTTTCTATAGCCACGATTGAAGAAGATCTTTGAGTATAAGAGGGTAGGCGAAAAGGGGATGGAGAAGGAAGGAAGGAGAAAGAAGAGCGGGAGCTACTGTCTACGGGGGAAGAGGTGTATGAAGAAGAAGAGGGTCACGAAGGCCAAGGAGAGCGACTTTTAGCGGGGAACAAAGTAGAAGAATTGTCGAGTTCTTCTGCAGAGCTATTTATGCTTTTCAGATTATTACTTATTTTTGTTTTGAGTCTTGTAAAATTACTATTTGACTTGGTTAAAGCAGTTTTGTGTTTCGTCCGTGGGTCAAAATTGGTTGATAGAGGAAAGAACTCTCAAAAGGATGGCAGAGAAACACCCGCGGGCAGACGCGACCATCCATCAGAAGGAATGACATCCCCATTCAGAAGCTTCTCAGCCTTCCGCGAAAACAGGTCGTAAAAAGCCATTTAATATTTTTCTGGTGAAGGAAAACAGGACAGTCAGGGCTGGAGGCCTCATGCATTGCATCTATATTTGGAATTTTTGCTCTTATGCAATTAATGCATCTGTGATTTTTCTTGCAAGTTGCCACGTCATGGTCGGGCTTGTCAGACCCGCACCTCACACAGGTGAAGGGGGGTGGAGGGGCGATTCGCTGAAGCCTTGTAAATCTTAGCCAAGTGGCCAAATATTTGGCAGAACTAACATCGCCTGACTCTCTGAATAAAGGACTCCAAGTAAATTCTTTTCCCCGTGTAAATAAGCGAGGAGGAAACATCGGTAGATCTGAATTTTGCTATATAAGAATTTGTGTTAAGTGACGTAAGCAATGTGACGAATTTGCGTTAAGTGACGTTATTAATTCCGTCACTATTATTATTGCTAGAGTCTAAATCGACAAGGACTACGTCGGTTCTAGTCACTCTTCGTTTAAGGGTCAATTTCACCATCTTCAGTTAAGTTAACCGATGGTTAAAATCAGCAGGGTGGCAACAGAAAATAGAGGTGAATGAAAACCAAGCATTCTTATCATTTCAGTTGCGACCCTGCCGTCAGTTAATCTAACCAAAGGTGGTGAAATTAGCCCTAAGACGAAGGATTTCAAACGGGGGAATCCAAAATGCGCCCCACTCCGGAAGAGGACGAATGAATTGCCTCCTCCTTAGAATCATCATCATCGATACCTCTAATTATGAATTGCTTAATTACCTTGAAATTAGGAACAAAGGCCAGCCAAGGCTTTCTTCCGAACAAACCTGTTCCTCTTGTGGTTGAAGTCCTTAGTAAACTTATTGGCGGGCTGCCAATCAGGAAAGGTCGCGCAGAATTTATCTCTTCCCAAGGAACGAAGATCAAAGGCCGATGAGAAGCTCTTAACACGTCCCACAATCCGTTTGCCGAACGCAAACTGACTCCGATACGAGGAGTAGAAAAAGATGAATTACCGTTAGTGTATTTAGTATATTTTCTGCAATTGAAGTGTTATTTAATGTCATGTCCAAATTCTGCGCCAAGGTACAGAGGAAGATGGGGTTATTATTATGGTCGTCGTTCTCTAAGGTCGGAACAAATTAGATTTTTTCTAAGTGAATTATATAGGGAGACTTCGACTTCGGCTCGTACTGTTACAAATACGCGAGTCATGTTTATTCAAGAGAGGACGTTTCTGTGAATGGAGAGGGGGAGAGGAGAGAAGAGAGCCCATCAACTGCTCTTCTCTTGTTTATTTTCCTATTTTCTGGAGCAAAGGATTTTGTGAGATCGGACTTGAACATCTTAGCGGAACCAAGGCGAGGTGCGCTACGTTCCGCGTCCTTCTCGGTACAATAATCCATATCATCATTAACGATCATGCGAGACATGAGAGTAATGTAGTGTTACTTGCGTGCAATGGTGCCGAATCGTAAATCGTGATCAATTCGAACCGTAGACGTCAGCTACGCGTCGCAATGGAGGATGTCTCCGTACAGTAATAGTGATCCGCTCAATTCTGCTTCTTATGGCGTGTCCGTTCAAATTCATAGGTCGGAGTAGGCGAGATGTTATATCATACATATCAAATGGCGTCGTCATCCAGCCAGAATCGCCTGTGGTCGGCTCTAAATTCCACGCTATGGCACGTCGGAAGGCTGATAATTATTGAGGTTTCCAAATGACATAGCTGGATGCTCAACTCAATGGATCGTACATCATCGGAGTTCAAAGATCGCAATCGGAGTATAGAAATATAGAAATTTAGAAAACGTTACTGATTGACTGATACATGTACACTCTGCCACTGCTCAGAACAGACTCTGATAGCACACCTTATTATTTACACCATGGGTGAAAGTACATCAAGACAGCAATCTTGAGCGTCCTTTTTTGGCGTTTATTAGCACTGCATATTACCTATAACCACTAGTCCCAAGTGGCTTTTGTAGTATTTTAAATAAATAAATTAATATATATATATATATATATATATATATATATATATATATATAAATACATATATATACGGAGAATGATCCAAAATAATAATGCCTAGCTGACTCAATTGTCGCACAATAGTCACGGAATGAGCAAACGCATTGTCGTGAAGCAGAAACCAATTTGCAGTAAAACTGTGGCCGTAACGCTTCTACCATATGCATTTCGAAGCATTGTCGGCTTAATGTTCATATTAGAAACATTTGTTATTATGGTCTATCTCTTTTAGTTTAACAATAAAAGATAAAAGGGGGCTACTTTTAGTGAAACACCCTATATATATACAGTGTGTCCGGTGTCAATCGCATCACCCGTTGTGTGCAGGTAGAGCAGGCAAAACTGAGTAAAAAAGTTCTGTACCATTTTTTTCGATAACGCTTAATAAAAGAGTTATTATTGAGTGAAGTCTGGCAATTCAACGCCGACTTTTAGCTGGACGCAAGTCAATGAGCCACGCGCCTAGCATGTGTGCGTGGACGCTCAGCTGCTTACAGCGTCTCACTGACGCTATATATATATTCGTATAATTAAAAAAAAACTTTTTAAGCTTAAATTTTAAGTATTTAATAATATTGGATTAATATTGTAAAAAAATAAAAAGTTTTTAACAAGTTGTTGCGCTGCAAAAAAATCTAAAAAATGTACGCATTTTTCGAGAGTTCAAACGAGTATGCCCTCTTAAGTTATAATTCAGATCAAATTTGCAAAAAGATTAATTCCAAATATTATATGTTACACTGTTCTTTTGTGTTTAATTTTTCAGTTGTATAATAATTTTAATTATGCACTTTCCAAGTTCAATATTATTTAATTTAATTCAGTATTATTTTCAAATATTTATGATCTTCGTATTGCAAATAATAATAACAAATAAATTTAAACTACAAAGCATGCATAAAATAAAATATATTCCCAAAAAAAGATAAATTTGTAAGCAAAACTAAAATAAATGTCAATAATTAGAATTCAGATGTTGATAAGTAACCCTGAATGGTACCTATCTATCATATTATTTGTGCTCAGAAATAGAACAAAATTTCAGAATCCATATACTAGACATAAAAATTAAGCAGTATAATAATTTTAGCATTAACAATTTTTCCATTTAAAATTTCATATTATAAAGCAAAACTAGTTACAAGAAAAATTTTCTTGTCCAGTAGTATATTATAATACATTGGGGATAAAATATTCAGTAATAGTCTGTAGCACTCTAATATACTGTATTATAGTGCTGCAAAACATAGCTATTTTTATGATATTCAACTTTCTGATACAATATCAATAGACCATTCATTAATATCCGAACATGAAAAACATTAGTTAACATTAATATAAAATATAAGAGCACTTTATATTACAGTTTTTATATCCATAATTACAGGAATGGAACCATAGGATATTCCACTGAAAATTCATTTAATAAAGTCTTTTTCCATTTTAAACAAGTGTGTATTTATAAAATAGTATCACATGCAATAATAGTCAATATTTTCGATTATTTTTAATATATTCTCTTAGGTAGATGAGTTAATTAATAAATTAAATTAAATTAGAATAGAATAAATTGTAGCTGATGTGCTTTTTTCTAGCAAACTCTTATTATTTGTGATATTTCAGAATGAAAAACCTGATAACTCTGGAAAAATTAGAAAAACTCCAATATTTCTATGATAAAACATCATATTGGTGCCATCTCTTTTACTTTGTAGACAGTATAGTATGTGTGACAATATTTGAATACAAATTTCTCTCAAACATTTGTAATAGCTCAAAAAGCTGTGTAGCAAGAACTTTCAATACTTAATTAAATTATATGAATCGCTATACAGATGTATTAAAAAACAATGTTTTATGCAAAATATCTAATTGGGATAATCAGCTTTTATAGAAATATTTTCTTTTCTTTCAGTCTTTTAATGCTTTAAAAACCGCACATGCTATGTATTTACATTTATATCATAGTTAACATTTTGCATGATATATCATTACTGATACATTTTTCGATAACAAGATGTTAACAGTATAGTTAGCACTCTAAAAATAGTACTTTCTTCATACTTAAAGTTTCGATTGGTATATATATTTCACTATTTTACATTATATATGTTTATCTCTTTTTCTAATTTGCTTATAATTAGAATATGAATTATATAAATTAATATATCATTGTGTTCCATCATTATATATGAATTCTTTGATATTGTCATATATTTTGGAATTATGACAAAATATCTCTCAATAAGTATAATATAATTTGAAAAAATTATTCTTACTATAAATTATCAGGTTTATTCTCTGTGAAGTTCTAGGAAATGACGTAATGTAATAGGTAATTCTTTACTGCAGATTCCATATTTACAAACAGCCTGCGCGGCCTGACATTGAAGACTAGTATAATTAAGGAGATTCACGTTATTTTGTGGATTAGAGGATATCAGTCGTAATGGTGTATCTCCCGTTCTATTTGGCGTATCTAAGTGTGCGCCATAATCCAACAACAATTTTATTAGCTGTTTTAAACAAATTCTTAATGTGAGCCTTAATGTTTAACTTGTAAAACTCTAGAAAATATATAAAATATACTTACAGCATTGTGGAAGTTGTACGCATTGCTTGCTATATGTAAAGGGGTCGACCGAAATGTATTTCTAGCATCGACATATGCTCCACAATCTAAGAGCAACTTAACAACATCCAAACGTGGAAAAATCGTCTGGAAATATTCATCAAAATATTGCGTATATATTTCATTTATTATTTAATGATGTAATCGAATTTTCGGCTAATAAAATATATTTGCGAAGCTGTAGTTTTTACGATTGAGAATAAAGAACTTTTTAGGTATTAAATTTTAAAGATGCAAATAGAATTTTACTTTATTCTTCATTTAATTGTAAGAAAAATTATCAAATTTTAAGTTTATAAATATAATAGAGAAGTTGCTTTTATACTTATTTATAAAAATAATTAATATTGAAAATAAAAAAAATTCCAAAAAGATGATCTACTGTAAAGTTTTCAATCTTTTGACACACATGAGCAAAAGTTCATACTTACATGTATATCATCGGCAGAAGTAAAGTAACTAGAGTTGATTGTATTTGTACTAGAAACACAAAGATGAAGAAGCGTATCCTCTATATAAACAGATCTGGGGTTTTGTTTCACTAAACCATGGACTATCTGGTGCATTAAAGCTTTCTGCTCATCAGATTTTGCTTTCTCTACTAAAAGGTAAATAAGATGCGTCACGCATTTCAGAATACGTTCATAATTGTCTTTCTGTCTCTTATGAACAGGGCGTTTCTATAATATAACAGTATAGTATAATTAACATATGCATCCAACAATATATCTCAACAGCATATGTTATTACTTATAAATTGTATAATATGCGCAAATTATATATACTTCCAATAATTCTCTAGCTTCCGTCAGCTGGCTAGAGAGTAATTTAAATATCGCTACTACATCACAAAATTTCGGTTCTTGTCTTTCTCGATTACGATCTATTACTTCCAATGTTTTTTCATTTAGATCCACCATAAGCCTTACAAGAGCTTGTGCAGTGAAGCAGGTATCTGCATATAAAATCTAAAAGACATCGATAGAATTTAATTTATTTTTCACATACAAATAAAAAAATTATATATGTATACATCACACATTTATATATATTTTACATACTGAATCTTTTTCAATTCTAATTTCTAACACTCGATGCCACAAATCTATACATTGTTGATATCTAAAAAGAAGGAATATATGTTATTATATGCTATTATATGTTATTATATATGCAATTAAGTCTTTTTCAGAAAAACTGGACGAATAATTAAATACCTTAAAGAGTCTGCATACGATGCACCTCTAAACATCAGTCGAAAGAGAGTATCTTTGTGATGTGGACCTAATATCCTTTCACATATCAATAAACTTTGTATTCTTATTGCATCTAAATCAAACGAAATGGCGTTTAACTCTTCCAAGGTTGAAAATTCCACGGCATTTCTATAAGTTTCGCGTTTTGGTAATACAGGTTTTTTTGGCAAAGGCACTCCATCATTCGAGTTGACTATTCTGAGGACTATCGCGGCCCTCCAATATTGTAACGCCATATGCGTATCGCTATGATCATCGAAGAACGTGGATCCCATTAGTTCGTTTGCATCTGCTAATCTTTCCGCGGAATATGATACGTTTTCCACTAAATCATGAATGCCATACATTGTTAATTGTAATCAATATAAACCTATATCTTTTATCTTTTATCATCGGAAAGAAACACTAACTTTACAATATTATATTGACTCAACTTCTTACCTAAGTATTCGAATATCTGAATAGCTCCTTTAAGACAAGCAGTTTGAAGAGCATCATCATTATATCGAGATCTGATATGAGGGTCTGCATTATGTTCTAAGAGCAGTTTAGTAGTTCGAAATCTGTGTTCCTGAATGGCGTAATGCAAGGCAGTTTTGTTCTGAATATCCGTGGCATTCACATCCGCGCCGTGTTCCAAAAGAAAAGTGCACAACTCCATACTTTGTATAGAATTTATCAAACATGTTCCGCCATTGTAATTTGCTTTTAGTATATCGGCGCCATTTTCCACTAAATACGAAACAATGTCTGAAAAATATTTATGATTTACATTCAAGACCATTCTTGTTAATTCAGATAACTTGCACCTATAGACAAAACAACCATTAAATCTAAAGATTAAGTGTACTTATTTGCATATTTTTTTGTCTGATCTCATTTGATTATGATTTTATTTTATTTGTATGAACTACCTATCATGTAAAATTAGCAATGTGCGATTTATATTGTTAAAAAAACTGCGCTGAAGATGGCCTGAAGAAAGGGACTGAAACATATGTTTTATACTTTATATTATACATATTCTAATAAATTATAGTTGCGCTCCAATTACTGCATGTGGCTTATATTGCCCTTTTACTTGATTAATTTTTGTTACTAAAGATTAAAATAAATTTAAAGAAAGAGAAAAAGAAAAAAAAATCTTATTAATTAAAAATTAATTATTGTACCGCGATATCGAAACGAATAAGGCACTTCTCACCTAGATAAATACTTTGTGCTAAATGCATGTGAAAGCAAAAACAAGGATCAATAAACGATTCGTTTCGCTGAAAATTAAATACGTGATCTATACACATTTTTATAACATTGAATGATAAATATTAAACATTAAATCTTACATTTTGTTTAAACTTCTTATATATTTTTTGTGAGCTTTCTCTCTCTTTCATATATTATTTTATTCCGAATTCAAAAAAGAAGTACAAGCAAAACAAGATGTATTGACAACTAAACATTATAAAGAATAAATGATAACGCAATTAAATCTTAGCACATTTAGATTTGACCTAGATCTGTATATTATTTTAGATTATATTTAGATTATATTTTTGTTTCAATTTGATAAACATTCATTCAATTCTGAAATATTCAATTATTTTTTACAATATTTTAATTGAAAAATTATATATAAAAAAAATTATATTATTGCACTGTTTTTATCTAATATCACCTTTTTTCAATACACATCTTTCTGCTATTACTTTCTGCTATAACATACTTTTATCTTTTTAATATGAAATATAATCGAATTATTTACAAGAACTTAATTCAAATAATGATACAAAAAAGTATATAATGTTTCTTGAAAGAAATGTGATATATTATATAATTAATATATAATTTTTTACCCATATGTGTCATGAAGCATGCAGATCTAACAGGAGTGGATCCAGAATCAGAGACTGCATTCACATCAGCTCCATGGGATATAAGGCATTTTATAACTTCCAAATTCCCAGATACCGCAGCGCACCATAATGGCGTGACACAGTGAACTGATCCATCGTCGGGTACTTCATACTTTCCTCTTTGTTCGATGTCGGCGTCGCATTTCTTTAAAAGATATTCGACAATCTCCACATGTCCCCTCTTGCAAGCAATAAACAATGGAGCACAGCCATCTTTCATGTGAGATACAATTATTTTTCGTTCTTCTCTCTTGTATTTCTCTAAACGATTTCTCACAGCATAAGTCAATTGCGCTCCTGGTGCCAGATATTTACATTCGTCCATAAGCTCGAAGAATAATCGATCCATGGAAAAGTTCCAACGATCACTATTACTGAACCACATTGCCCACTTTCCGAAACGATTCAGACGTGATGCTCCTTCCGATTCATAAAATTGAAAAAAATTTCATTTCTAGAAATATATATTTATAAAAATTCTCTTTAATACACTGTGGAAGCAACCAGAACAATTGAGCAGAAGAATGTTTATTATAAAATAAAATATTATAATGGACCATCACTATAATTGTAATACCCATGGAGTTGAATGTTTTCTTAAAGCTTACGCATATATATGTCTCGAAAAAGATCGATGCGCGGCTGTTGACTTTATTTTTTCTATATATTTTGTATCAAGATGTTATCTTGAAAGAACAAGAGATTGTGTATTTACTTATTTTATATATATATATATATATGCATATGTATGTATAAATACACAATCTCTTCTTTCAAGATAGCATCTTGATACAAAATATATGGAAAAAATAAAGTCAACAGCCGAGCATCGATCTTTTTCGAGACATATATATGCGTAAATTTTAAGAAAACATTCAACTCCATGGATATTACAATTATAGTGATGGTCCATTATGATAATATTTTGTTATTTTATAATAAACATTCTTCTGCTCAATTATTCTGGTTGCTTCCACAGTGTATTAAAGAGAATTTTTATAAATATATATTTCTAGAAATGAATTTTTTTCAGTGTGTGTGTGTGTGTGTAATACATTTTCATACATCATAAGATACTTTTGTTACTCACTCTCGAATTTTGTCAATCTTTTTCTTAATATCACACGCAAAAATGTATCTATTATTTAAAGCAGTAACATTGAAACAAATGCTTGACTGAAGTTGTGATATCTATTCCATGGATTGTATAGAGATTATATATTATTATTTTCCATGGATACTTAGTTAAATAATACATTTTTGAATATACTATTAATATTATCAAGAAAAAGATTGCTGACATAAAATTCGAAAGCGAGTATCAAAATATCTTACGTATATAAATATTTAATAAATATTTGATAGCACACACACACACACACACACACACACACACACACACACACACACACACACACACACACATGCATACATACATACAATCTTTTGTTCTTTCAAGGCAGCTTCTCGATGCAAAATATACAGAAAAAATAAAATCAGCCGTCCATCGATTTTTTTTCGAGACATATATCCATAAGATTTAAGAAAACATTAAAAAATAAAAAAGATATGCTACAACACTTGTAAATACCAGACATCTAATACACATGTATATGATTAGTAATAATCACTATGCATTCCTATTAGTGTATATTGTGTGTATGTATATACAAGCATGTAGCGAATGAATATAATATAACCTTCAAAGCTATATATCAAATCGAGATATAATAGGTTTGCGCGGAATTCAACTTTTAATACAAAACGACAAGCGATACAATCCCAGAACTTACTCGTGACATGAATAATCATTTGCAAATGTGAATGAGAGCGATATCACGGTATTTATCAATCCATGAAGCGATACATTATAAGGGCACGTTTGGAAAATCTCCATGAGTTATATACATAGGCCTAGTTTATACCGATAAACTTTAATATGATTAAGTATACACTGACCAATCATAGTCATTCTTCTAAAGAATAGAATGATTGTGATTGGTCGATATGGTATTTAATACGTATTAAAGTATATCGGTGTAAACTAGGCCATAGAGCTTATACTAAAGGTGCCTTTAATAAATGGCAGTATCGAGCATCAAACATCGAGCGTCTACGCTGCGCAGAAGATCATTGCGCAGGATTTCAAAAAGATAGGTTCCAGTTTCTTGCTGTTTTGTGTGACTAATAACATGGTGAGTTGAACGCTTTTATTCTCTCTATACTTCAGTTAGTGAGAAAAAGATTGCTCTCTACTTTTAGGGCAACCTGCTTCCACCGGCTATACCCCAGGGACGCCGAGAGCTAGGTGTAACGTCCCGCCAATTTTAAAAACTATATTTTAGCTAGTAATTAAGTACCTCTTTTTCCCTGCAAAATACCTATAGAATAATTATGTAATCCATTTGCTTTTATTTTAATTGTTAACTAATTTCATTAATCGCTTATCATTCTAGTTCCATATGGTTATTTAGCCTAAAAACCGAATATATTTTAATCCTTTTAGTAATAATAATCGATGGCGCAAGGAATTGAGAATTCCTTAGATCGACGAATCAGGCAGCATTATTTAGAAAAGGCTAGTTGTACAGCAGTGACTTTCTAGAACTAACCTGCTGATTGCTTTAAGAACGGACTTGCGAGCGAGTTTCACACTCGATAATATCGATACTAATATCTAACTTTTAAGATTTTAATATTTAATCATACAGACAAATATATATATAATAATTACTCACTCTTAAATTGAGGAGTAAATGCGCCGTACTTTATGGAATCATAAAACGTATATAATAATAATTTGTTGACTATGATTTGTTGAATATTTATAATTATTTTATCCAAAACATCACATATAAAACTTTCAATACTATATTCAATAAAATGATACTTTATAAATAACTAAAATTATATTAATTAAAATAGGTTATTACATAATGCGCGAATGCTTCCATAAAGAAATGATTTTAATAAAATTAATATGCTTTATTGTAGTATCGATCAAGCGACCCTAAATATAAATTTAAGAGGCTTATATTCTATAGAATTATAAATTATATACATTACATATAATACATATAAGTTATCTAAAATATCTATATTTTTTAAACTATAGAATGCCATAACTTTATATAAATTGCCAACTTATTATCAGAACTGAAATAAATAGCACAAATGATTCCATAAATTAATAAGCATAAATATTAACCATATTATTAAGGATTTTATATTATAAAATATTAATTAAGCCGAGGAGAATGCGGATAAGAAGCCTCATGCCAGTGAAACCTGATATTGCGAGCGATAAATCGAATGGACTCGCGACGGCTACGACCACGAGCGCCGAAACTTAATAGGCAGATAAACATATCGATCGGCAATTCTCAGAAGAATTGTTGTTAAAAATCTTTCTTCTCGGAAGTCCTCCACTGAATCATTCTAAGAACCTTCCAGAGCGCAACGCGTGATCTGCACACGGCCCGAAGACCCTTTGTTTCGACAGTATATAAGCCGGCGATTTCGAACCTTCGGGGCATTCAATTAAGAAGTCTCCAACCATTCAGATCGTTCACTCTTGCATTCAATTAAGAAGTCTTCAACCATTCAGATCATTCATTCTTACATCCAATTGAAAAAGTCTTCAAGCATTTATTCTTAGTTAATATTATTCATTACTAATTCATTACTATTTCGTACAAGTATTCGCTCCGTATTATTCGTTCATTGTTCGCGTACTATTCACTATACCATTTCGATTAATATATTAATTGTTATTACTGTCGATTCAGTGTTAAGTTGTGTAAAACTAAGGAAATAATAAAAAACTGTGCATACGTCTGTGTACTTCTATCCGGCCTACTTCATCCACGACTGAGGTCTTAAAGGACGAGAGAAGGGCCTAACAGAGTACGACCAGAACTTGAACAGAAGGAAGGATTTTCCTGCCACATCACGGTAAGTACTTACAATTACTATAAATCCCCATTTTTCCATAAATATTAGAAACTTTATTTGAATTGACTGACAACTCCTAATATCATTTAATTACCTTTTCATCCTCTAAATAATAAGAAATCCCCTGTCAAGCATTAGCAAGTGGCTGACAGTTTCCAGTCAGTCAACTGTAATCTATTATCCTACTATTATTTAAAACACACCCATAATATTAATACTAAGTAAGATTTATAAATTCCACGCAAAATATACATTACTGTTGTCATTTGAACCTGACTTAATCTTGCAACATTTTGCTCTTTTTCCCGAAAATCCATCGTTGCCGAACGCTTATGGTGCCCCTGGCGACTCCCTCCCTTTTTCCTAAATTTTGACCTCGTTGCCGAGCGCTTATGGTGCCCCTGGCAACTCCCTCCTTTCTTCCTAAATTCTGAATATAATCCTTAAACCTCGTTGCCGAGCGCTTACGGTGCCCTGGCGACCTACCCTTTCTTTTTGAATTCTTTATATAACCCTTAAACCTAGTTGCCGAGCGCTGATCGAGATGCCCTGACGGCGTTTCCTATCAATTTGAAAACCTCCCACAAGAAATGACAACAGGAGATTAAATTGAAATCAAATTTATTATCTAATTTTCTGAACACAACCCAATCCTTGAACCTAGTTGCCGAGCGCTAATTACGGTGCCCTGGCGACATTACACATTCTCCCTAAAATTCCATCGTTGCCGAGCGCTTATTACGGTGCCCTGGCGACATTCGACCTCTTTCTAAACCTTCTCTTTCTATCAGAAATTTAGAGTCATAATATAATCAAGTATTGATATTAAATAAAAGACCTTATTCTTTAGACAATTCTCATAATAAATTAATTCGATCTAACTAACTCTCTATTATTTAGTGTCCACAATTTGTTAACTACCCTTAATTTCTATTATAATGTTCCTTTTCAAATTTCAATTCTCTAACTCTTACGGTTTCTAATTAATATATATATATATCTTAAGTAACAAGCCCCTTGCATATGGTGAACCCGCAATACAGCGGACGCCATAAAACGCAACCATAATCGATATCTTTCTTTTATTATAACATTAAAATTCTATTCTTTAAACCTGATTAACCTTCGAATTATATATACCTAATTGCGTCCATATCCCTAAAATATTTAGTGAAACTTCCTAGTAACCAACTAGTTCCGCGCTACATCATTCCCCTAGATCCACTAGATTAGTCCTAGCTCTCGGCGTCCCTGGGGTATAGCCGGTGAAAGCAGGTTGCCCTATAAAAGTAGAGAGTGTTACGTCTCAGCGACGCTCTTTCTCTCTCTATACCTCAGTTAGTGAGAAAAAGATTGCTCTCTACTTTTATAGGGCAACCTGCTTCCACCGGCTATACCCCAGGGACGCCGAGAGCTAGGACTAATCTAGTGGATCTAGGGGAATGATGTAGGCGCGGAACTATTTGGTTACTAGGAAGTTTCACTAGGTATTTTAGGGATATGGACGCAACTAGGTATACGTAATTCGAAGGTTAATCAGGTTTAAAGAATAGACCTTTAATATTATAATAAAAGAAAGATATCGATTATGGTTGCGTTTTAGCGGCAAGTCCGCTTGTATTGCGGGTTCACCATATGCAAGGGGCTTGTTACTTAAGATATATATATATATATTAATTAGAAACCGTAAGAGTTAGAGAATTAAGATTTGAAAAGGAACATTATGATAGAAATTAAGGATAGTTAACAAATTGTGGACACTAAATAATAGAGAGTTAGTTAGATCGAATTAATTTATTATGAGAATTGTCTAAAGGATAAGGTCTTTTATTTAATATCAATACTTGATTATATTATGACTCTAAATTTCTGATAGAAAGGGAAGGTTTAGAAAAGAGGTCGAATGTCGCCAGGGCACCGTAATTAGCGCTCGGCAACTAGGTTTAAGGGTTATATAAAGAATTCAAGAAGAAAGGAGGAAGTCGCCAGGGGCACCATAAGCGCTCGGCAACGAGGTCAAAATTTAGGAAAAAGGGAGTCGCCAGGGGCACCATAAGCGCTCGGCAACGAGGTTTAAGGATTATATTCAGAATTTAGGAAGAAAGGAGGAAGTCGCCAGGGGCACCATAAGCGCTCGGCAACGATGGATTTTCGGGAAAAAGAGCAAAGTGTTGCAAGATTAAGTCAGGTTCAAATGACAACAGTAGTATATATTTTGCATGGAATTTATAAATCTTACTTAGTATTGATATTAGGGTGTGTTTTAAATAACAGTAGGATAATAGATTAAAGTTGACTGACTGGAAACTGTCAGCCACATGCTAATGCTTGACAGAGGATTTCTTATTATTTAGAGGATGAAAAGATAATTAATTGATATTAGGGGTTATCAGTTAATTCAAATAAGGTTTCTAATATTTATGGAAAGATGGGATTTATAGTAATTGTAAGTACTTACCGTGATGTGGCAGAAAAATCTTTTCTTCTGTTCAAGTTCTGGTCGTACCTTGTTAAGCCCTTCTCTCGTCCTTTAAGACCTCGGTCGTGGATGAAGTAGGCCGGATAAAAGTACACAGATGTATGCACAAAGTTTTTTATTATTTCTTTAATTTTACACAACTTAACACTGAATCGACAATTATATTAATCGAAATGGAATAATGAATAGTACGTGAACAATGAACGAATAATACGGAGCGAATACTTGTACGAAATAGTAAGGAATTAATAATGAATAATGTTAGCTAAGAATAAATGATTCGAATGCTTGAAGAGCTCTGAATTGACTGCAATGAACGTAATGCTGAATGATCTGAATGATCGAACTGACTGCTCCGATTTTACTGCCCCGATTTGACTGCTCCGAAGGTTCGAAATCGCCGGCTTATATACTGTCGAAACAAAGGGTCTTCGGGCCGTGCGCAGCACACGCGTCGCGCTCTGGAAGATTCTTAGAATGATTCAGTGAAGGACTTCTGAGAAGAAAGATTTTTAACAACAATTCTTCTGAGAATTGTCGATCGATATGTTTATCTGACTATTGAGTTTCGGCGCTCGTGGTCGTAGCCGTCGCATGTCCGTTCGACTTATCGCTCGCAATATCAGGTTTCACTAACATGAGGCCTCTTATGCGCATTCTCTTCTTAAGCTTAGTTAATATTTTATAATATAAAATCCTTAATAATATGGTTAATATTTATGCTTATTAATTTATGGAATCATTTGTTCTATTTATTTCAGTTCTGATAATAAGTTGGCAATTTAAATAAAGTTATGGCATTCTATAGTTTATTAAAAATATAGATATTTTAGATAACTTATATGTATTATATGTAATATATATATAATTTATGATTCCATAGAATATAAGCCTCTTAAATTTATATTTATGGTCGCTTGATCGATACTACAATAAAGCATATTAATTTTATTAAAATCATTTCTTTATGGAAGCATTCACGCATTATATAATAACTTGTTTTAATTAATATGATTTTAATTATTTATAAAGTATAATTGTATTGGATATAGTATTGAAAGTTTTATATGTGATGTTTTGGATAAAATAATTATAAATATTCAACAAATTATAGTCAACAAATTATTATTATATACGTTTTATGATTCCATAAAGTACGGCGCATTTATTCCTCAATTTAAGAGTGAGTAATTATTATATATATTTGTCTGTATGATTAAGTATTAAAATCTTAAAAGTTAGATATTAGTATCGATATTATCGAGTATGAAACTCGCTCGCAAGTTCGTTCTTAAAGTAATCAGCAGGTTAGTTCTAGAAAGTCACTACTGTACAACTAGCTAGTTCTAAATAATGCTTCCTGATTCGTCAATCCAAGGAATTCTCAATTCCTTGCGCCATCGATTATTATTACTAAAAGGATTAAAATATATTCAGGTTTTAGGCTAAATAACCATATGGAACTAAAATAATAAGCGATTAATGAAATTAGTTAACAATTAAAATAAAAGCAAATGGATTACGTAATTATTCTATAGGTATTTTGTAGGGATAAAAGCGGTACTTAATTACTAGCTAAAATATAGTTTTTAAAATTGGCAGGACGTTACAGAGCAATCTTTTTCTCACTAACTGAGGTATAGAGAGAGAAAGAGCGTCGTGAGACGTAACATTAAATTTTGGTGGCAACGGTGGGATTGCCAAAAGATCTAACAAGGATCTTCCCGAGAGAAAAAGATTTCGGAATTAATCCTTTTCTTCTAAAAAAAGAAGAAAATAATTTATATACAAATATATATATTTTTTAATTTAAAGACCAATGTTTATATAACTTGAAATTCACCTAAGGTTCGTCGCTGTACAGCGAGGCATAGTATTGTCGCTGACGAAGAGTGTGGCAACAAGTACTATCACTGCCAAAAAAGTGTAGCAACAAACAATTGTCGCTGACGAGGAGTGTGGCAACAGTTGTAATTGTCGCTGCCGGAAAACGCGGCAACGAATTGTGTTGAATTTCTGACATATTTCAATCTTTGTATAGATTTTGCCCAAAAAGGGTGGACATCGAGTTCAAATTAAAAGGATTAAATTCCAGATTAAAGAAGCACTTCTTTCTTCCCAAGACCCTCTTCCTCATCTTACGAAATTGCAAAACTTAATTAACAATTCAGATAACTCTAAACCCGACGATAATTTAGACAAATTTAAATCTGATGGTAATTTAGATAAATCTAATTCCGACAATAATTCAGATAAATCTAAGCTTAACGAGACTAAAAATACGAACTATAAGCTAATACCAATTGAATTTGAATATAAACATCCTGATTATAAAACAATCGAACAAACAGATCCTCGTCGGAAAATCTATAAAATTTATGAATTATTTGGTCCAAAATAAATAAATTTAACAACGTAAGAAAAAATCTAAACCTTGAATCATATTCTTTGAATCAAAACATATACATACATCCATTATAGTAACCTAAATAATTAATCATGCCTAATACACGATCCCAATGTTCTAACACTCCTTCTGATACTAACGAAATTTTAACACAATCAGATTTAGAAATCCTCAATCAAAAATTAAATGAAAAAGAAAAGATGCTTAAAGAACATGCCAAAATGTTACAAATAAAACAGAATGAATTGAAAAACTTACAACGCGAAATCGAACAAAGTAGAAATGCTAATTCCGATAACAATCAACACAAGTCAATAATAAAAAATCTAAATGAACAAATCTCTGCTTTAGTTTCATTGCCTGAACAAATGGAACAATTAAATCAACATATTAACGACAATCAATTTTCTAATCCACCTCACAATCAACAACCAAATTATAATTCCGATTACTATTCCGCTCAAAATTTTCCTCGCAGGTCTAGCCCTGCAGATACAGCCTCCCCGATTCGCCTTAAAGATGTAGTTGATTCTATTCCTAAATATGATGGACACAAAATTTCTGTTTTTTATTTCAGCAAAATGTGTGAACGAGCCCTCGCATTAATTCCTGGTTATCATGAATATCATTTAGTACAATTAATAATTAACAAATTACAGGGACATGCTTATGCTGCTATAGAAGGTACGGAATATCATACTGTTTTCGAACTAACAAGAAAATTAAAAAAATTTTTGGCCCTAACAAATTCGTAGACCAATATCGCGGAGAATTAGCAAATATTTATATGAAACCTAACAAAAATATATTTGATTATATAGAAAGAGTAAAGGAATTACGCGCAGCTATAATTGATGGGTCAACTAATGCCGGTGGATATATCGACGAAATTACAAAAGATAGTATTGAGCGTAGCGTAACTACAAGTTTTATTAACGGTCTCCCTTCCGATCTTTTAATCAGAGTTAAATTAAAAGGATCTTATACATTCGACGGAGCTCTAGAATCGGCAATACAACTTTCAAAAACTTTAGAAGCAGAAAACGCGCGTAAACGGACCGTACCGCTTTCTAAACCTAACTTTTCCCCTCGTGCTGATTTCTTAAATAAATCGGGCCCTCCCCAAACAAGTAATTTACCGCAATATAATGAAACACAACATCCTCGAAATAATACAACTCCTTTTATAAAACCACTCATTCCCGGAATACCTGGACCTAATTATCCTGTCGGAAAAACATGTCGTTATTGCAAAAATCCCGGACATCTTATAGACGAATGTCGCAAACTCGCATATAGGCGATCTACTGAAAATAATCCATCTTCTTCGTATTCCAATAACCATAATAATAATCCGGGAAACGCACAGAGCGTTCCGGTAATAAACGGCGTCCGCCGGAACGACATTCAGACGGGGCGCCCTTCCCTTCCACAACAAGCGCCTGTGACTATGGCATTACCTCAAAACCAAACTCTGATTCCGTCACCCGCATCGAACGAGTAGAAAATAAAATAAAGTCTAGTAGTTTACCCTCTGTTATTCTTTCGTCTCCAGATTTAAATATTAAATGTTCTTTCATGATTGACTCAGGCTCTGGAGTTAATCTCATAAAACAGCGCTTTATTAATGAAAATATAATCTTGGATAAAAATGACACCTTAATTCTTCAAGGCATATCTTCTGAACCGATCTGTACTGTAGGTTCCGTCATCATACATTTACTCAATCTACCTACTTATTTCCATGTAGTTCCCGACACAGTTGGTTTTCCTCAAGATGGTATTTTAGGAAATATGTTTCTAAAAGAACGAATGGCTAGTATAGATTATAAAAATAAATGCTTGCATTACGATAACTCTAGTATTCCTTTTTCAGAAACAATTTATATTCATATTGGTAAACGATCTGTATCTCCATTTTATATCAATATTACTAATCCTGAAAAACAATATGGATATATACCACGTTATACACCAGCCGAAAATGTTTATTTCGGAGAAGCAATCGTCACGAACATTAAAGGCAAAGCTTATTTACCTATTTTTAATACCACTGAATGTGAATACGATATAAAAATTCCTTCTATCGAGTTACTAGACTTTGATCTTGCGGATACGTTTGAAGGATCCACGATCCGGGTATCGTTGAAGCCCGAGGGAATGAAACGACCAACGATCCTCTTATCAAAAACTCAACTCTCGATATTAATAAGGAAAATAATTTTAAATACATCACTGCAACCTTAGGGCATCCAGTGATCAATACAAACTCACTTAATCCTGAAAATAATTATATCGCCACAGCCTTAGGGACGTTAGCGATCTATAATAATCTTAACTCTTCTATTGATAACCCTTTATATTATGAAGGAAATAATAATAATATAGCCCCTGTTAATTTTCTCGACAAGGAAGCCCCCCCTTGCGATCGCGCATCTGCTGTCATGCAGCTTTTGCGATTGGAACATTTGAACTCCGAGGAGTCAGACAATGTTAAATCGTTGATTATTAATCATTCCGATAGATTTCATCTTCCAGACGACAGTCTTGGAGCCACTAATGCTACGCAGCATTCTATACTCACAACCGACGAAATTCCTATCCATACGAAACAATACCGATTTCCCCCTGTCCACAAAGACGAAATTAATAAACAAGTTAATGAATTATTATTCAATGACTTAATCAAATATTCTACTTCTCCCTATAATTCTCCTGTGTGGATAGTGCCAAAGAAACATGATTCTCAAGGTAATAAGCGATGGCGAATGGTCATCGATTATCGCAGCCTTAACGAAAAAACTATAGGAGACTCTTATCCTCTTCCAAATATAACTGATATTCTCGATCAATTAGGATCTGCCAAATATTTTTCTGTCCTCGACTTAGCTTCTGGTTTCCATCAAATTTCTATGGCATCTAAAGACGTTCCAAAAACCGCATTTTCAACTCCATATGGTCATTATCAATTTAAAAGAATGCCATTTGGTTTAAAAAACGCTCCTGCAACCTTTCAACGATTAATGGATAATGTCCTTTCCGGGCTGCAAGGTAACGAATTATTCGTTTATATGGATGATATAGTCATCTATGCTAGATCTTTAAAGGAATATGAAGTTAAATTTAATAAATTAATGGAAAGATTAAGAAAAGCAAATTTAAAACTACAGCCGGATAAATGCGAATTTCTTCGCCATGAAGTAGCCTATCTCGGTCATATAATCGGAGCTGGCGGAGTTAAACCTGATCCTAATAAAATAAAATCAATATCCGAATTTCCTATACCTAAAAATGAGAAAACCATTAAACAATTTTTGGGATTAGCAGGTTATTACAGACGATTTATTCCACAATTTTCTAAGACTGCCAAGCCATTAACCGATTTGTTAAAGAAAAACAATACATTTAATTGGCAACAAAGTCAAACAGAGGCATTTAATATTTTAAGAAACGCATTATGTTCTGAACCGGTACTTCAATATCTTGATTTTACTAAACCCTTTGTTTTAACGACTGATGCATCCGGATATGCTATTGGAGGAGTACTCAGTCAGGGACAAATCGGAAAAGATTTACCTATCGCTTATACATCTCGCGTGTTAAATACCGCAGAACAAAATTATTCCACTATTGAGAAAGAATGTTTAGCAATAATTTATTGTATTAATCACTTTCGACCCTATCTGTATGGTAAAAAATTCACAATTGTAACTGACCATAAACCTTTAGTTTGGCTTCATTCAATTAAAGACCCCTCTTCAAGATTATGGAAATGGAGAACAAAATTAGCAGAATACGAATATGAAATACAATATAAGAAGGGAAGTTTGAATAATAATGCAGACGCCTTATCCCGAAACCCACCTATAAACTGCATCCTACCCTTATTTACCGCTAATCCGGTAGACGAATCATCAAACGAATCAACATTCTCTTTTGAACGTAGACCTAGAAAGCCTATCTCAGACAGAGAAATGTCCTCTTCACCAATTGATTTTTCCCCGTATAATCAACAATTAGAAGATAATCAATCCGCATCTGAACAACCTAACATAACAATAGAAGAATATTTTAGCGATGACGACGAAATGGATAGAATAATTGCAAATTCAGATGAAGATAGTAATCAATATGAAGAGATAATTGACCTCATCATCATAATTGACCAATCATTCTTCAGCTCACGGTGGTCATAAAGGCATTACTAAAACATATAATCGATTAAGACCTCACTATTACTGGAAAAACATGAAAAAGGATATTCAAAATCTCATTCAAAGATGTCGTCAATGTCAATTAAAGAAATTAACAAGAATAAAAACAAAACAACCCATGGTGATTACAGACACACCTGGTTCTGCATTTGATAAAGTTTCTCTTGATATAGTAGGCCCTCTTCCAATCACAAATTCCGGTAACCAATATATTTTGACTATGCAAGATTTATTAACTAAATATTCAGTAGCCGTACCATTAAGAGAAGCAACTTCTTTAGCCATAGCCGATGCTCTTACTAAAAATTTTATTTGTATTTATGGCACTCCCAAAGCTATTCTTACTGATCAAGGAACTAATTTCCTCTCCGCCTTAATGCGTAACTTAACAAAAAAGTTTAATATCCAACATTTTAAAACTACTGCTTATCATCCACAATCCAACGGTTCAATTGAGAGATCACATCACGTACTAACTGAATATCTAAAAACTCAAGTCGAAAAAGAAAAGGAATGGGATAATTATATTAATATGACAATGTTCTCATATAATACCAGCGTTCACGAAGGTACTAAATTTTCACCATTTGAATTAATTTTTGGTCGTATAGCACGATTACCCTCCGCTCACACACCAATAGACGAGAATCTAGAGATAACTTATCAACAATATTTAACAGATTTATTTAATAAAATTAACGATATACAGGAAGAAGCACGTAAAAATCTTATAGCAGCAAAAGAAAAAAATAAATATTATTATGATCGAAAAATTAACCCGCAAAATTTTCGCGTAGGATCATATGTATTTTTATTAAAAGAACCCTCAAGAGGGAAATTCTCTGATCAAAGGGCCCTCATGAAGTTATAGAAATCTTACCTCAATATAATGTTAAAATTTTAATAAAGAATAAATCCCGAATTGTACACATCAATAAACTAAAACTCGCTCACGTTGAGCCAGGATAAAACAATGTGAATATTATTTTTGGTTACAGATGCGTTGGCATCGCCAACGAATTATTATTTCAGGACAAAAGCATCATTCCTCTTTAACCGCACATCATCATCTGTGCTTTGCTTATTATGCTAAAGTCCTGGGTTATCTTAAGGTGGATAACAGCTCTATTCTTTCTCGATTTTACTACGATTATTAACTATTTACTATAAATTATTTTATTTTCGCTTGTTTTATCATTTTATTTCAGCTGGATTACGTCATACAGTAGTTACTTATAAATTTTGTCAAAATTGCGAGAGTAAAATAATTATACACGCTCAATTTTACGATGCGATAAATGCTTTATTTCATACGTTCGATTTATTATTACTTTTAGGAAACAATACCCTAACACACTGCTCTAATCGCATATCATCCGCTTATCATTATTTAACAGCTTCTACTAACTATATTGAACTAATTACTTAATACTTTAACGGAATACTACCATACTATAATTACTAGTGCTAGTTACTAATAAATCTAAATAATAATCATTAACCACTAATCTTTACCACTACATTACCTACTAACATTTATTAGAATGATAAAGAAGGAAATGTGGAAGATGATATCTTACAACTATATAAGAAATATTATATTATAAAGATTATACCAATATAGTTACACTAATAATATTAATATGCTTTAAAATTTCAGTAGTATATATATATTCCTTCTTATGTAATTACAAGAAAATATATAAGAAAGAAAAAAAAACATATTTTTATAGAGTAACATTTTTACCTTATGGAAAATATTGAAATTATAGGAAATACATATAACTCGGTAATACCATATAGGAATCACATACAAAAAAAAATATATAAAAAAGATCTATGTAATATATTCCTATATATTATGTACATATATTTTGTATTACCAATATTATATTAATTTTAAATTTTATAGAAAGATACGTTATCTTATAAAAAGAAAAAAAAGAAAAAAATTCTATTATAATAATACTGCTTTAAGATTCTTCATTTATATATACTTTTCCTTTCAATTGACGCATCGATAATATAATTATTAATATAATTACTCGTAACACATATATGTGTATATTAAAATGTACTCTTATATATCCGAACTCTCAAGAAATACATTATGTAGCTATTTACAATCTTTTATTACCTTCTTTTCGATTAGTATTTTCGAGGGGATTCCTTAGCAACATGACCATATATGATTGTCGCTCATCTCGAATGATTAGGCCAAAATATAAGTTAAGACATGGTTCGATCGAAATTCCTTGCATTTCCGGAGGTTCGATCTTCTTCGCGCTCGCAGCGCGTGGCTCGCTTCGTCAACGCTTCGCGCTCATAACATTATACGCCTTTCGCCTTTCGATATCTCGTTTTAGTCGGAAAGCGTATTAAAAAATACTTTAAATTAATAATGTTTAAGATTAATGAAATAATAATGGTTATAGCTAATTTTGGGCTATAACAAATCAATAATTTAAAAATCTATATTCTCATTTCCTGAATTTTCTATTATTTCGATTGGAATATTGATTATCATTTTCCATATTTAGAATTAAATTAGTTTCTTGAATATTATCTTCTACTCCTATATTAACGCAAACGCAAAAAAACATTTAAAAAAATAATTAAATAATCTATTGACTATAGTTAATTACTTACAATTCTATAACTTTTATTATAATACTCATGTAAAAAAATGTAAAAAAAATTAGATATCAAATATACCAGATAACTCTTTTATCATTTTCCAATACTCGTATAATCCTTCATTTTTTATATCAATAAATAATGTAGAGCCATGAAGCTCTGTATTTTTGAATTTATGTAACACATCATTGCTGATATGTTTTTCAAAGAATATAAATGATTTTTGCAGTCTTCTTCATAACTGTTTATCTTATTAATGGAATGTTCATTTTGTTGCTTAGGCACTTCTTTTTGCTTTTTATTTTTATTAAAAATGTTATAATTTACAGCTGTTGAAAAAGGCCACAAACCGCAAGTCTTAAAATCATTTTGAACTATTTCAGTTAAGTTAATAAAATCCACTGCTTGTTTTAATAATGGAGCAAAATTATCTTTTCGCACACGCGAATGTGGAGCATTATTTAATCTTCACTTATCTATTGCCTTCTTTCAGGATTGCTTTAGGGAGTAAAATATCGATACGTTTAAAGATTAAAGTATATGGGATATGATACTACAAGTTCAATTCCATTCTTGCGACAAAAGACACTTAATGGCATAGTTAAGTGAGATGAGTGATCATCCATATATGAGACTACAGGCATTGGAATCTTCCTGGCTACTAGTCATAGATGAAATGTTTGTTATATATTCATAATGATTCTGCTGTCATTCATCCTTTTTCCGTTGAACCAACATTCTATCCAGAAATAATTTTACTTGTAACACTGTATAGTATTCGCTTGTATCAATATAAAATCATTGGTGGTGCCATTTGTCCCTTAGCATTCTTCATGAAAAGCGTTGTTAAACTTTCTTTCTCGTCTCCGTCAACAATTTTGTAAACTGATTTTGATCCTCTTTTTGAAAACCTGATTAGCTTTAGGGCTAAAGAAAGAATGCATTCTCATCACAATTAAATACCTTGGGTGAATCAGTTAATAACATTTTTTTGTGTGCAAATGTGCATGCACTTCAGCGAACTAATTTCTTAAAATATTCTCTGTAGCTGAATCACGAATACGTGTCAAATTTTGAGACACTTTGATGCATAATTCTGGATGACGTTTACAGAAATTTTCATATCAATGTTTATTTACCAGGCCTGTTATTTGTGAAAAACGTTCTTCTCTCCAATTCAACTACTAATAAATGCACACTATCAAGCAATTGATTTTTACTAACTGGAAAATTTTTCGCAGTAGATTAGCCATCCTGTTATTTGTAATTCTTTTTCTTTCGTTAAAATAGTTGGTGGGCCTTTAGAACACTCGACAGGATAGATATTTTTTGCTTTGCAATAGAGCGTGCTTCTCGATACATTATATATTTTTGTTGCCTCTCTTAACGACATGCCATTTTTTATATGCTTCAAAGCAGTATTTATATCTTCTTGCGTATATTTTTTTTTACTATCTTTGGCATGTTTATGATTCTAAAGAACAAAATATTTACGTATTTAATGTCAATGCAGGTTATACACGGTAGGTTATGTATGGCATTCTTGTCTCGACTAAAATATATCTTTTTAACTATTGAAATATATATTTATAGATATTAAACTAATGTTGATAATACTATTAAATAACATTATTTATAAAAGTACTCACGGAATGAATCTTAAAAGTGATTCAGTAATCCGATTTAGTTATTGGTACTTTCTAATTGCGTATCGTTGAAGTGAATTGTACTGGTAACTAAGCATATAATCAGTTACTGGGCAGTCACGTAAATTATTGCACCAGTAACTAAATTCACAAAATTTACAAAAAAATATTGTTTATATCCATTAAAAGCATTTTTAGAATTATTCTACATCTCTTTTTAATTTAAATAATGTTTATAAAACTTTATTTATAAAATAAAAATACACAATAAAATAAAAATCGTTTTAATAAGTAAAATAAATTTCATAAAAAAATTTTAAAAACATTCTCAAAATATGTTTTTCGCCAAATTACGTAACAAATTTACCTTTTTACTGGACGTCAATTTTTATAATATTTAATAAATGTTTTACTATATAAATATCTTTAAATTAAAAATTTGAGATAAAATTTTGATATTATAATAAAAATTCATTTGAAGTTAATAATGATAAATTTTCATGTAAATGTCCGGATATAGGAACATGTCCGGCAATGGGTACTTTTACCTTACGGCCGTTATATGATTACCGATATAGCTCGTGCCAAAATCTGAACGGCGCCGAGTGCTGCACGCCGAAATCTCGCGCCGTTCTCTCATCACCGAAAAATAAATGACACGAATACCATTAATTATTGGATACAAAAAGGCTGATAGATTTCATCTCAGCACCAGAACAGTATCTGACTCCGCTCGAGCAGTACGTACGAGAATAAATACAGGAATCGATCCTATCATTCAAATAGAACGGAAAAAAGAAGGAAAAAGGAGGTTAACAAGCATTCTCGACATCCGCTCGACTCTCCGTCAAACATTCTCGACATCCGTTTTGACTGCAAATTCTTGTAATCCCGCCATATCGAACGAAAGCGGAGAGTTTGCCGCTCCGCTCTTCTAAAAAATTCTCGAGCATTACGGTCATAATATTCGATCATCCCAGCCGCTGGACAAAGGGATAGCGAGTTAACCGAGTATTCTTGACTCCGCTGACTGTCCTAATTCCGCGCATAGACGTTTCTCACCAAACATCTGGAAATATGCGACGCGTCACTTTCTACCGATGTCCTGTACCCGCTGCATATATGGCACCGCCGTTCATGTTATCGCAGCACGCGCTAAATAACCGCTGCTTGTTTCTTTTATATCTATAAACATTTCTTGTACGGCGAGAATGCTCGCCCCCATTTAATCTATCTTACGTCAAACCACCGCTGTTTACTGATTATTGATTCTTGAGCTCAATTATAATCACGGCTCCGTTGTCCGCGCTATAGCGCAACTCGCGCACACGAACCACATAGCGCTTATATTTATTTTCACGCGCACGACTATCCGCCGCGCTCTGCAAACACCGCGGATTATATCATTTCTGTAAAACTGACTGTCGGCAGAGGCAAATAAAGGACTAATTAAGAACTGCAATCATCATCCTGTCTCACCTTTCACGGCGATCGTGGCCTCGATTGCGTTGTCCGCGCATTGTATCGTTTTTGAAGCGGTCTGTTATAGAAATATTAAAATAATGAATAAAGACATAATTAATAAGTTTAGTGGAAAGATTTTCATATTTATATGATAATATAAATATGAAAATAAAATATATAAAGATCGAACGGAAGTAGATAATTCAGCTATTTATAAGCAAAGAATTACAAACAGCAAAGAATTACAAACACTAAGTAAATATATGAATATTATGGTAATAAGCAATATAATATAATAGAAAATATATAAGAATAATAAAATGTGACTTTAAAATGAAACAAATAAATAATAATTATATTTATATTTAAATAAGTATTAATTATATTTTTATTTAAATAAGTATTAATTAACTATAATATGAGTCTCAAAGTAAAAAGTTAGGTTAGGTTGATCGGATAGGCAATGGTAAGACGCGTATGATGCATGTTATATGTTCTCCTACCTGCTTAAATTAATCGCCAGTTCGTTTGACCATCAATGAACAAGGAATTTATTACCCAAGCCACTGTGTCGGCTTCCTTTTGCTCGTGATGCGTCAGCAAGATGACCGATGGTTTGATGTAATTCGACACTGCTGCGTAGTTTTCTTTGTCCGTACTCTGTTATTCGTATCCGATTACTGCCTCGATGCTAATCAGCCGCTTTTCCACGAAATTCGATGATTTCGTTCTCCTCGCAACTCGCTTAATTAAATATTAATTACAAGACTGGTAAATCGAGCATAATTAATGATTGAGTTGGCCCGATATTCACTCTTTTCCACAAAATTGCGAATATATATTCCCTGTCTACACTCGACTGGGACCTCTATCGGAGGGCCTAGAAAACATATAGGGACTCTGTAGTAGCCGCCAAGAGAAAAAGCTGGAGGAGGTTCTATGAATCTATAGAGGAGGTTCCGGAGGCCTCCAGGCTCTGCAGAATTCTGGCAAGAAACCCGGACTCAAACCTGCAGGCGATACGCCTCCCGGATGGGGACGTGCTTTCCGGTGAACGATGTCTGGTTCATCTTTTGGAGATCAATTTTTCGGGCTTCAGGAGGGAACTTGATGTCGATCCTGACGCTTAGACCGTGGAGCCCAGACTAAGGACACACGGGTGTGACTGGGAACTGGCGGCCAGCATTGTAAAACCCGAGATGGTAAAGTGGATCATCAAAACTTTCAAACCATTCAAGTCCGCTGGACCAGATGGAAATTTTTTGACGCTCCTACAAGAGGGGCTCGTGCAGATTAGCGGGCTGCTCACGCGGACTTTGAGAGCTTGTCTTGCTTTGGGATACACCTCCAAGGCATGGAGGCTGGCGAAGGTAGTATTCATACCCAAAGTCGGCAGGAGCTGCTGCACCTCTGCCAAGGACTTCAGTCCGATCAAACTAACCTCATTTCTTTTGAAAACGTTAGAGAAGCTGGTTGAGATTTATCTGTGAGATGTTGTTCTCGGGCGGTATTTGCTACATGGAAACCAACATGCTTAAGAAGGGGCTTCTCTACCGAAACGGCGCTCCACTCTCTGGTCTCCCAAATTGAGAGAGATCTCATGGAGGGTGGCTATGCGGTGGGGACTTTTCTGGATATAGAGGGTGCCTTTAACAATATCTGGTTGGTCGCTTATGCCGGCGAATCCCTCGGTCCCCCTCCGCGTTAGCTGCCTATCATCGTTGCTAAGAAATTCTCTTCCCTATTTACTCTGATTGATGTCCTCTATTTATATACTCTATTTATATACCATCCGCGAATAACTAAATATATACATACACTCACACATATTTATATATATCTGATCATTCAACAGGACACATTTTGTTTGTAAAACTCATATATTATAATTTTTTTAATTTTTTAATACGAATAAAATATATTTTTTTGTATTAATTTAAATTAACTTTTATTTATATTCATTCCCAGTCCAAGATCGCACTTAGTCTCATCCCCTCATAAAGGAGAGTAAATTTTCATATTGAAAAGGACGCACCGAACGAACCTCCAAATAAGCATAATAACATTCCAGTTGTTTACCCGTTTTCGGCCCTGCAAGTTCGATCCGATTCCGAACATCTAAGTGATTCATTTCGGGATAATATAAGACAGTTATTGCGTCCTTCCAATTGACTCATCCTTCTTCGAGTTTGGACGTAACAGCATGATTAAAATAAAAGTAAAAGAATTCCAATTAATAATCAAAATAGGTTTTTCGATTTTCCTAAAAAATATCTTACATTTAAAACTATGGTAATTATTTAATATAGAGAAGTCAGCTTCGATGACTTTGATCATGATATATATTGTCAAGGACATAACCCTGAGTAACTTTTTCTTATAACTTAATCGGCAATTATTGTTTCTTAAAAAGTTATAAATAAAAGAAGTTTGTCAGTGCTAAAGAAAGTAATTGGCTGATATATATATATATATATATATATATATATATATATATATATGTAAACATAGTGCATATGTGGGTGGGAAAGAGTCTCTCCGCTCTGTCGTGGGAAAAATTTCGCACATGTACAGTAGCGCGAACGTCAGCAAACTTCAATAACGTATAATGTATATTGTAAAAAGGGTTGTACCCCGTTGTATTGTTTTACCCCGTTACGGAAAAGGTATAGGAAATGTTGAAAAAAATAATATACACATTTTTCTATACAATTTAAATGATAAAAATTTATTAATTTATTGCGACCGCAGCCGCAATCATGAATACTAATATTTATGAACATTAACTTATTTTTCAATACTAACATTTGTTGCAAGAATAAGGGAAACTACAGAAAACCTTACCAATATGTCGTAAAATATAAAATTTTACACAAAGTATTATATATATGTATACATATATATATATATATATATATATATATATATATATATATATATATATATATATATACAGGGTGTCCAGCGTCAATCGCATCACCGGTCGTGTGCAGGTAGAGCAGGTAAAACTGAAGAGAAAAGTCCTATACCACTTTGCTATTTTTGTAATAATTTTCGAGAAATTAATTTTAAAAAATTGACCAATTGGCGTGAGTATAAGTGCGCGGCGAGAAAGGACGACCCAAAGAGAACCCAAAAGTTTGTGGTCGCTATGCGCGCGACAAAATTTTGAGAGGAACACTCTACAGATGACAACGATTACATGCGAGCGATACATAACAATGGATTCTCGCGTCTTAGCAACCACACATCAATGGATTGTGCCTTTTTACTGCGCGCTTATACTTACGCGAATTAGTCGATATTTTTTAATTAATTTCTCGAAAATTATTACAAAAATAGCAAAATGGTAAGGGGCTTTTGTATTCAGTTTTACCTGCTCTATCTGCACACGACCGGTGATGCAATTGATGCCGGACATCCTGTATATACAGGGTGTTCTAGACCACCCGTACACTCCTTTTCTTTCAAAAACTATGTATTTTAAAGAAAAAAGTTTTGTATGGTTTTGAGGGAAGATATATCACAAGATGGTGTCATTGGTTTGACCTTAGATGGCATCGTTAAGGTCAAGTCAAGGACTTTAATTTCTTAAATGGAAACCTTCATTTTTTATTGCATTATTTTGTAGCTTATCTCGAGAGATTTTAAAAACACCATAATAAAGTATTTTTTCATTAAGAATTTTGTCAGTTATTTTGTATCTAAATCTGACATATTTTAATAACCCGGCAAGCGCTTCGACTTCTGCACCAGTTCCTGATCCTGAGTCCTGTCTCGCACAACTCACCAAATCCGAAACCGACTCCGGTGAAACCATACAACGGTTGTTACCCGTTGTTAGACCGGACTTCCGGGTTTCTAGCAGACGCACACTGCACTTACGCTAAACCAGGCCATGGGCTATCCATGGTTAGGCCAAACTTCCCAATTGCTGGGATGACGCTAGCTATAAGATAACATCTCGTACCCCGCGTCTATCTATTATACCGACCGACCATTCCTTCGTAATATACGCGCTCCTTGTGAGTACGTACTTCTCCGGGTTATTGTACTGACCGTTTGTAAATACGAGCTTATCTAGTTTATTCTACCGGTTCTTGTAAATACGTGTTTCTCCGGATTATTGTATTACACCGACCGACCGCTCTTGTACATACCGCGCTTGACCTGTTATAATATCGCTACTTAGAATGTGAGATTTTGCTACGCTGCATGACCAAGCGAGCTTGCACTATTTCGCGGTGCTTTCTATCTGTGCGCGCTTATTAACGTTCGTTATCTCGCATTATCATCGCGCCAGCTTTATAGCAAACAGCGTTTGGCTTCATTGTATCAGCTTTATTTAAAAGTATTTAATAAATTGATAACTCAAATTCGCTCTTTCAATATATATATATATATATATATATATATATATATATATATATATATATATATATTGAAAGAACGAATTTGAGTTTCCCCCTTCTTCCGAATCCTGGAATCGGCGATCCTAATCCGCGACGTCAGGAAAGGTTAATTTAATTTCATAAAAATAATATAAATTTTTTTATAACAAAAATAAATAATGTAAATTAAAAAAAATGATTTACAATTAATTTAAGTACAAATAATTATTTTTAAAATTAAAGAAAATGATATACATGATGATATTTTAAACGCTGTCATACAAAGAGTATTAGAAAATTAAAAAATATTAAATCAGATAAAAACAAAAATAACAATACTATTACAAAAGCAAAATATTGCACTTTAAAATTTTACTAAAAGCATGAAAAAATTAACTTTTATAACATAAAAAATATAAATAAATAATTTAAAATAAATATATTTTTTTTAATAAAATAAATATTATTATAGTTATAATCTTTTAACTTAAAAGAAATTTATTATGTGAAATATCAAATTAAAGGTTGACATTGAATAAGAAGAGATTGATTGTTTAAAAATATATAGTGCTGAAAGAACAATATATAAGTATAACAAAAGCAATACTAGCAAATTAATAAAAAATATTTAAAAAAAAATTTTAATTGAAAAATGCTAAATGTATTTTAAAGAAAAAATTAAATAAATGCATAAATTTTAATTTGGTTAGAAACTATAATAAAATTTTTGAAAAAACCAACAACTTTACATAAATTATTCTATTAGAATTTTATTTATTTTTACTACTAGGAGCATGTAAATTTGAATTATTATGTAATTTCAGTGTCTTGAGTCTACTTCAAATTTATGTTTCGAGCTTGAAAGCTGAACAAATTTTACAAATTGCGTTCAGATTGTCAACTTATTTTATTCCTCTTCTTATTCTTCATATCCGTGACAATACAAAATATTCTTTCAGCTTTAACATTAGAATGTGAAAGAAAGAAAATTGCATTTGCTAATTTCTCTAAATTTTGAAACATTTGTTTATTATCAAAATTTTTTACTTCAAATATCTTCCTACATATTTCGTCTATCTCTAAACTGGCCAAAACGTTTTTATCCGCGTCACTAAACATAGATGGTAATACTCTCCATTCAAATGCTAAAGTTATAACATCAAAAATTTCAAAATGCATAGTGTTACGTCCGGTAGACTTCACGAATGTTCCTTTTTTTTTATATATACTAATATATAAATTATTGCGTCCAAGAGACTGCATGATTGTTTTCTTTCATCGAAAATTCGTTAATGACATAAGATTTGTTAGTGACATAAATTACGTTCTAAGAAATGGTCTACGTCCGACAGAAAGAATAAACAGGCGAAGTCTGAAAAGCGAGACTGTGTAATCTCGTTGTCGAAAGTCAAATATAAAAACAGATCCATAAATTTAAACATTATAACTCACTCTAAAGGCTCGGAATTTTTAAACAAAAAATACAGATAGTCAAGCACTAGAAATTTTAAACCATGACAAACAGACAGCGAGATACTCGAGCTCGAGTTCGGATATCAGACCTAAGAATTTTAAACTAAAAAAATAATAAACAGAGCACAAAAATAATGATCCATTGATGATCCGGAGTTGAGACTCGCGACACTCGACGCCGCGCGCTCGATCGCCAGACCACCCGCTCATGTTATATGTTTATCATAAATTCCAAGTAAAATGTCAACTTAGGTGATTACTGCAAACTGAGCATGACTCAATCCGTAAAACGAAAGCCTCACCCTCGCCCGATAGCAACTACTTTCCATTGGTCAAACTCAACCAATACCTATGATCTAAGAATCTAGAGCAACGCCCTAGGAAAAATCGGAGGGCGTGATTAGAAACAACTATTCGTTAAAATAGATTAACAAACCAATGGAGAGGAGGAGCAAAAGGGTTTAATAAACGTCGGACAAGACCACGGGACGCCCTCTCTAATGTTCCAAAGTTCAGTCTTTCGGGCAGTCTCCTTATACTCGGTCGAGAATATAGCGCCAAGAGTGCCGTGTCCTCGCGAAAAAGACTTTGTGACGTACCTTAAGCACTCAAGACTTTATCGTGAACCGATTCCTGCCCTCAGTGAAATTCGCGTTAAGATTTTATAGTGCGTTTAGTGTTACAAAGACTGTCCGAACCAATCAACCTTATTGTGAACACTGAGGCAGTCAACCTCCACCCGACGAGCTCGAGAGCCAAAATCTACAGGGTCGATCACGTTATTTTATCATCGCACTCAACAAGTAGTAAGTGCTTAAATTCTTCAACTAATTAATCCAAATAATTCTTGGTTAACCATCCGACTAAACCTTATTCAAAATCCTGTTATATTGACCATTAACAATTTAGAATTATTTATTAAAAGTAAATTATTATTATTACATTTCCTTCCCATACTTCCGAAATTCTTTATCAATCACCAAGGGTCGTTCGCATTTTGCGGAGCTACCCGTGATTCTCTCACTCCTTCTCTCTCTGACTTTCTCTTACTCTCTCACTCATTCTCCTTATAAATCATCAAGGGTCGTCCGCATTTTGCGGAGCTACCCGTGATTCTCTTACTCTCTCACTCATTCTCTTTATCCATCACTAAGGGTCGTCCGCGTTTTGCGGAGCTACCCGTGATTCTCATACTTTCTCACTCTCTTTATAAGTCACCTAGGGTCGTCCGCATTTTGCGGAGCTACCCGTGATTCTCTTACTCTCACTCATTCTCTTTATCCATCACTAAGGGTCGTCCGCGTTTTGCGGAGCTACCCGTGATTCTCTTACTTTCTCACTCTCTTTATAAGTCACCTAGGGTCGTCCGCATTTTGCGGAGCTACCCGTGATTCTCTCACTCTTTCTCTCTCTTACTCTCTCACTCTTTATCAGTCACCAAGGGTCGTCCGCGTTTTGCGGAGCTACCCGTGATTCTCTCACTCTTTCTCTCTCTGACTCTCTCACTCTCTTTATCCATCACCAAGGGTCGTCCGCATTTTGCGGAGTTACCCGTGATTCTCTTACTCTCTCACTCATTCTCTTTATCCATCACTAAGGGTCGTCCGCGTTTTGCGGAGCTACCCGTGATTCTCTTACTTTCTCACTCTCTTTATAAGTCACCTAGGGTCGTCCGCATTTTGCGGAGCTACCCGTGATTCTCTCACTCTTTCTCTCTCTTACTCTCTCACTCTCTTTATCAGTCACCAAGGGTCGTCCGCGTTTTGCGGAGCTACCCGTGATTCTCTCACTCTTTCTCTCTCTGACTCTCTCACTCTCTTTATCCATCACCAAGGGTCGTCCGCATTTTGCGGAGCTACCCGTGATTCTCTCCCTCTCTCACTCTCTTTTATACAGTTACTCTGGGTCGTCCGCGTTTTGCGGAGCTACCCGTGACTCTCTTATTATCTCTCTCTCATTATTTAGTTACCAAGGGTCGTCCGCGTTTTGCGGAGCTACCCGTGACTCTTTTATAATATCTCTCTCACTATTCAGTTACTCTGGGTCGTCCGCGTTTTGCGGAGCTACCCGTGACTCTCTGCTCTCTCACTCTCTCTTTCTATTAACTACCAAGTTTGTTGCAAACCTCCAAGAATTATTGCGGATTTATTTTTTTGTATATATATATATATATATATATATATATATATATATATCCTCAAACCGTTTTTTTTATTTTTATTTATTATTATATCCTCCTTCAGTGGAAGGAGCAAATAGGAAACGATCCTCCCGTGCGTCGGTAAAGCGTGCGCGTAACCGTCGAAATAGACGGCTTAGGAAGAGGTTGGCTCGGGCTCAGGCGGAAACTAGTACCTTAGGCAATGTTAACATTGATATCAACACAAACATAGCCACTACCGACACTCCTCGCTCCCCAACCCCCGTTACTTCTCCTCCACCCCTCTCTACCCATTCAAGATCGGAGTCGCCCACCCCCCGATCATTATTTTAGGTGACTCCCCTATTCTTCCCCTCATCGCCCCCTCACCAAGAAGACCCCCTCGAACTACGGGGTACTGACAGCGAACCAGAGATAGTATCTACAGAGACCGAAGACTCGTCTCGGTCCGAACGAGAGCCGTCATCCCACTGGCCAAACTTTTCTGAGGATTACCTCTACTTCCGGACATTGGCCCAGTTCCCCCCGATATACGACCCTCTTCCGGACGGAGCCATTTGCATCGGGCCCGGTCCGGTGGACCGCGAGGAATTCCTGACTGCACTGACCAAGGCCCCACCAGACACCGTAATCCCGTGGTTCGTCCCGGGGTCTCACTATCCTGTCGCTGTTCCCATAGAAGTCCTCTGGAGACAATTCCCCTGTATCCTAGAGGAGATCTCGTAACACACACACACACACATATACACACAAAGACACATAAATATTAAATAATAGTTAATAAGCGATATATATATATATATATATATACTAAATGTTTAACAAGATAAACTTAATAATTTGTTCTCATTCTTTGCTCACTTATTTGCTCTAATTTTTCTTTTATTATGCAATAAATGCAAAATTTGATATGTAAACAATAATACTCTTTTTCTTTGCTTAATCCCTTTTCCTCTCTCATATCCCGAGATCGCACAAGGTCCCGTCCCGGGTAATAAGGATTTAGTTCCTTTACCGAAAAGGGGACCATCGAACGAACGGCCTACTGACCGAGTAAAAGCGACCCTTCCGGTCGTTGACCTGTCACAGGCCCAGGTCAATTCGTTCGACTCCGAGACACTCGTTGTCTAGCGTTTGTCTAGCGGAGTTAAGTGGGTTACGCCCTCCCGCTGACTCTGACTCTTAAGGGTCTGGACGTAACAATAGCAATATTACTAAGATCTACAATTATGCTCCTTCCTTCATCATATAGCTAATTTAGGATCTAAAAATTTTAATCCGCAAAAAACATCATTGAAAAATAAACGTTTTACCATTTTATCTACAGCTATAATATAAAAATTTTGCGCGATAAGGAATACACAATTGCGAGGTGCTAGGAGCGAGAGTGAAGGTGAAAGATAAAGTAGTGAACATGAAGTGTACGTGACAAAAAAACATATATTTTCTATAGATATTGTGCAGACAACAATCAATTATACAGTTTCTGCAAGGCACAGGCAATTATTCAGCTGCAGCGGAAGAAAATCGATTATCACTGAACTGTGCGATCCGAAGAAAAAAAAGATCTGACTGTGTCAAGCGTAATGTGCAATTATCCGAGTGACTAGCAGCGAAATGCGCGGAGCGGGCTCGAGCGAGTAGTTTTATGCTCTCCGATTTTCTAGAAGGTTCGATCCGTGACTAGTGTATTTTGAATCTCAGTCAAAAAAGCCCGGCGATCTTCTAGAAAACTCGGAGGACAAAACTGTTATTGTTCTGGTGATAAACAGTATGGGCGGTTACCCGTTCAAAATTTCCGCTTTCCGCTTGAGGTTCGCGGCACGAAGCAGCCGGTGCGGCCGCTGCGGATTGGCCCGTGCCATGTTAGGCACGAGATCGCTTGCCGAAACGCCGATTTTCAAACGGGCTCAAATCAATTATACTTTCGTTCACACACACAGAATCACGCACGACACATGCATGCTATCCAACACACACATTCTCGTGGACTTTCCGCAATAAATAAAAACATTTTTTATTTTTTGTGCAAATTTCTTGTTTATTAAGAATAATTTCGCATTCAGGACCAACATATACTGCATTTAAAAATAAAAAGTTGCGCGATTAGTTACATCTATAGAAATATCTTGCAAAGCTACGGGTAAAAGAAAATTTTGTCTCATTTGCTTTATTAATCGTCATCTTGTACCTGACAATTTTAAAATTTTACGTGACTCTACATTAAAATATTCTTAAAATTCACAATATAGCAGATTTTTTTGCACTGCCAGAGATATGAGTGGTAACACTATGTATCAAATTTTCACATAAACTTGATAATTTTGAACAAGCTTTATTCGCGATAAATGCAGAGAAATGGCATTTACATTTTAATACTGAGAGACGATATCTCTTTTTTTAATCTACTAAGAAAAGAATCGCGGATTCCAATCATTAATAACATATTATCACAAGCCGTTCCTATAATATTATTTAAGAGTATTTCTTTACTTCTAAAACAATGTTTAAACGCAGAATAAAGTTTTTCTGCAGAACAATCTGTAACACTTAATCGAATCAATTTTAATAGTTTTATTATATATTTTTTATTATTAGGTGACACATTTTATAAGAACACAAAGTAATTTATAATTAGCGATATCCGTACGTCAATCAAAATAAAGAATTTTTGAGATTTAAAATTTTTAATTTAAAATTGTTTTTTTATTTTTTCTTTTAGCTATTACATTTGTTATAATTATCGTGCATTTTATTCTGGACAATGTAAGATCATTTACTATTTGCAGATTGGAAAAAATATTTTTTATTAAAGGAATCGTATGTTGTACTATCTAAAAAGCTATATTATGTTCTGCAAAAAAATGCTGCTAATCTATTTTCGGCTGATTTAATTTTATTAATATGATCCATATTTTTAATATAATGTGTAGCAGGTAATAAAGCAGATAAATTTTTCAAATTGTTATTACGTTTCTGAATATTTTTAATATGTCGGTTCCCAGCTGCATGTTTGTATAATTCTGATTTATCGCGTGTGAGAACTTTGAACATGCGGTACAATAAGCTTTTCTATTGTCCAGATGCAATGTTAATAAATTCCTAAACTTTTTAATTCCTAGTCAAGAAGTCTGATATTTTTTACCCTTTTGTTACCTTCTTTAATATTTTATCTTTGTCTTCTCTTTCTCTATACCACTTGTAGACGGAACAGCATCAGAATTCATTTTGATGTCACAAAAATGATATAACACACGCGAACAATATTCAGAAAAATCATACAGTAGCACGTGAAGTGTACGGTATCCTTCTTTATCCCTCTTTATCTCATCCCTTTATAATATGCAAGTAATTGTACATAAAAACAAAACACGATCACATAAATTGCGCGGGATCGCGAAGTATTGTCGATCAATTACCTACCTACACTTTCAATCTGACCTACAATATCGATTATTATTTTCATAATATATCTTATACTGTGTTCATGGAAAGAATAACCACGCTTTTCGTCTGGTTCGGTCAGATCCCGCCCGAGCGACCACCTATTTCGTTTTTTCCACGCCTCCAAACTGATTTTACAGCTTGGAGATCAGATGCGGCTATAAATAAAAAAGACCCGCGCGTATAATTTTTCACACATTTGGCAATTTATGTTATTATTTGCAGCAATATTATATTTAGCGAAAGTTTTGCAGTGATGTAGTTTACAAAGGAAAAAAGTTCTGATTTGGAAATAAAACCATTATCTCCTACAAAAAAAAGAAAAAATAAAAAAGGCTAGGTAATTAAGTACAAACAAAAACTATTACTTTATATAATCTCTGAAATAATATAGCAATTAATAAAAAAATCTAATCTAAGAAATGCTTAAGCTTATCATTCCTTGTTTTGATTTTGATTTTTAATTTATTAGCTTGTTCATAAATGTGAACGTCTCATTGTGAATTTATTATATATATAAGGATTTGAAGGAAGAGAGTCCTAAAATTTGTAAAAAAGATGTGTACGCAATATTATCCAAAGAGAAGGCGTTTTGGCATATCTATCATAAAAAAGACCTTGTTAGAATGCTAGAGAGAAAATCGGCAATTTTACATTTCCGAATAAAAAAAAACCTTGTATCACCTGCAATCAAAGAGTCGACGAATGTAACAGAAATTCTATTAGAAGAAAAGTACATGAATTTTATATGAACAAAGAATTGCCACGCTAGCGAAAGTTCTGCGAGTTGTGAATAATGACGAGAACTTGCCGGATTTTAAACGAACAAATTTTTGGAAATTGTTGAAAGAGCTAAATTTTATTTTTATTGGCTAACGTCGTAATAGCGTCCTCACAGAAAGGGATGACTTAATTTTGTAGCGGCGAAATTATCTCAGAGCTGGGAGAAAGTTCCGAGAAGAAGGTCGTCCTATATATTATTTAGATGAAACTTGGGTGAATGCAGGTGACGTCTCTAGCAAGGTTTGGATTGATACTATAATCAAATCCAAAAAGGATGCATTTTTTTGATAACTGTCCACGGGTCTGTCTAATCCTACCAGGAAGATTAATTGTTCTGCATATGCACTGCTAATGAGCAGTGCAGCCAGCTTTGTTCCTGATGGACTTTTATGTTTTGAGTCTAAGAAGAACATCGCAGATTATCAAGATGAGATGACTGGTGATACCTTTCTTGAGTGGTTTGAGAAGCTTTTGCCGTCACTTGAAGATAACGCTATTATTGTGATGGACAACGCTCCATATCATTCTATGAAGATAAAGAAAATACCCAATGCTTCAAGGAAAAAAGCGGCAATAATAGAATGGTTGAAGAGCAAAGACAAGGACACTAACATTACAATGTTGAAGTCTGAGCTCCTGCAAATTGTTGCGCTTATAAAAGACAATTTTAATAAATATGTGATCGATGAGAAGGCGAAAGAACACAACAAAATTGTGCTCAGACTTCCTTATCATTACGAATTGAATTCTATTGAAATAGTTTGGTTCGATGGTGAAGGGATACGTAAAAAACCATAATAATACTTTCAAAATCGATGATGTTAAAATATTGCTTCAATAAGGAATTGACAGCCAAACATTGGAACAATTTTGTGAGGCACATTATAGAAGAAAAAAAAAATTCTGGGAAATAAATGAAATAGCGTAATAGCGATAGAATGATCGACGGAATTCCTTTATTAATAATTAACGTTGACGGAGATAGTGATTTAGACACGGATGGTAGCGATTGATCATCGAATCGATCACTACAAAAGAAATGATTTTATTTTTATAATAAATTGATTGTTTGTATTAATTGTTTATATTAATTGTTTAAATTAATTGTTTGTATTGTTTGTATTCTTCTTCGATGGCGCTACGGCCGAAATCGAGCCTTGGCCTCTTCATTGTTTGTATTAATTAAAAAATAATAAAAAGAAATATTATATTAATAGTTTTTGCAATAGCATTAATTGTTTTTATATTAAATAAAACCTGTATATTCAGTAAAATTTATTTTATAAAAATTAAATTAACGAGTACATTTATAAATTACTAAGTTTAATTTATTTTATAAAATAAAATTAATGAGTACATTTACAAATTAATAAGTATTGATTTTTAATAGTATTAAATTTTATTATTAATTTTTAGATTGCAAAAAGAGAAAATTAATATAATAGATATATCGTGATTTAATTAAAAAGAGTAAAAGAGTAAATTTGATTAACAAAGGAAAAAAGGCTTTAAAGGTGGATCACATACGCGATATATAATCGATATACATACGTCATTGAAGTAACGTGTTAGAGATCCTTACCTCATCCCCACTCCGCCCAAAGCTGCCGCTCCGCGAAGCATGGTTATTCTCTCTGTGAACGCAATATAGGTATCTTATTCAGGATAAAAATGTAAAAAACTTTATGTAATATAAATCTAGAATATAGATATTGTTATCAATATTTTCATAGTTATAACAATAAAAGTTTAACTGCCACTCGGTATGTAACATTTCTGATACTTTCTGACATATTGCTGCAATATTTCATACATTGCAGCAATGTATCAGAAATATTATATGCCGAGTGGATTGTCAAATTACAAGCTTGGTATTAAGTAACTTTAAAAAGATTCAAATATGAAACATGAAATTCTTTATTTGCACAGTTATGATAATAATACAAAGAATGATTTTATACAAATTTTATAAAAATCGTCAAAAAATGATCTTTGAGCTTACTGATTGCAAGCTTTTATCTTCCCATTATATAACACAGAAAATAATAAATGCTGATACGATATTTATTTGTAAGTAACTTATATTTAATATTATTTTGTTTTTTTTTATAAGTCACTTCATACTAAACAACTAAACTCTAAGTTTTATTAGAACAACAGTTAAACTTTAAACTGTTGCAATTACGTAATAAAAATTTTTTATAATAATTTGTATTAAAACAAATTTTTTTAATAAAAATTTGCATTAAAAGAATTTTTGATACTTTTAATATTTTAGTCGAAAATTATATTTTGATAATTTTTGTTGATTATAAAAAAATATATATATTGATTATAAAAATATATGTGTTGATTATAAATAAAATATACAGGAAATTTTGGGATACAGAAAATTATTTTCTGCTCTTAGCTTGAGCGTCTACTTCTCCTTTGTTGGAATTTTATTAAGGTATTTAATATAAAGTAAAATAATTGTGGTTTAAAGTGTTTAATCAATCAACTAAATTCTATACATTTAACTATAATCTTAACGTAAGGATTCACAACGAGATCAATTTTACAGTGACATTTCGGAATATCTCAAAGAGTGTTATTACCGTTCATTTAAATTAAATCTTCTACGTGAATATAATAAGTATAAACAAAAAAAAAACTTTCCAGTGTAGCGCAACAATATAATAAATTCTCTGCCTTATAATTTTAGTACTTATCGTTCGGTACGCTCTTTCGTCCACTCGCTCGCTTGATCAGTCGCTTACTCGCTCGTGGCTTCCTCGCTGTCCGCACGCTAGGGACAATCGCAACGGAAAAAGACTGATTCTTCGGCTCGTAGGAGCACCAGCCCGCTGATTGCCTCACATGCCATCTCACCAATATGATTTATTTGCTTTCGCCAAAACCGTGAAATATGATTCAAAATGACTTGCACAAAATTATTTCTCTTAACATCCTTAATCCCCTTCCTTCTTCTTCATTCCCACCACTTTTTTATCCTACGGAAACTTCTTTTTCTCATCACGCGTCATTAGACAAAGAGACAGAATCTAGGAACAACGACTTTCTCTTTTTAAGTTTCACGCTGCTTAAACAAAAAAAAAAAGATAGAGAACACGCAGTCAATACTTTATGGCCTAGTTTACATCGTAAAATCGTTGCTACGCTTATTAAGTTTGATATGTACTAATGCTTTAGTACGAGTGCGTTTACATCGAACATGATCGAAAGGACTAAAGTAGAAAAATAATACTAATATAATTTATGTCGATTGCATCCTAGTTACGTTTAGCATATAATATCGATTATTGTAGAAGTTATGTTCCATGCTATTGTTACGTCCAGACCCTTTAGAGTCAGAGTCAGCGGGAGGGCGTAACCTACTTAACTCCGCTAGACAAACGCTAGACAGCGAGTGTCTCGGAGTCGAACGAATTTGAGCTGGGCCTGCGACAGGTCAACGACCGGAAAGGTCGCTTTTACTCGGTCAGTAGGCCGTTCGTTCGATGGTCCCCTTTTTGGTAAAGGAACTAAATCCTTATTACCCGGGACGGGACCTTGTGCGATCTCGGGATATGAGATAGGAAAAGGGGTTAAGCAAAAAAAAAGAAAAAAAAGAATATTATTATTTACATATCAATTTTTGCATTTATTGCATAATAAAAGAAAAATGAGAGCATAGAACAAATTATTAAGTTTATCTAGTTAAACATTTAGCTTAGTATATATCGCTTATTAACTATTATTTTATTTTTATATGTCTTTGTATGTATATGTGTGTGTGTATGTGTTATGGGATCTCCTCTAGGATACAGGGGAATTGTCTCCAGAGGACTTCTATAGGAACAGCGACAGGATAGTGAGACCCCGGGACGAACCACGGGATTACGGTGTCTGGTAGGGCCTCCGTCAGTGCAGTCAGCAATTCCTCGCGGTCCACCGGGCCGGGCCCTATGAAAATGGCTCCGTCCGGAAGTGGGTCGTATATCGGGGGGAACTGGGCCAATGTCCGGAAGTAGAGGTAGTCCTCAGAAAGGTTTGGCCAGTGGGATGACGGCTCCCGTTCGGACCGAGACGAGTCTTCGGTCCCTGTGGATACTATCTCTGGTTCGCTGTTAGTACCCCGTAGTTCGAGGGGGTCTTCTTGGTGAGGGGGGCGATGAGGGGAAGAATAGGGGGAGTCAACTAAAATAATGATCGAGGGGGTGGGCGACTCCGATCTTGAATGGGTGGAGAGGGGTGGAGGAGAAGTAACGGGGGTTGGGGAGCGAGGAGTGTCGGTAGTGGCTATGTTTGTGTTGATATTAATGTTAACATTGCCTAAGGTACTGGTTTCCGCCTGAGCCCGAGCCAACCTCTTCCTAAGCCGTCTATTTCGACGGTTACGCGCACGCTTCACCGACGCACGGGAGGATCGTTTCCTATTTGCTCCTTCCATACTTGTTGAGTGCGATGATAAAATAACGTGATCGACCCCTGTAGATTTTGGCTCTCGAGCTCGTCGGGTGGAGGTTGACTGCCACAGTGTTCACAATAAGGTTGATTGGTTCGGACAGTCTTTGTAACACTAAACGCACTATAAAATCTTAACTCGAAATACACTGAGGGTAGGAATCGGTTCACGATAAAAGTCTTGAGTCCTTAAGGTAATTATATGTCGCAGAGTCTTTTTCGCGAGGACACGGCACTCTTCGCGCTATATTTTCGACCGAGTATAAGGAGACTGCCCGAAAGACTGATAACTTTGGAACGTTAGAGAGAGCGTCGCGTGGTCTTGTCCGACGTTTATTAAACCCTTTTGCTCCTCCTCTCCATTGGTTTGTTAATCTATTTTAACGAATAGTTGTTTCTAATCACGCCCTCCGATTTTTCCTAGGGCGTTCCTCTAGATTCTTAGATCATAGGTATTGGTGAAGATCTTCGTTGAGTTTTGACCAATGGAGAGTAGTTGCTATCGGGTGAGGGTGAGGCTTTCGTTTTACGGATTGAGTCATGCTCAGTTCGCAGTAATCACCTAAGTTGACATTTTACTTGGAATTTATGATAAACATATAACATAAGCGGGTGGTCTGGCGATCGAGCGCGCGGCGTCGAGTGTCGCGAGTCTCAACTCCGGATCATCAATGGATCATTATTTTTGTGCTCTGTTTATTATTTTTTAGTTTAAAATTCTTAGGTCTGATATCCGAACTCGAGCTCGAGTATTTCGCTGTCTGTTTGTCATGGTTTAAAATTTCTAGTGCTTGACTATCTGTATTTTTTTGTTTAAAAATTCCGAGCCTTTAGAGTGAGTTATAATGTTTAAATTTATGGATCTGTTTTTATATTTGACTTTCGACAACGAGATTACACAGTCTCGCTTTTCAGACTTCGCCTGTTTATTCTTTCTGTCGGACGTAGACCATTTCTTAGAACGTAATTTATGTCACTAACAAATCTTATGTCATTAACGAATTTTCGATGAAAGAAAACAATCATGCAGTCTCTTGGACGCAATAATTTATATATTAGTATATATAAAAAAAAGGAACAGTCGTGAAGTCTACCGGACGTAACACTATATTTCCTTTAAAGTTTCAAGCTGTTTCATGCTTTTACATCGTCATTTGCATCATTTGATACACGTATCAGTTTAGTACGATATTTTTGCTTGGTACGTTTATACCAAGTTGATCCGGCTGGGTTTACATCGTGCGTACTAAATATTTAATACGAATTTGATACGAATATAGTATTTGATACGCGTATCAAATGCACGATGTAAACTAAGCCTATATATTCATGATTTTATCGCGAGGTTAAAGCATAGACATTTAAAGTATAGACCGCGCAAAGGGTGACTTTTTATATAGTGTGTGTATATATGTATATATATATATATATAACGTCGTTTACCTAATTTTCAAACCTTCGAGTTTGCTCGACCCGATTCTTACGTTACAAGGCGTTTGATTTCGGAACAATTAAAATAGTTGTTGCGCTCTTCCTTATGATCCATCCTTCCGAGAGTCTGGAGATAATATTCTATTTTAAAATTTAATAGTATATTTAATATTAAATTTTAAAACAGAATATTACCTCCAGACTCTCGGAAGGATGGGTCACAAGGAAGAGCGCAACAACTATTTTAATTGCCCGGAAATCAAACGCCTTGTAACGTAAGAATCGGGTCGAGCGAACTCGAAGGTTTGAAAATTAGGTAAACGACTGTATGCGTCGCTACCACGCTGGTCATTCAGTGGTCTCCTTTTAGTCAAGGAATCTAATCTCTATTACTCGGGGTGGGATCTAGTGCGATTCTTTACCGGAAATGAGGGAGGGGTCAAGAAATATTTAAATTAATTAAACAAAAATATACATTTATTCATTTAAATAAGTAAAAAATTGATACATGTTCTTATAATTATATGAGAAGTAAAAAAAATTAATCTTTAATTATGTGATGTGTGAGTGTATGTGTTTATCTACTCGCGGGTGATACACCCAAGTAGAACACAAAAGTCATAATGATATCATTAGGATATCATCATAAGTTTATTTGTCTCTTAAAAGTTACTGATAAAAAATGATGTAAAAATGATCTGAAAAATTGAAAACAGAAAATCATGTTTGTCAATTGAAAGTTTGAAAATTGTTATGTCAAGAATTTGTCACAAAATCATCATGTTAAATCATTGTTTTGTCAAGAATTTATCATAAAAAGTGTATCGATTGACATCATAATGATTTTTTCTAAATTGACTTCTACTTGATGTCATCATGATCTTATTATGATTTTGTGTTCTACTTGGGCATGAATGCGAGAGCATCAGCCAGATTAAAAAAGGGGAAGATTCCATCCCCAATATCTATTTCTGACTGGTAGTTACAATATAACGTGTTTAATTTGAAAAGTAGAATCAAAATTAAAATATATAAATGAATAAGTGTGTGTGTGTGTGTGTGTGTGTAGAATGGTCGATAAGTACAAAATTGGTCACTTTCATATGAATTAAATTAGGTTTTTAAAATTTCTTTAACTTATTACGGCTATTACGGAATGAGTTAATGATTAAAAAAAATAAGACAAAAGAAGAAAAGGAGAGAATTATTTAATTAGACTTACTTTTTAAGAATAGCAATTTGGAGTCGGAGGGATGGCGAATTAGAGCGGTGTTTCTTTTTGTGTCTCATGTCGGTAGCTCGATGCTCGATTCGTGGTTGCAGATAGGTTGCTCTGGAGATGATGCCAAGTGAGGACACTAATTGCACAAGTAACTAACTCATAACTCATTATGCAAAAGCACAAAATAAGACTGAGGTAATAATAACTAGTGAGTGAATGAAATCTGAAATATTCTTTGAAATCTTAAGAAATATTAAGTCTGAATTATTGTGTTTGAGTCTTATGAGTCTCCTTTTTATAATTTCTTTCCGGAAGTGTTCTAATTTTTAGAAGTAGGGATCCTCGGAAAATTTAACGAATTAGAAATTATCTCAGTGTCTTCGTTAGGCGGGGTGTTTCTCCTATTTCGCTTTTTACTCGCGGTGATCATCGATTAGTGAATTTGATATTAGTTTCAAAGTCCCTTGATCATTGCCTTTTCTGTCGGATTCTCGCGCATGTGATCTAATTAGAAAAGGTCTTATTTTCTTATGATTAGGAAAGAATTAATTTTTTTATGATTACTTTTATCAAATGGTACGACTCTATTTATTAGTATATTATTATTAAGTATTTTATTGAGATTTTATCGTTATTGATCTAGTTGCATTAGAAGAAATTTTGTTAGAAGAAATTTGTTATCTTTTCACTTTATTCTTCAGCCGGAAAATTCTACTGCAAGGGATATTTATCAATTTTTATATTCGAGAGATCGGCATAGTTTCACCAATCACCGATCTTCTTGTGTCGATCTTTCTTACGGTTCCTCATAGATATAGCTAGTGAAGAGTTTACGAAATGCTTGGCGCAAGATGCTCTGTTTATTAAACGATTCATTTTTATCACCAATAGACAATTGCCGCAATTTCACGGAAGGACGGAATCATGGAGTAGTCAGAACGTAACACACACACACATACATATATATATATATATATATATATATATATATATATATATAAAATATATATAAAAAAATAATTATTAAATAAAGGAGTTATTATTGAGTAAAGTCTGGTCAATCATTGCCGAACTTTAGCCGGGCGCACGTCGGTGAGCTGCGCTGTAACAGCTGAGTTCACCGACGTGCGCCTGACTAAAAATGATTGACCAGACTTTATTCAATAACTCTTTCATTAAGCGTTATAGGATAAAATATTAAAAGACTTTTCTGTTCAGTTTATTGTGTTCTACCCGCTCACGAGCATTGGCACAATCTTTGCAGAATACTCTGTTTACAGGGTGTTATTTTAATCAATACACGCAAAGCTCGTAAGCAAGATGGAAAAAAATGGTTTTATACAAAAGTTGTAAGATTCAGAGGGAGACATCTGGTGGTGACCCTGACTTTGGAGTCAAATTTAGGGATTATTTTAAAGTCAATTTGATTTTCTTAAATGGAACCATCAATCATATTCTTGTAGCTGCGTCAAGACCTTTTCAAAACACTATAGTAAAATATATTTTTATAAAGTACTTTTTGAGTTATGAGACTTGAAAAATCGTATGCTGCGCGTAACACGGCAACATTTTTAATTCTATTTCTACTTTTATCGCTACCCAGCAACAACGGCATGGACGGAATAATTTTCTATTCCCTTCGGAGTGCTTGATTAGCATAAATCCCCGTGCTGGCGCCTCACGCCTGCTGTTATGCGCAGCATACGATTTTTCAAGTCTCATAACTCAAAAAGTGTTTTATGAAAAAATATTTTATTATAGTGTTTTGAAAAGGTCTTGCCATCAGCTACGAATATGATATGAGAAATTGGTGATTTTATTTAAGAAAATCAAATTGAAAAAAATGACTCCTAAATTTGACTTTAAGATCAGGGTCAAAGTCATTATCAGGTGTTCCCCTCTGAACCCTATAACTTTTATATGAAACATTTTTCCATTTTGCTTTACGAGATATTTTCGTGTATTGATTAAAATGACTCACTCTATATGTGTGTGTGTGTGTGTGTGTGCGTGTGCGTGTGCGTGTGCGTGTGCGTGTGCGTGTGCGTGATGCGCGTAGTATATGTGCGTGCGTGCGTGCGTGCGTGCGTGCGTGCGTGCGTGCGTGCGTGCGTGCGTGCGTGCGTGCGTGCGTGCGTGCGTGCGTGGGTGCGTGCGTGCGTGCGTGCGTGCGTGCGTGCGTGCGTGCGTGCGTGCGTGCGTGCATGTTTTTATTCTATATATATTTTAAACGTATTTATAAGACATTTCTACTTATCATGGACACAAAGAATAATAATATGCACTTATTTAAAATTAATATTAACAGAACACATTTAAATGGCAGCTCTATCAGGCAATATATTTGACGTTTGTGGTTTAACATGACAGCTATTAGAATCGATCAATCAACAAGTTGACGCTTCTTTTATAATATAGGACTCTAGTGGGGAAGACAAAGGACAAAAAATTTTTTTCAGTAGAATTTGTATTAATTGATTTCTGTGATTCATTTCCAATGGAATCTAATTAAAAACTTATTTTACTTTAATTAACAAATTCACAGATAATTATTTTATTGTGAAGAACATTAGTTTTTCCATAATATTTTTAAAGTGTAATATATTCTCATTTGTTTTAAAAATATATTTTGCTACTTTGCAAATTTTGACAACATTGTCTGCATTAAACAATTTGCCATATTGTTTTCTTTTTTGCAGCATAAACAGTGATGCAAATTGTTTTAAATATTTAAGACATAAATTACATTTTATAATTTTTTTCTATTTGTTTCATATAATAAAACCTGCAATGTATGCTAAAACATCTTTCTGATATTTGCTTAATCTTATTGTTAATTGCATTTTATAATCATGCCTCACATCCCAAATAAAATCTTCCATCTCATTATATCTTTCTGATCGTCTTCTTTAGTATTTAATTTTAGGAGTAGCGTATCGTCTTTAGATGCAATTTGCATTAGATATTATATTTATATTAACATGTGTATGCAACTTCTTTAAAGCTGATTTAAATTGTTGTGCTGTTGGATTATTGTTGCATTCACCAAATCGTCGAATAGGAGCAAAAAACGTTTCTACATCATCTTGCTACATTTTGTATGTTAATATAAATGTGCTTTTCTGTAAATAAATTTTTAGCTAATAGAAGAGCACTTTTCAAACATATAATTAATCTTAAAAAATCTGTATTTTATTTTTTGTTTTGAATATAGGTTGATTATTTATTTTTAGTGATTCGATGTATTTAATAAATTTCTCATTTTTATGTTTTCCAAATTTTTTACACAAATTGTTTGTCAAGTATATTTTTTTTTTGTAAAATATTCCTTGAACTTAAGTCAAAAATATCATTGATTGTTTGACAAAATTCTGCTGTGTTGCACCTTGGAATTCTGAAAAAAATCTTAAAATTAAATCTTAAAATCTTTTTGACAACTTTTAAGAGCATTAGCAACATTAAAACCACCGAGGAGATATCATTAAAAACCGGTGGTCTTATGGGATTTAGTGTGACTGGAAAAAAAACTCGCTGCGCATTATTTTAATACATCCAGTTATTATTTTATTATCGAAAATGTATAGATCTTTTATGTAATTGCTTCAAGAATAACAAATAAACATTTTATTGTAAAATTACTGTCTTATTATCGGCAATGCAAAGATTTACTTACCCAGTCAGCCACATCTGTTCTAACAGATTTTGCCAAGCGCTTGCTATAAGTTATTGTATATTTGTATGCAATTATTGCATACAAATTTGGTACAAAATTTGTTATTACCGATTAAGCTGGCAGATTGCCGGCAAAACCCGAGCAAAACTTGCTGACATAACCAGACAGCAAATTAGTGGCAAAAACCGAGCAAAGCTTGACGTGCTTGACGATATCAAATTGGCAGCACAACCGAGCAAACCGAGCAGGATCTGTGCGCGCACAATCTGACAGCAGATTGGTGGCAGAAATCGAGCAAGATCTGCACGGAGCAGTCTGACAGCAGATTGTCAGCAAAAACTAAACAGACTTTGTTGTTTTGAAGCTATTTAAATTTTACGTATATCAATTTGACGTATTTATTAATAAACTTTTTCTGTTTATACCTTTTTTTTGAAAAAACTGATATATACAGATGATATATGTAATTTTATTTTATTAATACAAATTTTTATTAATTTTAATATGTTGTATATATATATATATATATATATATATATATATATATATATTTATATATAAGAAATGTAATTTTATTTTATTAATACAATATGTTTTTATTAATACAAATTTTATTAATATGACTTTGAAATGTATAATATAAATTATCAATATCTATATTATTAATTACTAATATAAATTTTACGTTTATGATTAAACTAAATAATAACAAAATTAAATATATACAAAGAATAAAGCAAAACATAAAATAAATATAATAAAATAATAAAATATAATAAAATAATATATATAATAAATATAATGTATGTTACAAAAATATAATAAATTTTGTTATATTAAACGGAATTAAGAAGTTGCAAGAAAATGTTAAATTGTCGCGCATTTTTGGTCTTTTCGTGCATCACAATATTTAGAAATAATTTGGATTATAAGTCAATACAATATTAGAATAGTACAAATAAGTACAAATGTTAACATTACTCATCTATCAGATAACATACAATAAAATATTTATAATAATTATTTGAATATTTTAGTTTTTACTATCCCAGACAGTACACAAAATATTTATAAAATTTGTACCAAATTTATAATAATTATTTTAATATTTTAAAATATTTTTCTGATTTTAAATTTAACAAATAAAAATTTATCATATATAAATATCATAAAAAGTATAAAAATTTTAAGAAATATTTACAAAATAGTATTACATTTATTTTTTACTTACCATAAATATTATATAAAATATTTAATCTATATTTTAATAATATATCGAATAAGTTTTTAATGATTTCTTTTCTTAATATATTAAAATATTTGATATATTAATATATTAAATAATATAATAATTAATAATTAAATAAATTAAATAAAAGAATAATAATTAATAATTAAATAAATAAAATAATTAATATATTAAAAAATAAATATAATAATATTTTGTACATATTTCTACATATTTTTATAATACATTTTATGATATTAATATATGATAAATTTTTATTTGTTAAATTTAAAATCACAAAAATATTTATTAAATATTTTGATAAATATTTATAAGTATACTATATTTTGTTTATATACAAAATATGTATAAAATGTTATTTATATAATATTTCCAAAAATAAATAGTAAAAAATGTTTATGAATATTTATTATATTATAAATATTGTGTGCTGTTTGGAATCTTGAAATAAGATGAATGTATTCGCTCATTGAAAAGAAATGAAAAAAGGAGAAAAATTACATAAAATGTATCATAATTCGCGCCACAAAGAATCGTTTTGGTAGTATAATATCCCGCTATACATTTCCGTTCCCAAGTTAAAAATGACGTGATATTATATCGCCAAAACGATATTCTCGAATAGTCTGCGCCATGATGCTCGAGTGATTGATCGTAATCTTACAGTTATAGTGCACACGTGCACAGGCCGCGATTCTCAATCATTCTCAGTTCGATAGTTGCAGTGATTAGTGGTGTGCAGTAAACGATAGTGAACGAAGAATATTGAGAAGATTATGATATTACAGGAAGAGTGTGATATTGCAGGATATTGAGCAGAGACTGAAGAGATTACGTCGCTTGCAATAATATCCTCGAGAAAACACGTAAATATGAAAACAACAAAGTTAAAATCAACTATGTCGCGAAAATTTTTGTAGTTTATCCACGAGACAACAAAGTAGTCTTCGAAAGTATCATGTACGAAATTAGACAAAATTTAAGTGCATTATTGTAAAATTTGCAATATTGTTTAAAATGCAAAATTGCCATTAAAGAATCGAATAATAATCGCGATATTGAAGATGTTCCTGGTCCATCAATTACTGAATGTTGTAGCTCTTTTTCAAATATTGTAAATGATACTTGCAATTACAAGTATGATATTATAGAAAATGATGGAGTTTCTTCTTCTGTTTCTGATGCCAGTGATATAGTTTCATCATCTTTCAAAATTACTTCCATGGAATCTTTCCACGAACGTTTAGCGTCTTGCTTGTAAATAATAATCTAATGCATATGCAAGGTAATAGGCATATTATCTCTTCTTCGAACACATCCCTGTTTTAATAAATTATCGAAAGATGTTAGAACTTTTCGATACACTACACGTGCTGTCGTGTCTAATGTAGAACCAGGAGAATATATTCATTTTGATGTAGAAGCAATATTATTAAATATCTTTCACATATTTTCATCACATATATGATTAATTAATTGGAACTAGATTTCAATCTTGATGGATATAGTTTAGATAAATCAGGTAGCATTCAATTCTGGCCAATCCAATGTAGAGTTGCAAATATACAACATGCAAGGCCAATAATAGTTGGACTTTATAAAGGTACGCATAAGCCAATTGATCCCAATATTTTTCTGGAAAAATTCATTGCGGATATTAAAAAATCATGTATAGTGAAGGTATTAATTTTCATGGTAATAAGATACCAATACGATTAAGATGTTTCATAGCTGATGCACCTGCTAGAGCTTTTGTTTTGAATCATCATGTATCATCATGTAGTCATGTATCGTACCAGCCTTGTTCCAAGTGTAAAATCTCTGGGATATATCATGAAGGTCGTTATGTTTTCAATGGCATTAATCATCTTCTTCGCCCAGATGAAGAATATATCAGGTGTTTAGATGAGGATCATCATAAAGAGAGTAGAAGCCCATTATCAATGCTTCCAATAGGTATGGTTTCACAAGTTTCTTTTGAGTATATGCACCTTGTATGCTTGGGCGTAATGAAAAAACTCTTGTCTGCATGGATATATGGAAAATATTCACATCTGTCGAAGTTATCAGGAAGATCCATCCATATGTCTACAAGACTAAATAATCTTAAAGAATATTGTCCATCCGATTTTGCAAGACGTCCCAGATCTCTCGATATATGTTCCAAGTATAAAGTGATAGAATTTCGCCAATTTCTTCTTTATACAGGCTCAGTTGTAACGTATGGTGTATTAGAGGAATGATTATATAATTTTTTATTCTTACACGCAGCAATAAGAATCATCTGCAATCGACTAGACAACACTTAAGCTTTGCAGAACTTGCGCTACAAAAATTTGTTTATAGAAGTGAAGCTCTATATGGTCCAACATTTAATACTTACAATGTCCACAATTTTCTTCATCTTATCAGCGATGTGAGACGTTTTGGTTGTTTAGATTCATTTTCCGCATTTTCTTATGAAAATAATATGTCAATTTTCAGGAAATATTGTAGGAAATCACTCTTGTGTACCTCTTCAACAGTTTTTTAATAGAATGGCAGAGATAGAAGTTGGAACAAGCAATAATCAAAATGTGATGATTTGTCTATTCGTGTATCTATGCCGCAAAATAATGATAATTGTATTCAATATCGTAAAATTAAATTTAATAACATATCATTAGGTATAGATGTACATGACAATTGTTGTATCTTACGTGATGGATCGATCTGTATCATCTTTAATATTGTGTGGATAATAACTCCTTTCGTTTGGGTGTTAAAAATTTTTTGGAGATTCATGATTTTTACTTTTTATCATATTATTTTATGACATTGGCATGATATCTTCTGTTTTTAAAATATTTAAGTGCGCTATGTTAAACAGCTAAATTTTTCATGTTCATCCAGATCAAGTCCATGAAAAATGTTACAGGATGCCTTTTCCCAATAGCACATCGACAGATGATAGCGACAGTGGAAAAAATAATTTGTAAACATTGCAATATATTGTCGCTTTTATTATACACAGCGAGAAGATGTAATATCTATGCTGTAAACTGTTTATTTTTATTTTTACAGGGATTGCCAGAACATATGTTCTCTTTTTCTTGCATCTTTCATATTTTTCTCTCTTTTGCTTTTTAATTTTGTCGCTCTTACATTTTTTCCAAAAGTGATGAAAAAAAATACTGTAATATTTTCTGTTATATTTATATTTTGCTTTCTTCTTATATTTCTTATATTTCTCGTTGTATTGCTTTTTATAGATAATGCATATTATATCTATCTCGTTATATTATCTATACTCGTTGTATATATCTATATTTTATGTTTCTTTACTCAATTTGATGTTCGAATTTCTCTGCTTTAAATATCTTCTAATATCTCTTGATAATTTGTTCTATACTGAATTGCACTTGACTCTGAAAAGCATTTTGTAGATTCATTTTAAACAAAAATATAAACATATTTACTTGAAGAAAAAAATAAATGTTATGTGTAACGGTAAAAGTTATTGCATAAAATATTTTCTATTTGATTAAGTTAGAAGCAACTTTTTGAAAGAAAAAAATAATCATAAATATTGTAAAATTGCTTCTTTTTTAAAAAATTAGTAATTAACAAATATTTATTATGAAAATCATTTTATATAAATTTATTAAGAATTTTTTTTTCTTATACATCTTATACTTCTGAATATAATTAATGTAAAATACATTTGTTACATATTATATACAATTTACAAATATATATTTTAATTTACAGGGACTTACAGATGGATAGGCCGAAGCACACTATTTAAAACCGTTACAATTATCAGACGACTTCTTTGGACGAAACTCCGAAACAAAAAAATACCGCATCAACAACTAGCGAGATTGACATCGACAAGGACATCGACGATTTGAGGAAGATTGGACAAATATGGTAAACGAAATTAATTATTTTTTTCTTCGATCATACTACAAAACCAAACATCATACACTCGCGCAAACATTTCAAAACAAATAAATGAACCAAACACAAATGATGAATTATACACAGAATTTCAACCACCAAAAAATATTAGATATAATAGAAATAATAATCAAGCACCCACAGATATTCAATCACATACAAACATTGAAGCACATGATATAAACAGTCAACATATATAGATTTTCAACCACACACAAGCGTTCAAGCATTCAGTACAAATAATCAAACACACACAGATATTGAACCGCACACAAGCATTCAAGAATACAATACAAATAGTCAAATATACACAGATATTCAACCGCAAATAAAGCATTCAATCATATACTATAAATAATCGAGCATACATAAACATTCAACTGCACACAATTCTAACAAATTAACATACATCTCAAAACACTTGTGCTGCTAATGTGTCGCAGGTATCACATACATTACACACATATCCTTCCACACAATAACACATCAAACATAGCAACTAAAAAAGCAATGTACACTAATGATACATTCTTCGAGTTACAGAATAATACGGCAACATTATCTCTCCAGGACAGTGTATCACTCGAAGACAGGCTCATCAAAGATCGGCTCATGGTCAACGTACCTTAACACACGCTGAAACAATGATAGATGGATAAATTCAAATATTTATTTGTACAAAATAAATCATTGTATAAATTTAATAAAAATACTGATTCTATATAATAATAAAAGTCACAGTAATATCTGATGTTTAAAGTTACCTGTAAACATTATTTAATCTTTCAGAAGAATGCATAGCTGCATAGTACGTGTAGAAGCAGAGCTGAAGTGTCAAATATGTGTCGTATTTATTAAAATGTGACATCTCTATTATGACATCCTTGTAATATATGTAATTATTTGCTTATAGACGAATGAATACTTTGTTGGAAAAAGTATTAAATGTGTGCAGCATCATCATCAACCAACATAGCCATTCTCCCGATATCATCTGCAACTCAAATGGATACATTTGAAGGAATTAATGAGGAAGGTTATTCTGTCGTCGTAAATAAACGAGAAACGTGTATGCTTTTTATAATTTTTAAGAAGAAAATGCCGTTGAGTAAGGACCCACGAAAAACGAGTGAGTCTCGATTGCGCACATTACAGATCGGACACGACAAAATTTCCCGATCGGACACAGGCCCGATCGGACACAGGCCCGATCGGACACAGACTCAATCGGACGCCGTCCCGATCGGACACAGACCCGATCGGACACAGGCTCGATCGGACACAGACGCTATACCAAAGTACATGTATGGACAGGAAGCAAGATCGCGCGCGCACACACACATACACGGAGGGGGGAGGGGGTGCAAGGGGGGCCTTTGGCCCCTCTTCCACACGCGCACCCACCCCGCTGGTAGGCTGAATGGACCTCGCTTTACAACTTACAAAGTACATGCTACAGTGTCCGATCGGACTCGTGTCTGATTGGGTCTGTGTCTGTCTTATCATTATCATCCCTGGAAGACCCTCGATGATCTGACTCAGCGTCTTGTGTTACTGCTTGCATTGGGCACTACGCATAGAGCGCAAACGTTAGCGTCGATTAAAATATCTAATGTCAAAGCTCAGAAGGATACGAAATAGAGATACCGGAACGAGTTAAAACTTCCCGTTCAGGATCATACCAACCTCTATTAGTCTTGCCAGTTTATCGAGAAAACTTCAAGTTGTGCATCGCGTCAACGATTGATGCATATATTCAGCAAACAGCCCAGTTGAGGAGTAATATAGATCACCTATTTGTGACAATTAAAAAACAAATTAGAGCGGCATCCACAGCGACAAGCAGATAGATTAAGGCAGCGATGTTTCGCTGCGATATAAATGAAAAATTCACAGCGCATTCCACGAGACATGCAGCGACTTCGATTGCATTAAGAAAAGGAGTAGACTATTCGGAAAACCGCTGGTTGGTCGGAAAATTCGCAGGTTTTCGCAAAACATTATAATAAAATTATCGTTCCGTTCAAAACAACCTTAGTAAAAGCGATTATGCATAGCTAAAGTGCAATAAAAACGATATTCATAGCATTAAAAGTTAAGATAAATAACTTTAAGCTACTAGTTTAAAGAAAATTTTGTGGCGTCATCGAACACCGAAGGCGGTACTACCGGTTAATCGCTCGAACGAAACTCTTCATATAATTACGATCAAACATCTCTTCATGAGATCGTTTGATCGGTCAAATATAAATGTATATATATATATATATATATATATATATATATATATATATTAATAAATAAATAATATTTATGTAATAACGAATGACGGCAGCGGATAATTTCACAGAATGTGATCATTGCAATGTTTCGGTTCTCAAATATTTCTGCGCAACGTGAAAATAGATGCAAAATCTCTTGCCTCTAAGATTCCCGCGACGATTGCCCCTCACCCTTTGAGATTCAGCTCCCCGCGTCTAAAGGGATACTTTATTCTCTGTGCAGGCATTTCTTACGTCCATATTGTGGACCAATCAATTTCTTATGTTTATTGTTATGCGCTTATACAAAAATGTGTGCTCCCTGCTTAAACGTCAATCAATGTGATTAGGAAGTTTCATGCGCTGCGTGACATGTATGTACTCGATTCGATTCTCGAATCTAATCCGCGCAGAAGTTTCCTTCGCCTATAGTTCAGCTAATGCGCGCATTGATGATGCATAAAATTTTGTAGAATTATGTATATATAAAATCCCCCTACTCTTCTAGCGCATCAAGCACGCATCAACTACTACAACTCGGATTTGAAATTAATGTATGGATGTGCAATATATTGTTCTTTTATGTAGATATGTAATCCTTTTGAATGTCAATACGAAATACTTCGCAAATACTTGACTGTCACTAGAGTCAGTGCTGTTGATAACCGTTTTCATTGTTAATTAATAAAAATGAGGTTATTGTTATTAATATCCTGTTATCATGATAGCATCCATTTTTAATTCACATCAAATCTTTGAAAAACCGTTCCGTTTCCAAGCGTGCATCATGCGCATTAAACGGAACAATATCAATGTGAGCAGCACATTGAATGCGATCTATACACTCAATGCGTAAAACGAAACAGACAGAAATACAGTTCACAAGCGCGCTAGAAAAGTCGAGACTGATATCCACTTACATGGGTAACTCAAATATAAAGTGGACTTTTTCCAAAAATTTTGTTCAATTAAAATATTTTTATTGCATACTCAAATCATTTTTCTACATATAATTTCTACTAAAATATAAGCATTTTTTGCAACCAAATTGGCAATGTGTGCATTTTTATTAGCGTGCCATAAAAAGCAGTGAGACGTATCTAAAAAGTTAATTGCGCAGGAAAGAATTCGTGCGCAATCAGCTTTGTACATGCCCCACTACTTTTTATGACACGCAAATAAAAAAACTGTCACTGGTAACTGAAATGACAAGAATACTTGGTTTTCCTTCACCTTTATTTTCAATTGGCCACCTTGCTAATTTTAACCTCGGTTAATCTAACCAGACTTGGTGCAATGGTCCTTATGACATTTTCGGATGGACGAGTTAACTCAACCCGGATTATGAATCCATGTCTTTTATTGGCAGAGACATGCAAGTAATGACGTCATTGCAAATAATGACGTCATTGCATTGTCTCTGCTAATAAAAGACACGGGTTGGGTTAATCCGTCCATCCAAAAACGCCATTAGAGAATATATCGCATTAGTTTTAATCGTCACTTTGTATGCCAGAATATTGAGATCTGTCAAATGGAAGCATGACTTCTGGTGGCAGAAAAAAATATTATTCTTAGTGAGCAGTATCACGCTCGCAATATGACCGTAAGGCATAAATACGCGAATATTATTTATCAATCATAAATTGCACTTATGGTTAGCATTTTATTCAACTATAAAAGTTGTTGCTTTACATGCAAAAGCATGCGTGATGTTGACACTGCACTCTAAGATGCGCCGATGTTACTTAAGCCTCCCCTAATTGATATGCAATTCTCTTTTCACTTGACAAAAGGAAAATTTTGATATATATAATATTTTTAATTACTTTATTAAAAAGAATGGAACAAATTAATATGAAATTAATTTTATACAAAAGATTAGTAATTTCAAGATCGAGAAAATTTGAATATATATATATATATATATATATATATATATATATGTATGTATATATACATACATACATATATATATATATATATATATATATGTATATATACTATACATGCATATATATATATATATATATATATATATATATAAAAGCAGGATATATACCGAATTTATGTATACAATATCTTTGTGGCGCGAGTATGAAAGTATACACGAGTTTCATCGTAAACGGGAAAAAGGAGCAGGACCAGTAAAAAGTAACTCATGAATCGTCAGTGGGTTATGGGATTCAAACGGTACGAGGGCACATTCATTTCTCCGCAAATCGCGAATGCAACAACATCCGAGTGTGTGTGAATACGCTGTATCGGCATTTTGCATTTTTAAATCTTAATATTCGTACGAGAATTCGCATAGCAATATTCAAGAATCGAGTAAGTGTCAGACTCAGAATTTTTAAATTAGTGTTTTTCTGTTCTTTTGTTTTTAATTATTAAAAATTTAATTATTAAATCTTTTACAGTGGCCAAAGAGTCGTTCGTGTTCTCGATCATAGAGGACGAGAAGGGAAAGAAATTGGACGAGATGTTTGGGGTAAAACCGAGTTTCTTAAGAACACTACCCAGTAATTGTTTGTTGCCACCAAAAATCATTTTTTACGCGCAAAAGATACGCGACTTAACCGTATATGAGGATGATGTTTGGATGGTCTCGTATCCTCGTTCTGGTAATAACTTAATTTTAAAGATAAAGCGTAATTTTATAAATATATATATATATATATATATATATATATATATATATATATATATGCTCCCATGATTCAAGGTTCATACATTAAGGACATGTTATTGAAGTCATTTAAAGTTCAAATTGTTTAATAAATATTTGTGCATAAATACTTCTTAACAGAAATACAACTATTGAAAGTTGATGTGAATATTTAAAAAGAATATTAAAAAGAAAAGAAAAAAAGACATTTTATTTAACTTGTTTATTTACAAATGTAGTATAAATTTTGTTCGAAATTATCTTCTGCATCAATACAAAATCTTACTCTGCGTAAAAATGATCTAACAGTTCGCTTCACGCTAAAAGAATTTCTTTCTTTTAATGTAAACAATACCAGACTGATAGAAAATATAAACAATATCAAATTAACAGAAATTATTTCAAACATTCATATCAACTTTCAATGGTTATAGTTCTGTTAAAAAGCATTTACGGAAATGTGTTTATTATAAATATGTGTTTATATAAATATATTTATTAAACGATTTCAACTTTAAATAACTTCAATAACATACCCTTAATGTTGAGATGAGATACCTTGTATACATATTATGTATATTTAAAATTCTAGAAAGAACAATCTTGTGAGCCAGCTAATATAAAACCAGTAAAAGATTGCAATTAATTATAATTGCAAAGATTGCTCTTTAGATCTATATGTATGATATGTACGTTATATAAAATTTTAGAGAAAGGAACAACCTTGTGAATTAATATAAAACAGAAAAATAATTGCAATTAATTTTATATTACATAATTATGTTATCTAAATGCGTTTTTTCAATATTTTACATCTTGACACGGTGAAATTTTTTTAGGTAGTCACTGGGCGCAAGAAATGGCGTGGTGCATCGGGAATAATTTTGATTACGAAAATGCTCGCACGCTTTTCATCGTGCGAAGTCCCTTACTCGAGTAAGTTAATTCTTTAAATAGGGAATTATTAATTATTGTATGATAGAATAATCTCAATAGAATTAACTATGAGAAAATGCAATATGTTATCTTTATCATTTTTCGTTTAAATTTCTTTTTTCCAGAGGTTCGGTTGTCATGGTCAACGGAAATTACGATGAATGGTTTACGAAACTAGGTGATTCCATCGAAAATATAACAAAGATGCCAAGACCGCGATATATCAAGTCTCATTTGCCATGGGACTTATTGCCGAGACAGCTTCATGAAAAGAGACCAAAGGTTAAGATATGATACGTGCAAATGGATAAGTGCAACGTAACTCTTCGTATAAAATATACATATAATATTTTGCAGATAATATATGTTGCAAGAAATCCAAAAGATACCTGTGTCAGTTTTATCATTACTGCAGAGTATTCCATGGTATGAAAGGAAGCTTCGACGACTTTGCGGAGTTGATGCTGCATGATAGTGGTGCGTTGAATATTATACTATTGATTTGAGAGACAGAATCATCATTACATTCAATTATCATTCAATAGAATTTTTGATGCGAAACAAAAAGACATATATTTTTTATTATAAAAATATCATCAATTGAACGTGCATTTAATAATTTGTTGCTTTCCCAAGAACAAAAAATATCTGAAATAAATTAATTTGCGAGAGAGAGAGAGAGAGAGAGAGGAGAAGAAATTCTTTTCAAGATATAAGATATTTGTGAAATTAGCATTAAAGTATCAAATTTAAGAAATGATGTTTATTTAGCCCCACTCAGCCCGTTTTGGAACCATATTTTACCTTTTTGGAAGATGAGAGATCAGGATAATATATTATTTATGACATACGAGGAAATGAAAACGGTAAAATACAACAGAAAGCGCTTTGCCATCGTGAATCTTTGTAATAGATCTCTTATTGAACTTATATTTTCAGGATCAGATAACGATGATTAAGAAGACAGCGAAATTTTTAAACAAGAATGTGACAGACGAGCAGATCGTCGGATTGTGTGAACACTTAAAATTTTCAAAAATGGCGACGAATCCGTCAGTGAACTTGGAACTACTGCTAGGAAACAGAGAAGCGCAAGAAGATGATCCAGATCACAAATTTATCAGAAAAGGCAAAGTCGGCGACTGGATGAATTATATGTCAGAGGATCTTGTTCGACGATTCGACGAATGGATGGAGAAGTATTTGTGTGGAACCGGCCTCAAATTTCATACAAATATTGCTTCCGATGAATAAAAAGGTGCAATATGTCGAATACGGTAAACTCGATATATTAAATAATAGGGGTGTTAAAAAAAGTCCACATATTTTCAGAGATAGTATGTATATATTGTTCAAAATAAGAAAAAAAGTCTAATTACATGGTTTCTACGATTAATATCTACAATTAATATCTTCAAAGATATAAGCTATCTTTCTATAAGATCCTTTTTTATTGGTTGTGTTACCTCTACAATGCAAACAAAAAAGTTACTAGTAGTCAGCATTATAAGGGGTGCTTTATGTGATTCCCATTCATTGTCACGCATTTTTCAGCCCTACGTCTCAGAAAATCATACATTCTTTCAAACACACCTGACTATTCTCGGATTTACAACCTACTTACAAATTTAATGTTACTACAGCAAAACTAATAAATACTCTTTTATTTATTAGTTTTATTTACTGCATTGTAGAGGTGACACAACCAATAAGAAAAGGACAAAAAGCTTAAATAGAAAGATAGCTTGTATTTTCGAAAATATTAATTGTAAGACCCATATGTAAATTAGATTTTTTTTTCTTATTTTGATGAATACTATTTATTCTCAAAACATGTAACCCTTTTTTTAACACTTTGTATTTGTATGCATTAGTTGTGTTATGATAATTCTCACATGTTTTAGATTTATTTTATAATTGTGCGATTGATTTATGCGGTCATTTATCGTTTTCAAAAAATACGCATGCAGTAGGTTTCTTAAAACGATATATATATATATATATATATATATATATATATATATACATATACATACACATATACAGAGGGGGGGCATTTATGTGACGCGGACGCGGACATATTTTTCAGAAACAAAGTAAGATATCAAAAAATGTTTCAGACAAAAGTTGTAGGGTTCCAAGGGGACCATAATACCGTGACCTTCGATTATTCTTGGAATGCGATTTTGAAAATCATTTTGAGGTCAATTTGGTTTTTATAAATAAGTATACTTTTTTTTCCGAAAATGAAAAGAGCGTTCAATTTTGAGTCTAAAAGTATTGTATACTTATGACCTAAATTAATAGGTAATAAGATATTTCAAAAATAAGGCAACAGATATCCGATTATTAAAAATTCAAATTTTATTACAGTAAATGTTCGAAATGATGGCCATTAACTTCAATATATTTTCGAAAATGTTTTTCGAAAAGAATGCTGAACTTTCATAAAGTGTCACACAATAATTATTTACAGAATATTTTAACGAGAGAAGTTAACTCCATTTGTTTACATCACATGGAACCGTATATAGTAAATGTGAAGGTACAAATGATCTGTAATATTCTCTGGAATAAACCTACAGTTCGCTTCGTTTCCGAAAAATATGCCCACCCTGATATTTTCTTTACTAATTGGTTCCTCTCATTATTCTGTGCATAAAAGTATTGAGGTAAAGTCATCAAAAAATGAATATTTTACGAGATATTTTATATTTATGGAAAATTAAGAAATTATTTCAAGTCTCATAATTCAAAAAATACTTAATAAGAAAATACTTTAATATAGTGTTTTGAAAAGCTCTCCAGATAAGTTACAAGAATATGCAATGAAAAATAAAAGTCCATTAAAAAAAAAATTATACTTCCCTAAAAAATTTTGGTAACCAAATTTTTTGTTCAGCAATTAGCCTCATTTTTTCATAGTTTAAGGTGTATTAAAAACTACTAATGGGCAGCAAAATTTTTTTACTCTGATTTTTTTGTAGAAAAATAAATCCAAATTTACCCTACTTTCCTTCATATAATACAAAACAATTTATATACAATATAGTATCTCGCCCTGTTATACAAGGTATCCCATAATTCACCGATCACCTCTCGGGTGCATATAAAGCATGTTAAACTGCATAGAAAAGTTCTCTACTGTTTTGCGATTTTCACGACAATTAATGAGAAATTAATTATAAAAGATGCCAATCCGCGTCTTGCACAAGCGCGCAACGAGAAGAGACGTCCTACTATAATGTGTTACTTTGTGCGCGGCGAAGCGGTGGGAGGGACGCTCTATGAAGACTACGTACGAGCGTGTAGAACACTCTTCTCACCGCTTCACCGCGCGCCTAATATCGCTTTACAGTAGGATGTCTCATCTCGTCGCGCGCTTATAAGGCGCGGATTGGCCGATCTTTTTTAATGAATATCTCAATAATTATTAGAAAAATCGTAAAATGGACTTTCCTATTCACTTTGACATCCTTTATATGAACACAACGAGTGATCCACGAATTATGGGACACCCTGTATAAACCTAATACAATGCTCGGTAAATCACACATATGCGGTACATATGCTGGAAAATTATTATATTAAATCATATATCGGCAATCTTGCAAAATTAGTTATTGTTAAAGAACAAAATTTTGATACATTTGAAGCAAATAAGTTTATTTGCTTTACGCATGCACATGCACATGCACACGCTAATAGTAATTATACACCGATCGTGCAGTATATATCGATAAGAATGCAGCTGGCAACTTTCTCCGAAAGTGAAATCTCTGTTCGACGAGAAAGTTAATAATGCGCCGTAAATAATTTAAACGCGCGTATAGATGCTCGCAGATAATGCTCTCGCATGCTTCAGATATTTCTTTCTTGTAATTTGTTATATTTTACAAAGAATCATACACTTGCTATACAGGATGTCCCTGTAGTGCTATTCTTACGTCCTGGTGACTCCACGATTCCTTCCTTCCGCGAAGTTGCGGCAATCGTCTATTGGTGATAAAAATGAATCGTTTAATAAATAAAGCATCCTACGCTACGCGTTTCTCTCACGTAAACTCTTAGTCACTTGTCAATAACCGTATATCTATGAATAATCGTGAAAAAGACGCGAGAAGATCGGTGATGAAACCACGCCGATTCTCTCGGATAAATAAAAATTGATAAATATCCCTTGCAATAGAATTTTCCGTCGTAAGAATAAAACAATACCGAAAAAATAATAAATTTTTGTAACGAAATACTTAATAAATAGAGCCGTACTATTTGATAATAGTAATCATAAGAAAAATAAATTCTTTCTTAATCGTGAAGAAATATTCATCAATTACCATGAAAAATTTTTCTAATCAAATCACGTGCTCAAGAGTCCGCCAGGAAAGGCAACGATCAAGGGACTTTGAACCGATATCAAACTCGCTAATCGATGTTCACCGCGAGTAAAAATCCCGCCTAATGAGGACACTGGGATAATTTCTAATTCGTCAATCCCTACTTTAAAAAATTAAAACACACCTTTGAAAAAGACCTATGAAAGGGCTACTCAAGAGTCTTCGCTCTCTCTACTCTTTTTTACGCTCTTTACGCTCCGTACGCTTATTACGTTCAGATCAGTCTTTATAATCATCAGTGTTCAGTTCAGGTCACACCTTACAATTCAAATCAGTGTCCAAAATCTTTTTTCGTGTTCAATTTTATTGTTTTTCAATTTATTTCTCGTGTTTTATTTTAAATTTTATTCCGTGGTTTAACTCGGCGCGAAAGTGCAACCAGTGTCTTCCCTGGGCGGTGTCATCTTCGGAGCAACCTACCTGCAACGAGCATCGAGCTACCGACATGAGACACAGAGCGAAACACCGCATTAATTCGCCATCATTCCGACTCCGAATCGCTATTCTTAATAAGTAAGTCTCATTAAATAATTCTCTCTTTTCTTTTTGTCTTATGTCTTATTTAAATCAAAACAATTCCGTAAGATGTTTTAGTCTTTTAAATCATTAACTCGTTCCATAATAGTCGTAGTGAACTTTAAAAAATTTTAAAAAAACCTAATTTAACTCATATGCAAGCGACCAATTTTATATTTGCAACCATTCTACACACACATGTTGATTTAATTTTATTTATTTATTAACAGAATTATTGTATAATAACTGGTCAGAATTAAATATTAACGATAAAATCTGCTCCCTCACTCACTCTGACCGACGTCCTCCGCATAAATGTAACACCCGCGAATAAATGAACACAGACATATACACTCACACATACGATCAGATAAGGATTAGTTTTTCTTATTATGTATAAACGTACATGTATAGATCTAACTTTTCCTTACATTTTTTAATAAATCAGAATGTTTAATAATTAATTAAAAATATTTTTTTTTAACCCTTTCTCTCATTTCCAAAAAAATAAAAGATCGCACTTGGTCCCATCCCGAGTAATAGGGATTAAATTCCCTGACTAAAAAGGGACCACCGAGCGAACGTTCGAACAAACAGAATAACAGCGATCCAGTCATTTACCTGTTTTCCGAACCTTTGCTCGACCCGATTCTGACGACGTAAGGCTGATTGATTTCGGGATATTTAGAGTAGTTATTGCGTCCTTTCTTGCGACTCATCCTTCCGAAAGTCTGGACGTAATATTTTATTTTAAATTTATTTAACAGTTGTTGTGCCCTTCCTTGTGACTCATCCTTCCGAAAGTCTGAACGTAACACTACGTTCCCCTCAAAAAATTCAACTTTCAATCCAGTCTTGGTAGAGAAGTATACTTTCAGCTTTGTAAAAGCTCAATCTATGAGAAATTTTTTTTTGTTAATTATATATAATTATATAGTTATATACATAATTATATATTGTTACATATATAACTATATCATATAATTCTATAATTATATATATATATATATATATATATATATATATATATATATATATGTATATATATATACTTGTATGCCTTTTTTAAATGAATATTTTTTAATATATATTACTCCCATACAATGATTTTTATGTAGGATGTTCCACATTTTCTATTACTTGTAATTGTACTTTGTACTTTAATCTAAAAAAATATCAAGTCTTGCAAAATAATTATTTTAGGTTTGGAAAAAAGAAAAAAAATTGTTAAAAATCACCTATTTCTCAGTTGCTCATTTATGTACTAACACATTTGTGACAGCGTGATTTATATACACATATGATATAATATATTGGACAAACAATTATAACATTTATTGCTTCAACGCTATCTAACAATTGTGTCAGATAGTACAATGACAATCGACGAAAACACGTAACGCGCCATTAGAAAATTGTGTGTTAATAATATAATTAATGTCTTGATTTTATTTTCTTGTGTTAAGTAAACTTTTTTATGATTTATTTTTGCTCAAACAATCAATCGAGAAAAAAAATATTTATTTTTAGTTACAACAATCGGTTTTTCATTACGAAACATTTTTGAAAATGCGAGTAGAGTATGTTTCCTAATCATTACAATTAAATCTAGGAGTAACTTTCAGTTATAATGATTGTATCTTTTCATGTGAAATATTTTGGAAAATGCAATAGTTTTGTTTTCCCATTGCTGTTAAAATATAAAAACTGATTAAATATAAAAGCAGTTTATAACAACTGTATTATTTCTCGTGCAAAATGGGCTGGAGTATATTTTCTCTAGTCATTATTAAAAATGAATTGAGAAAGGAAAATTTTTTCAATTTGCAACATTTTAATTATAATTTTGTATGAAAAATGCGAGCAAATGTTTATCATGATATTTAAATATAAAGTATAAAATATTGGAATTGAAATATTTTTGTCTTCATTGCGTATAATGCATCAAGTATGTTATTGATACATTTATAAATTATGTGAAGAATTAATTTATTATGTATATATCGAATACAATAGTATAAGAAATGATTATATCAAAAGAGACAAGTTTATTATTTAACAGAAACAATATTACCAAGGAAATTAGACTTTTTGATATAATGACTTCTATCTTTTTTTTTTTTAATTGATATCATTTGAAATCCTCAAATACATGTTTTTTCATGTTTATGTGCATTCTACATAAACATATCTAAAATGTATCTAATCTTTCATCAGTGAATCGCATAAAGACTATCATTTTTCTAGTATAACGCTGTCACATTATTCTAATCTAAAATTACATTTGTATTCCCATAATTAGGAATCATTGTTTTTTTTATTAATCAAGTATATTAATATGGTAGAAACAAGCAAAATAAATATTCGATTAATTATTCACATTTTATCAAAATTCATCGTGCATAATTGATTGGAATTTCATTAAAAACGCAAATTTGTTATAAACGCTATCTTTCTTTTTAATTGATATCATTTGAAATCCTCAAATACATATTTTTTCATGTTTATGTGTATTCCACATAAAAAAGTGCTAATTTTAATCTTGGTTAATCTAACCAGACTTGGTGCAAAAAAAAAAATCCTTATGGCATTTTTGGATGGACGGGTTAACTCAACCCGGATTATGAATCCATGTCTTTTATTGGCAGAGACATGCAAGTAATGACGTCATTGCAAATAATGACGTCATTGCATTGTCTCTGCTAATAAAAGACACGGGTTGGGTTAATCCGTCCATCCAAAAACGCCATTAGAGAATATATCGCATTAGTTTTAATCGTCACTTTGTATGCCAGAATATTGAGATCTGTCAAATGAAAGCATGACTTCTGGTGGCAGAAAAAAATATTATTCTTAGTGTGCAGTATCACGCTCGCAATATGACCGTAAGGCATAAATACGCGAATATTATTTATCAATCATAAATTGCACTTATGGTTAGCATTTTATTCAACTATAAAAGTTGTTGCTTTACATGCAAAAGCATGCGTGATGTTAACACTGCACTCTAAGATGCGCCGATGTTACTTAAGCCTCCCCTATTTGACAGAGCCCAATATAGCCGCCGTATTTGTTATTTTTCTCGTGTTGAGGCAAAATAGAATACTTAATGCGTGGTAATGTAATAAAAAAAGACAAAACTGTTATTCTAATTTTGTCTCTATACAAAAAACAGTTGAAGACAAAAATTTCCACTCAGAAAAAGAGCCATTAAAAAACCATTATAAAAACTATTAAAAAAAAAACTTTTTCTAGATCCCTAAAGTTAAAAAATTAAATAAAAAAATCGTGCAGCGATGTAAAACAAGAGGATATTTTTATTTGTGATTTTTGTCAATAAAATACATTTTTGTATCATATTTTTATTAAAATAAATGTAGATTTTTTAATTGCATAGTGTTTTACATGTTTTTAGATGGATACCTGGTTTTATTCTACTGGAAAGGCAAAACTAAGTAATTTTTGACTTCCCTAAAAAATCTTGGTAACCAAATTTTTTTTTCAGCAATTAGCCTCATTTTTTCATAGTTTAAGGTCTATTAAAAACTACTAACGGTCAGCAAAATTTTTTTACTCTCTTATTTTTGTAGAAAAATAAATCCAAATTTACCCTATTTTTCTTCATATAATACAAAATACTTTATATACTATATAGTATCTCGTCCTGTTATATAAAGCCTAATATAATGCTTGATAAATCACATATATGCGATACATATGCTGGAAAAGTATTATATTAATTCATATACCGGCAATCTTGCAAAATTAGTTGTTAAAAAACAAAATTTTGATATATTTGAAGCAAATAAATTTATTTGCTTTACGCATGCACATGCACATGCACACGCTAATAGTAATTATACACCGATCGTGCAGTATATATCGATAAGAATGCAGCTGGCAACTTTCTCCGAAAGTGAAATCTCTGTTCGACGAGAAAGTTAATAATGCGCCGTAAATAATTTAAACGCGCGATATAAGATAATGCTCTCGCATGCTTCGGATATTTCTTTCTTGTAATTTGTTATATTTTACAAAGAATCATACACTTGCTATACAGGTCCCTGTAGTTCTAGTAGCTATGTTCCCCTCAAAAAATTCAACTTTCGGTCCGGATGGCATAATTCCGGTCGGAACCAAAAATTGAAAATAACACAATTCGATAGAGTATATTCGATTTATTTAAAAAATGTTTGCGATTTTTGGTAAAAGTCATTTATTTTTATTTTAAAAGAGGTGTACGGGTGGTCTGAGACATCCTGTATATGTTTATGTATGTATGTGTGTGTGTGTGTGTGTGTGTGTGTGTGTGTGTGTGTGTATTAATGCACTTCTTTTTATGAAAATATCTTTGTATTATTATTTTCTTTTCTGATTACTTTCTTTAATGTACAGATTATAAAAAAAACGTAAAAAACATGGTAAGATAAATTTTAAGCCTTCGAAGTTTTCTCAAAAGAGAAAACACTGCCCGTGTTTTTTAATGCAAGTTAAACTATTGTAATGATTTAATGAATAATGTAAAGGATTAAGAAAGACATATATGTATATAATTTTGCATCTTGATAATATTATTGTTTGCTGTTTAGGCAAAAAACTAAATGAAAACTAAGTAAATAATTTAAGGTTTTCGATATGCAATTCTCTTTTCACTTGACAAAAGGAAAATTTTGATGTATATAATATTTTTAATTACTTTATTAAAAAGAATGGAACAAATTAATATGAAATTAATTTTATACAAAAGATTAGTAATTTCAAGATCGAGAAAATTTGAATATATATATATATATATATATATATATATAAATATGTATGTTTATCTTGCGACTATTTGCGCAAATAATATTATATATATATATATATATATATATATATATATATATATAATATTATTTATAGCAAATAGTCACAAGATACACCTATACATTCTAATATATATATATATATATATATATATATATGTATATATACATACATACATATATATATATATATATGTATATATACATACATGCATATATATATATATATATATATATATATATATAAAAGCAGGATATATACCGAATTTATGTATACAATATCTTTGTGGCGCGAGTATGAAAGTATACACGAGTTTCATCGTAAACGGGAAAAAGGAGCAGGACCAGTAAAAAGTAACTCATGAATCGTCAGTGGGTTATGGGATTCAAACGGTACGAGGGCACATTCATTTCTCCGCAAGTCGCGAATGCAACAACATCCGAGTGTGTGTGAATACGCTGTATCTGCATTTTGCATTTTTAAATCTTAATATTCGTACGAGAATTCGCATAGCAATATTCAAGAATCGAGTAAGTGTCAGACTCAGAATTTTTAAATTAGTGTTTTTTTCTGTTCTTTTTGTTTTTAATTATTAAAAATTTAATTATTAAATCTTTTACAGTGGCCAAAGAGTCGTTCGTGTTCTCGATCATAGAGGACGAGAAGGGAAAGAAATTGGACGAGATGTTTGGGGTAAAACCGAGTTTCTTAAGAACACTACCCAGTAATTGTTTGTTGCCACCAAAAATCATTTTTTACGCGCAAAAGATACGCGACTTAACCGTATATGAGGATGATGTTTGGATGGTCTCGTATCCTCGTTCTGGTAATAACTTAATTTTAAAGATAAAGCGTAATTTTATAAATATATATATATATATATATATATATATATATATATATATATATATGCTCCCATGATTCAAGGTTCATACATTAAGGACATGTTATTGAAGTCATTTAAAGTTCAAATTGTTTAATAAATATTTGTGCATAAATACTTCTTAACAGAAATACAACTATTGAAAGTTGATGTGAATATTTAAAAGAATATTAAAAAGAAAAGAAAAAAGACATTTTATTTAACTTGTTTATTTACAAATGTAGTATAAATTTTGTTCGAAATTATCTTCTGCATCAATACAAAATCTTACTCTGCGTAAAAATGATCTAACAGTTCGCTTCACGCTAAAAGAATTTCTTTCTTTTAATGTAAACAATACCAGACTGATAGAAAATATAAACAATATCAAATTAACAGAAATTATTTCAAACATTCATATCAACTTTCAATGGTTATAGTTCTGTTAAAAAGCATTTACGGAAATGTGTTTATTATAAATATGTGTTTATATAAATATATTTATTAAACGATTTCAACTTTAAATAACTTCAATAACATACCCTTAATGTTGAGATGAGATACCTTGTATACATATTATGTATATTTAAAATTCTAGAAAGAACAATCTTGTGAGCCAGCTAATATAAAACCAGTAAAAAGATTGCAATTAATTATAATTGCAAAGATTGCTCTTTAGATCTATATGTATGATATGTACGTTATATAAAATTTTAGAGAAAGGAACAACCTTGTGAATTAATATAAAACAGAAAAATAATTGCAATTAATTTTATATTACATAATTATGTTATCTAAATGCGTTTTTCAATATTTTACATCTTGACACGGTGAAATTTTTTAGGTAGTCACTGGGCGCAAGAAATGGCGTGGTGCATCGGGAATAATTTTGATTACGAAAATGCTCGCACGCTTTTCATCGTGCGAAGTCCCTTACTCGAGTAAGTTAATTCTTTAAATAGGGAATTATTAATTATTGTATGATAGAATAATCTCAATAGAATTAACTATGAGAAAATGCAATATGTTATCTTTATCATTTTTCGTTTAAATTTCTTTTTTTTTCCAGAGGTTCGGTTGTCATGGTCAACGGAAATTACGATGAATGGTTTACGAAACTAGGTGATTCCATCGAAAATATAACAAAGATGCCAAGACCGCGATATATCAAGTCTCATTTGCCATGGGACTTATTGCCGAGACAGCTTCATGAAAAGAGACCAAAGGTTAAGATATGATACGTGCAAATGGATAAGTGCAACGTAACTCTTCGTATAAAATATACATATAATATTTTGCAGATAATATATGTTGCAAGAAATCCAAAAGATACCTGTGTCAGTTTTTATCATTACTGCAGAGTATTCCATGGTATGAAAGGAAGCTTCGACGACTTTGCGGAGTTGATGCTGCATGATAGTGGTGCGTTGAATATTATACTATTGATTTGAGAGACAGAATCATCATTACATTCAATTATCATTCAATAGAATTTTTGATGCGAAACAAAAAGACATATATTTTTTATTATAAAAATATCATCAATTGAACGTGCATTTAATAATTTGTTGCTTTCCCAAGAACAAAAAATATCTGAAATAAATTAATTTGCGAGAGAGAGAGAGAGAGAGAGAGAGAGAGAGAGGGAAAGAAATTCTTTTCAAGATATAAGATATTTGTGAAATTAGCATTAAAGTATCAAATTTAAGAAATGATGTTTATTTAGCCCCACTCAGCCCGTTTTGGAACCATATTTTACCTTTTTGGAAGATGAGAGATCAGGATAATATATTATTTATGACATACGAGGAAATGAAAACGGTAAAATACAACAGAAAGCGCTTTTGCCATCGTGAATCTTTGTAATAGATCTCTTATTGAACTTATATTTTTCAGGATCAGATAACGATGATTAAGAAGACAGCGAAATTTTTAAACAAGAATGTGACAGACGAGCAGATCGTCGGATTGTGTGAACACTTAAAATTTTCAAAAATGGCGACGAATCCGTCAGTGAACTTGGAACTACTGCTAGGAAACAGAGAAGCGCAAGAAGATGATCCAGATCACAAATTTATCAGAAAAGGCAAAGTCGGCGACTGGATGAATTATATGTCAGAGGATCTTGTTCGACGATTCGACGAATGGATGGAGAAGTATTTGTGTGGAACCGGCCTCAAATTTCATACAAATATTGCTTCCGATGAATAAAAAGGTGCAATATGTCGAATACGGTAAACTCGATATATTAAATAATAGGGGTGTTAAAAAAAGTCCACATATTTTCAGAGATAGTATGTATATATTGTTCAAAATAAGAAAAAAAGTCTAATTACATGGTTTCTACGATTAATATCTACAATTAATATCTTCAAAGATATAAGCTATCTTTCTATAAGATCCTTTTTTATTGGTTGTGTTACCTCTACAATGCAAACAAAAAAGTTACTAGTAGTCAGCATTATAAGGGGTGCTTTATGTGATTCCCATTCATTGTCACGCATTTTTCAGCCCTACGTCTCAGAAAATCATACATTCTTTCAAACACACCTGACTATTCTCGGATTTACAACCTACTTACAAATTTAATGTTACTACAGCAAAACTAATAAATACTCTTTTATTTATTAGTTTTATTTACTGCATTGTAGAGGTGACACAACCAATAAGAAAAGGACAAAAAGCTTAAATAGAAAGATAGCTTGTATTTTCGAAAATATTAATTGTAAGACCCATATGTAAATTAGATTTTTTTTCTTATTTTGATGAATACTATTTATTCTCAAAACATGTAACCCTTTTTAACACTTTGTATTTGTATGCATTAGTTGTGTTATGATAATTCTCACATGTTTTAGATTTATTTTATAATTGTGCGATTGATTTATGCGGTCATTTATCGTTTTCAAAAATACGCATTGCAGTAGGTTTCTTAAAACGATATATATATATATATATATATATATATATATATATATATACATATACATACACATATACAGAGGGGGGGCATTTATGTGACGCGGACGCGGACATATTTTTCAGAAACAAAGTAAGATATCAAAAAATGTTTCAGACAAAAGTTGTAGGGTTCCAAGGGGACCATAATACCGTGACCTTCGATTATTCTTGGAATGCGATTTTGAAAATCATTTTGAGGTCAATTTGGTTTTTATAAATAAGTATACTTTTTTTTCCGAAAATGAAAAGAGCGTTCAATTTTGAGTCTAAAAGTATTGTATACTTATGACCTAAATTAATAGGTAATAAGATATTTCAAAAATAAGGCAACAGATATCCGATTATTAAAAATTCAAATTTTATTACAGTAAATGTTCGAAATGATGGCCATTAACTTCAATATATTTTCGAAAATGTTTTTCGAAAAGAATGCTGAACTTTCATAAAGTGTCACACAATAATTATTTACAGAATATTTTAACGAGAGAAGTTAACTCCATTTGTTTACATCACATGGAACCGTATATAGTAAATGTGAAGGTACAAATGATCTGTAATATTCTCTGGAATAAACCTACAGTTCGCTTCGTTTCCGAAAAATATGCCCACCCTGATATTTTCTTTACTAATTGGTTCCTCTCATTATTCTGTGCATAAAAGTATTGAGGTAAAGTCATCAAAAAATGAATATTTTACGAGATATTTTATATTTATGGAAAATTAAGAAATTATTTCAAGTCTCATAATTCAAAAAATACTTAATAAAAAAATACTTTAATATAGTGTTTTGAAAAGCTCTCGAGATAAGTTACAAGAATATGCAATGAATAATAAAAGTTCCATTAAAAAAAAAACAAAGTTGAACTTCATATGACCATGGCATGTTCACTCAAGGTCAAAGCAATCATCCATCTTATGAGTAATGTATGAGATCTTATGAGATGGCCCTCATCTAGCCCCTCTTGGAACTCTATAATTTTTTCTGAAACATTTTTTGATATCTCACTTCGTTTCCGAAAAATATGCCCGCGTTACTATAAATGCCCCACCCTGTGTGTGTGTGTGTGTGTGTGTGTGTGTGTGTGTATATATATACACATATATACAGGGTATCCCATAATTCGCGGATCACCCGTTGTTGCATATAAAGGATGTCAAAGTGAATAGGAAAGTCCATTTTACGATTTTTCTATAATTATATAATTATTGAGATATTCATTAAAAAATATCAGCCAATCCGCGCCTTATACAAGCGCGCGACGAGAAGAGACGTCCCTACTGTAATGTGATATTAAGCGCGCGATGAAGCGGTGAAAAGAGTTCTACACGCTCGTACGTAGCCTTCATAGAGCGTCCTTCCCACCGTTTCGCCGCGCGCCTAGTATCACATTATAGTAGGACGTCTCTTCTCGTTGTGCGCTTGTGCAAGACGCGGATTGGTCTATCTTTTTTAATTAATTTCTCATTAATTGTCGTGAAAATCGCAAAACAGTAGAGAACTTTTCTATGCAGTTTAACATGCTTTATATGCACTCGAGAGATGATCCGCGAATTATGAGACACCCTGTATACACTTACAGATTCATAACAAAAAATTATATATAATAAAATTAATATATCTCTTTTTTAATTTATACCGTTACTCTATATATATATATATACCTTAACAGCATTATAATTAATTTGCTCATACTTATAATGAAAACGTAATTAAAAAAGCGCATAAAATATAAATGTAAAAATTATGAAAAAAAAATACTATGATGTATATAATTATAGATATCTTTGTATAATGAAATATATAAATATACAAAGTATACAAAGTAATATATATATATATATATATATATATATATATATATATATATATATATATATACACACACATATATATACTGACTGTTTATAATATATTTAATGAAAATTACGACTACGTGAAATCTATACAGTAAATTGAAAAATTAGAGAAGAATATATATATATTAAACGGCGCGGTAAAATTATACTTTTACTTCTTATGTCTTTTTTGAGATTTTATGAGTTCATGTTATACCGTGAAAATTTTTCGCATTTTTTAAAAAACACGAATTCAAGAATGTTTTGGATCGTTCAATCCATGCGCGATGGCCAAATGTCAAATTTGCATTGTATTCTCAGTATATCTGTATATCTACGATATTTATATCTCAACGCGATGAGAAGTAATATATTTTCAACAAAGATGGCGCTGATTTGCATTATGTCAGATTTTTAAAATTGATTCGAACCCTATCGAATCCTTTATTTATATTTTTATTTTCGAGGCCGTTACGCGGGAATCGAATCCGCGCCCGTTGTCCACTTTGGAGCTACTTTTGTCGCCTATCGTATGTTCGCGCGGCTCGCGAACGTAGGCGGAGATGTGCGCGGAAAGTCACGTGTAATATCGCGTAGGGTTCGGACATAACCTAGTCTCGTTGAATCTCGAACTCGAACAGATTTCGTCAGCATTGAGAAGTTTTCTTCCGTAAGATATTACGAATTTGCCGTAAGAAGCGAGGAAATTTACTGTTTATCAAACGTTAACTGTGGTGTGGAAAGAAAATCATCATTCGAAAAGTTACTAATCTCGCACGGTATCGAAAAAAAAAATATATATATATATATATATATATATATATATATATATATATATATATATATATATCGTTTTGTGACAGATCGTAAAAAGAGAAGCATCTTTGTAGAGATTGTTCATCTTAAACTCTTCCACATCGCTTCTGCATCCGCGACCAAGTCGCTTGGCACGTTCGATTGAATGCGGTAAAAATTAACGCCTGGCTAAAATGCCGAAGATTAGGATCAAGCAGACGCCGAACAGTCTTTGGTTAAGACAACGCGAACTGGGTGTAAAATTTCCACTTGGTCATAGTGACAACTTTCACAAGACTCTTTATTCCTCGATACAACCCATCACTTCGTGGGATCACGGGGACAATCTGACCGCTGCGAGACATGGTGGTGTGTTTAATTTGGAATATTCGCCAGACGGGTAAGTAACGTAGTCCTAACATCAATGTATCTCATATAATAACTTTTTCAAACTTCAGATGCAATGCTTGTTGAAACTTATAAATTATTCTGTGTGTCTGCTGATTTTTGATTGATGTTACAGGTCTCTCTTATTGGCAGCATGCGAAAAGAAAAGTATTTTAATGTTTGATCCATTATGTAGGAAATTGATACATGCGATAGACAATGCTCATAATGACTGTGTCAATTGCGTAAGGTTTGTAAGATTTTGAAAAGTCTCTTATTTAGGTTCTTTACTATTGTGAAGGAAATTATATATGATAAAGACACAATGTATAAAACGTGACATTGTCAATATGATTAGATTCCTGGATCAACGTATGTTTGCAACTTGCTCCGATGATAGCACAGTTGCTTTATGGGATGCCAGAAACTTAAAGCAAAGGATAAGAACTCTTCAAGGACATTCCAATTGGGTCAAAAATATAGAATATAGTCCAAACGATAGCCTATTATTGACCAGTGGATTTGACGGTAGCATATATACTTGGGATATTAATAGGTAAACATTATTCAACTAATATCTATATAGGTTTTTTCTTTTTTATATCTGTAAAATGATACGATTATAATTGATGTATTTTTTACAATGTATATTGTATAGTTTTACAGAGAACAGTTTTGTCTTCACTCGCGTATTTCATACAAATGGGCTAATGCGAACCAGACTTACTCCTGATACTAGCAAAATGTTAATATGCACTACTTCAGGATATCTCATTATAATACACAATCTTAAACTCAGTACACTGAGTCAGGATTTGGCTGGATTCAAGGTAGGTGCTTTCATCACTTCTCTGTTAAAAGCATAAAAAATTAAAGCATTTAATAACCTTACAAACGTGATGGCTCCAAATTATTTTTATCATATTATTCTTGCAGCCAAATATGTACAGATTAATGCAGTTATCGCAAACTACTATACCGGTCGCAGCTAGTTACACGCACCTTTTTTCTCACAACCGTTCCCACAATAGAGTTGAGTTTCTAACCGATTTTCCTGTAGGCGACGATGCCGAAGTAATATCCAGTTTACAAGTTCATCCGCAAGGATGGTGCGCTTTGTCTAGAAACGTTAGCAGCGGAGAAAAATCTGAGGTTTGATTTCGCGCATTGAGTCGTGTGTCAGATTATCAAAACTTTTTTTTTATCGATATACATTTCATATAACTCGTTCTGTTTCATTCCATAGTGGACTTGCATTCATGATATACAAGAACGCGAAGCATCCAGCAGTGGAGAGCATGTTAATGAGGGAGAAGAGGGTCGTTTGACGAGCTTAAACGTGGATGAGTTCGTGGACTTTCCACAGTCGCAACCATCGCGTTCGGGAATCAGGTCTTCCTATATAGTACATAACATGGCGTCGGATATGAGATCGAACTCGTTTGATCCACCTATCCGCGTGTCCACGGACGCCGCGCCCTCGGTCAGATCGTCGTCGAGGACTGGTTGGCAGGTGACGACGACACGCAGAAACTTACATCATCAGTCGAGGAATCCTCGTCCGGATAGAAATACGAGAACGAATTTCGACATGGTCGAGGTTAGTACGAGCTCCGCCGCCGATGCGAGAGTAAATGCGACGATTCATCACGACGACAGATCGACGGAGGATCGGCATGACGTGGACGACAATAATGACAATTCGGCGTCAGCTGACGAAGCGGATCGAGAGAGTACGCGAGAATATAGATCTCCAAGACCGCACTCTCAACTCAATGACTTGCGGCGACGTAACGCGATCGACAATTTTTCCACTGGTAACGTAGAACTACACGTTAGCACGGGTGACGTGTGGGAAGCACTCGTAGCGATCAGGGAGGCGAGATTACGTAGAGAACGCGAGAGAGAATTTTACCCCGGGGCCGAGAGGAGAGATTGGCTTCCTAGATCGAACAACGGTGTGAGCGTGAATATTCCTCGTTCGTCCCATACAGTCGTGATAATCGGTGATCGGGCTCGGGTGCAGAATTTACAAAATCGACAGAATCTACAAACCATGTACATGATACCGAGGAACCACAAGATCCATCAGAATACGCCCAGATTGACGCATTACATCGAGGAGCCGAATGTCGGTTCCGGATATATTAAAGAACTGTGTTTCTCGGCGGACGGTAGATTAATATGCTCGCCCTTCGGATACGGTATACGTTTATTGGCATTCTCAAGCGACTGTGCCGAGTTGTCTAATTGTGTCCCGCCTGCTAACGAGTCCGTACAGCTTCATGAATTAGCTACACACACTGGTCATTCCGATATTGTGGTTAGCACGAAATTCTCACCTAAGCACTATTTACTAGTGTCCGGCTGTCTAAGCGGTAAAATTGTCTGGCATCAGCCAGTAGTTTAGCTAAATTGATAATTAATCTTTATAGACTCTTTGTTATTTCTATTATAATCGTGGTCTCTTGGTAGAGAGGTATACTTTCAGCTTTGTAAAAGATCAATCTATGAGAAATTTTTTTTGTTAATTATATATAATTATATAGTTATATATATAATTATATATTGTTATATATATAACTATATTATATAATTCTATAGTTATATATATAGTTATATATTGTTACATATAATTATATTATTTTTATATATATACTTGTATGCCTTTTTTAAGTGAATATTATTTAATATATATATATTACTCCCATACAATTATTTTTGTAATGATGTAGGTGTAATAGGATGTTCCACATTTTCTATTACTTGTAATTGTACTTTGTACTTTAATCTAAAAAAATATCAAGTTTTGCAAAATAATTATTTTAGGTTTGGAAAAAGGAAAAAAAAATGTTAAAAAATCACCATATTTCTCAGTTGCTCATTTATGTACTAACACATTTGTGACAGCGTGATTTGTATACATATATGATATAATATATTGGACAAACAATTATAACATTTATTGCTTCAACGCTATCTAACAATTGTGTCAGATAGTACAATGACAATCGACGAAAATACGTAACGCGCCATTAGAAAATTGTGTGTTAATAATATAATTAATTTCTTGATTTTATTTTCTTGCGTTAAGTAAACTTTTTTATGATTTATTTTTGCTCAAACAATCAACCGAGAAAAAAAATATTTATTTTTAGTTACAACAATCAGTTTTTCATTACGATACATTTTTGAAAATGCGAGTAGAGTATGTTTCCTAATCATTACAATTGGATCTAGGAGTAACTTTCAGTTATAATGATTGTATCTTTTCATGTGAAATATTTTGGAAAATGCAATAGTTTTTTTTCCCATTGCTGTTAAAATATAAAAATTGATTAAATATAAAAGCAGTTTATAACAACTATATTATTTCTCGTACAAAATGCGCTGGAGTATATTTTCTCTAGTCATTATTAAAAATGAATTGAGAAAGGAAAATTTTTTCAATTTGCAACATTTTAAGTATAATTTTGTATGAAAAATGCGCGCAAATGTTTATCATGATACATAATATAAAGTATAAAATATTGGAATTGAAATATTTTTGTCTTCATTGCGTATGATGCATCAAGTATATTATTGATACATTTATAAATTATGTGAAGAATTAGTTTATTATGTATATATCGACTACAATAGTATAAGAAATGATTATATCAAAAGAGACAAGTCTATTATTTAACAGAAACAATATTACCAAGGAAACTAGACTTTTTGATATAATGATTTCTATCTTTTTTTTTTTTTTAATTGATATCATTTGAAATCCTCAAATACATGTTTTTTCATGTTTATGTGTATTCTACGTAAAAAATGTATCTAATCTTTCATCGGTGAATCGCATAAAGACTATCATTTTTCTAGTATAACGCTGTCACATTATTCTAATCTAAAATTACATTTGTATTCCCATAATTAGGAATCATTGTTTTTTTTATTAATCAAGTATATTAATATGGTAGAAACAAGCAAAATAAATATTCGATTAAATATTCACATATTATCAAAATTCACCGTGAATAATTGATTTCAATTTCATTAAAAACGCAAATTTGTTATAAACGCTGTAAATTTTAATCATATAAAATATTAATTCCATGACTTTTGTTGAATTGTTTATTATAACATCTATTATCTAGCGCGCTTATATTTCTTATTCTCTATTGTATATGTATATTATGTTATATGATATTAATGGAAAGCAGTTTAGTTTGATTATATATAAATTGTCTATCCTTTGCGCATTGAATGTTTAAATGTGTCAAAAATTTTTTTGATCCTTGTTTTTATTTGAATCGGAATTATGATAAAATTATCTATTGCTAAAATTTATATGTCGTATCTCTAATAAATTTATTGCTAGTAGAAAATGCGGAACATCCTTTTCTTTGCATATTATATATATATATATTTATATATATATATATATATATATATATATATATATTTAACGTATACTTTCTTTCGTAAACACACATTAATGGATCATGATAAATAGAAATTGGTAACCAGATTGTACACATTATATTACGATAATGGTATATTGATAACAGTGTTTTCAGTGTGAATTGAAAGAATCTGAAAAAGATTTTGAAATTGAATTTGGGATTAAATTTTAACTCTTTATAAGAATAGTATAATCGAGAAAATTATATTTTTCCGATCAATGTATATTGCAACTTTAGAATATGCAAATTTTTATTTTTCAAAAAAATAAATTGCAATATATAACTGTATATTGCAATAGATATTTTAGTATTTCATAAAATTTTTGTAAGTGAAAATTTAAAATGCGTTAAAATATATAATGCTTATTAATCAGATGAACATGCTTTTTTGTCGCTTTTTTTAAAGATGTCATTTTATAATCGTAACTAATACGTTGATAAGAAGAGAACTTTTATTGAGCATATTCATGATATGTGCGGAATGAAATTTAAAATTAATCGACTGAAACATAACATGTACGCAATAGTGCAATATAATAATATGCAATATTAAATGTATAGAAAAGCTGTCGTTTATAGCCATAAATTTTATCATCGAGAAAATATGTGACTGGGTGTAAAGTTTGTATATTACTTAAAGTTGTAGAAGAATAATTAACCGAGTGTTCATTATATTTGTATAACTAATAAAGGTCTATTTACATTTATCCGTTCCGCATCCGTATCGTATCGGCAAGATCGGACATGATTATTTACACATATTCGGATCGCATTCGTCAATTTTTTTAGATAGTCAGATCTGGATCAGTACGTAATTGCGTGATCATGGCAGATTTGTCAGAAGACGAATTAGCTGCAATAGCATATTTTGGATATATATATATCCAAAATATGCTATTGCAGCTAATTCGTCTTCTGACAAATCTGCCATGATCACGCAATTTGCGTACGTAATTACAGATCTGACTATCTAAAAAAATTGACGAATGCGATCCGAATATGTGTAAATATATATATATATATATATATATATATATATATATATATATATATATATTCAATAGTTTTTATTTATTATATATTAACTTTTACAAAATTTATTAATGAACAAAATATTTGATAACTATAAAGTAAAATAAACATCTAAAATTTAAAAAAAGTTGTGTGAAAGATAGATGTGTTATTATTTTGATGTTTATAAAAAGTTATATTGTGTATTCAGTTGAGATTGTTTCGTCCGTTCCGTGAAAATATCATCGCAAACAATATCAACGATGTTGGCACGGACACTGACAGTACGGATATGGAATAGTATAAATACCTGCATTTAATCATAAGGAATCGAATCTAGCGTCCGTGCACAGACGTGCACGGTATAGATACGGTATAGATACGGAACTTATAAGTGTAAATAGACCTTAAGGGATAATATAATATATATATATATTCTGTAATATATATGTGTAAATATACGCGCGGTATCGATTATGTGTATTAATAATAATAATAATAATAATAATAATAATAATAATAATAATAATCTCCGCGATTAAAGTGTTCTGCTATTTAGCTGTTCGATATTCTCTATTCACATATACATATCTTGAAATTTTCTAGATTCGTCGCCAATATACATACGTACACACACATCAGACGTCAGCAGTGAGAAATTGTATTTTTGTTTTATAATACGTAAAATACATAAAAAAAAGTTTTTCTACACTATTCATCTGTTTGATATTATAAGTGAGAAACAAATTATGCAAAATCCTTTTTCTATATATAAATTTTATCTACAAATTTCTGCATTCTCTGTATTCTATAAACTCTCCATAATCAACTTCGTTTTAATTTATTTTTTATTTATATAATTAATAATTAATCTGCAGCACAATTATTTAAATCGTTAAATATACTTTTTAATGAGCCATAAAATCTCTCTGCATATCAATGATGCAAATTTTAAAATCTACATCACATTCGATATTATATCATAGTTTTACTTTCTGACATCATGATCTGATATTTCAACGATGACTGATGCGAAATCTTAATAATAATTAATTTAGAATATCTACAGCGGACATGGATGTATGTGTATGTGCTCCTTTTTTACGTTTATATTTTTGCTGCGATTAATGAGATTTTGGAAAATAATTTTTATATATACGTATGTATGTAAGATTTTTTATTATTTCTTTTCATAGGTATGTACCTAAATGAAATCCGTGTACGGAATTTGGTAAGAATGTAAGTATATGTGTGATAGATAAAGGATGACAACATGCTTTGTCGGAGAGTGTGTGTAAATTATTTCTTTTTTTTTATAACAAATGGCTCAATTTTAGTTTTCCTCGTAAATTGTAATTTTAACATTGTTGTGTCGATTATAACTCGATTGTATAACTTGTTTTTTATTCTATGCAATAAAATATATTATTGTAATTAATATTGCATTTGCGCGACATTTTTTTCTTTTGTCTAAGTCGATTCTAGATTCTATTAAAAACACAACTTAAAAATATTTAAGAAAATATTTTAATTTACCAGATATTTGCCCATTATTGAAATCGAATGCATGTATCATCTTTCTTCGATTGTTCTTAAAATTAGAAGCTAATATATGCACAACAATTTGATAACTTGTGTGTATCAAGATTATCTTTATTAACTTATTTACAGATACCAGCAAAACTCAACAAATATCTGTTGCAACGCCTCTAGTGTTAGTGATAAGTTAATATTTTCGAAGTTTGATTGGATTGTCATATGTGTCTATTTTCAGACATGACAATTTTGTTTTTTAATATAGGAAAATTAATTCGATTAAAACACGTTTCGATTAAATGAAAAAAACAATTTCTTTCTTTCCAGATATAATATAATAGCAAAAAGCGTCGTAAAAATGTCTGCAAGCCTTCGAAAAAGCCGTCGATTCACGTTGTTCATGTCAATAGCTAGTGGCTTTGCTGACGCAAAGAAAATGCGCAATCAAGAGAGCGAGACCAGAAGCGAGAGTTTGACAGGCGGATTGTACTACTTGAAAAGAAACCGTGGTTTTCTCATTAGGTTAGTAAATGCCTTTCCCAGTGTTAACGTAATTGAAGTATATCGTCTATCTATTATTTAACGCGAATCTTATATCCGCGCGCAAGAGCGAGAGACGGCATTCAGACAATCAACGATCTTTCGATCTCGCGAGGATACTATTAATGTATCTTCATCAAGGGACATGAAAAAATCACTGATGATTTCAGATCACGCAATACACCACGATCGTGATCAATATGATAGATCCGAGATTGCCAACGCGCATTCCTCCTCCGCTAACTGCTTCGATCTGTTCGCGTTCCCGGTGACCATGATTGTTGTTATACGAGTTATCTTGTTGAAAATTGATGCTGGACATTGTCCGATGCTTCTCCGATGAGGATCTCTTCGATCTCTCCACTAGTGTCAACCTCGTCTTAGGCAAGAGTTCGGAGCGAAGAGATAGATCGATGTTCGACAAATGATATTGTCTTTCATACGAGTTCGTGCGCATCTCACCGGGAATCAACGGAGGAAGCTCGCCTTGAAACTTACCGAACTGCGGCGTTCTGCTGAGCAGTTCCGACGTTAGTCTGTCCTTGCTATCGTGATGTTCGATGTTGGAAATGGATCTAGCCAGGCTGCTGGAATCCTTGAGTTTTTTACCGTCATAAGTAATTAGCACACCGGAAGAGGAGGGGGAAGGTAGCTGCTCGGGTCGCGTTCTCGCAATCGGCGGAAGGTAGTAAGTATCCAATCTAAGATCAGCTGCCATCTCCATGTCATCGAAGTCGTCAAGTCGCGGCGAAAAGCGTGCAGGAGAAGTCTTTTTCTTTCGCTTCCTGTCGCTGTCGATCGTGGATGTCACAACGGGAAGTGATGGCATAAAGACGGTCGAGAACTCATCGATCGTCCGATAATCTGAACCCTCCCCATGCACTTTTTTGTCGTCCTCGCGCCACGAATCCGCCCTCTTCTGCGCGACATCGGGAGTGTTGTCTACAATGTTTCTAATAATTGGTTTGAAACCGCCTTCGATGACGATGGAGTCAGGATCAAAGCCAGTGTTGCGCGCTGGTTTCAGAAGTGTCCACGAGGAAGGATCCATGAGATTGTCGGAAATTTCCGCAGTGATCTCCGAGCCTATTTTTGCCTCCAGTTTCGCGAGTTGTTGCTTCGTGTCAATTTTTGCCGCAGATTTCTCAAGCGACGGATTAGCCGCTTCGATCATCGTTTTTAGCGTCGTTGCCATCGTTGTTGTCACTGCGGGCGGTCGATAAACGGACTTTTTGCGCTCAATGAAAATTGATCGTGGTGGCGACGGCAAAGATAACGATGATGGCAATGAAAATGGCAACGGAAATGGCAATGATAGCGCGTTTGTCGAAGTTATCATATTAGCGGCTTGTAAAGTCTGCAACATCGGACGGCGCGTTAATGTCACCGGTCGACGTATGATCATCAATTGGGCTCTTGGAGGTTCATGTTGATGATGATAACGAGGAGGAGAAAGCTGATGGCGAACGTGATGGTAATTGGTCGTGTAAAAATGCGGTTCTTGGGAGTTTGGTAGCTGGCCGTGGTTACCGCTGGCCATCCCTACGTAAGACAACTTTGTCCCATGATTCAATGAAGTTGATCGTTGGTGATCTGCAACGAGGTTAGACAATTGCTGATTAGTGGCTGTCTGCTGCTGAATTTGTTCCCGTCCAAGTTCCGTGAGATGACCGACACGAAGGGACGGAGGCTGTTCGTGAGTGGTCGTGACCTGCCGTTGCTGCTGCTGCAAAGCTTCCTCATCAACACGATACATGTCCTTCAGACGTGCCTCGTACGAATTCTCAGACGATGATGATGATGATTGCAAGCGATCATAATTGTTATTGGCGTTCGTTAGTAGCTGCGAGTAGTGATGTGAGGCATTTAACTTGCTGTTAGTCATCGTATGATGGGGATAATGGTAACCGCGATGGTATTCGCGATGAGGATGATGAACATGCTGTTGATGAAGAAATTCCTCTGGTGGCATTACCTTGCTTGCTACGGCTATGCTAGCGCTATATTCTAGATCCTGATCCGCCAGCTGATTCTGACGACCTTTGGCCGGCTCCATGTACACCTCATGCTTCTCACTAGCCGCCGACGATGGCTCGTTATTAAGGTCGCAACTATCAAGAACATTAATCTTCCAGCCTAAATAACGATGCGTGAAACACTGGAAGAAAATTACTTCATAAAATTAAAAATCCATTTAAAAGTATTTCATATTATTTGTGCAAATTAGATTGATAATAAATAAATAAAGATTTATACAAATCGACAATAATTATATCGAGTTGAATTACCTGATAATACACCGTGTTGGGTGTATTTTCGTCAGGTGTCCATTCCACAAAACCCGGTTCACCGTGGTCACATTCAAGGGTCAGAGTGCGCTGATAAGCTCCGAAAGATGCAAAGTCATCCGCGGGCGGTTGATTCTGATCCGGAACCCAATTGCAGAGACGACCTGTGCCGGTGGGAATAATCTTGCCACGTTGTCGGAGTATACCGGCAAATATTTTTACTTTCTATTAAAGCCGAACAAGAAAAAGTATCACAATTGATCGTCAAATTGATAACTCTGTGCTATCCAAAAAATCTTTTTTTTAAGTGTGCTTCCAAATATCTTTGTCTCAAGGATGCTTAGACAAAAAGAATTTCAGATCCTTCCAACGGAGAAATTAAATTAAAAAGTCGTATGACAACTTTTTTTAGAGAATTTTATATGCAAGAGGAATTCTTTCTTACCGCTTTCTCCTCGGCCGTTTTGTGCTGGTAACCGCCTATTGGGTCATCCGTGATGTAGAACGGATGATAACGCGCCGGTATATCCAAATCTGAACCACCTTCCACGACGAAAGTATATCTCCTGCCCCGAACTACATTAATCACGGGTATCAACAATCCATTGATATACCAAGAGATTCCCCAACCGACGTGACCTAGAGAGAAAGTAAAACAAAGACCGGTTTGGACTACAAATGTAATATGGCTTTCTTGCAATACTTTTTTATAGAACACCTAATGGAGTAAATTTTGCGAATTTTGATCAACTTCGAAAAAGACTAACATGTATACATTTAAGAGAGATATAATCAAAATTAATAAATATAATATAATAAAAAGAAAACATGGAATTTTCTAATGTTATGACATTCGTCGCTATAATCCTTTACCGGTAATGGCTGGATAGCCGTGTTTCCCTCCGGTGGGCCCCATCTGCGCATAAAAGACACCATCATCCGGTTCGTTGCATTGAATGGGCGGTATCTCCCAAGCGTCTTTCGTGGATGCTGGTGCCGGAGTCGCTGGTAAACGTGGCGGTCTTCTCGTACTGACAATTTCCTGTTATTTCAAAATAAAAATTATTCAAAATTATTCATTCTTCAAAGAAAATATAATATGCAACTCTCTCTAATTACGTTTTGATTACAACTTACAACAACTTGAGTATTGCTTCCTGTTTCACCGTAAGCCGAGGTTTGTTCTTGGTCAGGCATAGGACAGTTCCACGCGGGCGGTCTGCCGAACTCAATAAACCGATCGGTCTTCAGATAGCGACTATGAAAACTGACTTCCTGTCGCTCGTTCAGTGGCCCGATGGCCCAGATTATGGCCTGCGACTTATTTATCAATGTCGGATGGTCCAATTCGTCACTGGCCCTCAACGGTCTTTGATATGTAACGATGCTGTAGCCATTCACCATTGCCGCATTCAATAATCGCACTGAGTCTGTGTTCTCCTTTAGATAAAAAGATTAGTTTATTTTACTACGCTACGAAAACAGAAGAAATAATATTTAAGCAGCTTTAAACTATTTGCATGTACCAGTATACGCTTATCCGGACAACTGCCTCGGCGTCCCGAGCACTGAGATTTCGCGTCTAGGAAGTAATCGACGGCATATCCTTGCAAAGTCTGCTTGTCGACCCATGCTACGGCGACGTCACCACCAATCATCACGCTTTTCTCTGTATCCGCGGATAATCCAAAGGCCATGTATTCTCCAGCATCTATGCAATGTCATTCAATTTAGTTTTGTAATTGCCAAATTCAATTTTTTTTTCAACTCTATTTTCAACTCTATATATTTTTCAAGGAAATGTGTTTATTTGCACACCAACGATTCTTAGTATAAAAATTTATATTTACCTAATTTTGCAACAAGCTGGACAACTATACTGTCCCCGGCTACGGCCCATCTCACTTCAAAAGCTAAACTGTCGTCAAGAACTTCACAGTTAAGTTTTGACTGAAATTACACACGATAATTGAAAATATTGATTGCATTATTGGAAGACTTATTCATTAAAATCGCGAAATATATACAAAGTTCCAATTGTAAAAAATGTTTATTTAATTTGTATATAATACGTTATAATATACATATGTAGAAAATGAATACAAAAATATAAAAAATATAATATACACATGCACGCATATATGTGTGTACATACATATATATTATATGTGTACGTATCACGATACTCACTTTATATATATACGTATATAAAAAAGATTATTAATTTATAAGATTTCTCCCACACATAGATAGTGCACGTGAAATTTTATATAAAAAAAGATTGATCAAAGCAAGAATGAATATTTAAGAAATTCCACACTTTTTCCTCTTTAAATTTTGTATATAAGCCGTATGTAAATATATGCATATAAAAATTGCTACAGTTGTCATTATAAAAAAAAATGTAAAAACAGTTTGCATCTTTTTCCTACTAATTAAAAAACTCTTTTCACTAACACACATGTGTGTGTGCGTGCGTGCGTGCGTGTGTCTGTGTGTGTATAGTACACATATATATGTATATTTAACAAAATATATTTTTATATTTCAGATAAAAATAACACATTATTTCAAAACAACATGAGACACAAGTTTTCGAACAAATGTTGAAAAATTGGAAATTTCCTAAATGATGATCTTTCTTAACAGATTAGGTGCGAAAAGGGAAAGAAATCTTTACGTTCACGTAGAAAATATACTCGGGCGTGAAAGATGCTCGCGTTCGGTCGGTTTGCACAGTCGCTTTCAATAATGCACAAACGAATCGGTTCTCCTATCTCCTTGAAAATGCAAGAGCCTCGCATACGAATTTTGTTGCGGGTCGGATAAACGAGCACGCGAACGCGCCGTCGCCGATTGGCGAAAAACCGAAGACGAAGTCGACGACGACGTTTCGTCGGTCGCGCGATAATAATAGTTTGGATAGTTCGTGACATAAGCTAAAGGGGACTGCGCCTGGGAACGAAGTTGCTCGAGTGCATGCGCGTCTTCCACGGCTCGAACTACTTGAATCTGATCGTCTCGGCGGAGAAGCGGCCGATAGGTCGTCGGACGTTGTTGCTTTGAGAGTGAGCCCGCGAATGAAATAGCAAAAGGGGAAGGTGACGAGGAAGCGAAAGAGGGAATCTCGTATGCGCTTGTTAGTGTCCCGAACTGTCCCTGCCCTCCGCGATGCACATTCTGCAACACAAGGACAGAGACAGGGTATTTATTTCCATGAATCATAGAAAGCTGAATTTGTTGTTTACGATAAAATGAAGGTAAATTTCTGCTATATACATTAAGTTTATCAAGCGACGCGGTAGCGTCGCGATGCCAAGTTCATAGAAAGAACGCCAATTATAAAAGAAATCTGTCTGGCTTGTCAAGAGTTTTGCCTATGTACAAGGACCGCGGCGCTACCAAGTAGCTTATCCGGAGTTTTATGTTTATAATATTTTCGATTAAAATATCTCAGAAACTAGAACCGTAATCAAAAGTCAAACTGCACTTTTATCATATAATGTGAATGCGAGCTTTTGATTGCGACCAGTTTGAATAAGATTGGTGCTGTCAATCCTGAGAAATGGTATTCGTATATAGCAAACGAGAAACTTTTTTTTCCCGGATAAGTTTCAGACTCACGAACGTATGCTCGCACGCACACACGCAAAGCGATTTTGTCCATCAAGGGGCATTCACACTATTTACGTTTGATTATTCTTTTGTGTATATTCTTTTATATATGATAAATGAGAGAGAGAGAGAGAGAGAAAGAGAGTGTTTAGAATTTCTCTAATTTGCAAAGTATGTCTTACAAGATGTATAATTTGAAAGACAATTTTTCGTCAAACTCTATATCGCATAAAACTTACCGAAGCAAAATATAAAAATTTGACGTGGTCAGATTGCATTAAAATATACTACTAAAAAAAATAACTAACACTTTTTATATCCTAAAAATTGAGCTATTTTCAAATCGTTGAAACTCGACGAAAAATCATCGTACACAAAATTAAAAAAGCATTTTAAAGCTTGAAGTTTCAACTTTAACGCTCTATCGATGGTTTAAAAAAATTATTTTATCTTACTTGTTCTGTACTTTAAAAAAGAATACATTGTTTTGTATCTTAAAATTACGTAATTTTGACACTTTGTAACTCGATAAAAAAATTTCTTTTAAAAAATTTATCTCATGTTCCATAAACTACAACATTTCTATTTTGCCTACAAAATGCTTTTAAAATTTTTTTTTTTTTTTAATAAGTTATACGATTTTGAAGCTAAACTGTATTTGTTTGAAATAATGTCGATACTCCGCCAAAAATCATCTTAGACAAAAAATGAAGAAAACATTTTATAAAGCTTGAAATTTTAACTTTAACGCTATTGGTGATTTTTAAAAAATTTGTATCATTTTTGCATTTTAAAAAAATACAGATTTCAAACTTGTGTAACTCGATCAAAAAAAATTGTAGAAAAATTAAAAAAAAGTATTGTGTAAGCAAAACATTGTAGTTTATGGAACTTAAGTTGAATTTTTCGAGAATTTTTTTATCGAGCTGCAGAATGTCAAAAATATGTAATTTTAAAGAACAAAACAATGTGTTCTTTTTTAAAGTACAAAACAAACAAGATAAAAAAATATTAAAAATTATTATAGTTCGTTAAAGTTAAAACTGCAAGCTTTAAAATGGTTTTTTAATTTTGTGTACAATGATTTTTTGTCGAGTTTTAACTTTGTTTGAAAGTAATCCAATTTTTAGTTATGAAAAATGTTTCCTATTTTTTTTAGTAATGTATAATTTAGGTTTGAAAATAATAAAATTTTTAGAATATGAAAAATGTTCCCTATTTTTTTTAGTAATGTATATGGATCCAGACTTGTCCATACAATATTCCACGTTATATGAAAATTATTGTTATATTACATAATATAAGTATTATTATATTAAATATTTGTATTTTATACAAAATTTTATAAAGTTTTATATAAAAACGTCAAAAAAGATACAATAATAATTAACTAGTCAACTAAAATTTCAATTTATTAGTATATGTTCATTTATAAATTTAATAAAATCATATACTTTACAAGAATTAATACTAATATATATTAATACTAATATATAATTTTTCACATTGGAATAATGTTCAAAAAATATGTACCAATTGTGATGCTGTCTCAGTACTTGAAAAGACTGATATAATAATAACAGGAAGTATTATCATCTTACAGTTATTATTATTTAAAATTAGTGATACAAAAATTATTAAAGTAACAGATTTAAAAATTAAAGCTGTACCTATGGAAAAGATAAGTATTGGTGCGAATACATATAAAGTCATTAGTGGAATTTTTCATCAAAGTAAAAGTATAACTGATGGACATTATGCAAGCATAGTAAGTGCTAAAGGTACCGAGTGGCAATTAATAAATGATTTAAAAGTACAAAAGTGCAGTTGGCCTCGAAATGCTAAAAACGCATATATTCTTTGCAGAAAAATATAAATTTTACAAAAGCAATGAGATCACAATAAAAAAATCTCACAAAAGTAAAAAAAAGTATGCCAAGTACATAAAAAATATTTCTTGTACACAACAGAAACTTGAAAAGATACTTATCTCTGAAAAATAACTAATAAATAAATTTTTCTCTAAAAAATAAAAAAACTAAATGAAATCAATAATTAACTGGCCAAGTATTTACAAGTAATTCAGTTTGTAAAGATTTGTAATTTGAAATAGTAGATATCATAAAATCAATTTTTATAGAAGTGTTAGTTTTAGACAGATTTTCTCCTTAAAATTAAAACACATTTAATTTTTATTAACAGAATGATTTCTAAAATAAGTTCAATTTTGAATAGTATATCACAAATTACATTACTTTAGAGTTTATTAAAAGTGTTATATACTATAATATCAAATCATATTGTTAATGTTAAGTGCAATTAGAATTCTTTTGATTTACAAAGTATATCTTACAGGATGTATAATTTGAAAGAAAATTTTTCGTAAACCCTAAGTCGGGACGCGCGTATAAAACAAATTTACAAAGCAAAATATAAAATCTTGGCGTGCCCGGGTCATAAACATATACAATTAATTCGTGTTGTACAATATTTTATATTATGTAAAAATTACTTGCATCATTTATCATTATTAGTGCAATAAGGATTCCTTTGATTTGCAAAATATATCTCATAAAATATATATAATTATATTTTAAGATTTCTTTGATTTGCAAAATATATATCTTATAAAATATATATAATAATTATATTAAAATTCTTTTAATTTGCAAAATATATATTATAAAATATATATAATTATATTAGAATTTCTTTGATTTGCAAAATATATCTTATAAAATATATATAATTATATTAGATTTCTTTTGATTTGCAAAATACATTTTACAAATATATATAATTATATAAATAACTATTAGGTTGGTGCGTATGAAATGTCGGATTTTCTTTAAATGTTAACGTTTGTCTCCCTGTTTTTGTTATGCTTTTGTTTTTGACATAACCTGGTTTATAGTCGTACTGTCCATTGCCAGAGTGACATTTTAGCAAAGAAGATTTTCTCAAAAGTGTTTCCTTTTGTTATTTGTTTTGAATTTTGCACCGATATGAATTCAACCGATATTCGTGTAATTTTCTTATATGAGTATAAACTTGGTAATAATGCTGCAAAAGCTGCACACAATATAAACCAGGCGTTTGGGGAGAATACTGTGAACGATCGAAAAGTGCAGCGTTGGTTTGAAAAATTTCGGTCTGGTGATTTTTCCCTGCAAAATGAACCGCGTGGAAGACCCGAAACGTCTGTGAAAAATGATGCTCTGAAAGCATTGGTGGAAACGAATCCAACTGTTTCTTCAAGGGAACTTGCTGCCAGAATGGAAGTTGACCATACAACAATATTGCGACATCTTTCTGAAATTGGCAAGGTGAAAAAATGGATAAGTGGATACCGCACGAACTAACCGAGCGAAATAAGCTGGATCGCTTGAACGTATGCTCATCATTGCTAACCCGATTTAATCGAGATCCATTTTTCGATCGGATCATTACTTGTGATGAAAAATGGGTTCTTTACGACAATAGGAAAAGGTATGCTCGGTGGCTTGATAGGGATGAGGCTTGTGCTCATACTCCACGGCCATCACTTCATCAACGGAAAATTTTAATCACAGTTTGGTGGAATGTGACTGGAGTAATACACTACTCATTCCTTCGAACTGGAATGACAATTACAGCCGAAAAGTATTGCCAGTACATTGAAGAAATGCATGAAAAATTGAAAATTATACGCCCATCACTTGTTAATCGGCATGGCCCAATATTTCTCCACGACAACGCTCGGCCGCATATATCGTACAAAACAATTGCGAAATTAAATGAATTAAAATATGAAATTTTGCAGCACCCACCTTATTCACCGGATCTTTCGCCAACCGACTTTCATTTATTTAAACATTTAGAACTGTTTTTACGGGCTAAACAGTACGAAAATGAAGACAGTCTGAAAAATGCCATATCAGAGTTCATTGATTCTAAAGATCAGAATTTCTTCAAGACAGGCATCTATGTATTAAAATCTCGTTGGGAAAAGTGTATTGAAGTAAATGGAGCATATTTTGATTAAATAAACAGCTTTTGGAAAAAGATATGCAGTTTAATATATTCACTTAAGAATCCGACATTTCATTCGCACCAACCAAATATATGATATAATATGCAAATAATTTTTATATCACATGCAATATTGTATAGACAACACAAATCTAGTTCCATGTTTACGACGGGCACGCCAAGTTTTTATATTGTAAATTTGCTTTGTAAGTTGTTTGTAAGTTTGTTTTATACGAGCGTCCCGACTTAGGGTTTACGAAAAATTTTCTTTCAAATTATACATCCTGTAAGATATACTTTGTAAATCAAAAGAATTCTAATTGCACTTAACATTCACAATATGATTTGATATTATAGTATATAACACTTTTAATAAACTCTAAAGTAATGTAATTTGTGATATACTATTCAAAATTGAACTTATTTTGGAAATCATTCTGTTAATAAAAATTAAATGTGTTTTAATTTTAAGGAGAAAATCTGTCTAAAACACTTCTATAAAAGTTGATTTTATGATATCTACTATTTCAAATTACAAATCTTTACAAACTGAATTACTTGTAAATACTTGGCCAGTTAATTATTGATTTCATTTAGTTTTTTATTTTTTAGAGAAAAATTTATTTATTAGTTATTTTTCAGAGATAAGTATCTTTTCAAGTTTCTGTTGTGTATAAGGAATATTTTTTATGTACTTGGCATACTTTTTTTTACTTTTGTGAGATTTTTTTATTGTGATCTCATTGCTTTATGTAAAAATTTATATTTTTTCTGCAAAGAACTTTCTATTGTGTACAAGGAATACTTTTTATGTATTTGGCGTACTTCTTTTACCTTTGTGAAATTTTTTTATTGTGTTAATTATTTTGTGAGATTGAAGAATTTTATTGCCCGCCTTAAAATTCAGAATAAACCGAAAAGAATATTCTTTTAGAAGCAAAGGTTCTGAAGAAGAAGAAGACGTTCTCGCAGTCAAAGAAGTCAAAATCAAGTGATATCGAATGTAAGAAAAGAAGAATTCGAGGAGGAGACAGTTCCGACAATGTTCGAAAAATTGATTGCGAAATAATGGTTCGATAAATTGTCGATAATCGCATAATATATTACAGCACTACGAGATATGTGTTAATAGATGTGTTCTTTAGATGTCTTTATCGCTTCATTGCGCACTTTCAATAAATTAAATTATGTTTGACATACCTGTGGCGAAACTCCTAGCATTTTCAAGGATGGCGGTATGTTTAGACCTTGTGGAATTTGCACGTGACCAAAGTCAACGGCGAATGCTTCGCACCATACTCCAAAATGACCGAACTGATGAACGGTCAGATCACCTGGTAATGTCAGAACGATCGTCTTACGATCGTAACGACGCAACGGCTGCTCTTTTCCGTTTTCGTCGGGTATTCGGATACCTTGCGGTGACGGTGTCAAACCAATACCTACCCAAAACTTGGCATCTGCAAAACAATTTTGCATTTACTTTTCATGTATTGATCTTATGCGTAATATAAATAAATTTATTCATTATTTGTAACAATATATTTATTTATTAAAGGCTCTGATAATATATAAGAAGGAGCAACGGGTTAATTAGAAAACTAGTGCCGTAAACAATACATAATTTTTGCACAACCAATATAATTTGTCCTTTACGGCTGGAGCTAAGAAGAGGCTCACTGAGATTATCCATCGGAAGTATTGCTGAGGATGACAGACACAAGCATTTTATCTATAATATCTTGCTGAGGATCCAGGTCCAAAATTAGAAGTTTGAAACATACGGAAAATAAAATTAATCCATCCGATTACAAAATATTGCACATTATTTATCATGCTAGGCACCTAGTTATATTTACCCTTACGCCTTCTTATATATTTATTATAATAACGAATTTTTGAGAGTAAAAGAATAAATCGTCTCCATCATCGTAGTTGATGACTTGATAAATTATATAAAACACTATCTTAAAAATAGAATTCACGATTTTTTTCTTAAAAGAATATTTCTCGATGGCGTAAGATTTTAATATTTTGCAAATGTTGTAATAGTTATTTATTATTAATATTGAAATTTAAAATTAATAATAATAATAAAAAACTTGCCAGGTGCTTCTCCATCATAACTAAAGCTGGGTATTAGCAGAGTCTGAGCATCTACAATGACGACCGGTTCGGAACTGACGCCGTGTATACCGCTCAATGATTTTAATTTCTGTGGTTTCGGATAATCAAAGCCTCTCGATATTTTGACATCACCAAAATTCACCTAAACAGAAAAATAATTTTTTTGTAAAAGAAATTGGTGTTTATATCACGTAAGATATTCATTATATGTAGCTAAAAATAACATATTCATTTTTTATGCGTATATTTGCAAACTTGTCATTCTTATGATCTATTTTTAAACATTTATAAAGATGAAAAATAAAAGCTGATCTTTTACAATTAATCAACCAACATAACTCGGGGGAAATAAAATATAATCTACTCACAAATAACAAAAATTTGAAATATCAAACATTTTTTTATGAGGACTTCATTGACTATCGGAAATATCGGACTAACGAATTATCTAAAGTTTCAATCTAATTGGATTTATAGCGAGCCTGCAGTGATAGGATGACATTCCATCAGATTATATGTTCCATTCACTTGACACGCGAATACAAACGGTCGGTGGTAAGCCTGTACGAGTGTGAAAGTTGTACTTCGAGAAAATGATGACCAGTTCCCGGCAACGAGCAAGTACACATAGCTGATATTGCGCAGGCCAAGGTCACGAACATATACATCCGTTACTTACCGAGAATTCGTCGCACCAAACCGAGAACCACTTGATATTGTTCAAGGTCTTGCCATCCGGTAAGGTCAGTGTGATGTCCTTCTTGCGGTACCGTTTAAGGACATTTGTACTATCAGATAAACGAATAGTTAACAAATCGAAAATCGGAAGAGTAGCTTTAAAATCAACAAAAATTGTGACTATTCTTACTTTATGTAAGATAATTAATTACATTCGCAAATCATATTTAATTTTGATAACAATATCTTGCTGGATTATTATTATATTAGTTTTACTTACGTTCCACGTTCGTCGCGCATTCGGAAGCCATTGCTACCTGGACTCTTACTATTCCCAGCATAAAAAAAGGCGGCTGGAAAAAGAAAATGATGATTTTTCTTTATTTCTATAATCAATAAAAACTTTTTGTAACAAGGTTCTTAAGGAAAGTTCTCGTTGTTAATGATGATAAAAACGAGCTAATTTAAACGAATAGATAAGAAACATTACATGGTTTCAGATTGTAAAGCTCTAATAAACATCTAGATATTCTCATTAATCTGGAGCATCTCAGTTAGCTAGGTTGTTTGCGCATCGAGAATACGTATGCCAGAGAAATTCGGGAAAGTTTTTCCGGCACAGAAAAGTTGTTCGCGGTCAGTCTGTATCAGGTCGAGGGAAAGTTTTCCAGCGATTTTTCCGTGTCTTTTCAAAAATAACGAGCAAAGAAAAAAAAACGCGCGATTAATTATATGATATTATATGATATTAATTATATGATATAATTTATATCATATAAATTATATTTATATGATATAAAATTAATGATTGAATATATGTAATCGTATATGCGTAATATATAATTTTGTGAAGATATAAATAAAAATACATTATGTCAAATTTTTAACCAAATTACGCAATAAAATGTGATAATTAATTTCGATTATAATAATGAACGGTATTTCATATGGCAATTAAGAATCGATAATAAAAGTCAAGAGTTTTTCCTTTTACACTTTTGCAGTTAATAATTGCGTATATCGAGATACACAAATGTTCTTATCGTTAATAGTGCCGTTCGACATATTTTAAAAAATCAGTGCCTCTTAAAGATACTTGAGTTTATCACAACAATGTACTAACCTGGACCTTCGCCATCGTATGTGAAGTCCTTGATGAATAGTGTTCTTGCATCAACCGCATAAACCTCGCCGCTCACACCATGATGAAGTTCAGACAGCTTACCGATTAGTTTTCCGTAATACACTCCGCTACATATTTCTGTCAAAAAAAAATTTAAATTATTCGATTTTATTATCAAATAATATTAATTTAATTGGCGTAATTAAATATTAGCTGAAATGAAATATTACGCGAAATGGAAAGTGCAACTCTTGTGTATGAATGTGTGCCAAAGTATATATGCTCTAATAGCTTTCAACCTCGCAATAAATTTGTTTTTTATCGTTTAGTTCTTACATTCTACATCCGGATTACAATGTAGTAATACATCATAGAAAATTAGCATAATTATAGTAAAATTAGCACGTGCAATGCAATATTAGAGTAATAAAATTGAATGAGGAATTAATCAATTATTGAGTTACAGAATGTCGCGTCGTGAATTATGAGAAAAGAAAGACAACATACTTTGCTCATTAGTCTATCTGAGTTTTAAATGTGCGTATTATAGCATATTTTCTTTCTGTATTATTACACGCACACGCACACGCACACGCACACGCACACGCACACACACAAAATATACAATATATAACGATATACGATATACCATCTTTGAATAAATACATCTAATAAATATTTCTTTAATAAAAATTCTTTAATAATAATTCTTAATTAAAAAGAAAACTCTTTAGTAAGACATTTTTATTTTTGTCTTCTTTAAAAGTTTTATAAATATTACACCAAAAAATATATAAAATATTTTCTAGAACATTTTTTACAAAATTTTTGTCATATTAAATATAATTAAAAATAAAATGTTTTTTTTCTTTCAGGACGACAAATTACTTTGGTGAATAGTATACAAATTTCACCACCATATAAATTTCTTTCGTATTTGATTACGTCTAATTTGTAATTATAAAAAAATGTTCCGGTAATTGAAAAGTGTTATAACTGATATTACACCATGTACCTCCGCATGCCATTACAATCGCGTTATCATATCTTACAGACAATTGTAGGAAAACCGGTACTACACGTAATAATAATACGCGTGTTTATATATATATATATATATATATATATATATATATATATATATATATATATTGTGAATTTGTTAGAATAATATATTCCATTCTCTTTTCTCTTTTTTATTGCTATCAAGAATACGTGTTCTCAAATACGGTAACTGCTGGATAACGGTAACCGTCGATAACTGTCGATATATCTCGTCAATGAGAGAATAAATTGGCTGATTGACAGAACACTTGTTACGACTGTATCTTCATGTTCATCGTACGAAAAACTGGGTTCCGCGAATTCAGCATATCGACTCTCACCAAGTAACTCGCTTGTCGCATCCGATCGCGATACGTTGTCAATTTATCGGGAACGATCAAATCGTTTCTCAAATTCTTTTTGGATCGCAGAATCTTAAGCAATACATTTTTTTTTAGATAGAAAGGGTTTTAAAAGGAAAAATATCTTGAAAATAAACAGCAAAAGAAAGGAGCAACAGAATATGTTGATAAATTTAGATAGAAATATACGTGTATACATATATATCTCTTTTTTATATTCATATCAATACATGTTTAAAAATAATACACACACAACTGCATTTTTATTTTATTTAGGTTTTCTTAAATTCTTCCTTAAATCGATAAAATATAATAATGCATATAACATAATAATGCAATATAATATAATAATGCACAAATATATAATATAAGAAAATCTTTGGAGGATGTCAAAGAAAATAAAATAAAAATGTTTATAATATTAGAAAATAAATATTAGAATATGAGAGAGAGAGAGAGGGGGAGAGAGAGAGGGGAGAGAGAGAGGGGGGGAGAGGAGAGAGAGAGGAGAGAGGGAGAGGGAGAGAGAGAGGGGAGAGGGGAGGGAGAGAGAGAGAGAGAGAGAGAGAGAGAGAGAGAGAGAGAGAGAGAGAGAGAGAGAGAGAGAGAGAGAGAGAGAGAATAAACATTATTCATGAAGGTACTAATAATGATGCATGGAAAAGTTATATGTTTGTGTACTTATATCACGTGTACCATACATAGATAAGTAATGGCTTGAAACGCGAAGGCCGCATTTTTAGTTCCCATTGATAGATCACAGAATCAGATACATTGGTTACATAGCTCGTTAAATCAAACCCTTTGCTCGTTTGGATACCGTTAGAATTCCGTAGAAGGACGGCTGTCATCCATCCACAAAAGTCAGGGCAACGAAGATTGGCGCTTGATGCGCATTAATCAAGGTCGCGCGGTTGCGTTTCCGTGATTCGATTCAACGAACGTGTATTGGAAAATGTTCACGAACGCAGCAACAATGCGTTTGAGATATTAGAATTGATAGTGTCTGAAGCAAGAACGTTTGTATCGCAACATTTGTTGCGAGACGAATGCTAGAAGATGATTTAACTCATTCATTTTTTTTTAGGAACTTAATAGAAAATTTTAGGAACTTAATAGAATTAATTTTAAAATTGAGAGATATTTCATTCGAAAATTAATATAAAAAAGAAGAAAAAAAAGAAAAAGAAGAAGAAGAAGAAGATGAAGAAGAAGAAGAAGAAGAAGAAGAAGAGAGAGAGAGAGAGAGAGAGAGAAAATGTGTATTCATTTTCAAAGTTGATGCTTTTTTAATCAATAAAAGTCTAATATAAACTTAACAAATGCTAAGATAATTCAACAAATTAAATAACAATAACAATTATATGTATATAGCATATCTTGTTATTGTTCTCTTCTTTATTGAATTGTTTTCGTAGCTCTAATAAAAATCGTAAATAAGTCGAAATAAATCGTTTAAAAAAGTCGTAAATAAGTTGTTTGAAAAAAAAATTGATTTTTTTTACAAACATGATTGCTGATTTATATATGAGAACGCATTTGAGTAACGCTTTTGTACGCAAATCACAGCTTCTTACAAATTTCTCGGAGACACGATGGTATCATAATCATCCTCAGTTATTTACAAGGTGATAAAATAATCAAAATGCTACTCTTATAGCTCAATTTCGCGTATACGTGAAACTATCTAATAAATTATAGATTTAATAAGATAGTTGAATTAATCTTCTAAAATATCAATGAAATTGATAAACTGACTACAACAACTTATAATTTTCATTCTTAAAGAAAAACGAATCGGACATCATGAATAAAATCATTTAACAAGAATCTTATAATGCAAAAGGAAGAAAGGATGAGTGTAGTGTTTAAATAATATTTATTATTTGCAAAATATAAATAATTATTATAATTATTATAATAGGTTACGAATTTAAGAATAATTTATATTAATCTCAACATTATGATTCGAATAACGGTATCGTTTCATCTCGATGCAGAGATTATTTACATCGCGAATATTTTGGACAACGGTGACTACTGGCATACACGATTACGACATCACGGACTCGGAACTTGTATCATATATACAGATGGCCAATTACGGTTATCCGCCTCCCGCTTTCACCTCCTGGAAATGTCAGGGGGTCCGCCGTCGCCGGTGTTATCGCTCTTTTCGTTGTCGTCCTCGCAAAGATGATTCGCATCCTCTTTCCGAGTTTCGGAATTTAATTTTATATACGGAGACTTTTTTTAATTTGCAAATCTCATAAGCACGCATATCTTTATATCGTCTATATGTAATGCACGAGCTGCTATGTATATAATTATCAAAATCTAGTTACGTAGATAAATTTCATTCTAACGATATTAATTTATATATTCAATGTGCTATAAATGTCTCGATTACTTTGTTATTGTTTTACCAAATTTTTTTTTAGATCTCTGTACATTTTTAAAAGTGATAATGGCGATAATAGCGAAAAAGAGAGAAAAATGTATTGTCTTCTTTTTTTTTAATTTTTTTCATATGTTTTTTATATCATCATTATCAATGTATACATTAGTGTAGCTTTAATATGTATTTGCAATAATATTATATATATATATATATATATATATATATATATATATATTGGATATAATATATATTAGAACGTTGATTTGTAACTTTCATTCGGTGATCTCTCACAATTATCATTATTTAATATATTCGATATACTCGGATTACTCTGATTAGAAAATAACGCGAGTTAAATTTCAATTAGATTTCCATATTGAATATGTTATCATTCTATCCATTTCTTATAAAAACACTCTTTCCTCCGTGCGCATGATATATTTTTATATCTTTTTCTTTTTATTACGACACATGAGAAGGTGGCAGATTAACATTAGTTTTTAGATCAAGTAATTGCTAATTGCAATTGGTATCATATGATTTCTCCTTGCTTTCTAAAGTACGTGCTAAAAATAGCACATGCAGAAAAATGCGGAGCGTGAAGTTGTCTCAAGATGTGAAGCCACAAGTTTGCGGTAAGTAGAGTGGACAGTGAAACAGCCTGCGAAATTGTATGCGGATATTCCAATTAACCCGAATAATACGATGAGAATGTACTTTAGAGAGAGAGGACTCCAACTTAAAATTTTGATAAAACTATATCAAACACGAAATATATAGAAAATAAATATGATGCCTAATCAATATTATCATATTATATAATTTCATTTCTGTTTATGTAACGTTATTGCTTCACATAGAATAATATTCTAAGGATAACTCGATATCGCGGGGTCTTTAATCCCCTCACTTTTTATCAAGGACAGTGCTTGATGAGCCATAAGAGACATGATCGAGCGTAAAAGAGAGATCTTGATTATCTTGACAATTTCATCAGGACATTCATTTCAGATCGAAATCTACGAAAAATTATCGTCTGAGAAACCTAATAAAAACGAAAACAATAATTAAAAAATATTTTTAAACATATTTTCTCGCCGCGTTATATTAATAATTGCAAATCCATTTTCGCCGATCAAATAAAATAAGTTTTGGCGATTGCGCTGCAGTATAACGATCAGATTATCGCGAAAAGATGAGAAGTAATTTCGGTTATTTTCGAAATTAATTACATCAGAGTAATATTCATTGAGGAAAGACTTACGTGCCGCTACGATGAGGAAAAACGCGATAATTAGACTGATGGTCGACGGTCGTCGTCGCATCAACGGGAACGGTGCGAGTGATCGTATCGTCATGGTGTCTTGATGTTTACTGGCGAGAAAAGTATCTGTTGTCGATCCAAGTAACTTTGTTGGTCCCACTACGCGATCACCAGCTCGCCTTGCTTCACCGTTCCCGTTCCTTTCTCTCTGTCTTTCTCTTTAATGGGAAAGATTTTTCAGCTTTTCGCGCCCAGAGTAAAAGTCCCGTCATCATCTTGACATCCACCTCGCTCGATCTCCGGATTTGACGAGATACTATTGGCAAATCGTTTACACATATTCAATATATCATTCTCGAGATAGAAACGTGTTAAATACACATGAGAGATTTCATAAAAGAGAGATAAAATGACATATTGTCATATTTCTACGGAGAAGACGAGCGTGAGAATTCATGTAGGAAGAGAGTGCACGCACACGCTCCAAGTGCGAGCGCGCGTTGCGTTTACGAACGTGGCTGTAATTATGTGACAAATTTTATGACATTACGTACAATTACGACGTTGTCATCACGCGCATATTACTCCATCGCACACTGGAACGCTTGCCTAGACTCGGTGAATATTTCCTGAGTGAGCGCATCGCGCGTTTGAAGCTGCTTTTAACATTACTCGGCGGGGTAATGTCGTAACGTGTGATTATTTTTGTCCCACGAGTTTGCATTATAGATTTATTTACGCGCCTTATGCTGATAATATGTTTCGCGTCTCGTTAGATCCAGAGCATTACAGATAACAAAAATTAAAGGTGAGTCGGATCCTGATTTGCAAGTAACTCGATGATTATAACAAGCTCCACAGTTGTATATGTATAATAATGCGACTCCGCGACGATGTAACGCGATTACTATCGAGAAATTCATTTTGCAATACTGCGCGATGAGTCGCAATTTCATCGTTGTCAATGAAAACATTTTCGCAAAAACAATCTCCTATTTTCTTTTTTTTTCTATTCCTTCTACAAGCTATTCGATATTAATATATACGTTGGAGTTATGCGATTATTACAATGTATTATATTACAATATATACAATTATATTACAATATATTAATTATTTTTTATTTTGCAAATTGAATCATATTTTATAAGCACGCCTTCAAATCTTTCACAAACCTGTAAGACATGAGTTTATCGGATTTTATACAGCAAAAAGTTACTTTTTATTCTTCCGTGTGGACTAATATGCAGGCAGGTTGTACTTGTGCAAAAATCAAGAAGAATCAAGTTTCGATCCAATTTCAAAACCGTCTTCTTCGCCTCGTTTTGTTTCTGAAATCGAATCTCATTATGCTAAACTGCCAAGAGGAAGAGAAGAGAAAAGATAGGGTTAGAATATAGAATAAACCGATTATATATACATACGTTTTCTAGCATCCCGCGTAGATCATCAAAAATAGTTTCAAAAGCGATTATCACTTTTTTAAAACCGGAAATGTTAATGATCTGCAACTGGTGGCGGCATATTTGTAGAATGTGTTTTTTGCCAATATCAAAAGTCGAAACAGTAGAATAATAAGAATAACAAATATAATAGATTTACCGTTTGTATAAAAAAAAAAAACTGTTAGCAAGCGTTCGAATGTGCATTCAAGAATACAATCCGCATTGGAATAACGAACGAGCGAAAGTCCTCTTCCTTCTTCGTGTAGGTGCTCTCTGGTAGAAACACTCGGTAGTTTCTTATAGAATGATCACAGCTGTCTAATCCCGCACGCACTTTCGCACCGCACGCCGCAGTGGATATGTACAGCTCACGCATATGTAATGACATGATGTATACTTGATGCACTATACGTTTTAAGTATTCGTGTATCACATGTATCCGATGTTACCTAGAATTGATATAAAAATATCCTATTCTAATTAGTTAATCAACGCACTACTAAAATATATTTCTCCTTAAAATATATTCAGATTGCATTTTCAACGAGTGAAAAGATGACAATTTTAACGCTATCAATATCTCGTAAAATTTACACATACATATATAATAATGATATACGTGTCTTCTTTTTAAGTGGATCGCATCCAGTCTCACTTAAAGTGCGTAAAACGGCTATCTTGGAAACCAACAATGTTTTACGAAGTTTCTTGAGAAAAAGAAAAAATATTTGCATGAAACGCGCATTTACGATTTGCCATCGAATTTCAAGAGCGATCAAGCGTATCTGAGAAATGTAGATTTGTTTGGATGACTATCTACTGGCATAATGAGATGAGAATAGTGAAAGTTTGTTGTATAGAATAAATGCTGAAGCTGAATCATGATTGCTGATCCATCAGCAGTGGTCTACCTTGCCTGGATCAAGGCAACCTATTTCTTATTCAACTTATTTCTAATGCTCATATAGTAATTATATAGAATCATCCAAAAAATTTAATGTGACCTTGATATGACCTTAACAACGCCATCCAATATCTAACTAATATTCTTATTTTCTTTCCATTTTAGAACCACAAACAACTTTTGTCTAAAAAGTTTTTTTCTAAAACTTACAGGTTTTAAAATATTACGGTGTGAAAATTATAATAAGACATTATATATATATATATATATATATTGTATAAGAAAAAAATGTAAAAAGCGAAATTTACAAATTTCGTTTATTAAACTTGACAAAAAGAATAAATAAGTAAATATATATACATTTTTTGTTAAATTTAAGAAACGAAATCTGCAAATTTTGCTTTTAAAATTCTTTTTTTTTCAGAAATCGTAAATCACGCTGTTCATTTGCATGTAGTATACATTTTAGAAAATGACTGATGCTGCAAAAAAATTACTATGACATGTCACTTTGTTTGTGAAAAATGTCCGTGAAATATAAAGATGTTGACATATTCGTACGTACAAATATATACATATTGCTGATAATATTAATGTGCAATTAATACAGTTAGCGTTATGAAGAGATCAATTATTAACATTGAAACAAGTGAGATTCAGTGGATCGAGGAAAGTGCCCGTTTCAAGAGAGCAAAAGTCAATTCTCGAAAACGAATGACAAGCCTGGGATTTTTATCATTAATATCGATTCAAAATGTAAACTATGTGGCGAATTAAAAAATCGAAATAGTTATAATTATAATTACATTATAATCTTTTATATTTGTATATTTGGTGCGGAAGAAAATCTCATAGATTGATAAATTTTTAACTTGACACCATTAGCGCGGCGTTGCAAAAACAGTATCTTTACGCAATAACGTCGCTTCTCTTGCTGCAATGTTGAGAAAAGGACAGGAGATGTGAGAACGAGGTTTCTGCAGAAAGTGCAACGAACAGCCCGATTATTATATTAAATTGCAATAATAAATTATTAGAGATATTTCTATTTGTATTAGAAACTATGTTGTCTTCATCGAAAATCTTGCAGTTCAAAAAATAATAGTTTGATAACGCACTTAAATATATTTTATCTAATTATAAATAAGTAAATAATTATAAATAAGAGGAAACATATCAACGAGAAAATCAAATATACGGATCTAGCGTTCTTCTAAGGTATTTCAGGAAACACAGTTCCGAGGTAAAAGAAGATTGTTACAGTTATCAGATGCGTCAAGAGCGATTACATCTCATTGTATGTGTAATCGCAGGTTTAGCGCAATAATTCCATACAAAGATCCGCCCAGTTTCTTATAAAAGATTTAGCGGTTGCTGATATTTCGTACTTTCACTCGAACACCTTGACCTGCGTACAATCGCATCACAATGCATAGATCTGCGTATAACAAGCTATACGTATATATATATATATATATATATATATATATTATATATGTTCTGTTTATATAATTTTGCATTACATCTTGAGCTTTTGTGGTGTAATCTAACTGAAGTATATCATACATAAAATATCATATATCATATATACATCCTAAATACAAAAAAAGGACCGTACGTATGAATGTCGAATAAAATGCTCTCTCTTATGAAAAAACACTCAATTTAAATGGTTAACACCAAATGAATTCGCATAGGAATATGGTGCTAGAAACGTATACAATATATGCAATGAAATAACTTTCTACATTTGTAAATATAATGAAAAAGAAGAAATAAAAGAAATGCTAAATATATGAAATAAAGAAAGAAAACAAGAAATAATGTCAATAAAAAAATTAATCGATATAAAAGCATATAAGAAATAAAGAATATATAATAATTGTAATTAATCAATAGAATTACAAAATTAAAGAGTTAGAGGAACTCAAAAATGATAGACTCAATAATAAATAAAAACTAAAACTATAATTGGAGCTCGGACGCAGTACTTAGAGCGTGAACAATAATTCACAGATCTGCTGAATTTTATATTTTTTACGCGATCTAGGAAAACTGAGTAATTTTATAAAATTTTTTCTGTTCTGAATCCAAATCCGCAAAATTACCTATCATGTCAGATTTTTGAGAAAAATGGGGCTGAAACCCACCAAAAAATGAGTTTTTTTACCAAATTTGAAAATTTATAGCAGGAGAACTCGATGTGCAAAAATCTTCAAACAAAGCTTAAATGAAAACTTGAACAATGTACATTAATATAAAAATATCTCAAAATATCAAATCTTTTACCGCAGATACTATCGAATTTCAGGCACGCTTTATTTTTAAGGATAAATATAGCCGTACTATATCACACATTTGTTCACGGCATCATTTACTTATAGTTTTTATGCAGTTTAGAAAAACTGAGTAATTTTCTATAGTTTTTTATTGAATGTAAATCCGCAAAATATCTTGTCAGATTTAAAAAAAAAAAAACATTTGAAACACTCAAGCAACGCGTTTCTAGTATTTTTGAAAATTCGTAGCAGACGAACCCGACGTGCAAGGGACTTTAAATAGGGCTCAAATAAAAGCTTGAACAATGTATTTTAATATAAAAGTATCGAATCTCAGATGCGCTTTGTTTTTATGGGTAAATGTAATCTTGCATTGTGTCTCACGTTTGTTCACGGTTTTTATGCGTTAATCTAAATTTTCAAGGCAAAATGATTTATCACATCAGGTCTTCGAGGAAAATGGAATTGGAATTCTTCCCAAAAATTTTTATCACTTCTGAAAATGTATAAGTGTAAGTGCGACTATATTTATCCCTAAAAACAAAACGCGCCTGAGATTTGATTGGTATCTGCGGTAAAAGATTCGATATTTTTATATTAAAGTACATTGTTCCAGCTTTCATTTGTACCTTGTTTGAAGTCTCTTACACATCTTGTCATCAAACGGAAGGAATGTGAGAAGTATCATCAAGAAACTGATTTACAAGGAAAACTTTGGCCTAAGAACTTGAGCATTTCCAAAAATTAATTATTAAAAATATAAGATATCTTGCTTAGGCACAGAAAAGAATCTTTCTTTGATATTTCTTCATAATATAATATTTTGCAACATATCCATTTATATGTACATATTATAAATCGATGTATATTCAAAAATCTGCAAAACACGCCTGTCAGAATCAGTTATGATAGTTTTGATTTTGAGTAAAGAAATCTTATTTATATGCCTGAAAAAAAATGTTGATCTCAATGTATCGATTATAGATTCGTAATATAGAGCAATATTCATTGTTTTCAATAAATTAAAATATTTAGTTGTTTCTTATATCTTTTTTATCTTATACATTTTTTATCTACAGGATAAGAGAATAATGGCTCGAATGTCTATCATTCGAACATTCTCAATTTCACGTGTTTCCTTATTCAATGTTATGTGTGTTGTGTATATGTGGGTATGCGTGTGCGTATGCGTGTGCGTGTGCGTATACATGTGCGTGTACATGTGGATATGTGCATGCGTGTGTGTATGCATGTACGTGTGCGTATGCGTATGTGTGTGGTGTATGTGTGTGCGTATGTACGCGCGCGAGCGCGTGTGTTTAGTTTTCATCTTGTAATTTCTTCAGAGTCTACAAAACAGCGTATCAAAATTGGCATGACAGCTCTCGATATATTGATTTTCATGCATAGAAAATAGCAAATCGCTTCGTCATTCTTGTGTGCGTAAGCTGAAGAAACAGACTTCTATATAATATATTGGACTACTAACAGCAATATGACAGGTGAAGCCAGAGCAGCCATTTACAATTGGGTAGAATACACACACACACACACACAAACACACACATACACACACACACACACACACACAGGATGTCCCGAAACTTTTGACACACTCGAAGTGTGAAGGTAGATTGGGGAAAACTGAATCGAAAAGTCCTGTTACCATTTTCCTCTATAACGCTTCAGAAAGAAGTTATTATCGAGTAAAGTCTGGCCAATCATCGCCGATCTTCAGTTAAGCGTACGTTGATGAGCCGAGCGCCTGATATTGGGTGTAGGCGTTCAGCTGTTACAGCGGCGCATCACTACGGGCGCGCGACTCACTGTCTGACGTGTGTCCGGCTAGAGATCGACACCGATTAGCCAGATTTTACTCAATAATAACTTCTTTCTGAAGCGTTATAGAGAAAAATGATACAGGACTGTTTGACCCAATCTACTTTCACACTTCGGGTGTGTCAAAAGTTTCGGGACACCCTATATATATATATATATATATATATAGGTCTATATACAGAGTGTCCTAGATCACCAGTACACCCCTTTTCTTTCAAAAACTAAGCATTTTAGAGAACAACGTTTTGAACAAAAATTGTATGGTTTTGAGGGGAACATAAAAGATGGTGTCATTGGTTTGACCTTGGATAGCATCGTTAAGGTCAAGTCAAGGACACCTTTAATTTCTTAAATGGAATCCCCTATTTTTTACTGCATATTCTTATAGCTTATGTCGAGAGATTTCTAAAACACTATAATAAAGTATTTTTTCATTAAGAATTTTTTGAGTTATTTTGTATTATATCTTAATCTGACATATTTTAGTATAAAATATAAAATATCTCGAAAATTATTTAGTGTTCGATAATTGTGTCGTAATACTTTTATGTACAGAATAAGATTTTTTTATATACATATATATACACCCTGTATATATGTAAATAAATATATATGTGTGTGTGTGTGTGTGTGTGTGTGTGTGTGTGTGTGTGTGTGTATGCGTGTGTGCGGGTGTGCGGGTGTGCGTGTGTGCGGGTGTGCGGGTGTGCGGGTGTGCGGGTGTGCGTGCGTGCGTGCGTGCGTGTGCGTGCGTGTGTGTGTGTGTGTGTGTGCGGGCGTGCGGGCTTGTGTGTGTATATTTGCTGTTAGTTTTAAATATGTCTTCTGAGTCACTGGACTATGAAAATAATCATTTGCAGTAAAATATTCATTACAGGTAATGGCATATTTACTGGGAATTCAATTTTGTTTTTTTATTGCAATGAACCAGTTTTCAACCTCAATCAATTTTCATTTTTGAAGAGAAAGCAAAATTTCATATGAAGGTGTTGATTTATAAATATTTGATGCATATTTAATAACACATAAAAATAGTTGATTTTTAAAAAAATAAGAGTACAAGGAGTAAAAATGAAGATGAAGGAAAGCACTCCGATGACTTTGACCTTGACATATGTTATCAAGGTTATGATCCTGAATAACATTCGAAAGGTTTTAGCCGTCGGCCATTGTTAAAAAGTTATTAACAAAAAAGTTTGAAAAATATGGCAGTTATTTTGTGTATTGAAAGACATAAATGACTAATATACAGGATGTATCCGAAATGATGCACTAAACTTTGAAAGCATATTCTAGAGGTCAAAATAAGAATTTTTTTTCCTATGAACATGGGTCCGCAAATGAACCCTCCTCCGAGCTAGAGGCCCCTATAATTTGGAGAAAAAATTAAAAATTGGCTGTATTTCAGAAAAAAATGGCAGAAGGTTGAAATTTGATAGCCCAGTAAATTATGAAGTAAAAGTTATAAAGTAAGCCACTAAAATGAAAAAAATAAAAACGTATATTATGTACTTATATCCGTATTTACACTTGAACTTGTTATTTGGATTGCCTTATTATTTGACCTTGGTTTTGAAGTTATCTATTATTCTCTTTTGAGAGATAAATAAATTTGCTAGGTCATCTACAAGATCACGACTCTGAACAATATTCAGAAGGTTTTAGTCATCAATCGTTTTTTATTAAAAAGTTATTAACAAAAATATTTAAGAAATGTATCGGTGCCGATTTATGCCAATGTTAAAGAATTCCTATATGTAAATATAGTACACGTGTGAATATGAAAAAAGCTCCCATATTGCTTTATGCTTCGAATGCGAAACGAGGTTTATAATACGATTTCATCTAGGTTTGCAACTTTCTGCGCGGAACAAGGTCCATCCCATGTTGCTCTATGCTTTGAATGCGAAATGAATTTTATAATTACATGATTTTATATGAATTTGCAACTTTCTGTACGAAGCAAGGTTCAACGCATGTTGCCTTGTGTTTAGGGCGAAACGAGATGACTGAAATATAAACAGAAATTATATAATTATAAATCTCGTTTCGCGTAGCACCCAAAGCACAGGGCAATATGGCATGGTCCTCGCTCCGCACAAAAAGTTGCGAACTCATGTGCAATTATATAATTCATCGATGCTTTCTATTAGATAATAAGTTCTCTCTATCTATTAAATAAATCAATTATTCTCTGTTTTATCAAAAAACACTGTTCAATATATCAACATTTTACTGCTAATGATTTATTTTTTCATTCATACATGTATTATTTTCACTACGTATTAGTTGTTTATGTTTTTCGACACTCAAAATTGCTGCTATATTATTCAAACATTTTTTGTTCATAATTTTTTAATGACGGCTGAAACTTTTTGAATGTTATTCAGTGTCATGACCTTGACAACATATTGCAAAGTCATCAGAGGTGCCTCATCATCATTTTTACCCAAGTCATTGGCATTTTTATTCTTATATGTGCACTATACAAGGTGATTCAAAACTATCGGATTTCCTCTTAATGCTAGATAATTAAATAAGTAATTAAAAATCAAATCATCATTTAAAAAATTTTAATTGTAAAGTAAATTAACTAATTACAATAAATATTTAAAATGACTATCATTGCATAATTGTAATAAATTTTTGTTGCTGATCATTTCTAATGTTATTATAGCAATTGCTTCAATAATTTATTTTTCTATTTTTTGCGATTATTAATTTACCGCTTGTAAATATATTCTTTTATATGACCTCGTAAAAATTAATCTAGGGGCGTCAGCTCTAAGGAGTTCTTTGGAGATTTGCTCGTTTTTGCCATAATTTGAAGAAAATCGCAAGAAAAAACGATTTTGATAAATCAATATTCAAAAAATTGTTATAAATATTGTCATTAAATCTTAATAATCGAGAAGAATTAGAAGAGAAATTAATTGAAGCAATAGCTGCTATAACGCCAAAAATGGTCATCAATGCAACAAATAATTTATCAAGATGCGCACAATTATGTATTCAATGCAATGGTGGTCATTTTGAACATTTGTTATAATTTAGTTGATTTTGCAATTTAATTTTGTTAAATACGTTAAAATTTATTAAATTAAAATTTGATAAATATGTTAAATTTTTATTTGCTTATTTAATTACTTAATTATTTTAATTATTTATTTTGTTTTTTGTATGATTGTATTTCATTGCAAACATATTCTAAAATATTGTAAAATGCAAAATAAATAAATGTTAAACCTGAATCTGTTACAATTTATTTGTCTCGCATTCTCGCATAGCATATCATCAGTAGATACCTTCACGGTAATATTGATTGACCATTTTGATAGCTGAAGTTAAAACATGTCGCAAATTTTTACTCGAATCATTATGACATTTATGACATTTTAGTTCTCGCATTCATTATTCGTAAAAAGAATGTGCTAAATGCGTAGAGAAGCGGCAAAACATATAATGACAATGTTATTGTAAATTTATACGATAATCATAATATCATAAAAAAAGGCACCCGTATAGAGCACTTCTTTCACTTGTTATTTCGCCGTGTCTAAGCGCGCGAAATCTCAGCCCTCTCATTCGTAAAATATAATTGCTTCCTGTTTAAAAACTATTATAGTCTTGACATTTTGGTATTAGGATTTTCATCTTAAAATGTTCTAAGGAATCTGCCATTAAGAGGAAATCCGGTATTTTTGGGACACCCTATATATAGGGTATCTGATAATTATCGCCCCATTTGGATAACAGATAGAGCGAGTTAAACGGAGCAGGAAAGTCATTTACATTTTGTGATTTTCATAACAATTATTAAGAAATTAAAAAATATCGATCAATTCACGCAAGTATAAGTACACAAGAAGAGACAATCCGAAATGAAGTGCGCAAAAAATTTTAAGAAGAGCACTCTACAAATGACAATAGTTACGAGCGGTGGATTCGATCACAATGCAACCATATCAATGCTGCCCATATCAAGTCGTCCTTTCTCACCGCACAGTAATTTGCACGAATTAACCAATCTTTTTGCTTTCTCATAAAAGAAGCTTTGTTTTCATGAAAATTTTTTTTTCTATTTTTGATGCGTTGCTAATGTTCTGAAACGTCAAAAAATCACATTTTTACAAAATGTCTGTATGTACGTATGTATGTGTACATGTGCACAAAAGGACATGATTACTCTTCCACAATTTTTGACATATCGGACTAAATTTTTTTACATTAATGGAGTATTATTAATAGTTAGTTGGTATTGAATTTAGCTAGAATCGGTGAAAAAATTTATTTTTTATAAAATTTTGAATTTTTCCAAAAAGAGATGGGGTTGCTCTAACTTCCGTAAATTCTGAAATGTTGGACTAAATATTTTTACATGAATAGAGTATCATTAAAAGATGATTGATATTGCATTTGGCTAGGATTGATAAAGGGGTTCAATTTTTATAAAATTTTGAATTTTTTAAGAAATGTCTGTATACCCTTTAACTTTTCTAAATTTTGAGATATCGGACTAAATATTTTTATAGGAAGAGGAAAGAAAATAAAATTATGAGGAAGCAATGTGAAAGTTTCTAATTTACACAATTTTTACTTGTTTAATTAATTTTTCATTAATTATTGCGAAGATTGTAAAACGGTACAGGATTTTTCTACTTGGTTTAATCCACCTTTATCTGCACATTATGGGTGGGGCAGTTATTATCAGGCACCTTATATACGCTTGACTATATAGTTTATTTTTACTTTTTTAAATGTTTTAAACATACATTTAAAAAATAAATGAATGATGTTTGAATGACATGAATCGATAGAATATCAAATTTATATTGATATTTTTCCCAATTGTAATTGATTGTCCTTCACATGTTCTTATATAAAATATAGCCGTGTTAGCAGTCTAATATATTACACAGGATGTCTGATAATAATTGCCCCACCCATAATGTGCAAGTAAAGTAGGTTAAACAGCAGGAAAGTCTTTTATCATTTTGCGATTTTTAAATTAATTAAATAAACCGAAAAAAAAAATTTTGTTAAATAACTCTTATTAGAGTGTTTTTTATAGAGTTTCGGCCACAAAAAAAAATTCCACAAACCAAATTGCTCCATCACATCAGGTTTGAAAGTTATTTTGAATTTTAAAATAAAAAATCGTTAATTTCTCATAATAAAATTCAAAATAAAACCCAGTACTCACGAAGCTGATTTCAAGCTGGTTTGTTCTTGTGGATAAATAATCATGCTGGATCGTAAGTAGGCAACAAAGTTTGATATAAAGCTAGACGCGCTGCAAGATTTGCGTCACATGGAGCTAGGTATTGTGCGTGGAAGCATGCGTGAAAATGCGTGATACATTTCTTCTTTGTATGCATTGATTAATACCAAAATTTGTTCCCTTGTTCACTACGTTAACTGGTCAAATTATGCCATAAACCGCGACATTTTTACGAAAGTATCTAGCTCGGCAAACATAAACTAAATCTGGCTCACATCACGAAACGGATAAATTATGCTAGAATTCGAGCAACACGCTTGAAAAATAGCACTGAATCTATCTTGAAAATCTAATTGCCGAGTCCAGCATGCCGCGAGTTACATTTCTCGCCACAAAACAAACTTAGCAGCACGTATGGCTACATAATAAAAATAACTTTAAATCACGGTCCATGAACACTGGGCTTAACTTTAAAGCTTGACATAATGGAGCAATTTAGATAGCGGCATTGTTTTTTGTGACCAAAAATCTGTAAAGCTGCGTCCTCACTGGAGCAACAACGAGCAATTTTTTGTTGATGGTCCATGTTTCTTAAAATAGTTGCTAGTTGTTACCAAAAGTTTTTTGAGATTTCTTACTGTTTCTGTTGCCAGCGACAAAAGTTGTCGCTTGTTGCGTGTTTCCATTCGAAACGATAAAGATAAAAGAAAAATTAGTAACACGTATCAACAAGTCGCAACAGGAACAAATGTTCCTTCGATGTGGACATTCAGTTGCCAGTAATACAGTCGCAATTACGGTTGCATTATTCAAAAAAGTCTTCCATAAAATGGGATAATGAAATAATTATCAAGTCAATAGAAGAATATAAGAAATATAAGGACACTTTCTGATAAAAAATATAAATGCAAAAGAAGATGCTTGGAATGAAATTTTCAAGGCTATTGGAGTCGATACAGCGAAAACGAAACGGAAAATGAAAAATTTGATTAGTCAAAATTTTGTAGGGAACGAAAGAAAATGTGTTTAAAATGTGAAAAAATCAGGAGCTGGAGCTGTATATATTTGTAAATGGTTTGCTTACAATTCCATGTTATATCTTCGAGATAAAAATAAGATTCGTAAATGTAATGATGAAACTGGAGTAAGTTATAATTCTATCTATATTTTTATTTTATTTAATTTTAAGATTATTTTATTAATAATTTTTTATTAATAATTTTCTTAATAATAATTTTATTAATAATTTTCTTGCCATTCTTGACCTGCAGATAACAAAACAAAAAATAATCAGTAAATTTTTCCTGAATATTTTGCGCTTCTTGAAGAATTGCGTGTTTTTTTACTAATAGAAACAAAATTTGATTGATCTCTCACTTCCTGTCTCCATGAACCGGGTATTATGTCCCCTGTCTTTCGCCCTTTATTCACATCTTTATTTTCAGAATCAAATGTTCCGAGAGGTGTATATGACTTTCTAGAATCAGAATTATGTCTAAAAGAATTGCAAGTGAATACAAGCAGCAACGATTTTTTAAATTTTAATTGGATTTAAAAGTAATGGCTTTCTTAGAGCTCTAAATCTAGCAAATAAAATTCCAAAGATATTCTCTGAGATTTTTCTTGATCTTGATAATCTATCGTTAAAAATTCTTTGAGATAATCCTTTTATTTGAGTTCCTGGATAGGGTTTTAATAAATTCAGACTTAATAAAAAAATATCATCTCCTAAAAACACGTAAAAAACTGCCTTATCTGCCATCCTGGAAGAGAGCCATCAGGAGGTAAATTTAATTTAATTTAATTTACATTTTTTTAATAACTTTTTAAATCAACTATTTGCAAATACTTCTCCATCGGATATTCGGCCTTGACAATCTATATTGTAGTACATAATTTGATAACTTGCGTTTGATATTGCAAACAGTACAACACTGAAAAATCCTTTATAGTTAAAATATTCGCTTCTACTATTTTTTTAGGCTTGCATAGCAATATGCTTTTCATCCATAATTTCTACACATTTTGGAAAATTTCATAATCTATCAAAATCAGCTGCTACATTCTTCCAATCTTCTCTTGTTTTGGGCATCTGGCAAACATAATATAAATAAATAAATATATAATTAAATAATATATTATTTTTATAGATAATTTATTATATATTTATTATATTTAGATAATGAATAAATTATTTTTATAGATAATATGTATATAGATTTTTATAGATTAATTTATAGATAATATAAAATAATTTTTACTAAAAAAAGACAAGTCATAATATAAGTTCCGAAAAGGTTATCCTTCGATTAGTTATTTTGAGTTAAAACGTATTATTTTTTTTCTTTCAAGGATTTTTCGCATTCAAATGGAAATGATATAGAAGTCGACAACTATGATTCCGAAAATATACACGACGATATTAACAGAGAGCACAATACTGAAACTATTGTGGATAACAATGAACAAAATCAAAATATATAACCAAAAGTATTACAAAAAGATCGATCTCTTCCAAGTACTTCTTCAACTCTTTCAACAGCAGATAATACCTCTACCGATAAAAATTCGAATAATTCATTCAATCAGAGAAACACTGCAGAATTTACAAGTCCATCGACGAAAAAAGCATCAAAGAGAAAAATAATTTATGAATGTATAAAATGCAGCGATGAAACCTATGCAATAATGAAAAACCTTGAAAATAAGCAACATTGTGATAGATTTACAGTTTCTGGTCAACACATAGCATGTAAAATGAGGATGCTACGTACAGAAAACGCACAGAATATGGTATAGCATATTATTTGCAATACTTTATGGGAAGTTTCAATGGGTAAGTACGATCAATCATCGTTTGGGCTGTATAATGCATCGTCAATTTCGCCATCTCCAACTTTGCAAACATATTTATCCTCACATTCAGCACTTTCAAATGCATTATATTACTCTGAAGATACTTTATATTCTGAATCACTATCACCTTTGCAAGCAAATACAAGTGCATTAATTCATGACTGTACAATAACAGTACAACTGAACCTACTGCCTAGTGGAGTAGTAATTTCATCTATAAAGCAATGCAAGATATTATTAATTAATTGTTTCAGTATTCAGCACCCTATTAAAATTACTCTCTTTAGAAAAATAATATAATAAAATGGAAAAATAAACCAGATATTTCTATTAAAATGTATACGTTTTATTACACTCATACTATGCTATATCATCTGATATATCTGTGTTATTTAATATTAAAATTGTCTTACCATTACTTAATCTTATAACACTTCCACAATTGCATTACAAGTCGCAAGTATAATTTCAGAAATCACTTGTTTTGAAATTCTGAAGAGATACGTTCATGAATGATAAGAATTTCCTGAAGCCTTAGGTACTTTAATGTAACAAGCAGAGGGGGCGCTATTGCTGCTCTGCAGTTTGTGTTTTTGTGGCTTTTCTTACAATAAGATCAATACTCCGAAGTAAATATTCTACATTCGAATGTGACAAACGTACAAAATTTTTTAGATGTTGCCTATCAGTGATTAAATCGTCATTTCTTAAGAAGGGAAGTAGAGGATAGAGACTGGTTCTAACCCAGATTCTATGAGGGGGGTGCGGGTGGAGGGGAAACTTCACGAGGAATTTGGAGACGCGGGGTCTGATGTCGCGCAGACAGGGGATGCTTATCGCGGGAGCGGACGTTTATGACCGGAGCGAAAAGGCGAGTGTCGATGATGTTCAGATATATGAATTTCTAAAAATTATAAATAATATCGTTTTGCACTATTGCACGTGCGGTCTGAATGCTGGGAATTATTTCTACGTCTCCTTCTTTCTTCTTCTCAACATTATAGATGCCTCGCGCTATTCTTCTCCCACGTGCATGTAACCATTAACGCTTTCTCTTTCCCACACTTATGTTAACGCAATCCTTGTTGCACCGTCTTACGAACACCTCGTGCTATATCTCCAATATATTGCGAATACCATTAGCGCTATCCTTCTCCGACATATTACAGACGCTATTCCTCCTACCCATACATTTTTTCCTACACGAATGCCTCGCGCTATCCCTCTCAAACACATTGCCATATCATTGGCGATTACCCTTCTTCCGTACATATACTAGAGCTATCCCTCTGTCATACCATACTTTTGCGTTCTTCCCGCGAATCTCTCATCCACAGGTCGCGTAACGATTATACAGAGTGTCTCATTTTAAAATATGCACCTCGATAATTTTTCAACGGAGCATTTTCAGCAAAAATGTTTTAGACAAAAGTTGTATAGTTTCAAGGGGCCATAAGATGATACATTGGTTTGATCTTCAAGAATTATTTGAAGGTCACATAAAGGTCATTTAATTTTTTAAATAAAATGTTACATTTTTTATTGCATATTCTTGTAGCCCATTGAGAGCTTTCCAAAACACTATAATAATGTGTTTTTTTAAAGTACTTTTCGAGTTATAAGACTTCAAAGTTGCAATAATTTTACATAAAATACAAAATATCTTGTATTGTTGTCATGTTATGGGGTCAAGTTGACTCTTAGAGATCATTCTAAGGTCAAATCAACTTTTCCCATATATCTGTAATTATGCATGTTTCAAAAAATTAGAATCATCCTACTCTTAGCGCTATCCAGGAACAATAATGTGAACGTAGTATAATTCAGACAGGGGAGTTCCAATACCGCTCCTTCGAGCGGGGTGCGGGGACGAGGGAAAATTGCGCGGTGATATGACGTCATACGGGGGGACCGCGGCGCGATCGATGTACGTGGGATTCGCGAAGGGAGAGGAGGACCGCGGTGCGACCGGTAGAACAGGGGAAGAGAAGGATACGTACGGATGAAAGAAACGCAGAAATAATTGATACATTTTAAATAATAATAATATTTATTTAAAAGTTTAAAATTTGTTATTTAAAGATATAAAATATACAATGTGTGTATGAGTATTTGTGTAAAATATAAAAAATATATAATAATAATAATAAAAATTGGGCTACGCTCCATCTGAAACAAAAACACATTTTATTAATTAATTAATATTAATTTATTATAATTATACAAGAATACTTACAATAATTACCACACTTTTTCTTCTTCTAGGGCTCCAGTCAAAACAATTTTCTTAGGTAGAAAAAATCAACATCATTTAAAGAGGGATACCGCTCATCTCATTCACAATCCTTTGCAGAATCCCTCCAAAATATCTAATTCATAACGCTGACTGCTTGCGCCGCAATCACCGCATATATTGTCGGTGCAAAATATTTAAAAATCGCATTTCTTGAATAAGGTGAAATATAATATTTTATTAATACATATATACATAACGTTACACACAGAGAGAACACTGAACACTCTACTTACATAGTGATGCGGCAACATTACTTAAATGTAAGTGCAGTTTCACGTGTGTTCCATTATTGTATTTTTTTAAATTCATTTCTTGTTAGACAGGCGTTCTTGATAGACACAGCGTTCTTGTTTCATACTAGCTGTCACACACAGTATAACAACCACAACGTGGTAGACACGGTCTTGATTAAATATTTTAGAGTAGGAATGTATCACTTTACAAAGAACGTTTATTTTCGGCACGATAAGAAAACAAAAGTTAGCATGTTTTCACAGACAACTCTGTGCAGTTAAAATTTTTTAAATAATATTAGGTTGGGGAAAAAGAAATCCATTATTTTTGCGTACCATCTACCGAAAAAATAATGGATTTCTTTTTCCCCAACCTAATATATTGTTATATTGTTACGTCCTTACAAGAGTGTTCGATGTGTGTGATATGAAATCGATATGAAAATGGAACATCTCCAAGCTTGTTGTCGTGGTTTGTTTATGAACAACGGCCATTTTGAGAAGAAGCCGCCATCTTAGTCTTATGACAGATGTCAATCCGTGTTGTGATTCTTTATGTCACCGAGATTAATTATTCTGAGTTTGTGTTATAATGCTGTTCTGTGTTATAATTAAAGTTTCCTTGTTCTTTTAAAAAGTGTCTTTATTTTCAAAACTTGCAGGTGCATTACACAAAGGCATAACTGTAAATTGCCATAAACCATTTCCAATAGAGAAAGCTGTCTTTTCTTTATCTTGAGGACAGATTTTAACTTGCGAATAAGCACTCTTCAAATCTGAGATCGAAAACCACAAATTCTCTAAAAGACGGTCAAGGATATCATTTATTCTAGGAAGGGGATAGGAATCTTTTTTACTGCATTTAACTTCCTGTAATCTACAAAAAAACAAATTGAATAATTTTTCTTCTTAACCAATACTGCAGGAAGAGTGGCCTTCACTTGGACACAGTACAATTGGACACGGTGCAAATGGACATGTTACAAATGGATACGAGATTTTGCACACGGTTCAATTGGACACAGTAATTTTGAATACAGTTTTTAGACACATAAGAAAATACGCATCGTATTTACTTGGACACCGCTCACTTACAAGGGAGGGCGCGACCTTGGGATCACCGAATTTAAAAAGGTTTTTATATATTGTAGTACTCTACTAGACGAATACTTCAGCAAAGTGATAGGGCGCCACGCTCAGCCATTTTCAAGAAAAATTTATTAAAAAAATATAGAGTTTCTTATATTCGGCTCCGTCGGACAGATTATCGAGAAGTCGGTGTAGCTAGTCGGGTGCTAAGCGCGTGGCTATTATGCAGCAGACCTGGGTTCAATTCCTAACTCTCGCAATTTTTTCTTATTTTTTTTTATAAAATCCAGCAATAAATATTTATTTCTATAAAATAAAGTTAATTTAACTAACAATTTTGTTTTTTTTAAATTTGCATGTTTCAAAGGTAATTTTTTTTTAATTTACTCCGAAAGTGGGCATAATTTTTATTCAATTTCCAAACTTATTATTTTATACATTTTCGATATAAAATGAAGCAAATAAAATCGTCATTTTAACGAGTGGCATTCACTTGGACACAGTACAATTGGACACGGTGCAAATGGACACGAAAATTTGCACACGGTTCAATTGGACACAGTGCATTTGGACACAATAATTTTGGACACAGTAGCTTTTGGACACGTAAAAAAATACGCATTGTTTACTTGGACACTGTTCATTTGGACGCCGTTCGTTTGGACACAAAAATACGCGCACCGTTCACTTGAACACCGTTCATTTGCTCACCGTTCATTTGGATACTGTTCATTTGCCCACCGTTCGTTTGGACACCGTTTATTTGCTCACCGTTCGTTTGGACACCGTTTATTTGCCCACCGTTTGTTTGGACATCGTTTATTTGCCCACCGTTCATTTGGACACCGTTCATTTGCCCACCGTTCATTTGCCCATCATTCATTTGCCCACCGTTCGTTTGGACACCGCTCGTATGCAGGTACGCGCGCGGTACATACACACACGCACACACACGGGAGGTGCAAGGAGGGTCTTCGGCCCCCCTCCCGTACCCGCTACACGGGTAGGCAAGGTGAATCTTTTAATAACTTATAAAGTACATGCTACATTGTGTGTGTCAAATAAACGGTGTCCAAACAAACGATGGGCAAGCGATCGGTGTCCAAATGAACGGTGGGCAAATGAACAATGTCCAAATGAACGGTGGGCAAATGAACGGTATCCAAACGAACAGTGGGAAAATGAACGGTGTCCAAACAAACAGTGGACAAATGAACGGTGGTCCAAATGTACGGTGCGCGTCTTTCTGTGTCCAAACGAACGGTGTCCAAATAAACGGTGTCCAAAATTACTGTGTCCAAATGCACTGTGTCCAATTGAACCGTGTGCAAAATCTCATGTCCATTTGTAACGTGTCCATTTGCACCGTGTCCAATTGTACTGTGTCCAAGTACGTCGCTCCCATTTTAACATAGTTATAATTTAATACAATAACTATTTTATTTATCATAATTTTGTATCATGACTCTGGGGAAGCAATTTGTACTTTGAAATTCATACCTTCAAAATGTACGTCTCTTTGTCAACCATGCGACGTATATTTTTATCGGCAAGTAAAAAATTTTAAAAGACGAATTCAAAATGCACCTGCTTTACTAAAATATCAACGAGAAATAGCATCGCGCGAAGATGCCATAAAAATACATTCTATATACATTCTATATACATTCATAATTCACTACCAATTGAGCGTTCTTGTTTTTTTCCCTATGTTAAAATATGCTTGGTTTGCTGCGAAACTGATAGAGGCAAGATCGATCTTTTTAAATGTAAATAATGTCTGTTTTTTCCTTCAACACTTTTGAAAAAGCATTGTGTGTGTCAGGATGTATCTTTTGTAAAGTGCGCATGGTGTGAGAAAAACTTTTGTTTCACGTGCTTTTATGACGAATATCATTCGAATAATTGTAAACGATCTGGAGAAAGTGTTGATAAGAGGATGAATAATAAAATTAAAAAAAGTTTTGGCCAAATATTTTTTGTTGTAATTTTATGAAATTATAACAATAAATTATAACTACGTTAAAATAAATAAATTATAACTATGTTAAAATGGCGTTTTATTTGCTTCATTTTATATCGAGAATGTATAAAATAATAAATTTGGAAATTGAATAAAAATTATGCCCACTTTCAGAGTAAATTAAAAAAAAAATTGCCTTTGAAACATGCAAATTTAAAAGGAAAAACAAAATTGTTAAATTAACTTTATTTTATAGAAATAAATATTCGTTGCTGGATTTTATAAAAAAAATAAGAAAAAAATAGCGAGATATAGGAATTGAACTCGCGTCTACTGTGTGATAGCCACGCGCTTAGCACGCGAGCAGACTTCTTGATAAGCGGTCCGACGGAGCCGAATATAAAGAACTCTATATTTTTTAAATAAATTTTTTTTAAAAATGGCTGAGCGTGGCGCCCTATCGCTTTGCTCAAGTATTCTTCTAGTAAACTACTACAATATATAAAAACCTTTTTAAATTCGGTGACCCCAAGGTCGCGCCCTCCCCTTGTTAGACATAGTTAAATTAGACACCGTTATTTGGACACCGTTTGGACACAGATAGACGCACATCGTTCATTTGCTACCGTTCGTTTGGACACAGTTAATTTGTATACAGAAACACTGTTTGTTGAATATGTAACAGATGGGGAGAAATAAAAATCATTTTGAAAAAGTATTCTTGTTATACTAGTAAATCTATGTAAAATATGAAATAGTGCGCGCGCACACACACACACACACACACAACAGGGGAAGGGGGGGGGATTCGGCCCAGCTCCGCCGGCAAGGTGGATCCCGCTTTATAACTTACAAAGTACATGCTACATTTTGTGTGTGTGTGTGTATGTGTGTGCGCGCGCGCGCGTGTGCGTGCTTCCTGTCCATGTATGTACAGATGAACGGTGTCCAAACGAACAGTGGGCAAATGAATGGTGTCCAAACATACGGTGGGCAAATGAACGGTGTCCAAACGAACGATGGGCAAATGAACGATGTCCAAATTAACGGTGTTCAAACAAACGGTTGGCAAATAAACGGTGTCCAAACAAACGGAGTCCAAATGAACAGTATCTAAGTGAGCGGTGTCCAAGTAAACAATGCGTATTTTCTTACGTGTCCAAAAGCTACTGTATACAAAATTATTGTGTCCAATTCAACTGTGTGCAAAATCCCGAGTCCATTTGTATCGTGCTCATTTGCATCGTGTCCAATTGTATTGTGTCCAAGTGCACCGCTCCCCTGCAAGAGATATGGACTGTGACTCTCTTCAATTACTCCCTGACTTTTCTTTTCTTCAATAATCTTATTTACCTCCTGCCTCATAGAAATGCATCAAGGAACTTGTTTAATAGAACGAGAATCAATTAAATTTATTTTATGTTGTACAACGTCACAATTTCCTGCCACAATTTCCTCGGAGAAAACATTCTGAAATTCTAAAAGAAAATCTACAAAAACATTTTTTTGCTTTTTATCTAAATTTCGAATATTTCCTTTATATAAATCTTTCAGTTTATATGAAACCTCTGTTTCCAAATCCTCTATCCGCGCACATTCTAGTTCAATGAAATTACGTTCTTTCGAAGAATTTCCAAAAACGGATTCAAAACGGATTCTCTACTTCTATCTTTACAAGAAAATCGATCACTAATAAACATTCAGCTTCAATTTCAGCTATGAAAACCTCCATTTCTTTGGAATATGTCCCAAGATTAATCCTAATTCTAACTTTGGTCTTAATCGGAACCTTCTCTCCTGTTAAATATCTAAAGAAACTATTCTCTACTGAAAATCTCTGTTTCGATTCTTTAATTAATCGTTCATTTACTATTAAAACATCTGAGCCCGTAATTTTAATCTTATAAAGTTCATTATCAATTTTTCCACAATAACAAAAATAATTATTATTTTTATTAATCCTGCAAATATACATTCTTGGTCCACTTCCTTATACATTTTCAGGAAATAAATATTTGTTAGTTATTATTGATTGTTTCACAAAATGGGTAGAAGCTTTTCCTCTTAAAAATATAAAAGCAGCCACAATAGCAGAAACCTTTGTTCAAGACATAATTATTCATTATGATATTCCTGTTGAGTTAGATATAACCAGGGAAAAAAAATTTGAATCAGAATTGTTTCAGGAACTTATGAATTTGCTTGGAATTAAAAAAAAACAAGAACGACAGCGTTACACCCTCAATTTGATCGTCAGCAGAGAACTATTTAGCGAAATTCGTTGAAGAGAAACAAAATTGGATTCCAACACTAATAAAAAAAAGTTGTTGATTTGACTAAATGTGTACAATGTGATTATTCCTTTAATTGAAATATTTAAGTATTTAAGTCAAATACGTCATGTTAAATTTAACATGACATATTTAACTTAAAAACTTAAATATTTCAATTAAAGGAATAATAATCACATTGTACACATTTAATCAAATCAACAACTTTTTTTTCTCAGTGAATGTATTTGTTAGTTTATAGATCTTCAAAACAGAGACCACAGGAGCGACTCCTGCCGTATTATGTTTCGCTCGTGATTTAAGACTTCCTTTAGATCTTTTGCGAGGACCTATACCTAATAATAGATCTGAAGAAAAAATTGGTTGTTTGTAAATGACAAGAGAAGTTAGGAAATCTTCATGAAAATGCTAAACGAAATATGGAGATTAAATAAAAAAAGGCGAAAGATTTCTATGATCGAAAAGCTAGGCAAATTTCTTTTAGAAAGGGGCAAATGGTTTGGTTATGCAATTTTCGAAGGAAAATGGATAGAGTCCTTAAATTACAAAGTCATTGGGAAGGACCTTATGTAGTGGTCAAGAAGCTTAATTATCTGTAGTTTTCTGCCTTCAAAAATGTAATAGACATAGGAAAAAAAAGTACATGCGGACAGGTTAGCTTCTTTTTGTGAAAAAAGAGATAGGGATTTGATTCATCTGAGACCTGAGTAATTAAATTGTAAAATAAATAAGCGCTAAAAAATATTAATTAAAATAGTTATACTTTAATTATAATACAGAGCAGAATTATAACAAGAATTATAACAGAACAATTAATCTCGGTGACATAAATAATCACAATACGTCTGCGCGGATTGACATCCGTCACAAGACTAAGATGGCGGCTCTTCCTCCCAAAATATCCGCCATTGTTCATAAACAAACCATGACGACAAGCTTGGAGATGATTTTTCATTTTCATATCGATATTACATCAGGCACAGCGGATCTTTTGCAAGGACGTAACAATATAATGCAAAGCACTATGGAACAGAACCATTTTGAACGGGTACTGAACGATTATCGAACTACTTTGAACCACTTTAAATGATTATTGAACGATTATCGAATGACTATTGAACTTTGAACGATTATTTACGCACTTTGAACCACTATTGTACGACTATCGAATCACATTGAACGGTTGTTGAACAGCTATCAAATGGTTTTGAATTCCCCGAGGTGGAAGAAAAATGTTTTCAATTAGAAAAATGTGAATTGAATTATCAATGAAAGCTTAATACAAAAATTTAAGTGTCTCATTGGCACACATCATCTTCTTTTATAATTAAATGCGTGAGGCGTCCACAATGTATGGAAGAATGATAGCGCGAAACGTTCGTAAGGTAGAGCAACAAGAATAGCATGATCAAAGATGCGGGAGAAGAATAGCGCGAGACGTTCGCATGTAGGAATAAGATAGCGAGTAGTAACCATGGTCCTCTGTGGAGGGGTGCGAGGCGACCAGTGGTCGAAGGTCCGCATAAAGGGGAGGGGGAGACCATGGCGCGACGGATGGACGAGGGGAAAAGAGATGGCGTGCATTGGCATGCACGTGAGAGAGAGATTTCGATAATAATATCATGCATGTGGGAGAAGGATAGCGCGAAGCGTCCGCATGATCGTGGGAGAAGGATAGCAATAATGATCTCATGCATGTGGGAGAAGAATAGCGCGAAGCGTCCGCGTGGTCGTGAGAGAAGGATAGCGCTAATGATTATGCGCATGGATGATGCGATAGTCGCAAGGCGGTGCGAGAAGAATAATGCACGGAAAAGGATGACGTTCGCATGCATGTGGGAAAAAGAGAGAGATAGCGCTTGAATACGAAAAGGAAAGATGGAGATGCAGAAATAATTCACATTTTTTATATATAATAATAAAAATATTTATTCAAAAATTGTATGTATCATATAAATGTGTGTGTGTATGTAAAAAAAAAATTATAAATATAAAAAATATATCAAATATAAAAATAATTGGATGCATTCACCTGAAACAGAAAAAAGAACAAATTTAGCTAAATAATAATAATAATAAAAATATTTAATATAAATTTTTAAAAAAGATACAATTATTTTAATTTGTGCAAATGGGACACATGTTGCACAGCAAGATTTGATGAAATGGTGTGCGACACTCTCTACAATCCTAGGATCAAAGCGTAATTTATAGTTTCGTGTTCTCGTACAGCATGTATATTGGAAAATAGGCCCGTTATCCGCAGGAAGCATGATATGCAGTATCTTACACTGTCAGTTGTGTAAAAAAATTATATACAGCACATTTTTGATATTTCATCCAAGCTATTTATTTCCGCATGGTAATATCTCGTGAATTCTATCATTCGAAATGTCACTTTGTTCGCTATCATAATCAGAATCATTTAATGGTGATACTTTTACATCGGAATCCTCTTCATTTTTTTCTTCTTTGTCAGCAATATACATATCAATATTTTCTTCCATTATAATTATGCCATTATCTTCTTCAGACGGTATTTCAATAACAGATTCCTAGTCGTCCGAAATATTAATCACCATAATACATTTTCTTCATCTTCGACAATAATAACATCTTCCTCAACCATAGCGCAAAAAAAAACTGTGTACTTCAACAAGATTGTTATAAGAAGGTTGACTGCAAGATGCTGCACACTCTTCTCGATTATATATTTTAATTTCATATTTTTGTTTCTTTTTAATTATAGTATCACGTCTCATCTACATCAGCATTTTTCTACATCTCTAGCAGAGTGTGTTGAGAGAAAGATTTAAGTTTTGTTGACTATGCATACGTTGTTATAAAGGATGTAAAAAATAATTAAAATCAGACAGATAAATATTAAAATAACTTATTTATTACAAGCATCACAAAGAATGTCATTTATAGCACATGTTAATAATTCGCAATCTATAAGTGATTCGCTGTCAAATTTATCATTTCCATGTATCACTAAGGGGAAGAGAAGGGGAAGTCCACGGGGAAGAGAAGGATCGCGTCACAATCTATCTATCTTATCACATATCTATCTTATATGCAAGGAAGAAAAGCAAAAGAAATAGGTAATTATCTTTTTCAATTTTTACATATTTTCTATTTATGTTACCATAAATCACCTTGTTTCAAGGTTTCATACAAAAGTTCATCCACAGCATAAGCTACTAATTCGCAATCCATAATAGATGTTTTTTACAAACGTCGTGCAAAATTTTGACTGCATCTTCTCTCATGGCACTAGGCATATTACTTTGCAAACAATGTCTTAGTGTACTAATTTAAATATTAAATTTATTATAATTTATAAAAGAGATACTTATAGTTAGTTCTATGTTTTTTGTTCGGAGGCCTTCCTGTTCTGTTTGTCCCTAATTTTCATCATTGAAAAATTCGCTATAATCATTGTAGGGCTCAAGCCTAAACAGCTTTCGAAGCCAAAATATGTCTTCATGAAAGCCAGCTTAATAGCGATTATAATCGCGGGCCTCGTCTGTTTCGTCCCACAAAATGTTCATTAAATATTTTTTATTGTGCCGCACCCATCGTCTATGAGCAATATTCGTCCCTTAATTCAGATATCACTGAGGAACAATAATGTTGTAATTATGCGTATATCGTTACCCGGCCGTCCACCCGCCGGACGCCGCCGCTCGACGACCATTGGTCGGGCCAGCGCGCGTAAAAGACCGCCGTCCCACGCCCGTCACGGGACCGTAGAGCGAAGGCGCTATACGCCCCATTATATCAGAACCGTTGAGCAAGCATAGATATTTTGTTTATATTTACGTTTATATCACCGATTCGGCATAGCGTACAGGAGCACGAGTCGTGCACTCGGGAAACCACTCCGACCATTTCCGAATATTCCCGAGCCGCGAACGGGCTCAACCGAATTGTTTAATAAACAATTATCGCGCCAACGCGATACCGTCGACACCGGGTATAAATAAGCGCTTCACCCAGTAAAAAGACAGAATCTTCTCCGCCGCTCTGAAGTCAGTACGACACTCAGAGCATCCTGAAGAATCCACACGCTTTAAAAGCGAGATCGAGGTTGGGAGTACTCCGCCTCTGCTGGGCTTTCCCAGCATCCCGCAAGCCAAGCGTTTCCAACCGAACCTCCGATCGTCCGGCAATATTTCTAGCGGTGGGAATTTACCCGCCACCGACGGATATTCCCGTCTGCCGGATGCTACTATTCCAACCGCGAACCGCTCCCACTGATCCCGAATCATCGCGAGATATCTCGCGAGCCGTCACAAGTCGACTGAGACTCGCCATTATTACGGCGACTGAAACCGCATGCCGAAGGCCGTAAGACCGCCCTATGCACCGAATATATCAGCGCACGATTTGCCAAGCCGCGAGGCTCCCGCCCCTCGCGAAGATATTACCGCGCGTCATCGCGCTATCTATCCGACGGGTGACACCACCTATCGATCGCGAGCATCGATTCTCGCGCACTGCACTCGATCCGCCGTATATGCGCACCGTCCGCGGGTGCAGTCTAGGCATCCACTCGAGCTCGTAACGCACCCGACCGCATCTCCGAAGTGCATACGCACTCGCCGTTTATAACACGCGGTATCTTACACGGGCACCCGCCCGCAACGCTCAATTTCACACTCGCACACTCGCATACACACATCCACACTCGCACACTCGTGTACACACACCCACGTACTCATTCATTCGCGCACGATCATACACATTGTAAACCACCATTCTGACCATTTGAATAAAGACACTATTTATTTACACAAATATTCGCATTTCTTACTTGCTATCCTTCCGAGCCCTGATCCCGACCGAGCTATCCCGCAACAGCGCTCGGGAAAAACCGACCGTTACAATGTATAACGTAAATTATAATACATATTACACAATTTTTCACAAAATGCATACTGCAAAATACTACATACTTGTGTCGGAAAAATGTCCGTCCTTACAACATCTATTATTTTATTATAACATTGTGTCATCCAGTGTGACATATTCAGCATTTGTTGCGTCATTTTTGTGATTTTATTTCAGTTTACTTCACAAAAACTATTGAAGACTATCAGATACTTTATGGTGGATACACCGGGGTAGACACTCGGTCTCGACGTCTCGATCAAACATTTTATAGTAGGAAATGTATCACTTTACAAAGACTTACTTTTTATATTTGATAAAAAGACAAAATCGCATATATTTGCAGACAATTCTTTACCTTTAGTTAGCCTTTTAAATAATATATTATTATAATGTTAAACGACTATTGAACGGCTATTAGACGAACCACTTTGAACGACTTGAACGGCTATCAAACGGTTTTGAACAACTGAACAGTTATTGAATAGCTATCGAACGGCTGTCAAACGATTATTGAACGACTATTGAACGGTTATCTAACGGCTATTGAACGACTATCAAACCACTTTGAACGACTATCGAATCACTTGAACGGCTATTAAACGGTTATTATTGAACAGCTATCGAACTACTTTGAATGGCTATAAGCAACTATTAATTCACAATCAACTATATGCAATAATAATCAAACGATAAATGGAGAATGGCGAATGGAGAACTGCCTTTTAATAAATCTGACAAATTAATTACATTTTGTAAATAAATCTTAAACTATAATTCTGATATAAAACACTGCGAAAAATGTGCAAAAATATAGATTTTCTTATTTTAAACTTATTTCATTTTAGTAACAAATTATATTAAATATTTTTAATAATTCTGACAAATTAATTACATTTTTGTAAATAAATCTTAAACTAAAATTCTGATATAAAACACTGCGAAGGATCGAGAATGGGATAAGCGGTATCCTTTCTTAAATGATAGTGATATATTCTATCCAGGGTTGGGAAGTAACGCGCTACTTGTAACGTCGTTACCATTATAGTTACTTTTTTTCGGTAACGACCGTTACTTTTTTTTGTCTGTAACGGTAATGGTAACGTCGTTACATTTTTACAGTAACGGTAACGAATTAGTCGTTAATTTTATCGTTATTTTTTGATTTTCTCTTATTTTATATTTATTCAATAAATTGCGCGCTGATCATGCGCATTATTCTTGATTGGATAAAATTATTTTGATATAAAAGCGCTGAAAGCATAGAGCTTATACTAATGGAGAAGCCAGGGCGCACGCAAGGAGGATCTCGACAAAGAGAGATATATTTTTCTGTCCTAACTGTGATCATAGAAAATAACGAATCGTTACTTTTTTAACTAACGGTAACGGTAACGCGTTACTTTTTAAAATCAGTAATGAATAACGATAACGAGTTACTTTTTACAAAAAATAACGGTAACGGTAACGCGTTACTTTTATAGATTAACGTTCCCAACCTTGATTCTATCTAAGAAAATTATTTGGGCTGGAGCCCTATGAAGAAGTGTGGTAATCATCATAAATGCAGTCAACCCTTTTACAATGTTCTTGCTATATTATAAGCTACATTATTAGCTATGGATGAGGAAGAAGTTATTATTGTCGTTGTTTTTCAATTGTATGTACGTACATACGTGTATGTACGTTTATATGTACATATGTACGTATATACGTATGTATGTATATATGTATGTACGTATGTATGTATATATGTACATACGTATGCATGTATGTACGTATGTACGTAAGTATGTACGTATGCATGTACGTCTGCACGTATGTATATATGTATGCATGTACGTCTCTACGTATGTATGTACATATGCATGTACGTCAGTACGTATGTATGTACGTATGTATGCACGTATCTATGTATGTATGTACGTATGTACATACATATCATTCTTAAACACTTCGGTAACGACAAACCGCCTAATAAGCGGCTGCATAAGCTGCTCGCTACCTTATATGTCGATAAGAAACGTATATTTTGTAATGCACTACCGTAATTTGCAACGTACACGTCACAGACTTCGCGTTACAAAAATACACCGTATATTACAATTTTCATAATCTCCTTGGCTTCGCAGTTATATCAAACTTACGCAATTCCGAACGCGCACGACAAATGATTTCGAGAAAAATTTATACAAATTAATGAATAATTTGGCATAACGATGGAGAATGTGCGCAATCGTTACTGTTAAGCTCGTAACATATTGGGACGGAAGATATGGCGTAGAGGCAATGATCGCAAAATCAAATTTTCACAGTTAGAAACATGTTTTCGGAAAATTTGATCGCCATCGAATTGCGCAAACTTGAGGTGAAATTCAGTAAACCAATTTACGTGAGCATGTGCATACTCGATATATCTAAAACATGCTTGTACGAATTTCATCATGATTACCATTATATCGAAAGAAATGTAAAATCATGTACACCGACAGTCTCATATATCACATTGAGCGTAAAGATGAGAATATAAATGAGAATATAAAGAGCAACGTCAACAAATTCGATACAGCGATTATGTAGTTGACAATGCATGCAGCATACCTCTTGTGGATAAAAAGATATCGGAGTTAATGAAGGATAAAAATAATGGTGCAATTATGATTGAATTTGTTGGGCTTAGAGCAAAAATATACGCGTTACGTGTCTATGGTAAAAAAAAGAAAAAGGTTAAATGTGTCAAGAGTAACATCGTCGCAAGAACGATAATGTTTGATGATTACATGCGGTGTTTGAACGAAGTAATTGAAATGACAGGTCAACAATCTTGCATTAGATCAAAATTAAACGAAGTATATACTATTCGCAAGACAAAAATTGCTCTAAGTCCGTACGATGATAAGCAGTATATTATACCTGAAATCATCAACACGTTACCGTGGAGACATTACAAAATACCATTGTAAATAAAAATTATGTATATTTATTATAAATAAAATTATATTAATTGTAAATAGAATTTATATGCATATTTTTGACAAGTGTACATTTATATGTATATTTATAATATTTATAGAATATTTTAATATTATATATATATATATATATATATATATATATATATATATATATATGTATCATTAATACATTTGAAAAAATACGCTTTACAAAATGTATTTATATATGTATTATATATATATATATATATATATATATATATATATATATATATGTATCATTAACCCCTTGACATACAATAACGTCTGAGAGACGTCATTCATTTTATGTGCCATTGTAGACTTTGACGTCTCCGAGACGTCAAAAACTGTCTTCGGCGAGCACCGCGTTTCACACATTACAGAATTACTAAATTATTATTTTATAGTATTACTTAATTATTGTACATTATCAGAATATATCAATCATATTGAAAGTTATGTAAATTTGAAAATAAAACGTTCTGTTTCTAAGCTTATACATGAGTGTCCAGTTGAGCAAAATTAAATGGTATTCTTCGGACGCATCAACGCGCATTTTATTTGTATGTCAAGGGGTTAAAGTACAGAACAAGGAAGATAAAAAATTTTTTAAAACCATCGATGGGCATTAAAGTTGAAATTTGAAGCTTTAAAATGCTTTTTTAATTTTGTGTACAATGATTTTTCGTCAAGTTTCAATGATTTGAAAATAGCTCAATTTTTGAGGCATAAAAAGTGTTCCTTATTTTTTTTAGTAGTATATTTTAATGCAATTTAGGCACGTCAAATTTTTATACTTTGCTTCGGTATAAGTGTTTTATGCGACTTAGAGTTTACAAAAAATTGTCTTTCAAATCATACATCTTGTAATACATACTTTGCAAATTAAAGAAATTTTAAACACAAAACAATAGCGCTGTATACGCCGCATATGTTGTACGTATGTCATCTGCTGTGTTCTGTCATATTCTCTGCCTTGCCTCCGTCCACTCCTCTCTTTCGCCCCTCACCCTGTCTGGCTCGCCCCTCTCACCTTTCTCTCCCTCTCACCCCTCTCCTCTCTCTCCCCTCTCTTTCTCCCACTATCTTTCTCCCCCTCTCTCTCTCTTTCCCCCTCTCTCACCCCTCTCTTTCTCTCCCCTCTCTCTCTAACCCTCTCTCTCTCTCCCCCTCTCTCTCTCCCTCCCTCTCTCTTTCTCTCATTTATCATATATAAAAGAGTGTATATAAAAGAATAATCAAACGTAAATATTGTGAATGCTCCTTGATGGACAAAATCGCTTTGCGTGTGTGCGTGCGAGCATACGTACGTGAGTCTGAAACTTATCCGGGAAAAAAAAGTCTCACGTTTACTATATACGAATATCATTTCTCAGGATTGACAGCACCAATCTTATTCGAACTGGTCGAAAGCTTGCATTCACATTTTATGGTAAAAGTGCAGTTAGATTTTTGATTACGGTTCTAGTTCCTGAGATATTTTAATCGAAAGTATTATAGACATAAAACTTCAGATAAACTACTTGATAGCGCCGCGGTCCTTGTACATAGGCAAAACTTTCGACAAGCCAGACAGATTTCTTTTATAATTGGCGTTTTTTTATGAACTTGGCATCGCGACGCTACCGCGTCGCTTGACTTGGTAGCGCCGCGGTCCTTGTACATAGGTAAAACTCTTGACAAGCCAGACAGATTTCTTTTATAATTGGCGTTTTTTTTATGAACTTGGCGTCGTGACGCTACCGCGTCGCTTGATGATGCAACGCCGGTCTCCTCGAGATGACAAAAAATAAATACATTTCACTTACTGAAATTTTTCGATAGAAAAAAACTAAAAGAAACCGACAAAATAAGAATTCTTGTAACAAAATACCCTTTTTTAGGAAAAGCCGTTGAGCGCCGATGTCCGGCCGCTATATAGATATCTTTTACTGAAATTTTTCGATAGAAAAAACTGAAAGATACAGACAAGATCAAAAAAGTTCTTTTAACAAAATACCCTGCAAAGAAAGCTTTGAACCGATATTGAACTCACCAATCAACGATCTATGAGTAAAATACGAAAAGTAGGAGAATCACCTCGCCTCATGAAAACACTAGCATAATTTTTAATTCGTTAAAGTTGGAAGATGTCCACTTCTACACAAGTCCAATTCGTAAATCATTAGAAGCTCCTACACAATTTTTGTTTTCTAGACACACCCTTCAAAAGCGATAAATAATGAACAACGAAGGATGTCAAATCATAGTAGTATACGATTTGAAAGTGTATACATCGAAAATATAGTGGATACTTTGAAATTTTTTTAAATTTTGTGTATGCCATATAGAGTATTCAATAGTGTTCAGTGTTCAGTGTTCAATATAGAAGAAAATTCCACCACAATAATTTGCAAAAAAAAAAAATGGAACAGATATACAATAATAATTTTGAAGTTATATTAGACATAGAGTCTGATAAAGATCATGTGTTGTCCGATGACAATAATTATATTAGTGATCAAAGTGAGGATCTTACGGAAACAATGGATAGGATAGTGTTCCATTCGGAAATCATTGCGCTAAATGGACGTACAAAGTGTTGCACCATCTACGTTATTCCAGGTGATGCTTTATTTTTATGCACTTCGTGCGTGATTGCTGTACACTCATTTCGAATACATGTATACTATTCGGAAGCATGTGATTGAGTTACATGATGCTGTAGATGGATTCTGCTCCAATTAGCAGCAATCCATTGTATCAGATCTTTCCGTGTAATATGTGTCCGATTTGCACACTGTAAAAAGAAAAAAAAATGGAAAACATCGAGCAGCAAAACATTGAACGCAATCTGTCGCACCAAGTCGCACCAAGTCGCTATCTTAGGCGAATATTTCGCGTGGGCGCAGCGGTGCGAAGAATTTATCAAACAGCTCGAAAAAAGTCATGCCAAGCGTCCGCGACTCTCGATCGGAGTTCGGCAATCTTTGGTGGCCAGAATCACGCGACTTGAAAGTGTAAAGACTCGATTAGAGAGACAATTTATTCTTAGTGGTGGTGATTACAGTAACAATAACGCGAAAAGACTCGTTTGGTGAATGATCGATACCGCGTTCGAAAACCACATATCGACTGGTGCAGTTATAAATCATAATCATATCGAACCGCGTCAATTTCTCGAGGACACCAAAGACATTGCTCGAACATGTGCAAAACGTGTTGAAAAAACATTTTAATAAAAGTGAATACAGTGTTTAATGCTGAGTTTGTGTCAAGTAATAAGCGCGCAAATAAGAGCATTAATACGAGAAACTGTAAACTCTTTCGCACGGCCGATCTATACAAGTAGTATGAGCGATGCGCCCATTCTTGCCTCGCTAGAAAAATTTCAAGAACGTGACAGCGGGCGGGCTTTGTCGCGAATACTAGATTTGACAATTAATGTAAATAAATATAATCCAATAATCCAATCCCGCGTGGGATGTTACATTGAATTACCGCGAGAAATAATAGTGAAAAGAGCGGTAATTAATGTACAATCCAATGACAATGCGTGTTTTGCGTGGGCAGTGGTCGCTGCTCTATATCCAGCTGCAAGGAATGTAAGCCCGGAATCATCGTACCCACATTATACGATAGTTCTGAATCTCCAGGACATTGAGTTTTCAGTGACTGTAAATCAAATTAAAAAATTCGAACTTGCTAACGATATCTCCATAAATGTATATTGCTTCGAGGAAAAGAATAATCCGACTGAGCGAGCCAAAGAGAGATAAACATGTCAACTTGCTTTACGTGCAAGATCCACGGGATGGCAACGTCGGACATTTTGCGTGGATCAAGAATTTATCCCTCGTGAGCTCGCAATTAAGCAAACATAATAGTCAAAAATACATTTGTGATCGGTACGTATATTTTATATATTTTATAATATTAATTAAATAAATATTTTATATATTTTATATATTTTATATATTTTATATATTTTAAATATATTTTTTCTTTTTATTAAATCCCTTTACAAATGAAAAATTAAATATTTCTATTTTTACAAATGTTTACATTACTTTGGATCAGAGAATAAATTGCAGTCGCATACGATGGATTGCTGAGAAATGAACGAGTGCGCCATTCGTTTACCGAACGAGAACGACAAGTGGCTTCAACAATTACAACAGGAAAGAGTGGCTGCCTTTTATCATATACGCCGACTTGGAGTGCGTTTTGAAAAAGACGAAAAAAGAAAGAAGCTACCAACATTATCAAGAATTTAGTATCGCTTATTATGTACATTGTGCATACGACGATTCGTTATCCGCGTATCATTCTCGCCGCAGTACCGATTGTATTGCGTGGTTCGTCGAAGAACTTAAAAATTTAGCATTGCGTATAAAACCTATTCTAACCATTAATGTCCCCATGGTAAATTTAACACGAGAAGAATGGGAAAAATTTAACAGCGCGACACATTGTCACATTTGCGAGAAACCATTCGCGCCGGACGATACACGAATACGCGATCATTGTCATCTGACCGGGTACCGTGGTACCGAGGTCCCGCGCATTCAAATTGCAATTTAAATTATAAGGACTCTTTTTACATTCCAATAGTTTTTCATAATTTATCTGGATACGATTCACATTTCTTTATCAAGGAAATAGCTACAGCGTTCGAAGGGAGAATCGATTTATTGCCGATAACAAAAGAAAAATATATATCTTTTACAAAAAATGTTAAACTTGCAGAGAGGAATCAAAAAATTGTATCAAATTGCGTTTTATAGATTCACATAAATCTTTCAGCCAGTCTTGACAAATTGGCATCTTTTTTAAATAAAGACAAACTCAAAATTTTAAAATCGAAATTTCAAAATGTACAAAAAGACAATTTCAATTTATTAACACGAAAGGGCGTCTTTTTGTACGAGTATATTAACTGCGTCGACAGTCTGGAAGATACGTGTTTACCACCGCGCGATTCATTTCACAGTTCTTTGACTGGTGACACTGCATCCGAGAGCGATCACGCGCACGCTGAGACTGTCTGGAAGCGGTTCTCCATTCGAACGCTAGGTGAATACAGCAATCTATATTTAAAAACAGATGTCTTGTTATTAGCAGATATATTTGAAAATTTCCGCGAAAGTTGCATTAAAAGTTATGGGCTTGATCCCGCATATTATTTTACTCTTCCCGGATATACGTGGGATGCTATGTTGAAACATACAAATATTACGTTCGAATTACTGATATCGACATGGTTATATTTATCGAACGGGGAATACGCGGCGGTTTAAGTCAATCTTCCGGCAGATACGCGCATACTAATAAGAAGTATATGCAGTCGTACGATCCATCGAAATCTTCATCGTATTTGATGTATTTCGATGGGTCGATGACATCTCTGATTTTAACATTAGCGCGATCGCTTCGGATTCGCCATCAGGTTATATTCTCGAGGTCGATCTGGATCCACAAAATAAACATGACGCGCACGCTGATCTACCGTTTTGTCCGATACGGGATAAACTTCCAGGTAGGCAGGAGGACAAGCTCTCGCGACTCTATGCGATAAAAAACGTTATGTTATACACTATCGCAACCTGCAGCAGTGTACGCGTCATGGTCTTCGCGTCACAAAAATACATCGTATTGCAATTTGCTCAATCCGCATGGCTTTGCGATTACATTGAACTCAATACCCGATTTAGAATGAGCGCGACAAACAATTTTGAAAAAATTTATATAAATTAATGAATAACGCGGTATTCGGTAAAACTATGGAAAACGTGCGCAATCATGTTAATATAAAATTATTGACGAAGTGGGACGGACGATAATTTTCATAGTAGAAACGTGTTTTCAGAAAATTTAGTCGTCGTTGAACTGCGCAAATTTGAGGTAAAATTCAATAAATCGATCTACGTCGGTATGTGCCTACTTGATATATCGAAAGTGTGTTTATACAAATTTCATCATGAATACATGTTACCATTATATCGCGACAATTGTAAAATAATATACACCGATACAGATAGTTTAATTTATTACATTAAATGCGACGATGTATATGAAAACATGAAACGCGATATCGATAGATTTGACACGAGCGATTATCCAGCTAAAAACGTGTATGGTATACTGGTAAAGAAAAAGAAAGTCCCGGGCTTGATGAAAGATGAAAATAACGATGCCATCATGACCAAATTCGTTGGACTTAGAGCAAAAATGTACGCGTTACGAGTAGATGGTAAAAATGATACAAAAAAGGTTAAAGGCGTCAAGAGTAACGTCGTTGAGCGTACTACTATAACTTTTGACGATTACACGCAGTGCCTTCACGAAGAGATTGAAATGACTCGACAGCAATCATATAAGGTCAAAATTGCATAATATATACCATCAAAATATATACCATCCGCGAGACAAAAATTGCTCTGAGTCCATACGATGACAAGCGGTATATCGTACCCGAAACGACCGACATGTTACTATGGGGACACTACCGAATACCCTTATAATGTAATGTAATATAATGTAACATAATATAATTTAGTGCATGCGTGTGTGTGTGTGTGTGTGTGTGTGTGTGTGTGTGTGTGTGTGTGTCTGTGTGTGTGTGTGTCTGTGTGTGTGTGTGTGTGTGTGTGTGTGTGTGTGTCTGTCTGTGTGTGTGTGTGTGTGTGTGTGTGTGTGTGTGTGTGTGTGTGTGTAACACAATGTATTATACTATAGACTACCAAAGCAGGAAAATAAAAAAAATATACATTTATCTTTATTTTTCTTTTATATTTTATGTGCTGTACACATCTTACATATATTTTTACGTATTTCAGATTCTTTATATGTATCATATTTCATTTCTTTTATATATATATTAAAAATAAAATACTGTTTGTATATGAATTAAATTACATTGTCCTTGTGTATCCAAGAATTGTGCGAGCCATCGAATCCCAACCATTTCACGTAAACCTTGTCACCTTTCTTACGCAGTACTTTTTTCACGAGATACATGTTCGGATAATTTGCGCGATGCAACTCATGCTCGTAGAATGCTCCAGCGACAGATTTCTTATGATAGTCCTCGAGTAAATAAGTTACGGAGTTAATATGCTGCACTTTAATAATCTTAAACACCTTGATGGTCCAATTCGGTGTATAACCTTTTTTGAAAATCGTCTTGTATTTGCTAACGCGTATCGAGTCATCTACTTTGAACTTTGCCGGACCCGCTATCTTTATCGTACTGTACACCGTAGCCAAGAGTTTTTCGGCGATCGCGGAGGTAACGTCGATGGGTCGCATACCGATCGTTCGATGTTTGCGCGCGTTGTAATCCGATACGAGTCGCGGCAACTCATCCATTCATTTGCAAGTTCCGTTGAGCGTAAACATTTTCCACATGTTGTTCTTTAAGGTGTGATTAAATCGTTCGATGACTGATGCCTTCAACATCGAATACGTTGAATAATGATTGATGTCATGTTTTCTCATGAGGCGTTGCACGTCGGTGTTGTAAAATTCCTTACCCATATCGGTTTGCATGTTTCTCGGACATCTCTTACTATCTCGAATTATCTCAGAGATAGCATTAGCCGTCTCACTTCCACCTTTACTCTTGAGCGGTACGGCCCACGTATTTGCTTAGCACATCAATGACGGTAAGTATGTAGTGGTGGCCTTTGTTGAAACGCATGAGTACGCATCTTGACGATGTCAGCCTGTCACAAGTCATCGTATCCCTGCATTATGACAAGTCTTCAAGGAAAATTTCTTCTCGCCGTAGCATGCAGTTCCTCGACGAGTCTTAGCTTCTCGATATTTTAGCGGTGCAACTGGTCGGCGCGTAATAATATATGCAAGAAAATTACATTATGTTTTATAATATTTCAAACTTTTTTAACCATTCAAACAGTCGTTTATTTCCGTTGAATTTCCGTTTTATTTTTATCATTTAATAGCTGTTCTTTGTCATCAGTTTGCCGTTTATAAAGGTCCGTTAGCTGTTCATAGCCGTTTTTGATCCGTTCCTGAGCAGTTTGATAGCTGTTCCTGAGTCATTCCTGAGCCGTTTGTTGCCGTTCATTGCCGTTCGTCAACTGTTCATAGCTGATCCTAGATCGTTTGTTGCTGTCCATTGTTATTTGTTGGTGTTTTGTTGTCGTTTGTTGATGTTTGTTTTCGTTTCGTTGTCGTTCGTTGGCGTTTCTAATCTAGCGTTATTCGCACGGAGCTCGTTTACCACAGTCTGCAACGCTCGCACGTCCTTCTCGAATGCAATAAGCTTCTAGTTTGACTCTTTCTGTTGATTCCGCAACATTTTAATGTACTGATCCACATATAGTTTGTTGTACGATATCGGTATCAGCCTCAGATTGTGCTACACGGCGAATCTTGCATGCCCTCGCGTCAAAGCTCGGACTCCTGCCTCAACATCCATTGTCGACATTGGCGGTTAACCTACTGGCGCACGGGGGCCGAGTCGAGGTCGAACTCACGCCGACAGTCCGCTGCTGTGGGTCTCGTCCCTCGTCCTGAAACAACTGACGCTGTACAACAGTGGAATCCGGGTGAGCCGCCAGACGTGGCAGCACATAGAAGACATCGAACTCGCCGACCCGGACTTCTTCGCAGCCGACCCGGTAGAACTTTTCCTCGGCGCGGATGTGGGCGCGGTTATTCTACAAATCGGTCTTCGACGTGGAGGACGTTGGCAACCTGTGGCGCAGAGAACGCTGGGTTGGATTTTGTCGGGTTCCGTCGACACTTCAGCCGCAACCCGGTCCGCCCAGTCTCACCAATGCTGCAGCGACGACGACCTTCACAGCTTGGTGCAGGAGTTCTGGCGACAGGAGGAAGTCGATGCCAAGACTGTTCCACTCACCACGGACGAGCAGGAAGTCAAGGATCACTTCGTCCGAACTCACTCACGGGACGCCAGCGGCCGCTTTGTTGTGCGTCTCCCGCTCAGGCTGCCTCTTCCAGACCTCACGGGAATAAAACGCACCGCCGTCCGCCTGCTCGGGCAAATGGAGCGCAGGCTCGCCCGTGACGATCAGCTAAAGCAGCTGTACACGGACTTCATGCGGGAGTATGAAGTCCTGAGGCACATGTCTCCTGCCCGGCCTGCCGGCGCTGCTGGACCAGCCGACTGCTACTTGCCTCACGCCCATGGCGTGATGCGCAAAGCAAGCTCGGCCAAGATTCGAGTCGTCTTTAACGGCTCGTCTACGGTTCCATCAGTAGCCAGCCTCAACAGGCATTTCAAGGCGGGTCCCAATCTCCTGCCCGTCTTGGAAAACGTTTTGCTTCGGTGGCGAATCCATCGCTACGTGCTGGCGAGCGACATCGAAAAGATGTATCGCCAGATACTCGTCGCCCCGGAAGATCGGCATCTACAACGAATTCTGTGGCGTTCCAAGGATCAGACTACTCCGCAGACCTTCGAGCTCAACACCGTGACTTACGGACTGGCCTGTGCTCTGTTCCTGGCAGTGCGTTCTCTGCGATAACTCGCCGACGACGAGGAGGCTCACTTCCCTCATGGATCAGCGGTTCTGCGCCGGTATGTCTATGTGGACGACATCCTTACGGGCGCACCCTCCATCGAGGAAGCCATGGATCTCCAGCGGCAGCTGACAGAGCTGTGCACGGCGGGTTTCAGCTGAGAAAGTGGTCGGTCAACGACCCCCGCCTGCTAGCGCACATCGCGCCGGAGCACAGGACACAACGCGACCTATTGTCTTGGACGCCGCAGGAGAGTCACGCTACTCTCAGCCTCCACTGGCACCCGAGAGGGGAATGCTTTTCCTTCTCCACCAAATCCATCACTGTGGCAGCTTACACGAAGCGGTCCGTCCTCTCGCTGACGGCCCGCTTCTTCGACCCACTAGGCTAGCTGCCGCGGCGACCGCGTGGTCACCGCGCGCGCGAAGCGAGGCGGCGTTTTTGCGACCGAGCGAAAACGCGCGGCATCAGTAAACACCGTCGCCCTTCTCGATGGATCCAAGATGAAATTGTGACAAACAAGTCGCATAAAAATAGTCGGCGGAAATGAGCAAATTTCGAGAGCCTTCTGGATCCTTCGAGAAGGCGGCGACTTTTATAAAAGTGAGCTGGCGGCCGTAGTCCGCGCAGTCCGCTAAGAACAATCGACGTGTGCACGCTATTCTAGATAACAGAAATTCTGTTTCGTGGAGAAATATTCATATATTTCAGTGCCGTTGTGTGACGGAGTTATTCCGAGACAGACGATTTATCGCTGTTCATCCGTTTTCGCGTGCAAATTACGATTACAGTCGTATGATACGCGTAATCTGTCGTGTGACTAATGTGTGTATCGTTCTAGACTTAATCGCGTTGCGATACTCGCGGATGTGTCTGTCCGTTGTCCGCCTCACTTCGCGCTTAACTTTACGTGGCACGCTCGCTCGCGCATCCACATCACATTCGCGCACAATATGCATTACCGATGCGAGCGACGTTGATAGATCGATTGATTAGTTTTGTCGAGACATCATTTAATTTATAATAATGCCGGCGTCGCAAAGTTCTTCGATGATCGATAGGATCTCATTATCGTGAGCGTTGTGGCCAGCTCGGCGCGAAGTATTGAACAATCCACGATTCACCAGCTCGTTGGCCTCGCATCCCAATGCACATAGTCGATCTTGTTGTCGGTTAGCGTCATCGCGCGAGGCATGAATATTCCTTTTTCAGATTTTTTTTTACGATCGACATCAAAGGTGCGATTATTTGTGTATATTTGTATCCCCTGTTGCTCCGTAATTGGCCTTGCGCATCGTAATTGCGTCTATGCGCGCTCGTTGTCAATAATATGCTCTTGTATTTCTGCATATTATCCTCCGTGTAAATGATATCATCGGACATTCTCTTAAAGATCAACTCGTATAATCCTGTATACCATTGTACTTCACTTTATCTATTATTATAGAGTCATCTTTATTAATATCGAATCGTTTGTTACCGAGCATCATTTTATTCTTGTCTAAATATATCCCTTATACGTGATCGCTCTCGTTTTTTTCATCGCCACCGAAGAGAGTACTCATGTATTTTTGTTCCAGTAACCCCAAGTGCTCTCGCAACATTTCTTGACCTTCCGACGTTTGCAATTGATTTCGAACGGACGTTACGAGTGAGTCGTCCGTGGTTTTGAAAACAGCTTTGCTCGCGAGTGATTCGGGTATCGTAGGTTGCACGATTCTCGTTGTCGCAGTTGGTGTAGAGGTTATCGGCGGTTCATTCGGTCATTCGATCGTTTCGATTTATGCGATGTTAGTGAGCAATCCGACTTGGCGTTTCCTCTTTTTCGGTGTCGCATCCTGCTCTTTCTCATCTTCCTCCTTCTCGTACCGCTTGTAACGTTTCAATTTTCGCGTCAGCATTACTCTCCGTCTCATTCTTCACCACGATCGAGTTAGAGTTATCGACGATCTTTTGTAGCGGTCCGATGAGAGGTCTAAAATGTCTGTTCAACATGATATCCTCCTCGATCTTACCTCGGTCTTCAAAGCGCGATTTCTTGCGAATCGATTCGCGCGTCTTCGCAATTTCCCTCGCAATCTTCTCGCGCTCGCGAACATCTTCGCTCTTATCGGTAGCAACCATCGCGGAAAAACAAAGTGTTGATCACCTTTCACCCTGATGAGATATCGGCAACGACTAATCGTTTTGCGGTATCGCGAACACGTTAAACTCCTTTTCTGTATCGACCATCATTGATCGAGCTGTAGTCGGTAGCATCGTATCATGCTTGCGCTTCTCCGCATCGTCCCCCATTTATTTTAATTTGTTATCGCAATTTATCACTTTGATTATCGCCAATGTTTGTTGCAAATCTCATTTTCACTGCTGACTGAGAGGAATGCTGGATCAAACACCTATTTATAGATGTGCGGATCCGCGAATCGCACAGTTGTAAAAATGTTCATCCTGCTATCGAGATCTGATATTTGTGATTTAAGCGCGGAACAGTTACAATTTGTGCCGAAAGCCATTCTGCTGCGAATGTACAGCTATCACGTCTATTATCTGTGGGACAAGCTTCCAAAACATATAAAGGCGGATTTCAAGGTTCAACTATATCGTCGCTGTTACGAACATTACAATCAACCGTGCCAGCAAACGCACATTGATGGCCCAGCACCGTTGATAAAAGATTACAGCGAATGTTGTAACGGGCCGCTTCACGAGCGGTTTCGCGTGCGCGGACAGCGCAATCGGGATCAGGGTTCGTGAAGGGTTTGAAACACAATAGGACGTGAGTTGAAATGTACATCGTTTATTTGCCACTCGATGGCAATGGTCAGCTGTTACAATTGTTCTATAAGTCGATACAATGATACTCGCGATGTTGTGACGCCGGTCTAGACGGTGTTTTGCGCGTCTAGTTAAATGGCCCGGCTCGTGGCGCGAGGCGCGTGCGGTGAGACAGGCGCGTGTTGTCGTTTCGCACTTGTAGGCGCGAAGTGCGCGCGGTAAGGCGGGCGCGTGTTGACAACGTATGTCAGTACTATCGATATCTCGCCGTGTGATATCGTAATAGATACGCGCGGTAAGGCGCGTATCGTATGCGGCCGGGTGTTCGGCGCGAATTGCAGGGTAGCAGCCTGCAGTTGGTCTTAGGCGTCGGTGTCGGTGACGCGGAGCGTATTCCCAGAAAATGGTCGTGGGATGCGTCGTTGCGCGGAGTTCGGATGGTCAGGTGTACAGATCGTAAGGGCTCGAGAATACTTGAGGAAATCGGCGAACTCGTCCACTCTCTGTCCTTTACGGAGGTATTATGACGGGATTCGTCTCGAGAACAGATAGTCGAGAATTCTCGACGGAGGCTGCGAACTCGTCAACCTCCGGGTCACTGTCTTTTAACGTTTTGGAGCGGTTTCTGGTATATTGTCTCGAGCGTACTGCTCGAGCGGATTCAGGTGCCGGTCTGGTGGTCGGTCGGGCTTTTTATACCTTTTCGGAGCGGTCGCGACACCCGCGCTGTTTACATCCCCTCGGGGAAAACGACGCGAGGCCTCCGGCGTTGAGCGTTCGGCGTTCGGCGTTCGCCGGAAACGTTCGGCGATCGGTTGTTTATGACAAACACCAACGTTTGGTGTTTGTCAGCTATCAGTTTTGATCAGTTTGTCAGGCTATCAGTTTTGAGGCCCAGGCACTCATTTGAAAAAATGATTGGCGAAAGGCGATCAGGGTATAAATTCACTTAACACAGCGTGCCGCGAGCACGATATAACATACTTTCGGAGCAATAATGTCATCGAGAGACACGTGGCTGACAGAATACTTGCCAAGAGAGCGCGAAGACGCATCGTTGCGAAAGACTCGGCTTTCGGTGAGAGAGCCGTAGCCACAGCTGTTTGGGCAGCGATGAAAGCCAAGACAAAAATCGGTATGGATACAGGTATGAAAACGAAGACAAAGACGAGGACGATGACTACGAGAAAAAAATCGACGAAAAAACGTATACTTCCAACAGCGAAACGAGATGTATTGCTGATTCTACCGATGTTGGGCGCACTCAGATCCTTGATCGGTGGAGCGGCTGGTGTGGCAAAGGCGGTGAGCGACAGCAAACCCGCACGGAGTCAACTGGAAGAGCTGCAACGTCACAATCGCGCGATGAAAGATTACGGATTTTATCTCGCTCCATACAAATATAGAGATGGATTGTATCTCGGCCCGTACAAACGTGGACAGGGAGTAATAACGAAGAAAAGAACGTCAAAGAGGTGTTAAATATGCCTAGGAGTGTGACAACGAACATACAATTAGAACAACTGGCGAAACACATGCGCGTACCGTACTTTAGATGTTTCTTTATGCGTGACTCGTTACTGATTGGTGGCATACGTCGAAACGAGAGCGATATCATAAATCTGGACAATGCAGCCGGCCCTAGTACTCATTGGATAGCGTATGCAAAGAGGGGGAATCGCTCTATATATTTCAACAGTTTTGGTAATCTTCGACCACCGAATGAATTGGTATGATATTTTAAACGGAACGTGATAAAGATCGAGTACAATCGCATATTCTTTCAAACTTACGATCAAAGAATCTGCGAACAATTGTACCTGCAGTTTCTCCTAACGATCGATGCATGCAAATTTAAAGCCTGATAATGCGCCGTTAAGATTCAGTATTCATTAAACAGCTTTGCCGACATGTCTATGACATTCACGCTGACCGGGAAGAGTAGCGTCCTCGCGGCACATTACCATCCAGCCGTGGATTTGAGCGACGGTGACTACGAGCGTTCTAACAAATTTTGAGACTTATCATACGATGCCGAATGTGAATTCCTCGAATAATAAATTTTATTTTGATGAGAATGACACGGAAATTATGATTCCCGAGGGATTGTACGAGATACATGCCATATATAAATTTTTGAAACATGCAATTTTACGGAAACGCCCGCGATGTGTAATTCGTTCCGGCAATCGTTTCGATAAACGCGGTGATATCCCGAGAGGAGATCATTCGAGCGAACGGTGACGAGGCTGTAGAATACCCGATAGTACTCCGTGCTAATTACAATACGATGAATAGCTAGATTAAGTGCGCTTTCAGAATAAACTTTAACAAATCCAACAACATCAGATCGTTATTGGGATTCTCAAACCGCATATTGCAGCCGAGACAATGGCATCAATCGGACGTACTAATTAATATCATCAACGAAAACATTATCCGCATAGAGTGTAACGTGACCGTGGGTGCGTACAGTAACGACAAACACGTTCATACGATACATGCATTTTCACCGAGTGTGCCACCAGGATATAAGATATCGAAGACACTGGCGCAGATCATTTACTTGCCGATCATCGCGCGCAGCATTACGAATCTAATGATACGCGTCGCGGATCAAAACGGACGATGCTCGATTTTCGAGGAGAAGAGATCACCATCAGATTGCACAAATGACGACGACAAAATTAACGTGCGACACATGAGATGCTCGTGTTGAACGACTCGAAGCAGACGAGAGATAATATTTTATGGGATCGATTGATAATATCATCCGATCATCATCATCATCATCATCACCATTATCATCATTATCATTATCATCATCATTAAGTTGCGCTAAAAAGACGAGAAAGAAACTCAACGCTACGAACGTTAAATTTTTACAATCTTCGCGGTACGAAATATCTGAGAAAACATGATCGATATCCTTAACATCGGGGGCGAGCCGGTTTTTGACAACCGTATTGTCAAGATCGAGACTCACACAACCCGTACGCCAACACGACGTTTGAGCACAGCGACGAGATACGAATACCTATACAACAACATGATTTGTATACGCTGCTGTATCAGAGTTTTCTATACATCGAGAGAAAATTCACGATAAACAAACCAGCCGAAGAGTCTGATGTGGCACTAGAAAATAATTGTATCGCGTTCATGTTCGATGAGATTCGATACGAACTCGATGTGGAGATTGATCCTAATAGAAATGTGGGAATAACAAGCACACTCAAGAACTATGTAACGATATCATCCGATAGAACCGTAATTATGAGGAACGCCGGCTGAGATGCGCACACTAATGCGATGGATATTTCAATTTTTGCGTACCACTCTACATGTTATTGGGATTTTGCGAGATTATAGATGCGTGGTGATTAATGCTCGTCATGAATTAATTTTAATACGATCGCGCAACGACAACTATTGTCTGATTGAAAATTTGACACTGGAACCTGTGATCGACATATTCAAGATACAATGGCGAATACCACACGTGATATTGAATGAGATCAACAAGCTGTTCATGCTGCGCGCCTTGGAAAGCGGACGATACCTCAGCATGGGTTTTCGCTCGTGGGATCTGTACGAGTTTCCGCTATTGCAGCGTACAACCAAACATTCGTGGGCCATTAAGACCGCGACTCAGTTAGAGAAGCCGCGATATGTTTTCTTTGCTCTACAGACAGGTCGGAAGAATACCATGTTCAAGGATGTGAGTCGATTCGACGACTGCAAATTGAACATGAAACTTTATCTGAACTCGGAATGTTATCCGTACGATATGAATCTGGATTTTGATAAAAACAGATGGTCGATTATATACACGTACCAGCGTTTCTACAAGAATTATTACGGGTACGAGTATCTCGAGCCGAGTCTCATCATCACACAGTTTCTACAAAATAGTCCGTTCGTGATTATCGATTGCTCTCGACAAAACGAATCGGTCAAGAGCGCAACCGTAGATGTGAGATTAGAATTCGAGTGTAAGGAGAACGTGCCGATGAATACCACTGCGTACTGTCTTATCATACATGATCGCGTGATTCAGTACAACCTGTTGATCAACGTTATGCGCAAAATTGCCTAAGTATGGCGGATGAGACGATATAAAACCTACAATGCATCAGGATCAATCGCAGTCTTCTTCTCGACGTACTGATATGAAAAAGTTATGTTCGTACTAACGTTCATGGATTTGGAAGGATTCCTCGGGATGAAATTTGTCGTAAAGGAGGTGGCGGTGCTGAGAAAGGGGACCATTCTGGCGCATTATATTTTTAAATATCCTATGCCATGGAATCTCCTCACAAAACCGACAAGTCATGTGCTTCCTGGCTGATTGCGAATTATCATGGATTACGATGGGATGATGAAAACGTGCCGTACAGCATAGCTAAACATTTGATTACATCGGCGGTGCTTGGTACAGAAGAAGATGACGAGATGCCGGCTCTCGTGTACGTCAAGGGGTGCCAGAAACGAGAATGGCTGGTGGATTTGCTTGAAAATTATGCGAGAGATATACTAATCATCGAGACTTTGGATGCTGATTATGAAGATATTGAATCTTTAAATAATTTATATGTTACTAATACTATACGATGTGGAAAACATCGTTAAGAATTGCGTATTACAAAATGTATTCAAAATATTTAATTTGGCCCAACGCCAAAAAGAATTGCGATATTTTAAAAAAATAAAATGTATTAATGTAATTAATGTTTTTCTTATTTCCTTCCACCACTCCTTTCCTCACGAGTTATTTCTAAGAATTCTTTTTAACATTGACCGTCTCCTCCTTCTCCTAAATTTCAGAGCATTAATCCCATCACATTGTACTTTGGAATGGGTGTTGTCACGTGCCTTCATTTTGTCTCGGGAAACGTAATAATTCTAGTCTTCAGTCTTGTATCAGCCGCTCGTACCAATGTTCCACTTCTCATAACCGATAGACAAAATGTATTCCGCTGAAGGAAGCAGCAATAGTGACAGACGCATGAATTATTATGATCCCCGAAACGAAATTAAGCCATACAAGAAACCGCTTGATTCGTAAGTATTACAAATTTTTCATATATATGTGTATATATATATATATATATATATATATATATATATTTTTTTTTCATATATGTTTTTTCCACATTTATATATACTTTTCTATATTTAATTGTATTCTTTTTTTCAGATGTAGTAAATCTCATTATAGACCACATATTTTGGTACAGATTTATGGCAGATTTGCATTAATGCACATTGCGTATAAATACTTGGATATTGGAATCAGCGTGGGACCTGCGTCCTTTGTAGAATTACATCTTAGCGATATATGAGAAAATCACATAACATTATCTCATGAAATGTGGGAAACGGTTATCAAAAGACGTGTTGATAGCGATTGAGCGATTCCTGCAATCAAATATCCATTCGTCGCTAAGAATTAAATATCTAGTAATGGAACATGTTAAAATACACAATGCTCGTAAAACTTACAGTAGACGATTCTTGCTTATACGTGAAACCATTAATTATATTATTTTTATTCGAACTCGAACATTGTATTAATCACGAATATTTAAAGCTTTATGAGAAAACTGAGGACGTAAATGTGATCTTTGATGTATTTATTCGGTGCAAAGTAATATGCCTAGTGCCATGAGAGAAGATGCAGTCAAAATTTTGCGCGAATTTTATGATAAAAGATCTGTAATACATTGCGAATTAGTAGCTTATGCTGTGGATGAACTTTTGTGTGAAACTTTGAAACGAGGTGATGTATGGTAATATAAATAAATGTGTTAAAAAAAATGAAAAAAAATGATTATCTATTTCTTTCGCTGCCCTTCCTTATATGTAAGATAGATATGTAAGCGATGGAAAAAACTTTTCCTAAAAAAAGGCTCTTAGGAAAAGACTCTTCTTGGAAAAAAAGAGGACACCGCAACGGTTCTATTCTTAGAAAAAATCAAAACGACGCCGTAATGGTTCTATTATGTTTAAATATTTTGTTAGAAAAAATTATTATTGTTATTTATAAATTCATGCATCCTGACCGATGTATCGACACCCGATAAACGGCTCTTCCAAGAAAAAAAAGGAATAAAACACCGCCATGATTCTATTTTGTTTAAATATTTCATTAGAAAAAATTATTATTAATGCGGTTGTGTTTGTTGGTGAAAAGAATTTTATTACATCAACCTTTCTATTACGCACCGATTGTAAACATATCCTAAATAAAAACATATCCTAAATAAACGTGCGAACATCCTCTGCCCGCGCACGTCATTCCCCTGCGTGACGTCATTTCCCCGCACGGCTTCCCCTCGCCCTTCATCCCTCGGAGGACCTAAATTAGAACTATCCTACCATAATGTTCGATTAAAATCGCATCAAAATATTTGATTTTTTTAAATGAAAATAGGGTTGAAAAATCCAAACATAGTGGCGCCAAACATATCACTGGCTGAGCTAGGCATGGATTCAATGATGGCGGTAGAAATAGGCATTTTAAAGAGAATTTGATATTTTATTGACAGAACAAAATATTTGAAAACTCAATTTTGCTGTACTTAGAAAAATGACAAATGCAACCGAACAAGAAAAGTATAATGCTACTGAAGCTGCTGCAAATAATTTGGACGGTTTCGAGATATTGACAAAAATTAAGGATTCTAATTTAAGTTCAGATATTTATGTAGAACTTGATATAAAAAAGGAAGTTGTTGGAAACATAATATTTCTTATATCAGAAATCGACGGATCTACCAGTGTATACAAACTGATAGACTCGAAAATTAAATCTTTGGCAATGTGTTTGCAACACGGTGCACTTACTATGCCGAATGTTATTGGTTCAATAATAGAATCTGCAGCATATCTTCTGCCTGTACGAAAGTATATGAAAATCTGTTTGATTTTTACTTAAATTGTTATGTATTTAAACAATAATATTTTATTATATACACGATCTAGCATTTTTTATATGTCTCATATATGTTTATGTTTATGTTTTAGTATATAACGGAGAAAATGAAAGATCAAAAAGAAGTTTTAATAGTAGGTTATTCATTTAAATCCTTAATTGTTATCAATTAAGGATTTAAATGAATAACCTACTATTAAAACTTCTTTTTGATCTTTCATTTTAATTAGCAAGATTATTAGAAGCTAAGAATTTCGTAGGACGGTTAATAATTATAGATGGAACTCCAGATTGGATAAAATTTTTGTGTAAAAAATTGCTTAATCATACTTCGCAACAAGAACTGCAAAATGATATTCTACTTTATTGCATGAAACTATATCTCAAATCTGACACTAAAATGGTCAGTCAATTATCAAAACCACATTATGACTTTTTATTATAAAAACAGTTTAACTAATTACATACAGTTAATATAAAAAAAATTTTTATTAAATACTTTATTAAATTATTTGTATATCGTTCTGAAAGTCTTATATATATTTTTAAATAATAAAATATTTTTTATTATCTTTTTTTATATATAATACAAATTACAAAAATTTTAAAAGATGTTTTAAACATTTCATTGATATGTAAAAATGATAATAATAACAATGTATGAGAATTATATAATATTTACAACAATTGAAATGTAGTGTTTATTTGAGAATATGTAAAATAAGTATCAAATTATAACAGTAATTCTTTATTACAAATTATTACTAATAATTAAAAAACAAAGTAATTTGACTTACATATTTCAACAATGCAGAAAAAATAATTAAGCAATAAGAATACAGATATGTAGTCTCCAGCATGCGAAAATACAGTATAAACTTTCATATTGTCTCAAAATACAATATATTTACATTATTTACAGGTTGCGTTAGACCTGAAAAAGTGCAGTACATGGGAAGAAAAATTAGAACTAGTTACTGCTCACTTTTCGAAGAAGATTGATATGTTCAGTGTTGAAAATCAAAAACTGTTATTTACAACGGTTTATGATCATATAATCACTATGCAAGATTATGATATATCATATTCATTACCACCCTTAAAATCATCTGTAGTACTATTAAAACCTACACTTACGCCTATCACTTTTCTTGAAGAGAATTATGGTTTACATAAGGTAAATTGTTTATTAAAGCATAAAATATTTTATTATTTTTAAGATATTTCTTAGGAGTAATTACTTTTAGGTTACTGAAAGTGCAGTGCAAAATCATTACATAGAAGGTACTCATGTCACAATGATGGAAAAATAGCATCATTTATTAACGAAGCATTGTAAAATAAATAACTCTGTTGATGCCTTGCCGAACGAATATCGATTAGTTAAAGGAAAGGTGGGCCGAGTGTAAAATACTGGTATTTTGATATAACGGTTTATTATAATAAAATAATAGAATAAAATATAAAGAAAAAATGTGCTTTTTTATTGCGATTAGTAGTTCTGGGACAGATTTTGTAGTGCAAAAGAATGTCAAGTGTTTCCTTGCCTGATCCACTTGAATGCGTCAGAGCGCGACTCGATATTACCGAAATTATAGCTCAAGGATCGAATTTTTTAGAAATTTCGATAGCTTGGATCAGAAACGTCGATGAATATCGAAAGCGCTCGTTAATGGTCCAACAAACTCTGTATCAATATTAAACTATTATTTAAACGATATTTTTTGGAAAAAATATATGATTAATTACTTTATTACTTTTATTAAAAAAATATGTAAAAATATAAATATTTAAAACTATTTAATATAATGAAAGATATATATATATAGGACTTCCGTTTCCAGTATCGAGTAAGGTGCTTCGAGGTGGATTGAAGTGTGTGTTTTGGTAGCTTTTGGGTGACAAAGTGAGGAGTGGAAGAGGTGTGAGTGGATAGTGTGAAAGCGTGGGTGTGAGAGAGTGTGGAGGGTTGAAGTGTGAGAGTGAAGGAAGGTGTGAGGGTAAATTTAGGGTCATAAAGGGAGGTATAGGATAGTGGCGGTTAGGCCATAGAACATAGAGAACGGAGAGAGATAGTGGATAGAGAGAGTCTTGGTAGAGGGTGGAGAAGAAGATGAACCACAGTGAAGGAAGGGAAGGAAAGAAGAGGTAACCATGGAAATGGAGGAGGAATGGAAGAGAGAATGGAAGGAAGAGAGGACATGGAAGGGAAGATGGAAGTGGACGGGTGGAGGGAGAAGGAAGTAAGGAAGATGGAATGGAATGAATGAAATGGAAGGGGTGGTGGGGAGGAAATGAAAATAGAAGGTGGAATCAGGAAGGGCAATGGAGGAGAGGAATGAAGAAAGGAGTTAGGAGAAAGGAAAGATGGAAAAGAGGAAGAGTTAGAGAAATGAATGGAGGGGAGAAGAAAGAATGGAGGGAAGGAGAAGGAGAGAGGAAGGAATAGGGAAGAGAGGAAAGAGATGGAAAGGAAGGAAGAAGAAATGGAAGAAGAATGGAAAGGAAGGAAGAAGGGTGGAATGACATGGAATGGAAGATGGAAAGAAAGGTGGAGGAAGGAAGGAAATGAAGATAGAATAAAGGAACGGATAAGGAAAGGAAGGAATGGATGGAAGGATAGAAGGAAGGAATGGAATGGAAATAAGGATGGAGGAAAGGAAGGATAGGAAGGATGGAAATGGAATGGGAAATGGAAGAGATAAGAATGGAATGGAAAGTAAGAAATGGAATGGAAGTGGATAAGAAATAAGGAAGAGATGGAAATGAAAGAGTGGAGTGGAAAGTGGAATATTGGAAAAGGATGAGATAGGATGAGATAGCAATGAAAGGATGGAAGGAATAGTGGAAGAATGAAGAGGGGTAATGGATGGAATGGAATAAGGAAGGAAGGTAAGAGAGATGGAATGGAAGGAAGGTGGAATGGAATGGAAGAAATGGAAGGAGAGGAGGAGATGGAAGAATGGAATGGGTGGAGGAAGGAAGAAGAACATGGAATGAACAGGGGACTAGAAGAAGAGGTGGAGGAGGGGGAAGGACAAGACAAAGAATTGAACGGTGGAGGGAAAGGAGTTGTATGAAGGATGGAATGAAAAAGGGGTGGACAATATCACGAAGGGATGAAGGGAATGGAATGGATCATATAATGGAAGGAATGAAGATATGGGGAATGAAGATGTGGAATGCAGAGGTGGATAGATGGACTGACCATCACCAATCATAGTCTGGATGAAAGGGGAGAAAGATAAGGATGGAAGGAAGAGAGGACGAGTAAAGGAGGTGGACGGATGGTAGGATGGAAGGAAGGGATGGGGAAGGATATGAGGGAGTGGAAGCAAGATACGGTGGTACGATGCACCGAAGGAGTGAAAGAGAAGGAGATGAGGATAGAAGAGGCAGCGTGGAAGATGGTAGAAGAAGGGAGGGATGGGAAGGAGGGAAGGAAGGAAATGAAAAAGATGGAAGATGGGAAGGGAGGATGGAGAAGGGTGGATGGAAGGAAGGGAAGGATGAGAATAGGAATGGATGGAGGATGGGATGGTAGTGGATAGGTGGATGGAGGACAGAAGTGGATATGGATGGAATGACGAATGGAAGGAATGGGATGGATGGAATGGAGGGTGGAAGGAGGGATGGATAGATGAGTGGAAGGAGTGGAGGATGATGGGCGGAAGTGGAATGGGGGTGGATGAAGAATGGGTGGTAGGATCGGACGCTGGAAATACGCCTCGGTGCTGGACAGATTGAGCGATGAGGTGGAGAAAAAAGGATTGGTACCGCAGAATCAGACGGGTTTTAGGAAGGGGTTAGGGACAATGGATAACAAATTTGTGCTGAATTATTTAGTGAATAGGCAGTTGAGCAAGAAGAAAGGGAAATTAGTAGCGTTTTTCATAAATCTTAAAGTAGCTTTTGATTCGGTGGATAGGAGGAAATTGGTGGAAGCGATAAGAGAGGGGGATCAGGGAAGGGCTGATCAGAGCGAGGATATTTTGAGAGAAACTAGAAATAGGGTGAGGAGGGGAGAGGACTTGGGAATAGGATTTTGGACAGGAAGAAGAGTAAGGCAGGGATGTCCATTGAGCTCTCACTTATTCAATTTGGTAACGGCGGATATGGAAGAGGTAATGAGTAGGATGGGGAGGTTAAGTCAGGGGAGATGAAGGTTTATACTTTGGAATACGCGGATGATGTGGTTTTGATTACGGAGGAGGATGGGATGAGGAGTATGATTGGGAGGTTAGAGGGCTACCTGGAAAAGAAGGGGTTTGAGTTAAATGTAGGGAAGTCGAAAATATTAAGGTTTAGGAAAGGAGGAGGAAGAGAAAAGAATCTAAGCTGGAGGTGGAAAGGGAAGGTGATAGAGGAGGTAAAAGAATTCTCTTATTTGGGTTATGTAATGCAGAAAAATGGAGGAAGCACAGATAAGAGACAGGTTAAGGAAGGGTGCTGCTGTAATGGGTCCGGTGATGGGAAATTTGAGCGATGGAAGAAGGTCGGAGAAGCTTGATAGAGGTTATGGACGAGATGGAGGTCGAGAAATGGAAGGATGGAGGAATGGATTGGGAACACCAAGCATGGTGATGTAAGAATCGTCAGAGGCAGAGACTAGTGGAAGAATGGAGGGTCCAGGAGAGAAGTGCGGAGAAGGGAGTGGCCAGGAGGAGAGGTCGGTGGAGGGTTGGAGGGAGGTTGGAGGAAGGAGTGACGAGGAAGTATAGGAGTGGAAGAGGTGTGGAAGAAGAAGAATGGATGAAGAATGGAAGGACAGAGGTATGGACATGGAGGTAGATGGAAGGAATGGAAGGAAGGACATAGAGATGGATAAGAAGGAATGGAAAGGAATAGAATGATAAGATAGGAAACAGTGGAACAGGGACATGGAAGGATGGATGGAAATGGAATGGAATGGAATGGAAGGAGGAAGAGAGAAATGAAGGATAATGGTGTGGGGTGAGGAGGAAACTTGGGAGCATGTGTGGGAAAGATGTGTGAACTGGGGAGTGGAGAAGCAGCAGGGATGAGGTGAGAGTTGTGGAAAGGGGATTAGTGAGATTAAGAATGGAGAGAAGAAGATGAGAAGGTAGAATGGAATGGAGAATGATAGGTAGAAGATGGAGTTAGAAAAGGAGGATAGAAGAGGAAAGACAGAGAGAGAGAGAGAGAGTGGGAGAGAGGGACTAGGTGGATGTGTGAACGAGAGGTGAAAGGACTAGAAGCATCATATGAGTCGGAAGCGGAGGTCCCAAGCTAGAGTAGGGCGAATAGCGTGTGTATAGGTAGTTAGAGAGATAGATAGAGATTAAGTAGGATAAGCTAAAATTAAGTTAATTGTAAGGTAGTCAAGATAGATGGTATATGTAAGAGATTGTAACCTTAAGGGATTCAATAATTTATACTATATATATATATATATATATATATATACATATATATCTTTCATTATATTAAATAATTTATATATATATATATACATATACATATACAGGATGTCCTAGGCCACCCGTACACCCCTTTTCTTTCAAAAACTTAGCATATCAGAGAAAAATGTTTCGAACAAAAATTGTATGGTTTTGAGGGGATAAGATGGTGTCATTGGTTTGACTTTAGATGGCATCGTTAAGGTCAAGTCAAGGATACCTTTAATTTCTTAAATGGAATCCCCTATATTTTATTGCATATTCTTATAGTTTATGTCGAGAGCTTTCCAAAACACTATAATAAAGTATTTTTTCATAAAGTTTTTCGAATTATAAGGCTTGGAAGTTACAGTATTGTGACATAATATTTTGTTAAGTATTTATTTTTCAAATTCCTTACTTTTTATTTTTGCAAACAATACGAATCAATTAATGTAAAGAAAACACATATATTTCTTAAAAAAACACTTGTGTAAGGGCGTAGCGTGGCACAGTACATAGCACACTAATTTACAAAACTGGAGAACAATTTTAATTTCATTTACAATGAGTGCAATTCTTGTGTTCTTGTTAAGAACAACGTGTAAAATACCTGGAATATTGCTCGCTGTGTAATCTCTGTAGGCATTCACATTTATGCATTAAGTTTCATTCTTATGGAATGTCTATTCACCAAGTACATATTGAATTGTTTTCGACAAAAACTTAAATTTAGTGTATACCATCAGGAAAGAAGAGTACCGATTTTTTATTGCGTGATTGATAGTTATTAAAAAAGCATTGTTGTCATTCGCGTGGCATCATTCGTGTGTGTCACTCCGTGTATTTCATTATTATCCTGTGTAACTTGCGACAGGTATTAGAACGCTACTAGAACTTCCTCTTTTACTTTTGCAGCATGCTTTAACGGAAGCAAAGCCTTCTATTTATGTACTTCTAACAGAGCATTCCAAAAAAATGTTTTCCAAAAAAGTCGTAAAAGGTTCAATTCGGGCTAATTCATATTCATTATTTTTGGTTTATCTAGCCATGTCTTATTCGAATGAAGAGGCATATGATATGTTCCTAATTTTAAGTGAGTATCTAAGTACATTCGCTGCAGCTGAAAGATTGTGGCAAGAGCGGTATCGGATTCTTCATTCGCGAAATGTTTTTTCACGTTTGACTAATCGAATCAAAACTAAAGGTGTTGGTCAACCTCAACATAACAAAGACAGATTCGCCGTCCATCAATTAGGGATGAAAGAACAGCTTGAGAAGTTCTTGCATCGACAGAACTGAATCCTCATTAATTTTTAATACGCCGAGAACTAGATTCTAATATTTCTCGTAATACTAATTTGCTCATTTTAAGGGAAAACAGTTCCACCCTTATAAAATGTCTGTTTACCAAGCGTTGAATTATAACGATTTCCGACAAAGACTTGCATTTTGCAACTGGATAAGACAGCAGCCACCTGATTTTCATTTAAAAATTTTATTTTCTGACAAATGTACATTTAAAAGTGATGGGTCTATCTATACTTAGAGCCGTTATTGGGCACAAGTTAATCCTCACTGGTTGAGAGAAATGAATCATCAAAACGTTTGGAAAGTCAATGTTTGGTGCGGCATTATTGGAAGTCAAATCGTAGGTCTTATTTTCTTCGACGAAAATTTAAACAATGATAGATATTCCGTCTTATTAGAGACAGATCTTCCTATCTTACTAGAAAATCTTCCTCTGCAATGGCGCTTGGACTTGTGATTCCAGCAAGATGCATGTCCATCACATACATCCAGAGTTGCTCGTGCAGCATTAAATGTTGTTTCCTAACAGGTGGATAGGCAAATACGGTCCTATCAATTATCCACCCCGATCACCAGACCTCACTGTCCTTGATTATTATTTGTGAGGAAGAATAAAAGACTTGATTTACCGTGAACGCACGACTACGAGGGACAATATGATCTGTAAAATAAATGAAGCAATTCAATCTTTAGATGATGATGAAATTCTTCGAGCAGCCAATAGCTTTCAAAATAAAGTAGATGCTTGCATTGCAGAAAATAGTGCTCAATTTGAATACATCGCTTGAGCAAACACAAACACATACATACTGCATTCATCCCCGAATCGTGAGAGGCAAGGGGACTCACGTTAATCAAGCACCCCGAATCGTGAAAGGCAAGGGGACTCATATTAATCAAGTACCCTGAATCGTGAGAGGTAAGAGGATTCACGTTAATCAAGCACCCCGAATCGTGAGAGGCAAGGGTACTCACGCAAATTAAGCACCCCCAATCGTGAGAAGCTAAGCAAATAATGAATATGCAATAATCAGTTACACAAAAGTTTAAGAAAATTATGTGTTTTCTTTACATTAATTGATTCATATTGTTTGTAAAAATAAAAAGTAAGAAATTTGAAAAATAAATACTTAACAAAATATTATGTCACAATACTGTAACATTCAAGCCTTATAACTCGAAAAGTACTTTATGAAAAAATACTTTATTATTGTGTTTTGGAAAGCTTTCGACATAAGCTATAAGAATATGTAATAAAAAATATGCAATTTCATTTAAGAAATTAAAGGTGTCCTTGACTTGATCTTAACGATGCCATCCAAAGTCAAACTAATGACACCATGTTATGTTTCCCTCGAAACCATACAATTTTTGTTCAAAACGTTTTTCTCTAAAATGCTTAGTTTTTAAAAGAAAAAGATGTACGGATGATCTAGGATACTCTATATATATATATAGGCACATTGTATGTCCGCTAATAACTTTACCACCGTATACAGGTACAGCGGATTAAATCTATTAGAAAAGATTTCTACCATTTTATGATTTTTGTCATAATTAATGAGAAATCAATTTAAAAAGCACGGTCAATCCATGCAAGTGTAAGTACGCAGTGAGAAAGGACATTCCACTATTACGCGATTGTTAGACGCAATACATAATTAAACTTAATTATTAATTAATTATTAATTGCTAGATTATTAATTTTAGTGTGTTTCATCTCACAGAAATTATTATAAAAATTTCAAAATACAATTTTATATTCAGTTTAACTTGTTATACACAAGTGCTAGTGATACAGTTATGCTTACGCAGTATATGTATGTGTTACGTCTTGCCGACTCTACGATTGCTTCCTTCCGTGAAGATGCAGCAATGATCGTTGATTGATGATAAAAATGAATCGTTCAACAAACAGAGCATCTTACGCCACACTTTAAACACTTATTGTTAGTCACTTGTTGATAATTATGTTTACAAGGAATCGTAAGAAAGACGCAAGAAAACCAGTGATGAAACGTTGGTTTCACACTCAGGGCACTTTTAAATTTGAAATTAGTAATCAATGTGATCAACGTTATTACACTAAGGATTAAGTAGTTTTTTTATGATTTACTTATTTATAATAAAATCCGTAATGTAATAGTACTATTTAATATATTATACAAAATATTTATTTGGCGGAGGGAGAATATAATAATGTAATTTCTTGATAGAAATAAAATGTATTTGATAAATATGCATAAAAGATTACCTCACCAATGAGGTCACACCAGCGATACGCAGGATCTTACTCGGAAGTGGACGGATCTATCTGCGCTACTCTACCTGCTCATTTGCGGATCATGTGAGAATTGTGCAGTGTTATAGATGTCTCTCGTTTGGTCATATCGCTAAAGATTGCAAAGGTAAACCTTCTTGCGGACATTGTCTGGGGCTCATGAGATGAAGGAATGCAAGAATAGAGATCAACCACTTAAGTATCTGAACTGTGAGCGTCATCAGATATCTCATGGTGACTTGGCTCACTCCGCTATGGATGCTGCAAAATGTTCGATACTGGGTAGGAGAGTTAAGGACAAAATAGCCAACACCAGCTATGAATGATGACTTTGAGGACCTTAAAATTTGCCATGTCAATTGCCAATCTCTTTTCACGTATTTGGATGAATTTAGTCATTATTTCTGCGGTGCTGGCTTTCACATCATCTGTACGTCGGAGACGTGGCTTCGGTCTGCTATTACTGATGCTATGATTAGACTGCCTGGATCTTTGCTCTTTAGGAGCGATAGAGTTCGAAGATCGGGTGGTGGAGTGGCATTTTATTTGGCGGATTATTTACGCGCCTACATTCTTTGTTGCTCTGATGGGTCTGTTACGGATAGACCAAAATTTATTATGGCTGAGATCTTATTTAACGATAGGTCTAAACTCTTGCTAGCAGTGGTATATCGACCCCCAAACTCAGGTTATCTTAACAGGTTTTTCCAGTCATTCTTAGAATTCCAGGTAAACTATAGGCACTCGGTCATCCTAAGAGACTTGAAGCCAGCAGCTTGGCTCCTTTATCTTTGCGTCGAGCTTATATCTGGTACCGTTTATGTCCACTCATCACCTTAGGAACTCCAGCACGCTGTTAGATCTGTCCATTATTGATGACAGGAATAAGCTTAAGGAATTTGATCAGCGTGGAGTAGCATTTCTATCAGCTCATGATCTTATCTTTATAAGGTACGGGATCAAACTGCAGCGTCGTCATGAGAGGCTTGTAGGGATTGAAGTGGCTTTGATGCAGCATCTTTCCAATCTAATGTTGATGACATCGACTGGACTGACGTGTCAGTCTCGAATAATATGGATGAAAAGATTGAGATCTTTGGCACTAAATTACTCAACATATTTAATGCGCATGTGCCTTTGAAACGACGATACTTCAAGAGTTTGCCTGCCCCATGGTTAACTGATGAGATTCGTTTGGTGATGCGCAATAGAGATCTGGTCAGAAGAACTTGGCGCAGGCAAAAAAATGACGTATTTTATGATCGATACAAAACATTGCGCAACAAGGCACAGTATCTTGTGCGTTTTGCAAAGCGCGAGTATTATGCCAACAGGAGGACAAGGCATCTGAGGTTTGGAAGAGGCTGAGACATCTTAGTCTGATTAAGGCCAGGATACTGGAGTGCGTCTTTCGCACTCTGTTGAAGAGTGCATTTTTAATGCATTCTTTGGACATAATGCGGAGTATACTGATTGTATGGAGAGTGGCTCTCTGGGGGAGATGCTTGCAGGTGATTTTGATGATAGGAGCTTCCACTGGAATTATATTGTGCCGCGAGATATAGTGAAGGTGATTTCCAGGGCCAAATCTAATGCGGTTGGAGGGGATAGTATCTCATTGAGATTGTTAAAACGGACAATCCACGGTATACTGCCTATCTTGCAGCATCTATTCAATTTCTCCTTGATGGATGGAGTGTTCCCAGTGAAGTGGAAATCGGCTCTTATCTGCCCGATTCGTAAAGTCAAGAATCCTACATTGGTGCAACATTATCGACCAATATCGATACTTCCTACTTTGGCGAGGCGTTGGAACGGATAGTTTGTGCGCAGATTCGTGTCTATCTTGAGGACTCTGGCCTATACGATCCATGTCAGTCTGCTTATCGGAACAACCACTCTACGCAAACTTGTCTGATCAGGATGCTGGACGAGGTGAGACACGCGGCTGACCGTACGATGGTTACCTAACCGTAGGATGTGTCTGTATTTTTCGATTTTTCGAAGGCTTTTGATAAAGTGGATCATCTCCTGCTAATTGAGAAGTTGAAGAGCTTAAACTTTTCTGAGAGTGTCTTACGTTGAATGCACTCTTATTTGATTGAGCGGACTCAGGCGGTTGAAGATAGCATAGAGGGTACTACCTCGTCTCCATCTCTCGTCAGAGTTGAGGTGCCTCAGAGCTCTGTTTTGGGACCCTTGCTTTTTACTCTATATTTAGCTGATTTTAGTGGTCAGGCACTGCAAGTACAATTTTTATGCTGATCATCTTCAAGCCTACATTCATTGTGAACCAAGAGATTTACCTGACACTATCCGAAAGGCCAACGAGGACATTAATGCTATTCTGAACTGGTCTGTTACTAACAGGCTCATATTAAACTCTGATAAGACTCAGGCTATAATCATGGGAACATCGAGATTTATTAAGGCCATTGATCTGAGTACACTTCCTGAGATAAGAGTGGATGGGTCTAGGATTCAATATTCTACATCTATTAAATATCTTAGTGTCATGATCATGAATACTTTATCTTGGGAGAAGCAGGTTACCAATATGACAAACAGGATCCATTCAGCTCTATATCAGTTAAAACTGTGCAGGCACCTATTGCCGGAAACTCGTAAATCTAAGCTCGTTGTGTCATGGCTCATCATCCATATGTTGATTACTGCTGTGCAACTTATACGGACATGACAACCGAACATAATCTGAGACGTCATAGAGCAGTGAATGCTTGTGTCAGATTTATCTTTAAGGGCCGTGAGGGCCAATGAGCACATTATACCTTATTATGTAAGGCTACATTGGCTTAAGGTCGATGCTAGAAGAGCTTACTTTGTTGGATACCTATTGTATAAGATATTAGAAACTAAACAACCAAGTCTCCTACACTCCACTTTTAACTGCAGGAACATAACTGATCATGCCACTAGGACTCCGAGGGATATGCTATTTCTGCCAAAATGTAGGACGGAACTGTATAAACGTTCGTTTAGACTCACATCGGCTAGGTTTTGGAATGGTCTTTCTTAGTCTATTCGGAGTGCGACGACACTGGCAGATTTTAAACAAAGATTCTATTCGCATTTGCTCGCTTGTGCCTCTTCATAATTGGGGTTTAATTTGGAATGTTTCTTAGAATTCTCAGTACACTCTTGTGTCTCTCTCTCTGGCATGCCTTAAGACTGAAAATTATCAGTCATAATATACATTTTCACATGTAAGCATATTGCTTGTTCATGCACACTCGTACTCATATTTGTACATTTATCATACACATACATACATACGTACATATTCACCCACACATTTTTTTGTATATACTACCATTATGTTGTTACTTTGAATGTATTTTTATTTACGACACTTGAGGGGATTTTGTCCCAAATTATGACGCATCTCTCTTTCTCTTTCTCTCGACTCTCTCTCTCTCTCTCTTCTCTCCCTGACTCTCTTCGATCTCTCCTTCCTCTATCTGCTTCCCTCGACTATTCTCTCGCCCACTTCACTCTCTCTTCCACCCATCCTTCGACTTGACGCCCCATCTTTCAGTCTCCTCCTATCCCTTCTTCCATATTCCATCTTTCCATGCTCCATCCTTTCCATCATTGCTCTTCCATCCTGTCATTCCATTCCTCCATTCCATTCCCAACTATCACCTACTGCTTTCCCATTCATCCATTTCTGAGTCCATTCCTTGATTTTCCTTGATGTCTTCTTGACCCATCTTATCCTTTCATCCTTCTCATGTCCTTTTCAATAACCGAAGTCTATCTCCTTCTGATCTTTTCGCTTCTACCTCCATTATGTCCATACCTCTATCTTCGAAAAACCCACACCTTTCTTCTTCCCATTTCTATAATTCCTTTTTCTTCCTACACCTCTCCTTCAATTCCTCCCAACATCTCCTCGCACTCTCATTCCCCCTACCCTCCTCCAATCTTTTCTCGAACCCCCACGCCCTTCTCCCGGTCGTCTTAACTTCTCCCTCTGCAATTCCTCCCTTACCATGTAGCCTGACGTTCCCCAATCCAATTCTAACACCCATCTTAGATATCTTTCCTGTAGCCTCTCCAACTCCTTCCTCTCCCTCCATCCCCAAATTTCCACCCCATACCCCACCACCGTCCACACCAGTTTATCGAAGAGCCATAATCTTTTTCCCCAATCATTCTTAAATTTCCTTTTGCCAATTCCTCAAACCTGACCCATTACAGCGGCACCTTTCCTTAGCCTATCTCTTATCTGTGCTTCTTGTCCTCCATTCTTCTGCATTACATAAACCAAGTAAGCAAATTCTTTCACCTTTTCTGAAACCTTCCCTTTCCATTTCCAACTTACATTCCTTTCTCTTCCTCCTTTTTTCCTGACTCTTAAGATTTTTGACTTTCCCACATTTAACTCCAACCCCTTCTTTTCCAGATAGCCCTCTAATCTTTCTATCATACTCCTCCGCAATCAAAACTACATTATTCGCGTATGCCAAAGTGTAGATCTTCTTTTCCCCTAACTTAACCCCTCCCCAACCTCCTCTACTCATTATCTCTTCCATATCCGCCGTCACCAGATTAAATAAGTGAGAGCTCAATGGCCACCCCTGCCTTACTCTCTTTCCTGTCCAAAACCCTGCTCCCAAATCCTCCCCTCTCCTCACCCTGTTTCTTGTCTGCCTCAGAATATCCTCACTTCTAACCAGCCCTTCCCTCACCAACCTCTCTCTCATCGCTTCTACCAATTTCCTCCTATTTACCGAATCGAACGCTGCTTTCAAGTCTATAAAGAATGCCACTAATTTTCTTCTTCCCCAGCTGTATATTCACCAAATAATTCAATATGAATATGTTGTCCATTGTTCCTAACCCTTTCCTGAAACCCGTCTGATTCTGCAGCACAAATCCCTTCTTCTCCACCTCATCGCTTAGTCTATTTGCCAGCACCGAAGCATACACCTTATAGAGCGTCGAAGTCAGCGATACCCCCCTATATTCTTCTACCCTCTTTCCCTTTCCCTTCTTTAATATCGATACAATCACTCCCTCACTCCACTCATCTATCCATCCTTCTCCCTTCCAAACCTTATTGCATATTCTCCACACCCATTTCCTTCAGGTCTCTCCTCCGTATTTCCACACCCTGCCGAATTCCCATCCAGACCTACTTATTGATCCTTCTGTCTTTCACAGCTGATCGTGATCTTCATCTACTGTATGGTTTCTTCCGGATCGCATCCGAAATTCGTACTTTATGTCCGACATTTACTTGCATGATCTTATCTCTCGAACGATTCCGATCCGATGTAACGATGCCCGACTTTTGTCACGATTCCTCGACGACGATCTCGAATTTCCGAGCTGTTTTCTGCCATTTTCCTTCCGATCCTGATCCTTTCCGGATCCTATCCTTCTTTTCTTCTACTGATCTTACTTGACGCCGACTTTATGATCGACTCTATCTCTTGATTTGATCCACCTACACGGATTTGACTCGACACCTTTATCTACCTTCTGCTTTCATCTACATTTCCCAGCGCCTTCCCTGATTACTTCTCACGCGTCCATACCCACCTTTGTTCGTCTCTTCATCTATCAACTTTCACGATGATGACTGCGCCTGCATTATCCTTCTACCTCCATCCCGTTTACCAATATCCTTACTTATCCTCCACCATAATCTATTACTGAGCTATTTACTTCCTGAGTACGTCCATTCCCTCCATTCCCCTTTCGTGCATCCATTAATATTGTCCATCCTAGCGCCTTATCCATCTTTAGCAACTCTTCCTCCTGACGTCCGACCTCGACTCCGCGACCGGACATTCTTCAGTGCCTCGAGAACTCATGCCGACCGAGTCGACGAGCCGACCGACCGAGGATCCTCGTATATTCTTATCGACCGGATCTACTCGACACCGTCTGACCCTTCTCGTATCTTGATCCTCTTGATCTCCGACGGATCCATTATCCGCTCCTCGGTATTTTTCTCTTGCCTCTTCGACCGGACTTTCCGACGAACTTTGGTGATCCTTGATCTGATCCGATCTGATAACGAAAGAAATGACATTTATTTATACGACGATTTTTCGAAATGCGCGAGGGATTTCTCGGATCTCTTTGCGATACCGAACGAGATCGATTCTGAGCTCTTTATTTTCCGTGTTCTGACCCGGAGATTTCTTTGATCTCGACTTTTCGACGATGACGATTTCGATGCCTCGATCTCTGACGTGCGTTTGCGCGGACTGCCGCGACCGATGCGATTTCTCGACTGTCGGATCGATCCGAGACGCGCTGAGTCTGATGACCGGATGAACTGCGCCTGATACCGACGCGATTTTGATCTGACTGACCGCGATTAACATTTGATACGACCGGACTCGACCATGCGACTGATCCGATGCCGGATCCTGATCGGATTCGATGATTTCTCGATGATCTGTTCGATTTCGCCTTTATTGATGACGCGATGAGCTTTCGATCCCGGATATTCGGAGCGCGCCGATGATTTCCTGAACCGGGATGCTGGATCTTCGATTTTATCGTGATCGATCCTTGATTCGTGATTTTGCGACGCATTTCTGACTTTGTCGATCTCTTTATGAGACTTTGATTTCGAGGATCGAGACTTAACTTCTTTTTCGATCTGACTTCATGATCCGATTTATTGATGCGATGATCCCTTATCCTCTTCCCCTAACATCGACTTTAATAGCTTTCGCATTTCCAGTGATGCATTCTTCATGGCGAACTCGCGCCATCTTGTTTTCTCGCGCCCTCTATGCAGACTCCCGTCACCTTCCACTAACCCGCTCTACGCTCTCCGCTGCCTATCTCTCTCTAATCTAACTCTATGGCCTAATGGTCACTGCCCCACACCTCCTTTTACACCCTAAAGCGGGGAGCACACACTTTTGCATAAGCGCATAACCATAAACATAAAGAAATTGATTGGTCCACAAATGTATGCATAAGAAAATGTACCAATCAATTTCCTTATGCTTATTGTTATGCGCTTATGCAAGAGTGTGTGCTCCCCGCTTTATAATCATCCTTACGCCTTGCCTCCACTTTTACCCTTCACTTCTCCACGCTCTCTCTCACTCATGCTTCCACACCAACACATTCACTCCTCTTCCACTCTTCACTTTAACTCCCTACAGCCTGCAAAATATACACGTCACCATCTCGAAACACACTACTTGACACCGGAAACGGAAGTCCGCACACATACATAAATATATATATATATATATATATATATATATGCACACATATACATATATAAATCTATATAAATGTATATAACATAAGAAAATGATATAAGCATAATATATAAAATTTATAAATTTCATATGAAACATAAATTAGTAGCATGAAGCATGTTGCTATACATATACATATATAAGATACATTTATATATTATTAATACCATAATATATATCAGTATTTATTAATAATAAATGTAATTTATGTAATTTACAGTGAATCATTTAAAAAAATTAACAAGAGAAATATCGACGGTAAAATACGATATCAGACAAGCATTGAGCTCATTAGATATTTTAGTTGAAAGAACTAATAAGAACGCATATGGTGCTAAAATAAAATTTTTTTTTGAAGACGCTGAAAATCGATTCTGTTGTAAACAATAGCCTAGTTAGCGGAAGTTGAAGAGGTTTTGAAAGCTTCAGATTCTCAATATAACATTGAAATAGTAAGCGCATATAAATTCATATATAATAATCATGTATAACTATAATTTAGTAATTGAGTATATATATATAGTGTATTTCACTATTATTATCAAGTCTTATAAGTGCAGTATATAATCAATCTCAAGTAAACTTTTCCACAATAGAAACGTTGTATGTCTTTTATAAGAATTTTAATTCTTATTTTATTTTATACATAAAAGCACAATTAAAATAATTAAATATAAAAAACTATTTTTTTGGCTTATAAGATTATCACATTTTTTCAGATATTAATTATTTAAATTACTATCAATTATTTATTAGATGTTATCATAAATATTAATCACTTAAAATTATTAGGAAACGAGATTGTTAAGAAAAGACATTGAGATTGTTACTGCGTTAGTACGCAGTAGTAGATAGTGATAAGAAGAATGAGGTTAGAAATTATAAGCATGATAAAGCAAGGGAATAGTTTCCCTCGGTTCCGTATCTGCGCTTATTCCCCATCAATTACCACGTGCTCGATCCTTGTAAATCGCATCTCTTTCGCCATCTCTCGGTATTCTTTCCTCAACATTATTTGTCCTTTACAAGAGTTGCTCCCTGTTTTGCTTTGTATGTCCTTTCTCTTGTCAACATATATTTTCTCTCTCTTCCTTTCGCCTCTCTTTCTATCCGTATGCCTCTTTCTCTCTCTCTCTCTCTTTCTCTCAATATTTCATTCCATCCTAACCTCCAGCTGCTCATAAAACCATTACTCCTAAATTCTTCCTCTTTTAACCATCTCACTTCCCTTCATTCTCATCTGCACTTCTCTCTCCGCTTTTCCTTCTCTTCCCTTCTACAGCTTTATCTTCCTTCTTGGTCCTACACCCTATGCAATTCCACACTCAAGCCTACCCTCTCTCCGTCACCCAGACACGGAACCCTCTCTATAAATGTTAAATATTAAATATTATAATATCAAATGTTAAATATTATAATATATAAATGTTAAATATTATATGTTACAAAGTGTTTAAAATTACTGAAATTAATTAGTCATTTTTATGTACGAATAGAGAGGAAAAAAAGTAAAATATCTTCTAACGGAAGATATTTGCAGTTATGTATTTATATATAAACGAACTTACTGAAAATAACTTTTATTAGTTCCAGCTTATGCAGTGGCTCTTTTCCGCGTCGGCCTTCCCAGTTATATTTCTCCGCCAATTTATTTGAGAACGTTTTATACAACGTTGTTTTTACGGCATCATCGACGCATGTTCCTCCGATAGATTTGATATATGCGCGCTATAAGGTAAGAGTAAATTATTAGAATAAATTATAAGAGTAATATTATTAGATTAATTAAAATAACATCTTTTATTAACAATCTCAATGTCTTTTTCTTAACAATCTCGTTTTCTAATAATGCGTTCTAACGCAGTAGCACGTTGTAGATAGTGATAAGAAGAGTGAGGTTAGAAATTGTAAGCGTGATAAAGCAAGTGGAGGACAGCGGAGGAGATAGAGAGAGGGAGGAAGAAAGTGGAGTGAAGAGAGTGGAAGAGAGACGATTCAAAGCGTGAGAGGGGAAGAATGAGGTGGAGTGGTAAAGAAGAGAGAGGGAAGGCGAGTAGATAAAGAGCAGTACGGGAAGAGCGAAGAAGCAGAGGAAAATTAGGAGACGGGCAGAGACGGATAGAAAAGGGATAGAGAAGAGAAAGTGGATGGAGGACCTGGTGGAGGAGCTGAGGGGTACAAGAAAAGAAATGAGAGGGCTGAAGAAGGAGATAAAAAGATGGAGAGAAGATAAAGGGGGGGAGGGAAGGAAGGAGGAATGGAGGAAGGAGATGGAAGGAAGGAAGAGAGGAAGGAAGGGAATGAAGAGATGGAAAGAGAGGAAGAGGAAGGAGATGGATTGGAAGGAAGGAATGGAAAGAAGAGAGAATGGAAAGGAAGAGGATGGAAGGAGAGGAAGGATAGGATGGATGGAAGAGAGAGGGAAGGAAGAAGGAATGGAGGAAAGAAAGAGGAAGGAAGAAGGAAGGAGGAAAGAGAGAAGGAAGAAAGAAGAAGGAAAGGAACAGATGAAAGGAGGAAGAGGGAAGAAAGGAAAGAGAGGAAGAGGAATAGAAGGAATGGATGGAAAGAAGGAAGGAAAGATGGAAGGAAGGAAGGAGGAAGATGGAGAGGAGGAAAGAGAAAGAAGAGAGAAAGAGGAAGAGGGAGGAAGGAGGAAAGAGGAAGCATGGAAGGAAGAGAGGAAGGAAGGAAGGAAGAGGAGGAAGGATAAGAGAGAAGAGGAAAGATAGGAGGATGGAGGATGGAAATGGAGAATGGACAAAGGGAAAGGAAAGAGGGAAGAAGAAGAATGGAAGGAAGAGGATGGAGGACAGGAAGAGGAAGAGAGGGAAGGCAAGAGGAAGAAGTGAAGGCAAGATGGAAGAGGGAAGGAAGAAGGGAAGGAAGGGAAGGAGGAATGAATGGAAGGGATGGAGAGGAAGGATGGAAGAATGGATGGAGAGGAATGGACAGGAATGGATAATGGAAAGACAAGGGAAAGGAGGAAGAAAGGATAGGAGGGAAGAGGAGGAGGACAGAGAGGAGTAGGAGGAAAGGAGGAGATGGAGGTGGAGTGGATGGATCTACAATGGAAGAAAGGAGGTTAAGATGGAGGATGGTGGAAAAGGTAAGGGAAGAAAGAAGAAAAGGAAGGAGTACGCTGGTGGATAACAGAAAGTTATAGATCAACGGGAAGAAATGGAATTGGGACGAGGAGAAGAAAGTATGGTGTGAGAAGAGGGCTAAGCATTGAAAGAAGTAGAGAATAGAAGGGAGAAGATAAAGGGGGGAGTAAAGAAAGGGGAAGGACGAGACGAAGGGGAGGGGGGAAACAGAATGTGAGGCCACGAGCCAGGCCGGGTTGGGGAGGAATGAGATATGTATAAGTGTAGATATTGTTACTTGAAACCCTTAGGGAACCAATAAAGACTCATACATACATACATACATATTTAACATTTATATATTATAATATTTATAATATTTAACATTTGATATTCAATTCATCTAAATTAAATTTTATTTCCATCTTTTGCTTGTAACTTAGAAATAATTATTTAAACAAAGATAATGCACTATATCGATCACTATCAATTATGCTGAGGAAAAAGTAAAAATAAAGAAAATGTTTTTAGGATCCATACTTCACAATATCCCAGATTCCAATCAGGGCAAAATACAGCGAAGGGATATGGAGTGATTTCGACATTCCAAGGCGAGATATGAAAATGAAAAAAAGCGGATCCATAGAAGCAAAGGCAACGGTTCATCTAATTCATTAGAATAAAGGAAAGGTATTATTATAATATTAAAAGATATGAAATATTAATTAGTTTAATTACTAGCATATTACATTATCTATTCTGTTGTATTCTGTTGTACGTTGTGTTATAGAATTATTTTCACTTGCAGTTATTTTTACTTGCCATATTTTCACTTATTCCTTAATATACTTAGTTTGTTTTCAGCTTTCTTTATGGAATAGTCAATGATGAAACTCGATATGCAAGTTTCCAATAACTTGTATATCGCAAGTCTGAGATTTCCTAAAAAAAAAAAAATTAACACAAAAGGTATGAGATGAAAGCGAAATATAATAAAAATAGAAATATATTATATTATTTTAATATGCAATTCTCTAAGCTTGTATTTATAATAATATGCTTATATTTTAAAGGTTTAAATGTATACTCACCATTCATGCACACTATATATTAAAGTTAAATTTGCACGGCCCTTTAATAGGTTATTTCCGACACAACTTGTATCCTATATTATTATTTGTTTTTATTAGAATCACTGATTTTAGGCAGAATGGACTGTATCCTGATATTCTCTGCTAATACTAAAATCAATAATATATGTCACGTAAACACAAAATTTCATTTGAAAAATATAAACACTGTAAGACTTTAGACAATAAACAAATTGATCAATTACAGTTGAGTGTTCTCGAAATAATTCTTGCGAGGCTCAGATTATGATTATGATTGGTCAATTCGCTTATTGCCTAACAATAAATCTAATGTAATAGATTTTATGTATGTTTCAGATATGTTTGGACAATTTTTATCCATATTTTGTTTAAAAGTTATATAGTAGTTTCTTGAGTTATGCGCATTACAAATATATATTAAAAATTAAACATATATTCATTGGTGTTATTAAAAGTTATAATTTGCAATTTTTATTACAGATTATTTATATATTTGTATATGATTATTTATATATTTATTCAGATATTATATTTATTCAGATATTATATTATATACAATTATACAGGGTGTCCGATAATTCGCGGATTACCCTTTAAGGGAAGGTAGAGGGTGTTATTCTGAATAGAAAAGTCCTGTACCATTTTGTGATTTTCTCAATATTTAAGAAATATTAATTTTAAAGATCAGTCAACGAAGTGCCGCGAAAGCTCGTGGCGCGAAATGCTCCACTGTCAATTGATACTCAGTCCGCGGCGAAGCGATGGGAGGAGCAGTTTGCGAGCATGCTTCGCTATGGCAACCAAAAGAAATACACACATAATGCGCGCTCCGTTTTATGTATGTGATCTTTCATTATGTGTGTATTTTTTCAGTTGCCATAGCGAAGCATGCTCGCAAACTGCTCCTCCCATTGCTTCGCCGCGGACCGAGTATCAATTGACAGTGGGAGGCATTTTCGCGCCACGAGCTTTTCGCGGCACTTCGTTGGCTGATCTTTTAAAATTAATATTTTCTTAAATATTGAGAAAATCACAAAATGGTACAGGACTTTTCTATTCAGAATAACATCCTCTACCTTCCCTTAAAGGGTAATCCGCGAATTATCGGACACCCTGTATATTAGTAGATAGTATATTATATACAATTACTGCAAAATATTTCTTATTATATTGTTTTTTATATTTGTTATTGGTGTTACAATAAATAGAAAAGTTTTTCACTTTTCATTTTATATTATTTATGTGTTACAATTATTTTTTACTATTAAGATAAAAATAAAACCAAAAAGTGCGAATAATATTAATTATTAATTAATATATCTTATTTGTTTATTAATATTTTTTATTTGCTTTAAGAATATTTTGCAATTTCATAATGATAATATGTGTTGATGATACTAATTGTAACTTCAAATTTATCTATAAATACGGAAAAATATTTTTTTTTTAAATAAAAAATTGTATAGATTTATAAGCAATAATTAAGAAACAAAATAATTTTTTCAGTAGTTGGATACATTTTATTTATTCATTTATCTGTTTGTGTAAATAATTGTATTAAAAACAATTAATATATTTTTGCTCGTACGAATATGGTTCTTGTATTTGATACAATTAAACACATGTATTATACACATAAAAATGAATAAATAATATTAATTCAACAATTTAAAAATGATATTTTAATTTTTAATTTTTTTAATTTTAATTTTAATTTACGGAAAAAGCATCCATTATGTATCTATATAATCTCCCGTTAATATCTATTATTCATCTATCAAGTTCTATAAAATACCTATAATTACACCGTATGACGTCGATATGACATCTATGAAAACGTATAATGGATATCGAATGGAAGTAAAAAATGCGGAACTGTGGATGTTCAGTAGATATCTATAAGAGATCACATAGATGTCTAATAGAGGTTTTGAATCTTCATGACGGACGTCTACTGGACATCCATTAGAGATTTTTGTTTGGGCCGCTATTCGTTGCGGGAGGCGCGAAGAGTATCGATCCCCGGCGAGGATCGTATAATTTAGATGCACGATGGAAACTGCAATCAATAAACAATTACCAGCGATTATCAATAGCGCAAAGAAAATATGGTAGCGTACACAAGTCAAGAATATTACGACTAATGACACTTAGCGAGTGTCACAGGCAGCAAAACCATGCTGCAAGAAGATGCGCCGAATTGTATCCAAAACGAAGATATCCATCGGGTCACGTTATACTTGCAGCAGCTCAAAGACTTCACGATACTGGCAATGTCCTGCCGAACAAACACGACACTGGAAGAGATCGCTATGTTAAAAATATACGGAACACGGAGGAGTCATACGTTCTTTCGAGGATAATCCGGGAACGAGTATTCGGGTAGTTGCTCGAGAAAATGATTTATCTTGTACAACCGTACAAAGAATATTAAAAGAAGATAAGTTGCACGCGTTTGATTATACACGCGTGCAACATTTACGACCAGCAGATTACCCCGCAAAATGTTTTGTGAAAATTTTCTGCGAAACATCAATCAAAATCCCAGATATTCCTCTCATGTGATATTCAGCGATGAATCGCTATTCACACAAAAAGGAATTTTTATGTGCATAATATGCACTTTTGGAGCTAGGAAAATCCAAGAATCACGCGACTTCGAAATTTTCAAACTCGTTGGAAGATTAATGTGTGGGCTGGAATAATGGGCACTGAAATACAATATCCAGTTATTCTTCCAGATATTCTAAATGGAAGAACTTACGTTGATTTTTTAGCAGAAAATCTACCAAATTTTCTAGAAGATGTGCCATTATTTGAAAGAAACGAGATTGTCTTTCAACAAGACGGTTCTGGACCACACAACGCCAGGATCGTTACAAATTATTTAAACAAGTATTTTCCCGGATGCTGGGTGGGTCGGTACGGCCCAATACGTTGGCCCTCAAGATCTCCGGATTTCAATCCTCTGGATTTCTTCTTATGGGAATATTGTAAGGAAATAATTTACAAATCGCTTCCCGAAGATATCGAAGAGCTAGAGACAAGATTACGACATGTTAATTGGAATGTGGACGAAAAAATAATGGAGAACGTTAAAAGAAATTTATTGAAACACATGAGAGCTTGCGTTACGATGGATGGTGGGCATTTCGAGCATCTGCTCTAAAATTTTTTTATCAATCCGCTCTTTTTAGAGCGACCAATACATTTTAATGTTGGAACGTTTAATTTGAGCAGAATAAAAATAAATTTTCCTAAATGTAATTTATAAATTACATTAGTCTTGCGATCTTGCGATTGACTGAAACCTTCGCATCGTGAATGCAATAATTTCGAAAACGTAATAATGTATAATACATGCTTTTTAAAATAATAATTATTTATTGTAATTAGAAATAGTTATTAATTATGATAAATAATTAATTTTTTTAAGTACGTCATTATACGTTTCATGTTTTCTACCATATTCGCAATGCGAAAGTTTTAGAAGATCATTTGTCTCATCTCGCGTCAATTACGCGCCACGTCGCAACTTGCACGGTTACATGTCGCATTTCTCGCAGCGCTAGGTAACGTAACAATGTTCGCGTGGGTGGAGATGGCATCTCCTTGAGATTGTTGAAATTGACAATCCACTGTACACTGCCTATTTTGGAGCATCTATTCAATTTCTCCTTGTCGAAGGCGATGAATGGTGTTTTCCCTGTGAAGTGGAAATCGGCTCTTATCTGTCCGATACCTAAAGACAGGAATCCTACATTGGTGCAACATTATCGACCAATATCTATACTTTCTACCTTGTCGAAGGCGTTGGAGCGATTGGTTTGCGCGCAGATTCGTGTCTATCTGGAGGACTCTGGCTTATACGATCCGTGTCAGTCTGCTTATCGGAACAACCACTCTACGCAAACTTGTCTGATTAGGATGCTGGTCGAGGTGAGACATGCGGCTGACCGAAGGATGGTCACTGCGTCTGTTTTCTTCGATTTTTCGAAGGCTTTTAATAGGGTGGATCATTTTTTGCTAATCAAGAAATTGAAGAACTTAAACTTTTCTGAAAGTGTCCTGCGTTGGATAGACTCTTACTTGACTGAGCGGACTCAGACGGTTAAAGATCGCAGAGGGTACAATCTCATCTCCGTCTCCCGTCAGGGTTGAGGTGCCGCAGGGCTCTAGGGTGTTGGGACCCTTGCTTTTCACTCTGTATCTAGCTGATTTTAAACATGTGATCAAGCACTGCAAGTACAATTTTTATGCTGACGATCTCCAAGCCTACATTCATTGTGAACCAAGTGATTTATCTCACACCATCCGAAAGGTCAATGAAGACATTGATGCTATTCTTGGATGGTCTAGCACTAACAGACTCATCTTAAACTTAGATAAGACTCAGGCTATAATTATGGAAACATCGAGATTTGTCAAAGCCATTGATCCGAGTATACTTCCTGAGATAAGAGTGGATGGGTTCATGATTCAATATTCTACATCTGTTAAATATCTTGGTGTCACGATAATGAATACTTTATCTTGGGAGAAGCAGGTTACTAATATGACAAACAGAATCCATTCTGCTCTATATCAATTAAAACTTTGCAGGCACCTATTGCCGGAAGCTCTCAAATCTAAGCTCGTCATTTTAATTATCTACCCACATGTTGATTATTGCTGTGCGGCTTACACGGACATGACAACCGAGCAAAGTCTGAGACTTCATAGAGCGGTGAATGCTTGCGTCAGATTTATCTTCAACGTAAGGACTGATGAGCACATTACACTTTATTATGTAAAGCTACGATGGCTCAAGGTTGATGCTAGAAGAGCTTACTTTGTTGGATGCCTGTTGTATAAGATATTGGAAACTAAACAACCAAGTCTTCTGCACTCCAATTTCAACTGTAGGATCGCAACACCGTGCCACTAGGGCTCCGAGGGATAGGCTATTTCTGCCACTATGTAGAACTGAATTATATAAACGGTCTTTTAGACTTACGTCGGCTAGATTTTGGAATGGTCTCCCTCAGTCTATTATTAGTGCGGCGACACTGGCGGATTTTAAACAAAAGTTATATTCGCGGTTGCTAGTCTGTGCCTCTTCATGATTGGGATATAAATTGGAATGTTTCTTGAATGCTTAGTATACTATTGCATCTTTCTCTGGCATGCCTTAAGATTGTTGATTATAAACCACATTTATGTATAAACACTTTCTTTATATGTTTAAGAACATTGCGCACACATTAATTTTAAATGTATTTTTACTTATGTATTAGTATTTATGGCGCTTGAGGGGATTTTGTCCCAGAACGCTTTATAAATAAAGCTTTCTTTCTTTCTTTCTCTCTCTCTCTCCCCCCTCCCTGCCTCCCTCCCACCTACTCTCCCACCCACCCTCCCTCCCTCCCTCTCTCCCACCCTCCCCCTCTCCCTCCCTCTCTCATTTATCATATATAAAAGAGTGTACACAAAAGAATAATCAAATGTAAATGGTGTGAATTCCCCTTGATGGACAACATCGCTTTACGTGTGTGCGTGCGAGGATACATACGTGAATCTGAAACTTATCCGGGAAAAAAATCTCACGTTTGCTATATACGAATATCATTTCTCAGGATTGACAGCACCAATCTTATTTAAACTGATCGCAATCGAAAGCGTGTATTCACATTATATCATAAAAGTACAGTTAGATTTTTGATTACGGCTCTAGTTCCTGAACTATTTTAACCGAAACTATTATAGTCATAAAACTCCGGATAAGCTACTTGGTAGCGCCGCGGTCCTTGTACATAGGCAAAACTCTTGACAAGCCAGACAGATTTCTTTTATAATTGGGATTTTTTTATGAACTTGGCGTCGCAATGCTTGATATAAATATATATATATATATATATATATATATATATATCCAGGGTGTCTCAGATTAATGGGAGGATAAAACTCGTGTGCAGACCAAACTGAGTCCAAAAGTCCTTTATCATTTTTTTATATAACATTTAATAAAGGAGTTATTATTGAGTAAAGTCTGATCAATCATTGCTGATCTTTAGCGGAGCGCACATTGGTGAACCGCCTGGTAGTGTGCGTGAACGCTCAGCTGTACACGCGGCTCATTGGCGTACGCCCCTAAGCGTTATACAAAAATATGGATAAAGAACTTTTCGACTCAGTTTGGCCCTTTCTATCTGCACATAAGTTTTGTCTCCATTATTCTGGAACACCCTGTATATATGTGTGTGAGTGTATATGTATATATATATATATATATATATATATATATATATATACAGGGTATGCGGCGTCAATCGCATCACCGGTCGTGTGCAGGTAGAGCAGGTAAAAGAGAAAAGTCCTGTACCACTTTGCTATTTTTGTAATAATTTTCGAAAAATTAGTTAAAAAAGATTGACCAATTCGCGTAAGTATATAAGTGCGCAGTAAAAAGGCACAACCCATTGATATGTGGTTGCTAGGACTCGAGAATCCCTTGTTATGTATCGCTCGTATATAACCGTTGCCATTTGTAGAGTGCTCCTCCCAAAATTTTGTCGTACGCCTAGCGACCACAAACTTTTGAGTTGTCTTTGGGTCGTCCTTTCTCGCCGCGCGCTTATACTCATGCGAATTGGTGGATCTTTTTGAAATAATTTCTCAAAAATTATTGCAAAAATAGCAAAGTGATACAGAACTTTTCTCTTCAGATTTATCTGCTCTACCTGCACACGATCGGTGATGCGGTTGACACCGGACACCCTGTACATTAATACACATATAGTTGATTAATATACAGAGAAAAATAACAACCATTACCTTGTATATCTTTGAAAGTATATGAATAGAAAAAAAACTACTGTCTAACAGAAATTATACGGTACAAAAACGGTCATGTTATGGTTATAATAATGCATTTTTAAAATGGAGTATCTTTAAAAGTCTATCTTAAAGATTTGGAGCTTTGTTTTTTTTAATGAAATGTTATGGTTTGTATTTATTTTTTTATAGAGCGTTATTAATAATAAGAACACAACGATATACATAAGATTATTAATATTTAATTATACATAAGATCATTAAAATTTAATTTTATCACAAAAATAGCTTATTAACTATTAGATGAAGATGAAAACAACTTCTAACGTTTCTCAAAAAATATAGTTTATAAATATTGTTATTAAGATTTTCTTTGAGGACATAAATATCAATAATTTTATCATTAATAATTTATATCATACATGTGAGGATTTCTAGTCCTAATCGCGAGAGTACTACTGATATTAATCTTATCATTTATCTTTATATGTAAATTTACTATAATGTCTTTTATATATAAACAGTATTTATGTAAAAAAAAGTGCTATTATTATAAAACGTTTTCTGTAGCATGTAATTTCTGTTAGATACATTTTTCTTCTAAATTTATAGTTTCAAGGATGTTCAAGCAATAATTATTGTAACGGGCCGCTTCACGAGCGGTTTCGAATACGCGCGCGGACAGCGCAATCGGGATCAGGATTCGTGAAGGGGTTGAAACGCAACAGACGTGAATTGTCGTGTACGTCGTTTATTTGCCACTCTAGGCAATGGTCAGCTTTACAATCGATGCGTGATTACAATAAATCGTGTTACTATGATAACAATACGAGCGTAAGGTTGTGACGCGGGTCTAGACGAGGTTTTTCCGCGTCTAGTTAAAGGGCCCGGCTCGTGGCGCGGGGCGCGCGCGGTGAGACGGGCTTGTGTTGTCGTCTCGCGTTTGTTGGCGCGAGGTGCGCGCGGTGAAGCGGGCGCGTGTTGACACCGCGTGTCGGTGTTTCGATATCTCGCACTTTACTGTCGCGCGAGATATGTAAATTAAGACGCGTATGGTGTTCGGCGCGGACTGCAGGGTGCCAGGCCTGCAGTCGGGTGTATGCGTCGGTGACGCGATGCGCGTTCCCAGAGATAATCGTGGGAAGCGCGGTTCGGACGGTCGGATCGTCAGGTCTCGAGAATACTCGAGGAAAGCGGCGAACTCGTCCACTCTCTGTCCTGTACGAAAGGTTGTAGGCGGGACGGTCAGGTGATCGGACCGTAACGGCTCGAGAATTCTCGAGGAAAGCGGCGAACTCGTCCACTCTCTGTCCTATACGGATGTGTGTTGCGACTGGATTCGTCTCGAGAACAGATAGCCGAGAATACTCGGCGGAGGCTGCGAACGCGTCAACCTCCGGTGTACTGTCTGTTTGACGTAAGGATCGGTATTCCTGGAATTTGTCTCGGAGCGTACCGCTCGAGCGGATAGCAATAATTATTGCAATATATATATATATATATATATATATATATTGCGACGTCTTTTCCCTTCGCGAGCTCGGAGCGCGTCCGCCGTCGCGATCTCTCCGTCGCGCGGATGTTTCGTGGCGCCGGCGAACGGGAGCACGATTCGCCGGTCGGGAGATACGGGAACAGGGTCGATCGTCGTCAAAAACACAAGGAAATCGAGAAATGGTTACACGCCTGGAAGGAACGGGATGGAAGGTGTTCCGCGCGTGCCGTGACGAAGCTTTAATACTCGCGAGAATTGCAATTGGGCGCCAGATACGGTCTTGCACGTATCAATTTTCGTTGAATACGCGAGATAAGCGCGAAAAAGACGCGAAGAAAGAAGTCGATTTCGTCACGGGCGGACTAGCTCACCTAACGGTAGAGGGGCAGGGCGGATGTTGAATTTACGCGATATGGAAGCAAGAGGCCATACAGATAGATCGACAGACACGCGAAAAAGAAGTTAAGTTCGTCAAGCGTAACACAGAAATAACAACTTTATTAATTTGGAAACGGTGCGTCCGAATGATGAACAAAGATAAACGGAGTTATGCCCGATATCGATAATTTTGCCGAAGCGAGACTTGGTGTTCGAAACGACTTAGCGCCATCGAGACGAAGACGCCGTGAAGTCATAATCGGTCGGGCCGGGGCCCGAGCGCAATTCTACCAGGTCGATTATCGGACCCCCTCGTGGATCGATAATATTCCGCTCGCTGTTCGGACAGGCTACGCAAGCACCACATGCATCCGGTGCACCCCTAACATGCACCGCGCAGACATCGCTCGAAACGCTCCATACAGTATTACGCATTAATCGCGAATTCACTCGATCGCTAATTCACTTCGAACGAGGCATTCGACACCCATAAACCGAATTAATTTCGCGCGAAACACACTCACACTTGACGACTAACCGACGACATACATGATCGCGAAACACACTCACACGGCACGACAGACCACTCACACATACCGGACTTAGACGCTAGACGGGCGACAGATTTCGCGACTATCAGATTACGCCGTATTATCGAACTGCGATCTCCAGAGAGACGACTTACGCTGACTCTCCCGCAGGATATAAATCGAATCCGCGAAACCAATGATCCGGACGCTTCGGGGCTCGCTTCGCTTGCTGACGTGGCCGTGTTACACTCGCAATTTCGCTAATGCTAACGCGATAAACACCAATAATTTCGAGCCGAGCTCGAACGCACAAATAACGCGAAATCGCGGCCACGACGGCAGAACGAAGGATTCTGAACGGGATCGCGCGTGGCTACTTTATAGCGGGATAACCTCACCGGTAACGATGATCTTCCTTCGGGAATCTGGGGATTCGGCAGCTTCTCCCTATTCGGCCTCTCGAGGTCCTGCCGTTACCCCTCGCACCCGCTTATCTCTCGGCCGGGATTCCTCCTCGCTCTCGCTCACGCTTCACAAAATCGCTCTCGAATGTCGTTCTCGCCACGATACGTCTTACGCCTTCCTACGCTCGCGCCAGTATGACCCGGGAGCACCGCGATCTAGAATCGGTAACGCCGGGCCAGCCGGGAATGCGCAACCGGAGTGCGTGTTATCACGGCCAATCACGCGATAACACGCAAGGCCGCCGCCTGACGGCACGCTCATGATCGTACCGGGGGCGCGCGCACCCCCGAGATCGCGATCAATATATTTTCCACGGGGCCCTTCGGAGAGGGCCTTGGCGAGTTCCGCCGGGATCTCGGAAACGAGGAACGCAACGGTGTCCCTCGCCGGCCTCCTCTTTTTCCCGCCGTGTCTCGCGGCGGTGAAGCTCCTTCGGGATCCTTCGGGATACGTCTTTGCACGGTCCTGCGTCGAGGCGCGAGGATTCGCTCTCGTCCACTCGCGCTTCTCGCCACGCTGCTGAATTCGGTTGATAATTCCTTTACGGTTTTTCTTTCGTCCTCCCGAAGGTCCTCTTCCAAGTTGTTGTTATCCTTGTTTTTGCTGCGGCCGTGTTCGCTTCTCCGGTAAGGCTCCCATGTCGTATCAAAATAAGGAAATAATATCATAATTAAAAAATGAAATATATCCGACTAATAACGCCCCTCTGGAGATTTCGGTACGGCTCTAATGTTTTAAGACTGGCGCGGATGCGTTTTCCGCGCTCAGCGATCGCAGAGGGATCCGGCGGACGTGCGCGGGACGGCAACGTCACAATATATATATATATATATATATATATATATATATATATATATATATATATAGTTAAATCATATTTACTAAAATATAAATTATTAAAAATTTATTCTCATACACTTACTGCAACATAATTTATGAAATTCTTCTTTTCCTGTGATATTTTTTGCAAGCTCTTTTTGATTAGTTTTATTGGATATTTTAGAAGGTATTGGTGTATCTATTTTAAAATAATAAGAAAAAGAAGTAGAAAAATTATAATAACATAATATATAAATATTAAAAAATAAACAATTATTTTTTTAACATTAACAATCCAGATTAAACTTTGCATTTTATTAATGTTTTTAGATCTGATCTATAAATTATATATAACTCTATTTGTAATATTTACATAAATAAATCAATAAAATAAATGTAAAACACATTCCACAATTAAAAAAAATATTGTAAATTTTATTTTTATGCATTAAAAGACTAACTTTTTTAAAAAATATTAAAAATCATTTATAATAATAATATTATAAAAATAAAGAAAGATCTAAAATAAAAAAATTTATTTTAATTGTATTATGGAATTATTAAAATACACCAATAAATAAGCTTATATCCAGAGAAAGCATTAATTGTTTTACAAGTCACTTATTTCTTTCATTTCCTCAACAAATTTCCTTCAAGTTAAGATCCGTCTCTTCAGTTTGACGTAAAGGATTCATTGGATTTGTAATTAAACTCTCTATATTTATAACAATTAAAAAAACATTTTTACTATTACTTTATTATACACAAGAAAAATTAAGTTTCCTTATTTCTAATAAAAAAAATTTAGTTAATATAATTTAGATGCATATATACAAATTAATTTTAGAAAAAAAAAACAAAATGTTGCACAGTCAGTGAAGTCACAATAATATATTTATTTTTAAATATCTTTTTTCTGTAATTTCGTTTTCATGATAGTTTTCTAAAATAATGCTGGTAATTGTAAAGATAAGAAGCTATCAAAATATAGTTGGTTTTTTCCATATGTTTTTTCTTCATTATTATCTAATAATTAAAAGTAATTTTTATTAGTAGAAAATATTTTTATAAATAAAAAATATTTTCCTTTTTGTATATAAATTGTGATATTTGATTATTGTGCAAATTTTTTACATGTACCACTTTTGAAATACTTACATAAAAAATATAAAAAAATTAAAATAAATGAAATTGTGAAAATAATTCTATTAATGTTACTAATCAGCTTTGAAAATTTGCACAATTAACAAACATGTATAATTATTTTTTTTCGATAATTTGTCTTCCACCTTCTAGTTTTGCTGAATCTTTTTGTTTTTCATATAATCTTAGTAGTAAATGGGCACTATGGCCCGTCAAAACCACTCCTCGGCCCCTGGCGCCGACCCCCCGCTGTGTCTGGGCACTATGTGCCGTCACAAGAAACCCCCCTGTCGCCACCCCTGTCTGTCAAACCCTCTTTTCCCCCTCCCCCCATCTTCTCCCTTTAGAGGTTAGGCCCTTTAAAGTTTAAAGGGTCTACCCGGTAACCACCGTCACCACCACCACCACCACCCCTGTCAGAAAAAAGAGAGTAGGGACGCGTGGACGTCTACGAGGTTATTTTTTATTTTTTTTTCCTAGTGGAAAAACTTGGGTTCGAACCTGGCTCCTCTGTATTGTCCAGCTAGGTCCTAGTATGCTAGGCTAGCTGAACGTTTAGTAAAATAAGAGTTAGATAACGTATTTATGAAGAGCGGTCGCCTAGTGTTGCTGTAAGCCCCCGTTCCCCCCTTCACTCCTTTTTGTGGAAAAAACGAAAAATCGAATAATATAGCGGAATAATCTATCTGATATGAAGAGAGGGAGAGGAAGTTGAACATGTGGTTGCATAGGGATGTCCGAGCGGTCGAGGTATGGTATCCGGGATAGCCGATGATGTCATCGTTGGAGACAATAGAAGCGTGCGAGTACGGGGATAGTGTTTGCGAGGAGAAAATATTTTCGCATAACTGATTTAAAATAAAATAAAACAGCTTTTTATTTATATTAATTTTTTACGTAAAAATACGAAGTAACGTATATTACAAATAATGAGATTACTAGTTACATTTAAATATAAATAAGCGCTAGGAGGTTTATGGTGTTAAGGCGTCGGTGAGACGGGAAGGTTAAAAAGATAGGAAGAAAAAAAATGTTCACATAGTATTTATTTAAAATAAAATAAAATTTTTTATTTATATATATTTTTTACATAAAAATATCCTGTATATTACGTGGAATTATTGTATAATATATATTTTTTATAATTTTAATTTGTAAGTTTTATATAATTACTTTAATTTTGTTGAATTTAAATAAAAGTGTTAAAAAGAATTAAGTAAACCTTTCTTTAAAAAACTAAAGGGAAAAGAGAAAAGAAGAAACAGATAAAAATATTTTTACACAGAGGATTTAAAATAAAAAATGATTTATTACAAGATCTAAATTACAGATATAAAAATTATGAATATAATTATTATGTACTAAAAATATAAATTAATACAGAATTATAGGAAAAAAATTATTATTATTATTATATGTACATTATTATCATATGTACATTATTATTATTATATGTACATTATTTCTCTTTCTTCTTTTTTTTTAATCCGAGTCATTATCTGAAAAATATTATATATTTATTTAACAGAATATAAATTATATATAGAAAAAAATATTAAATTTTTTGTTTTGTCAAAAAAAAAATTACTTACCCGATAATGTGACGACTTCGATGACGTTGACGTTGAATGGCGGAGAAGGTCTTCGAACATTCGCGCGTTTTCGAGAAGGCCCCGCTATTGGCTCTTCCGCGGAGCGTTTTCTTCGCATCGGCTCTACTGCTTCGATAGTCGGCATTATCTTATCTCCAACTATTTTAGCAAAAAATAAAAATTTTGTAAAAAATAAATATATTAAAATAAAAATCTATTATTTTAGTATTATAAATAAAATATATTTATACTTACTTGACGCTCACTGTCGATGAAAATGTTTGCAATCTTCGGTAAAAAGACTAAGAAACCGATTAATATCATAACCATGCATACATATGTTGCACATATAATATAAAAATATACAACTATATCGTCCGCATGTTTGAAAAAAAATTCCTTGCAATTGTTGAGTATTCCACCGATGAATAATAGAGTTTCGTCGAAGTCGGAGGAGAAATCCAGGATGCAAGGATGGTATTCCGTAGTTGTCAAAGTAGGTGCCTGTGCCATGCTCGTCGAGGAAGAAGGCGAGCCAGTGTTCTCCAGGTCGATTATGGTTATCTGTATTAACAACGATGGCTGTCGACCATGTCCACACCCTCGGGACTCTGTCGGCAGGATAAATATCCCGCATGTCTGACATTGATGTGTCGCAATGCTTGTAAAATTTTGCGAGAGTTCATTTTTTTTATTCGAAGGCAAACGTACGAGAGGTATTATATATTCAATAACACCAGTATTTGCCTCGTCTGGTTTCACGTTTTGACTATCCTGTATCGATGAGTCTTCAATGTCTGTTAGCTTGGCGATAGTAGATATTTGGATCGTGTTTTCATCCAATGTCAATAATTCGAATTTTGCAAATTTTTCTTCTTCTTCTTCCTCTTTTTTTTCTTTAATTGATTGCTCGAGATTTTTTTTCTCAATTTCGTTATTTGGCAGCGTTTTAATATTTATGTTATAGGAAATCTTATACTCGTTACTGATTTCCTCGTTTTCATCGACGTTATCAAATATTTTCCAATTTCCCCATTATGTGGGGAGCCACAAGTTGGAGTATTGTTGTTTGTAAAATTGGCGGCGATATTATTTTGCACGAGTATCCAATATTTTAATTTGTACGCGTTGCGTAACGCACAATGGAAGATTCCAAATTTTCGAAATCGTGATAAGCGCAATATCGTCCACGCTCTCCTCTTGCCATCAGATTTTTAAAGGCTGATGAAACATCTTCCAAATTATATATATATCTCTGGAGAGTAAATTCTGTAAGTAGCTTGCTTTTTCGCTTCCTCTAACATAAATATATCGTGCCCGTCTTGTTATTTCACGTAGATGTGATGTAAAATATTTCGGATTAGCTTCTCCGTCGAACCATTCAATGCCATGATAATTTCGTTTGAGCCAATTATTTTCTTGTCTTACTTTTTCTGGTAATTCACCAAACGATTGAAGAGTCATCATAATCCAATGTCCGACGAATGGTACGTCAATGGCAACAACGGCGACTTCTTTAGGAATAAATTTTGCGCAGGCATCGCGGAATTGTATGTCAACAATTATATCCATAATACGAAAATCAGAGCGTTCTTGAGCTTCAACTTTTCGCGAAGCGATGATACTCGTGTCTCAAATAAAACTGAATTCTTTTTGTTACATTGCGCATTTTTTGATGTGTTATATGCTGATATTAACGTTTTGATCGAACGTGAAGGAGGGAAAAATTTGGTAAATTTTGCGTGTATTACATTGTAGCGGACGATAGAAATCTAACCAGCAAAATCGACAATGACTTGACGAGACGAATCAATTTCTATGACATCGAATTCGGCGTAAATAATGCAGTTAACTGTCTCAGTAAAAGCCTTCTCGAATCGCACTTCTAATCGCAAACTACCGTGTCTCACAAGATTCCAATGCATAATTAGCTGACGGATCGGATCAAAAACGAATAGCGTGTAATCTTTGGAATAATCATCTCTGTTTATAGAATTTCCCTCGTTCAAAAAATGGATACCCGAAGAGCGTTTGATAAGCTTCGATATAAAGTGGTTCGTCCGACGAGAAAACAGGTTGTAGCGGTCCACTAAGAATTTGTATGCCATCGACGTATGAGAAGAAATTTATTCCGTAATTTTTGAAATTAAACGGATTCAATTTTCTATCTCCGTTAAATGCTTTATTATTGACAAAGCCAACTATTATTCTTTTCGGAAGTTGTCCTAGTATTACATTATCCAACGATTCACCTACAACACCGCTATGTATCGTGAACGTTTTAACCTCGACCCTCGTAAGCGGATATTTGGCTGTAACTTTACTCAATATTCTTGCGTATGCGAGCAATAATCCGGCGCTTATTTTCGCTCTTCTTACTAGCAGGCTCGCATCCAATATATGAATCTTCGATGATGAACCGTTACTATCCATAAGACAGAACGAATCTTTCGAACGAACGAGCCTCTAAGCCGTTAATTAAAAATTGATTGAAAACGTCACAATGAAGATGGCCTATAAGATCTAGCGCTCACCCGCCGCGCTATGTAATGAGCGCGCCTCACAAGAGCGGAATTTGGTGTTTTTGATTCCACCAGTTCGTCTATTCTTCTTGGTATCCGTGACCCACAAACAGGAGATTAAATGGGAAGTTTTTGCGGGTGAAGAATAATTTAACAATCGCTTCGATGTATGCGCGGTATTGGAAGTGTTGTTTGGAGGCGACACAAGCTTTTGAAATACACGTCAATTTGATTGAAGATGGAATGAAGCAGATGATTTACAGAGTGGTGGCGATTTACCGCCTATGGTGGCGGTAGAGGTTGCTGTGGTTCCGCTTGTTCCTGTAATATGACCCATGGAATCGCCCGACGTTTCCACGCGTACGCGAAGACTCAGCATGGTGTGTGTGAGTTCTAAATATTCTTCTCCGTGACCCGGAATGACGAATTCTATCGAAGAATCGTCTGAGAGAGAAGTGATGGGCTTGTAATGAATCCATTGCGAACTCTCGATACTAGTTTGCGTAGGCGGCAAAGAGAAAAGATCGAGCTCACTTTTTAAACATTCGCTCGAATGCGTGTGAAGAAAGGACATGCTTATTTAACGTAAATTTTTTATAGTTGCTCTAATTCTAGCCGTAAAATATGATTAAAATATAAGCTGTTTTAAGAAAATATGTCGGATACGGTGCGTTCTTTACAGGTTTTATGACGTTCGCGGATGTCTTAAGCCTTTTCACCGTTGTGCGCTTTTTCCTTCTTTTATTTCTCCCAGCTTTTGTTTTTCTATTCCCTCGTCTTTGTCGAACTTCTTTTACTAGTCGGACGTCGTCGTTTACGTAATGTCGAAGATTTAACGATGCGCGAATCGAGCCCGCCGAAAGGAAACTGAGCTACATGCATTTTCGAGTCCGTCTTATATCCCAAACCTTTCATCAGAGTAGTTATTTTTTCTTTAGCTTTTCTCTTAAGATTTTCACGTGATTGTTCAGATCGATGTTTAGCCGCTACCTTAAAAGGCATATTATTTTCAACAACGTCGATTATATTAACACCGGCGCGTAAAGCTTCTTTCCCCACAGCACGTATGCCGCTGGTTAGATAAGGCAGTATGCGTCTGAAAAATCCCGCCAGAAAACTACCAATGCCGTGCTGATAAGGCGATTCGACGAAAACTCGTGGAATTCCTCCGCCGCGACTACCATCGTTTTATAATTCGTCGTAATTCGCTGAATAATAATCTAACGTTAAATTTTTTATCGCATCCTCTAATTATTTTTTATTATCTAATCGATACGCCTAAAGTGTAATGTTGCTGTCAACGTTCCAAATTCAAATGGTATATAACTCTGACCTAGTTGATCTCTTATATCTATTTCGATTGTGCGAAAACACGATTGACGCAGGAGGATGTATTGAGCGTGTGAGAAATGCTTTATCTGAGTAGATGCAAACGCGTAATCATTTCCAACATCGATCGCGACTATTCGCAAAAGAGGAGATTGTACATCTCCAGTAATATAAGGTTCGCAAATATCACAATAGACAAAGAGCTTATCGGGGATACTGTGCAACAAACTAGCAGGTTCGTCGACTATTATCGCGTGGTAGTACGTAAAAAGGCGATGAAAAAATTTCAACATCGTTATAGATCCACGTAGATAAAACATTGATTATAGCACTATTATTTTCAATTTTATCATGTTTTTCATCCTCCTTCTCTATATTAAACAGTATATTAAACCTGGCTTCATTATAGAGCCATAACGATAAATGATCCACTTATCCAGATTATCATTGGGTTTATTATGTGTATCAAAACCGAGTATTCGACAAAGTTTGTCGGAAAAATTTATATAATAAATCATATTACATTTCGCATTGTCGCAGGAAATTCTCATAGTAATTTTACGACCGAGAGTAGTGGCGAATTGCCAAACGATATGTGATCCTACGGAATTAGCTAAGAAATTCATAGCTTCTATAAGATTGTGCATACTTGAATAAATACCCGATGGTATCTCAGATTTTACAGCCTCAATTTTCTTTTTATGGGGTTCTATCGCGAATTCTTCAATATCGACGAATCTTATTAATCCTTCACCAGGTCGTATATGAAGACAACTAGTCGGAAATTGAATCTCCGTAAGCGCTACTTTCCAACGACTGTGCAAATCTGTACGCTGGGGTAATTCAGTGGTAAAACGTGTGGTTTTATTCGCCGGAAAAAAACGCATGCTGCTATTACTCGGGAGAATCATGTAAAATCCTTTCTCCCTCATTTTTTATTCAAAGATTTTAAACTCGAAGCGGGTATCCAAGAATCGAATTTTGAAGGATATCCTTGCCAACTAACTAGTAACTGTTTATTGTTACCACGCCCTTTACTTTTTCACACGATCGACGATAAATTCTTTCCCATGCAAGTCTTTAATAACCGGTGCTAATTCTTGTCCGTAAAAAATTCCGTCTATAACTTCGCCCGCTAAATGGCTTAGTTCGTATACATGCGATTTTCTCCATTCAAGAACACGATGAATTCGAAATATTTCTCCGCTCCACTTTGCCTCGTATCCTTTCTCAAAGGCACTTTTGTTCTATTGATCCACAAAAAATCGCTCACGTTATATTTAGCCTTTTGTCTACGTCCATGATTTTTTTTCCGCTCGGCATCACCCCATCATCGATTTATATTTTCACGTGCGATGCGAGCATTTTCTCTTGTAACAACAGCAGGTTGCATTTTAATGGTGGAATGACGGGTGTGATTGTAAGCGTCAACGATATTCTGCAAAACATCGATGTAACGTCGTGCATTTTTATGAGTAAAATATCGCCACATCCGTTCTTTGAGCGTTCTATTAAAATGTTTCACTATAGCCGCTTTAATATCGGGATTCCGTGTTATGCGAAAACCAATATCTTTTTCTTTTAAGAAATTTTGTACTTGGCGAGCAATAAATTCTTTATTTATCTGTAGGTATACAGGTAGACGATCTTTGTTTCTCGAGAATATGAGTTGAAAGGCTTTTATTACATAGGTAGCTGTTTTATCGCGTAAAGGTTCTACCCAAACGAATTTACTAAGAGTGTCAATAAATATGAATATCCGTCATTATAGCTCTTGAAGTTACGAAGATCGATCAAATCAGCTTCCCATAAATCGTCGATATTTGTCACGTTATAATGTAAACGCGGAAATTTTTGGCGTACCGGACGATGCAGCGTGTACGCGTCTTGCGATTTAAGCCAGTCGATGACCTCATTACGTGTGAAATCGGGTTTAACAACTTGGGACAAATTGGCCGTCGCCGAATAGCCAGCAAAATGTGCGGGATTGTAATAGAATTTTTCGAGTTCCATCATTCGAGTTTGCTCTAATCGAGTAAACCTTTTCTCTTCTTTGACGGTGACAGCTCTACGTAACCCGCCGTTAATGTTTTGTCGCTGTCGTCTTCATCGGCAGATATAAATGTCGTCTCACCTTCGGTTTCGCTCGATTCATGCACCTTACGTCTACACGACTTAGAGCGCTCGGATGAAGTTTTCGGAGTGGAACTTCCACGCGGTAATACGATTTTAATACGATGAGATCGTGCAAGTGTATGTAACAAATCGCGATTTTCTATGAGATTGAAAGGCGTGCCTATCATGTAATAAACGAGCAAACTGAATTCTTCTTCGCCACATCTCCGCGTCGAGTCGCGATAAAGGTATTCCCGGTGTTCGTACTGAATTATTGTTAACATTCTCTACATTTGATATTTCCATATTTCTATTTCTCTTTGTTGAATTATCAACCGGCTTAAAGATTGATACTTGCTGCATTTTCTGCATTCTTTCGAGATTTTTCGTAGAAATCAAAACCATTTTTTTAGCTCTCTCCATTATTCAAACTCCTAAGATTAATACTTTTCTTCTTTATTATTTTTTTTCTTTTTCCGGAAAAGATACATACATACAGGATTGTATTTTTCTTATTTTATTAGCCGATAATCCGGGACAATACAGCACCTAGTATAGGGCCTATTAGATAAGATAAAAAGTCACCTCGTTGCACTAACAGTTTTCTTTTAACCTATCAATTACCTTGTTTCGCCGCAACACGTCGCAAAATAGTTTTATGTTTAGCCAAGTGTTTTTTATCGTTACACTGAAGCGGCCTTTAAGAGTATTGAAAATGCACTCTTGAATACACTTTATGAATTTATTTTCGGCCACGCGCAAGAACGCGATTCTCTGATTTTTTTCAAATGACACAGAGTTTTCAAAAGACATATGTTTCTCTCGCCAATAAAGGGTCTAGCATTTTTTATCATTTTATTCGATGTCGAAGACGTCGACTTTTTTTTATTATCCCTACCTCTTTTCATCATTATGTTGCAATTACACGACTGACAAGTTGCAAGCGTGAATACTGTCCTTTATACAACCATCCCACTTCTATTGTTCGATCTACGTGTTATGTAAGCATAATGCAGAGTATCGTTGGGAAAGATACACGTGCGAATGCGGTATTTGTCTGGAATCGATTGTTTCAAATCGAGCAATAAATACCCGTGAGGTCTCGATGTAGCGTCGTAGTACGCTTCTTCCATAAATTTTGGATCATCGGGATATACCTGACGCGCTAGATGACGAATTTGAGCGCGATTTTTAAAAACTACTATATAATTTGTGTTGAGAGATATGTCGCGTTGGCCGCGCCTTTGATGAAAGAGATTTTGCGAGATGAGTATGACTGAGATTCTTATGATGACTTCCTTTGGTAAACAGATCTACGATAGCGTCGCACGATGACGATTCCCTCATAAGATCATCAATTATTATTAATTTTGATGAGAGCGGATCGTTGGAATAATCTTCTAGATGCGGTAACCCTTCGCGAAATTCAATTATATTTTTTGTCGATTTTATCAAAGCATTATTAGCATAACCCAATTTTTGAATTCTTTTCTCTTCTTCTTCCATTTCACCCGTGTCGCATTGTAAAGCTGATATGCATCTTGCCACTCGGCGTAATAAAATAAAATTCTCTCTAATCGAACATCCGTCATGGCGGATAAATATTAAAGAAACGTTTTTACGAAAATTGTTTTTCCGCATCCCGTAGGTCCGCACGATCGACATCCAAGGATGTTTCCACTGTACGTCCATTTTGCGAAATGAACAATTTGACATTTACAAGCTTTCATAAATATAAAAAAGCAACTAATGATACTTTAAAGCGTGATGAAATACACGCATTCGTTGAATATATTCAAGCATGTTCGTCTATGTGTATGTATGTGTGTGCGTGTGTGTGTGTGTGTGCGTGTGTGTGCGTGTGTGTGTGTGTGTGTGTGTGTGTGGAGTAATAAGCTTATCCGCGCTCTGGGGGGGCCCACCGCGGCCGCCGCATGCTCACGCTAACGTTTCCCGGCCGGAGCGAAAAGGAGCGGCCAATTAGCTGATAAGCAGCCGCGGAAACATCGCGAGTAAGCGAATTTGCAGAGATGAGCTCGCGCCAGCGTTTTTCGAGCACCGCGGCTTACGAGCTTATAGACGGTGCTCTGTGTATGCTTATACTAAAAATAAGATATTCGACTATCATACGCTATTAATTTACGAAATGTTTTTATATATAAGTATTAAAGAAGTAAAGGAGATATTAAGAAGGGGTAAAAGAAAAAATACTCTGAGTTTTTTTAAGGCAGAAAAACTTTATATTTATTAAAAATAAATTTTTTTATTTCCTATTTTTTTATAGAATTAACAATTGCGCTTTTTTAAAATTATTCATACAATTTCATTAAAGCCGAGCGAAAGTAATTCTTCAAATACAATGTTGAAATATACATCTAAAAACATTAAATTTTTTATTTGTGTTTGCACCGCGCGTTTGATTTCTTGAAAATTACCTCGAACTGTAAGTTTTATGATTTCGCAATCTATATAAGACGAGGAAAGATTTAATTCTATCTCATTAATCAAATATTTGACGCACACGTTGACGGTGTCGACGATGGAAATTAGTTGCGTCAAATGAACATCCACACATCTTGCGATATCTTCCAGACCGATGAATGTAGCTTTTTGCATCACGATAGCGATGTTGTGCGTTTTTCGTTTCTTCAACGGTGGTTGCGCCTGCTCTTCCGCCTTCATCTCATTATTCGCTGATTGTTCAGTATTTTCCTTATAAATTATTATCAAAGCCCTTGTCCCGTAAGCGGTGGTGAAACCGATGGAAATGTTCTTGATAATAATAGGTCCTGGTCTGGGTTTTTGATTTTCATTCCAGTATTGCTTCATCTGCTCCATGCTGATTTTAAATTGCTGCCAGGTGTCAATATCGAAGCATATCCCATCTGCATAATTGTTAGCTTAACAACTGGTACAAAGAAATTTTCATTCGTTGCTTGCAAGCCCACGTGAATTTTTTTAGTATAGGATGAATTTAGCCCATACGTCGTCGATAATAATAAATATCGTTGTTCGTTTCATCTATCCACGTTGGTCTTAATGTCTGATTTGCTAATATTGCAAACGTGTGTAGATTTAACAAAATTGCTTAGATCACTGGATACTTCTTTCGTGGTGGTCATTGTAATCACTTTTTGATGAAATCACTGTCACAACAACAACACTAGTCACAACAACGATGAATTCTTGTACCGAAGCCGAAAATGAAGATTTCGTGCGAGCAAACTTGAATGAATAAGGATTCTCGTTTTTTCGCGTTGCTTATATACCAAAATATAAAGAAAAGTGGAGAAAAAAGTTTGCTCACGCAACTAAATAATAAAAAAATATTGATTTTTCTTGTTCAAACTTGTTTAGCGAGCTAAAAATTACACGAAGAAATATCTAGAAACATCTAAAAAAAAAATTCGTTACAAAGAAAAATTTTTCTAAACGGCACAAGTACACCTGTAATAAATTATAAAAAACGTAAAGAAAACTTTATCACGCTTGTAATAAATTCTTATAAATTATATTGTAAAAAATTTTACATTTAACTTTGTTTTTTTTACAAAAATTAAAAAAGAAAAAAGTTTTTAAAACTAAGCTTTTACTTTGGCATTGTTATAATAAAAATTTCTAAGCAATAAACTAAAACGAATAATACGTGTGAATAAAAATAAAAATATCTTTTTGAGCAATAAAACTTTTTTTTTAATTTTAAAAGAACAATTGAAAAAATGTTTTTTTGTTTCTTTATTTTGTTATTGTTTCTTTATTTTTTATTGCTTCTTTGTTTTTTTAAACAACTTACCTGCAAAAAAAATGAAAAGTTTTAAATCTTTCAACGACGTTCCGTTGAAAAAAGTGGGGATATTAGTTTAAATAAATTCTCGGCAATGTTGTAGAAAATATTATTTCCAAGTTTGTCACTGCGCGAAGTAACTGGTGTCGTTCCGTGAAAAATAGTGATATCTTGTGTATGCTTCCGCGTGTGAGTGTTAGTATCAAAAAAATGGAGGGACTAAAAAAAATATTATACAAATGCATAATTGTAGATTCGAATTTGTCGCCTAGAATAAACAGCGCACGATATATATCCGCGTTATTGGATGAGTCGCTTGAAATAAATTATGCTGTTTTTCGGAGTTTTGTCTGCGACAGTTCGAACACTCTACTCGCTGTATTATATCGATTAGGACATTTCGCTGATTGTGACGAATTATTGCATATCGCGGGTGAAATAATTGAAATGCGAGATGCGTTCGATCACGAGGAGGAGAATGTGGGAGGTCATATAGCCTTCCTGCTAGCTAATCATCGTGAAAATTAATTAACCGGTAAAAATGATTTTATATATATATATATATATATATATATATATGTGTGTGTGTGTGTGTGTGTGTGTGTGTGTGTGTGTGTATTATTAAGTAATTGAAATTTAATCGAATACATTAGATCTCGATTAAATTTTCAAATTTATTATAATTTTTAGATCAAAACACATCAGCGACTACCGCACGTGCGGCTTCCTCGCAGTCTCGAAAACGAGGAGCTGAAGAAGCATCGCACGAAATGAGGGCTTCATGTAAGTTTTGTACATAATGTAAAATATTAATTTTAAAAAATCTATTCTCTACTAACTAAGTATTAAATTTTAGGCAGAGTATTAAATTTTATGACGTATTGACGAGTACGTATTGACGAGTACGAAAATAACTATGAATCTGCTATCGTAATGGCACCAGATAAAATTTTAAGAAAATAAAAATTATTTTATTAAATTTTTAAATTTATTTAAAATTAATTTTTTTTTACTTCGATAGTGCAGAGGAGGCGGACGAAACGAAAAAATGTCTCCTGAAAATCTCAGGTATTGCAGCATAATAAAGTGGATGAAAATGATGAGGATGAAGTCTTCGATGAAATTCGCGATAATACAGTTTCAGAGACGGAAGAGACTGGAAAGGAGGAGGAAGAACAGGGTCATACCAGCAGCAGCAACGACAACGTCAAGTCGACAACAATAATTTTAATTTTGTAAATTTAGTGACGGAAAATACGCGACGATTTAGAAGATTTGACATAATCGGGAGAGAAGCAAATTTTACGATTTTACGAACGCTACATGAAGGTATATAAGATATTTATCATTTATTAGAAAACGCGTTCCGCGAAATTCATTCTTACGCGATAAATTCGTGCGAGCCTGGAGATTATGTGGATATGTCTTTTCATTCGGTAAATTTAGCCCATGGATCAGCAGGAATATCCTTTTGTCCAGCGCGTGACTTGACTTACGAGGATATTTAGAGACTCGTGAGCTTAGTAGCGCAGAGTGCCGGAGGACTCGATATCGCGGAACATTTCAACTTTCGAATTTTTAATGTTGCAACTCCCTCGGGTCGTGAACGGGTCAAATTAACGAGCGAAGATGTTACGAAGCGCGCGATACTCGAAATCAATAATTCAGATAACTTGTGCTTCCCTCGTTCTCTTGTGCGAACTTAGCGCGAACTTATTGTGAACGCGGAAACATACGCATTGGAGAATTACACGACAAATGGAATTTAATAAGAAAACAGAATTCCACGTTACAACGTGAATGGGCATTGCAATTAACGAGAAATGCGGATATAACGATACCGGAAGAGGGTTGCGGAATTCGCGAAATGGAACGCTTCCAACATTATCTCACCGGCGATAATTTCGCGATTGTTGTATATAACTTTAATACTTTTGCTCGAGGCGAGAAACCTATGTACAATGGAACTACGATACTCGCTTCTCTCGGAGGTGAAACAACTCAATATAATGTATTATGAGAATTCGCGTCGTTACAATCCTATTTTAAATTTAAAAGCAGCTGCCGGTTCTCGTAATTACTGCGTAACGTGTAATATAAGTTTTCGAAACGAAATAAGGCATCGATGCTTGAGTAAATGTTCACGATGTTTTGCCGTGCCGGCGTGTAACGATTCCAACGTGAAAATCGTAAAATGCGATTCGTGTAATCGTACGTTTTACGGTGCAAAATATTTCAAACATCATTGTAATAAAAAATCGTATGATGGTACATCGCTCGCAAGCATATGTAACGTCGTACAATTTTGCAAAGAATGCAGATAAGCTGTTAAAATGAATGCGAGACACGAATGCGGTGTCTCTCACTGTAAGTTATGCCGATCACCACAACCGCGAAATCATTTATGCCATATGCAGCCACTGCACAACGGAGTTAATTCTATTGCCGAGGCATTAACGTCATCGAAGTCGGTTACGGCGATATCGGATATGCACGCTACAACGACGAGCAAAGAAATTGACAGTGAAACGGTGAACGCTCGCAAAAAGGGTCGCGTAATATTCGTTTTTTACGATTTCGAAACGCGACAAGATAATTTATGTTTTTTTCGTAGGTATATTATCTATTTAAAAAAAATACATATAAAATATACAACAAAAATACATAAATATTTAATTTTTTGCTTTCGTTAAATATTTTTAATTAATTAAAAAAACTTAATGCTTACCTAAATCTTCATCTTCATTTTCTTCATTAGATAAGGAAAAAACAGTACTATTTTGTCTGATATTTGATAATGTTTCTTCGACATTAGTGGATATGTTTGCCGTATGGATTTCAAAATCTTTAGCTTCTTTGTATGTACCTAGAAAAGTTAGAAATTAGATAAGCAATTTATACATAAATATATATATATATATATATATATATATGATAGAAATTTAAGTTTCGCGAGAAAAGTTTAGTTACGCGGCGTGCGCGTCTACTTATATTCTGTCTTTGTTTCTTATCTTTTTTTTACCCTTCATATCCTATCTAAGTAGTAACATGTATAACTTCATACGGAACATCCATTGAACGTCCATATAGCCTCCGTAGCTCCATGCGGCATCTATTTCCACAATGGATATTGTATAGATTTCTAATAGAAATTAATATAATCTCCACGGTAGATGTCGTCTATAAATCCATCATAGATGTCTGTTAGACATTTGTTATAGATGTATGATAGATTTATACACATATATTTCTAACAAAATAAAATTTAATTTTTATTTAAGCATTATTTAAAATTCTTATCTAATGTTTTCAGAAAATATTTAAAATTTAATATTATATATACTGTGACGTTGCCGTCCCGCGCACGTCCGCCGGATCCCTCTGCGATCGCTGAGCGCGGAAAACGCATCCGCGCCAGTCTCAAAACATTAGAGCCGTACCGAAATCTCCAGAGGGGCGTTATTTGTCGGATTTATTTCATCTTTTTAATTGTATTATTATTTCCTTATTTCGATACAACACGGGAGCCTTACCGGAGAAGCGGGAAAACGACCGCATCAAAAACAACGATCACAACAACTCAGAAGACGACCTTCGGGAGGACGAAAGGAAAAAGCAAAGGAATTAACAACCACCGAACTCGGTAGCGTGGCAAGAAGCGCGAAAGGACAAGGAGAATCCTCGCGCCTCGACGCAGGACCGTGCGGAGACGTGCCCCGAAGGATCCCGAAAGAGCTCCATCGCCGCGAGACATGGCGGGAAAAAGAGAAGGTCGGCGAGGGACCTCGTTGCGTTCCTCGCTTCCGAGATCCCGGCGGAACCGCCAAGGCCCTCTCAGAAGGGCCCCGTGGAAAATATATTGATCGCGATCTCGGGGGTACGCGCGCCCCCGGTACGATCATGAGCGTGCCGCCAGGCGGCTGCCTCGCGTGTTATCGCGTGATTGGCCGTGATAACACGCACCCCGATTGCGCATCCCCGGCTGGCCCGGCGTTACCGATTCTAGATCGCGGTGCTCCCGGGTCAGACTGGCGCGAGCATAAGAGAGTGATAGACGTGTTTTGGGAGAGCCAATTTCGAAAGCGAGTGTGCATAAGCGTGAGAGAAAGCGAGGAGGGATCCCGGCCGAGAGCGAACAGGGTGCGAGGGATTGCGGCAGGACCTCGAGAGGCCGAACAGAGAGAAGCTGCCGAGCCCCCGGATTCCCGAGAAAAGAGCATCGTTGCCGGTGAGGTTATCCCGCTATATAGTAGCCACGCGCGATCGCGATCGGAATCCTTCGTTCTGCCGTCGTGGCCGCGATTTCGTGTTATTTTTTCGTTCGAGCTCGGCTCGAAACTATTGGTGTTTATCGCGTTGGCATTAGCGTAATTGCGATTGTGACACGGCCACGTCGGCAAGCGATTCGAGCCCCGCAGCGTCAGGAGCATTGGTTTCGCAGATTCGATTAGTATCGCGCGTTAGAGTCAGCGTAAGTCGTCTCTCTGGAGATCGCGGCTCGATAATATGACGTAATCTGATAGTAGCGAAATCTGTCGCCCGTCTAGCGTTTAAGTCCGGTAGATGTGAGTAGTCTGTCGTGCAGAGTGAGTGTGTTTCGCGATCCTGTATGTCGTTGAGTGTGTTTCGCGTGGGAAATAATTCTGTTTATGTGTGTCGAGTCCCACGCTGGAAGTGGATTAGCGATCGAGTGATTTCGCGGTTGATGCGTAACATTGTACGGAGGGTTTCGAGCTATATCTCCGCGGTGCATGTTAAGGGTGCACTGGATGCATGAGGTACTCGTACGGCACGTCGGAATAGCGAGCGAAATATTATCGATCCATGAGGGGTCCGATAATCAACCTGGTAAAATGCGCTCAGACCCAGGCTCGATCGACTAGGATTTAAAGGCGTTTTAGTCTCTGTGGCGCTACGTCGTTTCTAACACCCAGTCTCGCTTCCGCGAATTTATCGACACCGGGCCTAACACCGTTTATCTCGGTTTATCATTCGGACGCACCGTCTCTAAATTAATAAAGCTGTTATTTCTTTGTTACGCTTGATGAATTTAATTTCTTTTTCACGTGTTTGTCGCTCTATCTGTGTCGCCTCTTGCTTCCATATCGCATAAGTTCAACATCCGCCCTGCCCCTCTACCGTTAGGCGAGCTAGTCCGCCCGTGACGAAATCGACTTCTTTCTTCGCGTCTTTTTTGCGCTTATCTCGCGTATTCGAAAATTGATACGTGCAAGACCGTATCTGGCGCCCAATTGCAATTCTCGCGAGTATTAAAGCTTCGTCACGGCACGCGCGGAACACCTTCCATCCCGTTCCTTCCCGGCGTGTAACCATTTCTCGATTTCCTTGTGTTTTTGACGACGATCGACCTTTTCCCGTATCTCCCGACCGGCGAATCGTACTCCCGTTCGCCGGCGCAACGAAACATCCGCGCGACGGAGAGATCGCGACGGCAGACGCGCTCCGAGCTTGCGAAGAGAAAAGTCGTCGCAATACATATATATATATATATATATATATATATATATATATATATATATATATATATTTTAATTTATGGACAATTCATATTTATTAAAAAATTTTACTAAACTTTAATAATTAACAAAATTTTTATACTAAGATAAAAGATTTCTTTGATATCAAAATATTTTACAAAATCCATATAATATATATCATTAATTTAACAAAGAAAATTGAACCAAAAATATTCTTAATTTATAGATTAAAATTGCAGATTTCTGAATTATATAATTGGTTCATATTTCATAAAACCAAAAATATATTTTTTAGTTGTTTTTTTACTTACAAAAATAGATAAATAAATAAATAAAATATATCCAATTGCCTAAATAATTATATTAAAAACAACTAATATATTTTTGATTTTATAAAATAGATTTCTTGATACAATTAGTACGCACACAAACAAAAGAAAATAGTATTAATTTAACGAATTTATAAATGACAGTTTAGTTTTTAATTTTTATAGAAAAAACATCTATAATAAATCTATGTAATTAGTTATGAGATTGATGCAGTCACTTTAAATTGTCACATAAAATGATAACATTCTACGGAGATTAACAAATCTATCATTAATCTCTCAACGACATGAAAATATTCGTCCAAACTCATTTCATTAATATATTCTTAATAGAAATCTTGCACGTAATATTATATTAATATTCATATAACATGCCACAAAACTCCTAACATTATTTTTATTAAGAAATTTTACAAAAAATATTACATTGGAAAAATCGATTTATCATCATTTTCAATCGTTCTTTCACCAATAATTGAATAGATCAAATTTTTTTTTTAATATATGTGGCATCTCACAAAAAATCCAAAACGAGCTCTTTATTAGCGTATTTTTGAAAAGATCTTTTTGATAAGATCTATATATCGTATATATTGTATACTTTTTTTTTTAAGTAGACCACGGATGATTTTAACTTTTTTGAACATTTATATCTGAGGAATGTGTCCCTCGCAGCATTGAACATTGTAATAAAATTATAGGGAGGTTACAAATTTACACATTTTAATGGTCACATTACTGATATTTACCACTTACTTTACCATAAAATCTTTATAATATTGTTGAAAAATTAATGGAATTTTATTTTAATATTTCAGCGAACTTATGAGCAATCATTTTATTTTTCGCGTATGCTGAAAATATTATAAAACTATGAAAAATCTTTAATATTAATAATTGATGTGCATGTTTTTATAGATTCAAAAATATCATTTATTTAATATTTCATGAGAAATGTTACTGCACGTAACATTTCAAAAACTTTACAAAAAGATATGTAGTATTCAATCGCTAGTTCATTTGTTTACCGCTATGCGACGCGCGATGCATCTATCTCGCATTTGAGATTCAGTCATGAGAATTATATAAAACTTGCAAATAGCAATTGGCAGAAGATTAAAAATGCAACTATTTCTATCAATCTAATTTCTGATACATTCCTACTATAAGAAATTCAAATATTGGAATGATCGTTTCTTAAAAATTAGGCAGATAAATGTCCGATAAAATTAAAATTATTCTTTATTCTCTATTTAAGATGTACAATTATATATATATGTGTGTGCGTGTGCGTGTTTGTGTGTGTGTGTTTTCCAAAAATACATTATTAAAGAAATTTGAAGAGTTTTATTTAATTTTATGTATTTTTGTGAAATGTCATATATGAAGAAAAGAAAATTCGAACTACTCAATTATTAGTGAAAAAACTTAATTGATTAAAAATCAATATTGTTTAATCGATTTTTGTCAATATTTTTTTGTAAGGGTTTTTTAATAAAAATAATATTAAAAGATTTGTGACATATTATTTGAATATTAATACAATGTTACGCGCTAGATCTCTGTGATGATAATGCAATAAGTTTGGATGATGAATATTTTCATATTGCTGGGATGTTAATGGCAGGTTTCTCCGGAATGTTATTATCTTACAATTTAAAATGACTCTAACTTCTTATTGAAATGTTGATCTGTTGTGAGGGATTTATTTAGCAAAGTTTCATGAAATATGTATGATTATACTATACTACAACGCACCATGTTGGTGCGTTGCAGCATGGAGAATAGTTTGAAAATCTAAAAAAGATTATACCTGAACCCATCGGCACTGCTGAAACCACAATATATCAAGATGAAAGATCACTAACCAACATGGTGCGTTGCAGCACTATCTATTAACTAGGCATCCTCCGACATAGTGCAATTTGCGTCCGTGAATAAAATTATCAGTTTTTCCTTGATAGTACTGCTTTTATCACTTTTTCTTTTTTGATTTCGGCATTGCTTCGCAAAATGTCCTTTTCCACAACTAAAACATTTTCCTGATTTAATAGATTTTTCAAAGAAATTTTGCTTACCTTTTTTTGTTTGATATGCGACAATTTTATTTTTTTGCTCATCCTCATATTTGAATATCCGTTTATCATATTCCATGATTAAAACTTTCCTTATTTCAATAGAAGTAAATTTATCGTTTTCCAGATTTGCGAGTGTCATCGTAAGAGCGTCGTAGGTTTCAGAAAGAAAGCATAGCATACGCCAAGTCTTCGTCTTTAACCTCTGCTTCTGCCTCACGTAAATAATCTGAACAGATTTTTAATCGACTTAAGTATGATTCTATATTTTCGTCATCTTTTAACTGAATTCGAACAAATTGTCTTTTTAGCTGTATTATTCGCTGTCTCGATTTTGATTCATATATTTCTTCAAGCACCAACCATGTTTGCCTCGCCATTTCACAATGTACTATATGAACTTGTTGGTCCGGATTTAACGATAAAGCAATAGTTGATAAAGCCTTTTCGTCTTTCGACTTATGTCTCATCTTTTGCTCAGCCGTGGCATCATCTTGTAATACAACGGACCCATTTACATAACCCCATAATTCTCTTTGTATCAATAACATCTTCATAGCAAATTTCCATGTTCGATAGTTATTGCTATTCAGTCTATCAACTCGATCAAACGCATTTACAATTGTCATGTCTAAGTTAGCTTGTACTCACAATTTTTTTCTTTTATTTAGAGAATTTCTGTATCCGCAGAAATATTCTGGGACAGACCCATAACCTTGTTAAAAGTTTATGGATTTTTGGGTTAATAAAATAGATCGTGATTGTATTATTAAATATGCCGAACAGCTATCTTTATTGATGTACAAAAGAAAGGTCCCACACGGAACAACAAACTCTAATAGATGTCCAGTAGACATCCACCATAGAGATTCAAAACCTCTATTAGACATCTATGTAATCTCTTATAGACATCTACTAGACATCCACAATTTCGCATTTCTTCATTCTTTCGATATCTATTAGACGTATTTATAGATGTCACATGGACATCACATGGTATAATCATACATATTTCATGAAACTTTGCTGAATAAATCCCTCATAACAAATCAACATTTCAATAAGAAGTTAAAGTCACTTTAAATTGTAAGATGGTAATATTCCACGGAGAAACCTGCCATTAACCTCCCAGCAATATGAAAATGTTCATCATCCAAACTTATTGCATTATTATCCCAGAGATCTAGCGCGTAACGTTGTATTAATATTCATATAATATGTAACAAATATAATAGGTCTTTTAATATTATTTTTATTAAAAACCCTTACAAAAAAATATTGACAAAAATCGATTAAACAATATTGATTTTCAATCAATTAAGTTTTTTCACTAATAATTGAATAGTTCGAATTTTCTTTTCTTTATATATGGCATTTCACAAAAGTACATAAAATTAAATAAAATTCTTCAAATCTCTTTAATAATGTATTTTTGGAAAACACACACACGCACACACACGCACGCACGCACACACACACACACACACACACACACACACACACACACACACACACACACACACACACACACACACACACACACATATATATAATTGTACATCTTAAATAGAGAATAAAGAATGTAACGATCTACCCTTCCCGACGCCACGGATAGGCTCGCCGGTTCCAGGATTCGGGAGAAGGAAGAGACTCGGGGCTCGCAAATTACACACTTGATTTGGCCAACAAATAATAATGATTTATTCATGCAAACATATGGTACAATGGAATTGGCCGTTACACTTAGGGCGCGCGAATACAATTTGGGCACGCAGCCCGGGTTTCTAATGCTAGAATATGGCGGACTTAACTTAGGGAGTAAACAAATGAGATCGGCCTATACTAACAGAAACGGTAAAATTAATATAATAGGAATCGACACATGAAATAAGAGAATGGGATCGGCTAACAAAATCGGGGGCGGCCGCGTCGAATCCGTATTCTTAACGGCGAACCCGTGCCAGGACGTGACGTCCGGATCCGAGGAGTTGCACTGCTCGGCGGTCTATCCTGAAAAGGACTAGGGACCCACCGGCGCGCTAGGCGACTTATCCTAAAAAGGACTGAGCGCCGGAGATGCTGTTCCTGGCGTCACGAGCGAGCACCGGCTCTCTACTTAATATAGACGGCTTAGGGACTACGCGTGGTATATACTAGAGACGCGGGCGCGGAGTCAATCGGACGGAGCTTAAGGCTCCCGGTCGCGGACCACCGGTGGTCGTCGCACGGTGCGCGAAGTCGCCGGTATCGCGAGGAGGCGACGAAGAGAGCACTTTTCGTCGCGGACAACGCCGGTCGTCGAGAGCACTCGACAGGGTACGAGAGCACTCGTCCCCCGGACCGGAGGTGGTTGGTGTGAGGGAGAGCACTCCCTCGCACCGACAGGACTGGACGCCGAGAGCACTCGTCTCCTGGACCAGGTCGAAGGAACGGGATAAGGATCGGTCAACTGGAGTCTCAGAGAGCGCTCTGAGGCTTCGAGTGTCCCAAGGATCGGGACCAGGAATGGTGCCGAGAGCCGTGTCGAGCCGGCTTATATGCCCGGCCGGCTTCCCTTACTTAGGCTCGCGCCGCCCTAGTGGGGGATCGCATGGCCCAGCGGCGGCTCATACGATAGGCTCGCTGCCTCGCAATGGCGCGGCTACATGAAAATTTGTGGGGCGCTAAGCGCCGGCCTCTTCTGTGGACGGGTGGACGGTCCGCGAGGCTCTCGTAACGACACAGGTCGTTACAAGAGTAATTTTAATTTTATCGGACATTTATCTGCCTAATTTTTAAGAAACGATCATTCCAATATTTGAATTTCTTATAGTAGGAATGTATCAGAAATTAGATTGATAGAAATAGTTGCATTTTTAATCTTCTGCCAATTGCTATTTGCAAGTTTTATATAATTCTCATGACTGAATCTCAAATGCGAGATAGATGCATCGCGCGTCGCATAGCGGTAAACAAATGAACTAGCGATTGAATACTACATATCTTTTTGTAAAGTTTTTGAAATGTTACGTGCAGTAACATTTCTCATGAAATATTAAATAAATGATATTTTTGAATCTATAAAAACATGCACATCAATTATTAATATTAAAGATTTTTCATAGTTTTATAATATTTTCAGCATACGCGAAAAATAAAATGATTGCTCATAAGTTCGCTGAAATATTAAAATAAAATTCCATTAATTTTTCAACAATATTATAAAGATTTTATGGTAAAGTAAGTGGTAAATATCAGTAATGTGACCATTAAAATGTGTAAATTTGTAACCTCCCTATAATTTTATTACAATGTTCAATGCTGCGAGGGACACATTCCTCAGATATAAATGTTCAAAAAAGTTAAAATCATCCGTGGTCTACTTAAAAAAAAAAGTATACAATATATACGATATATAGATCTTATCAAAAAGATCTTTTCAAAAATACGCTAATAAAGAGCTCGTTTTGGATTTTTTGTGAGATGCCACATATATTAAAAAAAAAATTGAATTATTCAATTATTGGTGAAAGAACGATTGAAAATGATGATTAATCGATTTTTGCCAATATAATATTTTTTTGTAAGAGTTTCTTAATAAAAATAATGTTAGGAGTTTTGTGGCATGTTATATGAATATTAATATAATATTACGTGCAAGATTTCTATTAAGAATATATTAATGAAATGAGTTTGGACGAATATTTTCATGTCGTTGAGAGATTAATGATAGATTTGTTAATCTCCGTAGAATGTTATCATTTTATGTGACAATTTAAAGTGACTGCATCAATCTCATAACTAATTACATAGATTTATTATAGATGTTTTTTCTATAAAAATTAAAAACTAAACTGTCATTTATAAATTCGTTAAATTAATACTATTTTCTTTTGTTTGTGTGCGTACTAATTGTATCAAGAAATCTATTTTATAAAATCAAAAATATATTAGTTGTTTTTAATATAATTATTTAGGCAATTGGATATATTTTATTTATTTATTTATCTATTTTTGTAAGTAAAAAAACAACTAAAAAAATATATTTTTGGTTTTATGAAATATGAACCAATTATATAATTCAGAAATCTGCAATTTTAATCTATAAATTAAGAATATTTTTGGTTCAATTTTCTTTGTTAAATTAATGATATATATTATATGGATTTTGTAAAATATTTTGATATCAAAGAAATCTTTTATCTTAGTATAAAAATTTTGTTAATTATTAAAGTTTAGTAAAATTTTTTAATTAAATTTGAATTGTCTATAAATTAAAATATATATATATATATATATATATATATATATAATATTATTAAATTCATACAAAACCATACATCCATAACAAATGTCTAATAGACATCTAGGATGAATTTATGGACGACATCTACCGTGGAGATAATATGAATTTCTATTAGAAATCTATACAATATTCACTGTGGAAATAGATACTGCATAGAGCTATGGAGGCTATAGGACGTCCGATAGATGTCATGTTCCGTATGAGGAATGATTCATGCTTACTTAGAAGATGGAGTTCCAAAAGGAATATAGACCACCAAGTGTAAAGCATCTCAAGGCCTATGGATGCTTAGCTTACGCACATTTACCTCATTATGAAAGAAAAAAATTAGATCCTAGAGCTCGCGTGTGTGTACTTATCGGATATTCTAACCAAACCAAAGGATATCAGTTATGAGATACTAAAAAAACAGAAATTATTCAAACCAAGCACGTGAGATTTAACGAAACTAAACTAGGATATGAACAAGCAGAAATTACAGCAGTTCAAATTTTATTTAAGTTTCCCTATAGTGAATTTTCAGAAAGAGACCAGGAATCGAATGACAAACAAGCAGATACTCAACAGGAAAGTGACGGTAAGAGTAACAAAGAACAATGCATAAGAACTGAACCAATATAAATACGATCTAAAAGCATTATTCAACGCAAGACAGAGAATAGTGGCCAAGATTCTTCAGATGAGCACGATGAACAAATGAATGAAAAGGAAGAGATAGTGGGGGCATCAAGCAGCGAAATCGAGAAACAAGCGCCAGGTAGACCTAAAAAGAAAATAAGAAATCCATATGGTTGCAAGGGTCAACCATAGAATAAGGTAGAGTTAAACTTAATGCTGATAAAAGAACCACAGAATTTGAAGTGATGTCATCACCCCAATCAGATGAGTGGATACAAGCAGTGGAAGAAGAATTAAGTAACTTAGAACGACTAAAAACTTGGGAAATCATTGAATCACCAGCTGATAAAAATTGCATGGATAGCAAGTGAGTTCTTAAACTGAAACGTGACATAAATGAACATATTGCATGATATAAAGCTAGATTGGTAGCACGGGGCTTTAACCAAAAGGAAGGGATGGACTATGATCAGACATATGCAATATTTGCTATAGAAAGATTTTTGCTAGCAATGTCAGTAACTTTCGGATGGATAACACGTCACATTGACACAAAAAGTGCTTATTTGAATGGACATTTAAAAGAAGAGCTATATATGAGATTACCGGCATTACGCAAGAATGAAAAGACGAAGACTGTTAAATTACTTAGACCAATTTATAAACTGAAACAAAGTGAACATAACGAAGTCTTGGATGATTTTCTGATTGAAACCGGCTTTATACGTTTAAAATCATCTAATTGCACTTATCGCTACGATTTTTGTACATTTCTAATAATATATGTTGATGATATCTTAGTATTTTTTAGGTATCAGGTTTTCAGGATTATAAGATACTATAAATAAGATAGTTCAAGATACAAAATAAATATGAAGCACGAGATTTAGGTGAGATCACACATTTCCTTGGTGTAAATATCGAAAGAAATCCTGAAAGCGACATAAAGATAAACCAAGAGACATATATTCAAGAGTTATTAGAACGATATAATTTACAAGAATGTTGACCAGCATATATTCCATTAAAACCAGGGAACTCAATATCATCAGAAGATTCACCGAAAACGGATGATGAAAGGCGGGACATGAGAAATGTCCCATATCGAGAACTGATCGGATACATTAGTCAATGTATCAGACCTGATATAGCATTTGCTGTATCCAACTTGGCTCATCAAATCCATTTTCATCAAATCCAGGAAGAAAGCACTGGATTAAAGCAAAGCGAACATTTAGATATTTAGGCAGTACTATGAAACATTGCCTGCATTACAGTAGTAACGACCTAAATATAAAACTCTGGAGCGACGAATTGGGCCGGAGACACAGATGACAGACATTCATTTACGGGGACAATAGTCGCACTAGGAGAAAATATTATCGATTGGAAAGCTTCTAAACAAAAATGTATAGCGATGTCAACAATGGAAGCGAAATACGTCGCTCTATCCGCTGCTGTCAAAGAAGCAAGTTGGCTAAAAATGTTTATTGAGGAATTGAAATTAGATCAATGGATCAACATACCTTATAAGTTATTTTGTGACAATCGAACAGCTATAGACTTTGCAAAGAACAGAATTGAAAGGAATAAAACAAAACACATAGATATAGCTTTTCACAATGTTCGGGAAAAGATAGATAATGGTACTATCATGCTTAGTTACGTATCAAGTACATTGAATATTGCAGATATATTGACTAAAGCGATATCAAGACAAACATATGAAAAGCACGTAGAAAAATTAAATCTAAGCCCCTCCACGAAACTCAAAAGTGGGGGAAATGATAGAAGTTTAAATTTCGCGGGAAAAGTTTAGTTATGCGTGCGCGTCTACTTATATTCTGTCTTTGTTTTTTATCTTTTTTTTACCCTTCATATCCTATCTAACCAGTAGTAATATATATAACCACTTTTCTTTTGTACATCAATAAAGATAGCTGTTCGGCATATTTAATAATATAATCACGGTCTATTTTATTAACCCAAAAATACATAACAAACTTCTAACAATATATATTAAAAATAATATATCTAAATAATATTTACTAAAAGGTCCTAAATATTTTTTATAATGAATAATATCCCAATCATTATTAAGTAATGTTTTCTTCTTAGATTCGACACTAAGATTTTTCTTTTTTGGTGGCTATTTGAACGGGGAGAGACTTATTTGCGCACAATACAATTAGACACGTTACAATTGCACACTGTGATATTAGATACATTAAGCTGCGCACCGTTCGATTGCATACATTTCACTTGCGCACCGTTCAATTGGACATGTTGTTTTTGGACACAACACATGTTTTTGAATAATTTGGAATGCATACACACGCATAATTTTGAAATTTTTTGACATTTATTATTAACTTTATTTGATAACTAAACGTTTGTTACAGTTCGTTTACACATAGTTCGTTTGCACACAATTCTTTTGCGCACATTTCTTTTGCGCATATTTCTTTTGCGCACATTTCTTTTGCGCACAGTTCGTTTGCGCACAGTTTGTTTGCACACACATACAATGTAGCATGTACTTTGTAAGTTGTAAAGCGAGGTCCGCCCTGCCTAGATAGTATCCACCGGCGGGGGGAATGCGAGAGAGGGCCGAAGGCCTCGCTTGCACCATTCTGTGTGTGTGTGTGTGTGTGTGTGTGTGCGCGCGCGCGCACATTTTTTGTTGTGTAACAAACGTTTATTCACCAAATGAAATTAATAATAAATGTCAAAAAATTTCAAAATTATACATGCATACGTGTATGTATTTTAAATTATACAAAAATATGTGTTGTGTCCAAAAGCAACGGTGTCCAATTGAACGGTGTGCAAATGAAATGTGTCCAAACGAACTGTGCGCAAGTGAAATGTGTCCAATCGAACGGTGCGCAACTTTATGTGTCTAATAACACTGTGTGCAATTGCAACGTATCCAATTGTACTGTGCAAGTGAAGGCTCATTTGAACACTTTCGATTCTAATACCAACCACGAAGCTGGTATTGTTGCTAACCATTCATCCCAAAACACAAAGAAATACATTCTGTAAATTTCATACATCCAAGCATACTTTATTAATTTTTTACAAAATATATGGAGTATTTATCCAGAATATATTAAATATTTCTCAAATAATTAACAGACAATATTATCACAGTATAGTTACATACAGTAGGTTCACTCTGCTGAAAATTGTGCTAATGGTTGTCCCTTGCGCATGAGTTGCATAACTAACAATATGGCGGCCACGTAGCGCCCAGTAAAGCCACAGTAACGAAGAAGGCTACATGTGATATGTGATATTTTAGTATATAGTACTTTAATTACATGTAAATCTATTTTAAATCGCCATTTTAATATCATTTGACATTATAGCATGATATTTTATTAATCTCATGTGAGAAATATCGCATTTTCATCATGAAAATTATACAATTGAATAAAAATTCACTTTTAAAATTTTTATTATTTTGTGATACATAATCGATCTTCTGAACCTTTCAATTTATAACTTAAATTATGTCCATTACATTGTAAATTTTTATTATTAAAATTTTGTAATATACATATAACAATAAATAATACATTTTTAAATACACATTTTTTAAATAAAATCGTCGTTTTTACATATTTTATTGTATAATTCTTTTTTCGCTTATTGTTGCTTTATATTTTTGTTGTGTATAATCATATTATATTTACTATTTTTATTAAGTGTATAAATTTATTAATATATAAAATAATATTATGAATTAAAAGCAATATTAAATGTTAAATTAATTTTTTTCATAACATTTTTTGTAAGTCATTTTTTGTAAATCTCATAATTAGACATTAAACATTATACATAGATTTCTATCTTAACTAGTATTTATCATCATTTAAATTAAAGTCCGAGCACAACCAGCAATATGGCGATCATTTAGCATCGAGAACAAAGGGGCCGACATAGAACCTACTGTACCTATACTGTGGTATTATATTATATATCTAGTTTGACATAAAATTTTCTAATATTTTTTTATATTTCTACATGTGTTAATACTCTTCTAGACATATATTTTTTCATAATATTGTAATTGTTGTATTATAAAAATGAAAACTATACAAAAATCTTATGTTGAGCGGGATTCTGGATTTAAGACTGAATATAGAGATTATAGAACTATAGAGCATTAAAATGGTTTTACTCACAAATATCACATTTCATTTTTTTTTAATTTCATTTATAACTTAAGATTATTATGATATTATTATGCAAAATATACTTGGAACATATATAACCTAGAAAGATACACACATGATAAAGTGTACATGATATTTATTACTAATATACATATATTAATTACAAGTAATACAGATTATATATAGATTACTTACTTCGAATAAATAAACCAAGTAGCAAAATGCTAGCAATAATGCAATCACTTAAACAATGGTAATACGATAATAAAAATTAAAATAATGAACAATTAATAAAACTGAAAGAAATAAAATAAAATTATATAAATAAATATATATGGAGTATAGATAGAAAATGTAAGGAAACTAAATAAATAAAAGAAATTAAAAAAAATAATAATAATGTCATTTATTTAAAATAATATCATTTATGTAAATTAGACAAAATTCATATAAAAAATTTTTAATTTATTATGAATTATATATACGTTTAAGACATAATTTTATGTACATGAATGAATGATAGGAAAAAAAAGATTTATTTTGATAAGAAATACAAATTGCCTTCATATTTATTTCATCAAGAGGTAAATTTTTTAATTCGGACCATTCATTTCCAACGATAATGTTAAATAATTTAGAATTGGGATATGGGATAATGAGAAAGATTACTTGGATTTATTAATATTCTTCCTTGCATAATGGATTTTTCATTATGTTTATAAATATTTTTAATATGAAAAATGTCATAATTTTTTAGATAACAAAATCTGTCAGATTCTTTTTTTGTTGAAAGTTTGAATGTTTTATAAAAAAATGGAATCATATGCTGATCTTACTTCATTCGACTGTATAGAATTATACTGAGCAACTTGAGGTTTAGAAAACTTATATTCATGTTGTCTTTTATTATATTCAGCACGTTCTGCTATTCTATTATGTAAATTATTCATGAGGTTTTTCTGTTTTTTTTAATTGTTTTTTAATTTAATATAAAAAACTTTCAAAAGAAAAACTACTAAAGTGAATCTAAATGTCCGAATTTTACAACATCATCAAATAAGTGAATTAAATTGTAAACATTATAAATAAGAAAATCTTTTCCATATAATACTTTTGAAGTTTCAAAACAAGTTAACAAATTCTTGACATATTTATTATTGTTAATACAATCACTTTCATGGTACAATATTCTAATAGCACAATGTAGAGAATTAATATGTAACAAATAATTTTACGGTAAATGATTTTGAAGTACAACTGGTCCTACATACAATAGAAATAGTCTTAATTCTGTTGCTTTCCAACGATACAACTCTTGAAAACTATGTGTTTTCCGTGCAAAATCACTTGGTATCTATGTGGATATATTACATAAATTTTCTGAAATTTCATGAATAACTACAGATTTAAATTTAATTGCTTTGATTTCCCCATGCATAAAAGTTTGAAGCATTTTTTTTACAACTCCCAAGCAAACTAAGTGCATATAATCTAATGGAAATTGACTTACCATTCCCAAATTTGTTCTTTCAAAAATTGATCTTCCAATATGATGTTCTGCATTTTGTTGATTAACAAAATTTTCATCTATTCTCAAATTTGCATTTATTTTAAGAAAAAGTATTCAATGATTATTATAATCACCTTTTTGCATGCATTTTGAACAACCAAAATATCCATTAAATGCTTTGATACACTTTATAAATGATCGAGCTAGAGAATCACAAATTACTCATCGAATTGTAACTGTAAAATGTATTCCATTAAATTTAAATCCTTTTTCATGTAAAGAAATGTACTCTTCGATAAAGTCTTGTAGAAATAATTAGGACAAGCAGGTTTACTATATCCATGATATGTTCCAATAACAAATGGTTCAGAAATTCTTGGATATATTTCTCCTAATATTGGCTAAAATTGGATATATTTCTCCTAATATTAGCTAAAATTGGCTTTTTAAACTTTTTGTTAGAGGTAAACCATCTGTATTAATATTTATTTTTATGTTCTTAGGTACTATATCTAAATGTGTAGTTTTTAAAATATCTATCAGAGCAGTTTCTAATTCATAATGAAAATATTTCCCAGGAGGAACTTCACGAATAACAGTGTGCTTAGGAGTACTGAGTAATGTCCTGAAATCAAGTGGAAGATCTTGTAATTCATTCGTATCTTTAACATTTTTTAATAACTTCAGTAATACTCCAATAGATTGATAAGTAATATTATATTCGCACACCCATTGCTTTAATTGTTCTTTAATGTTAAAAGTTTCATTTATTATATTATTATCATTTATTACATCATTTAATTTATCTTCAACACAATAATTTTCTTCACTATTATTGTCACTATAGATATCAATATTTTCATCCATATAGTTTTCAGAAATTGAATACACTATTTCTTGAACTATTACTTGAACACACTTTATCATTTTTATCTACATTATAATCACTTATTTTTAAACATTTATAAGCTTTAAGAAGCCTTCTATTTTTGTCTCACAGATAATTTTTTAAAATTTTCACGTAATGACATTTTGTAATTTATTTTAACACATAAAATATAAAAATATTAATTGTATAAAAATTAATTTAAAAAAGATTAATTATTAAAATATAAATCTTAAAGTGAGAAAATATTATATAATATTGAAGTTACCTTGTTTGTAATTTTTTAAAATGTATTTAATGTAACTTTACTTTTAAACGATTTAATACTTATCTTATATCTAGTGTGCTCTTTTTTCTACTCTTCTTCTATTTTTATCCTCTCCATCCAATTATCCTTTTATCCTTACTATTATTCATTCATTCATATTCTATTATTCATACAAATTTCTAAGAATCAAAAGTCTTCTCTAGATAGTCTAAATATATCTAGGTTATATTTTACATAAAAATTCACTTACTAGACATGCTAGAGACATCTATAAATAAATATCATAAAGAGTTTTTTAAAAAGATGTCTTACAAAAAGATAACTTATTGATATCATTTTCAAGAGAAATTAATGAAATCTCCTAAAAGTTCTTTCAAAGAATTTTTTATGAAGACATTATACAAAAAGATAACTTATTGATATCATTTTCAAAAAAAATTAATGAGGTCTCCTAAAAGTCCTCTTAAAGAGTTCTTTCTCTCAATAATGTTCATTGGGCAGGGCCTGTGAGACTATGGACACCTCAGATCCCTGGTCGATGAGAACCCGCGTTATATGCGGATTCCTGTAGCGATCGGCGATATCCACTTGCGCTATTGCGAGAAGGGTCGCCTTGCGGTCGTCGGTTCCATGCATGGCGGAAAGCATGCTGACTTCCGTTATTTGCGGTGATAGGCGTTGTGAAACATGGAATAATGCCTTTCCTGGCATGTCCAACAGGTTCTTGTTGACAAGACAATTATAGTACAATCTGCTGGACTCCACGAATGTAAGTCGTTCACTTGCGGCCTTTGTCTTGAACTGGCCGCACTGCATTAGCGTGTGATTTTCCTTGCAGAGCACACACCATGACGAATCGGCTTCGTGCTTGCTACAGTGCATCTTCACAGAGCGCAGTAAATCTCTAGCGGTTTGCTCAGTGCTTTCACAGGGCTGCAGTTTTGCAGCTTTTAGCGTAAGTATTTGTTTCGTGATAAATTCGAGCAGTGCGTCGTGGTTCGGCGGATCAGTGAAATCGCTGGTCGAAGATTCCCATTCAAAATGTGTGTGTGGTTCGAACAACCTAATGACCAGATGGTTGAAGAGGTTTATCCTATGGATGTTGATCTTGAGCATTCACTGGAGTTGTCACGGCGTGGTAGACGTAAGTAAGTTCTTCGGCGGTCTCTCCCTTTATTTTTGTATCAGCGGTAAATGCGGCGAAATTTGAGCAGATTAGTTCCTTTTTGTTTTCAAAGTATTTTTTTCAGAAGAACCAGCGCGCGGTCGTAGTTTTCGCCTGTAACAGCTAACGGCCGAATTAATCCATACAGCACAGAACATTGCAGTTACATTGTAGTAATGTTACAATCTTGCAAGTTGTAATGTAATACTTTGAGACATTATTAGAACGTGGAATTGTAATATTGAATGATAATGTTACAGCAACATTCCAAAAACATTACAAAAACCAATATTTGATAATCACTAGTTTGTTCATTTATCGCTATGCGGCGTGCGTTGCACTATCTATCTTGCATTTAATTTTTAGTCACGATGATTATATAAAGGTTGCAAAGAGTAGCTAATAAGATTAAAGTATAATAACTATTTTTAACAGTATAATTTGTCTGACGACTTTAACACAGGGACCACAGATGCCAATTATAAGACGCACCACATGGCAAATCGTAGTGGAAAGGGATACATACACAAGCATAACTATGTACATATGATGCGCAGAACGGTTTGCGCAAAATTGGCATCTCTGATAAGGACTTCAGATATTTGATTGATTTTTTTAGAAATCGGGCAGATAAATGTCCAAAAAAGTTAAAATTGTTTGTTCATTATCTTAAGATGTAAAATGGAGTCTAATATTTATATAAATAAGATTTTAAGTTTCTTGAATTAAATGATTTAGATTTATTTTATTTACAAATATTTAGAATTATTTTATTATTTACTTAATTATGTTATTATGTGTAAATATGTCAAAGTGTTTTTGTTATGTAATATATGTATACAGTAATACTTAAGTAAAAATGTAAGATAGTTTAGAAAACGTATATAAATATTAAGATGAAAACATCTATTTATACTATATTATTATAAATATAATTGCACAGTAATGTATTGCATTGTAAAAGTATATGTTACATTGTAAGGGTAAATATTTAGATTAATGTACTCACCTCCAATGACTTTGACCTTGACATATATTGTCAAGGACATGACCTTGAGTAACTTTTCCTTGTTTCAATGAAATTATTCTACAATATATCTGCAATTTTTCTGTGCTGTATGAGAATTGTTCAACGGGTCCTTGAAGACACGACCGAAGATAGTGAAAGCGTTTGATGTTCGGCACTGTGGAGTTTTCACCGATCACCGAGATGAAGAAATCGCGAAACGACGGCCAGTCCTTGAACGCGTCCGAAAATTGCAGTAATTGAATGCGGGATAACGCGGTTTTCAGCGAGTATTCGCTGTTTTGCTGCTCGTTCGACGTTGCCGACGTTGATGGAACGGCCTTGTAGCGTTCGGTATATTCTGACAGCTTGTTACGTTGCATCACATAAGTATTTTCAACCGTGTCGAAAAACTCAGTAGCATACTCACTTTCGCCATATTTGTCTTTATAGTAGGCGCGAATGAGCTCATGCTGCGACTCAAATCTCTCCCACAGATGATCCAGGATTTTAGTCCGAGTCTCGATAGCACTGAGGTTGATGCCTGATGTGCAGCTTCCAAAGATTGTCCACCGCCCTGGACATGCATCTTCCTTATCTCCAAGTCTACACCGGAGGGTAGACTGCGCTCTATTTCACTCACATCTTGTCTGCTGAAGATACTGGAGAGAATGATCCTGACACGCCTGCAATGATAGATTGAATCGGGGCTTCTCCTTTCCACCCAATTTGGTTTCCATAAGAGAAAGTCGTGCCTGGACAAGCTGGACATACTGACCACTGAAATCTACAACGGTTTTGTGTCTTGACAGTCCATGACTTGTCTGTTTCTAAACATCCACACAGTATTCAACATGTTGTGCCAAATATTCTGATCGAGGACTTTGTGGGTATGGGCTTTCCTCCCAAAATCTGTTAGTTCATTTACCGGCATAAATAAAAAAAACATCCAATTCGTGAATAATGGTGAAATCTCTTCGGTGTATACATCGGTCAGGGGCATTCTGCAGGAATCAATTTTAAGTCCTCTCCTGTTTAACCTTTACGTCTCAAAATGTAAGCAATGTTTTTCGGTAGGTTGTCAGATTGTACAATTTGCGGACGATATAGCCATATATATGAGATCCTCGGATGCTCGGGGTTCGCTCTGTGTATTGGAAAAAACGGCGAACAACGGTTCCTGCTCTTCAGGGACCTGTCAGTGTCTCCTGTCAATCCTTTATTGTTTTCAACAAGAACAGAAAGAAGATTTCTTCTCTAAGTTTTTCAATAACCCTCGATGGCATTACTGTCAATTCCTCGAGCTCACACAGGTTTCTCGGAGTTTTATGGACTATTTCTTGAGGGGATAGGAGCACGCTCGCTCTTTGGCGGAGAAGTGCGGGAAACTCGCTAATGTTCTGAAGGCACGGACTGGGGTTTGGTGGGGAGCGGATTCGAGGACCCTACTTAGTGTATTTAGGACCTTGGTACGCGGATCAGTTGAGTATAAAGTCCTCATCTTCCTCACACATAATGGGAGACTGATAGAGCTCCTGGAGAGCCCAACGTAAGGCCTTGAGTTACTGTGTCGATTTAAAACGTACAACTCCGACCAATGTGATTTACGCTGAAACTGGAATAGGCCCAAGTATCGTTTTATATATTTGACAACAAAATTTATTCTCAAATCTTTTGTTCTCAGAGACAATATATATACAATATACAACAATATACTTATAGAAAACTTATTGTTAGAGATTTACAGGCAGCCTTTTTTAATAATAAAGATATGATTTATTTAATAGATTTCCTTTATATAGAGCCTATTGCAATGTACAGACACAGGATGACTCATTCGCCAAGATCCTCTTCTCCTATAAGATTTCGTCCTTTGCTCCTAGAAGTTACTCCCTGTTCAATAGCGGAGGATATCTGCCACTCGTCGTCACCCCAGCTTGTCTTTTGATCCTTCCTCTAGCATTTCATTAAAGAGAGGCACCTAATTTTCACAGATGCTTTCAAAAAAGAGCCCAGTGATCACGTCGGTATGGGCATCTTCTCCCCTTTCCTACATATTAAGAGGAAATATAGAATAGATGGCCATTCCTCCATGTTCACGGGTGAGTGTATCGCTATCAACCATGCAGTTGAACTAGCTCTGAAAAATTGTGTTGACAATCTTTACGGACTCCCGCAGCGTGGTCGATATAGTTTTATTCAGTAGAATCGATTGAGATCACAATTACCTTATCCTAATCATGAAAAACAAGTTGAGGTCGGTCTCCCTCCAGGGAATTGACATAATACTTGCATGGATCTCGACGCACGTCGGCATTCCTGGCAATGAAGCAACGGATCGTCTCGTCGGGGTGGCGACTAGCGAGGGCGAACCGTCGGAGTACCTCCCCCCTCACTCGGACTTTTTCACCATCCCGCGAGAGAGATACATAGAGACAGTTGAAATATTTTTGACAGATCAAGCAGCCCATAAGGGCTTTGAGTACTTCAGGCTGAATCCTGCTTTTTTACCTAGTCCTTGGTGTGTTGGATTGAGGCTTAGTCGTTTGGAAATAGTAATAGTTAGTCGTATTTGCTCTAATCATTATAATTTAAATTACAGTTTGAACAGGTGCTATATCGTGAAGTCACCTGCTTATGACTGTGGAGCTTCGCAACAAGATATTAATCACATTCTTTGGCATTGTCCGTTGCTCGCGGTCAGCTCCTCCGGTCCATTCAACGGAATCTGGGATATTCTCCATCCCATAATGTGTTCGAACCTTTCCTCAAGATAATTGCGCCCATCGTTTCCTTCCTGCGAAAGCCGATGTTTCAATTTGACGCACAATGACTTGACTTTCGCGCGCATGTGTGCTTTTTCCCCCATGGAAAATTCCCAAACAGCATATGTGTCAGAAAGATCTCTTTAAGATATTTTTTTAAAGATAACTTTTTGAATAATAAAGAAAGATACCTACCAAATAAATATATTACAATGTCTATTATCAATAAACCTAAAAGACATCTTGTTTAAGAAGTTTCTTACATAAAATATCTAAAAGATATCTTTTGTAAGATGTTAATAAATCTCTTCAAATCAATATCAAAATGTTAACTTAAAAATGGTAATAAACTTGTAATACAGATGCGCATGCGCACTGCAGTAAAAGAGTGCTGCTTCTAACCTCAAAATTAAAAATAATATACGAATAACATGTGTAAGCGTCAATTATTGCAATATTAATCAATTTTGAGATCAATTATAAGTTAAGTATATTTCCCACACAGTATATGCATGAAGAAAAAAGACAAAGAATTAAGATATCCTGAAAATTTTTTAGGCAATATCTATCAACATTTTATTTGCACTATTTAAAAATTTTGATTCTTTTTTTAATACATCTATATAATAGTAAGAGCGTTGCTTCTAATTTAGAAATTAAAGATAATATGAACAACATGCGTACAAGAAAGCATCAATTAATTATTGCAATTAATTAATTTTAAGAAGTTAGTTATTTGCAAGTAAGTTGAGTTAAGTATTATTTTTCACTTAGTCATTTTTATCTTATTTTAAAAAATGAAATTATTAATTTTACTGCAATATCTATAATTTTGTTTGTATTGTTTAAATATTTATATCCCTTTTGAACATTCCCTTACGGAAAAAACACTCAAAAAAACGGTGCAATATTACAATAAAACAACTTCAGTATTATCCTCAACTCGAGAGTTAACTTAAGTGTTATTCTCAATTTAAGAGTAACACTTACAGAAAGAAAGTTGAGAGTTATACTCAAGTTGAGTGTCCGAAATTCAAACTCAAATTGAGTATTATTTTGAGTGTCTTTTTCACTCTCTCACTCTCTAACACTCAAAACTTCTCAACTTGAGTATAACTCTCAACTTTCTTTCTGTAAGCTTTTAAGTTGAGAATAACACTCAAGTTAACTCTCGAGTGAGGATAATACTGAAATTGTTTTTTTGTAATATTGCACCGTTTTTTGTAATATTGCAATGTAACATATATATACTTCTACAATGCAATATATTACGGCAATTATATTTATAATAATATAGTATATATAAATGTTTTTTATCTTAACATTTATATACGTTTTCTTAACCTTTCATTTTTACAAGTATTACTTCATATATATATATATATATATATATATATATATATATATATATATATGAGCGCGAAAGTTATAGCGAGCGTGCGAGCGAGCGTGCTCCAAAAGAGACAAGCGCGAAATGAGACGGCCGACGGACAACGACACCCGCAAGTATCGAGACGCGCTCGATTCTAAGATGAATAGAATCTTAACACTTTGCTATATTAATCATACGCGAGATACGATTATAATTCGCACGCGGCGGATAAACAGCGATAAATCGTCTGTCTCGGAGTTGCTCCGGTAGTCACACAACGGCACTGAAATATGTCTATTTCAATAAACAAGACCGAATCTTTATCTCGCTTGAATAGCGTACATGCGTCAAAGTACTCTGAGCGGAATGCGCCGCGCTCGGTTGGCGGCTTACTTTTATACTGTCGTCGCCTTCTCGAAGGATCCAGAAGGTCTCCGAAATTTAGTCATTTCCGCCGACAGTTTTTAGGTGACTTGTTTGTCGTAATTTTACCTTAGATCCTTCGAGAAGGGCGACGATGTTTGTTGTTGCCGCGCGTTTCCGCTCGGTCGCAGAAAACGCTACCTCGCATCGCGCGCGCGGCGATGACGCGGTCGTACGGCAACAAAAATGCGAGGTTCGAGATCATTGCAGTCTCGAACAATATATATATTTTCTCTTTTATATTTTATATGCCTACTTACATTATATTATATTATATTTTTATATAGTTTAGATATTTTATATGTATTTCATATTTTGCATATGTAAAAATAAATACAGTTTGTATTAATTAAACGACATTGTCCTTGTATATCCAAGAATTGTGCGATCCATCGAATCCCAGCCATTTCACGTAAACCTCATCGTCTCTCCTGCATAGTACTTTTTCCACGAGGCACACATCCGGATAATTCGCGCGATGCAACTCGTAGAACTCCTAGAACACTCTAGCGATGGATTTTCCGCGATAGACCTCGAGTAGATAGGTTACGGAATTAGTACGCTGCACTTTAGCAATCTTAAACACCTCGGTGGTCCAATTCGGTGTATAACCTTTCTCGAAAATCGTCTTGTATTTGCTAACGCGTACCGAGTCACTTACTTTGAACTTTGCTGGATTCGCTATCTTTATTGCGCTGTATACTGTAGCCAAGAGTCTTTCGGCGATCGCGGGAATAACGTCGACGGGTCGCATACCGATCGTTCGATGCTTGCGCGCGTTGTAATATGATAATATGAATAGCGGCAACTCATTCATTTGTAAGATTTGTTGAGCGTAAACATATTCCACATATCGTTTTTCAGTGTACAATTGAATCGTTCGACGACCGATGCCTTCAACACCGAATACGTGGAATAATGATTGATGTCATGTTTCTTCATGAGGCGTTGCACGTCGGTGTTGTAAAATTCCTTCCCCATATCGGTTTGCATGTTTCTCGGACATCTCTTACTATCTCAAATTATCTCAGCGATAGCATTAGCCGTCTCGCTTCCGCCTTTAGTCTTGTGCGGCGTATCGCACACGCATACTTGCTCAGCACATCGATGACTGTAAGTATGTAGTGGTGGCCTCTGCTGAAATGCGAGTACAGACGCATCTCGATGATGTCAGCTTGCCACAGGTCATCGTATCCCTGCACTATAACATGTCTTCGAGGAAAATTTCTTCTTGCCGGAGCATGCAGTTCCTCGACGAGTCGTAACTTCTCGATATTTTTATCGGATTTTAACGATGTCATGTTTTTAGCGTTGCAACTGGTCTCTCGGCGCGTAATAATATGTATGAAAAAATTACATTATCATTTATATCTCAAACTTTTTTTTTAACCATTTTTTTTATCATTCAATAGCTGTTTATTTCCATTTCAATAGCGGTTCTTTATCCTCCGTATGCCGATAGCGGTCCGTTAGCCATTTGTAGCCGTTTCTAAGCCGTTCGACAGTCCGATAGCCGTTCCTGAACCGTTCGTTGCCATTCGTTGCCGTCCGTCGTAGCTAACCGTTCGTAGCCGATCTTGGATCGGTTGTTGCTGTCCATTGTTATTTGTTGACGTTTGGTTAGCGTTCGATACTCGTTTCTAATCTAGCGATATTCGTACGCCGAAGCTTGTTTATCACAATTTATAACGCTCGCACGTCTTTCTCGAACGCAGCAAGCTCATCGTCTGACTCTTTCTGTTGATTCCTCAACGTTTTAACACATTGATTGACGTACAGTTTGTTGACGACATCGGTATCGGCTTCAGGTTGCGCTACACGGCGAATCTTGCGCGACCTCGCGTCATAGTCCATAGCGACGCAGCATGGTTTTCGCGTACATAACTTTTCACAAATCTATGATCACTTGTATCATTTTGCTGTTCGAATATTCCAAATTTGTTGATATGCATCATCGATGCGAACGGCGCCGATCGATCGATTAGTTTTGTCGAGACACCGTTTAAGTTATAATAATGCCAGCTTCGCGAAGTTCCTCGATGATCGACAAGATTTGGTTGTCGTGACTGTTGTGACCTGCTTTGCACGAAGCGTCGAGCAATCGTAGACGATCCACCAATTCGTTGGGATCGTTCCAATGCACGTAATCAATCTTATTATCGGTTAGCGACATCGCGCGAGGTATGAATACTCTTTTTCCAGATTTTTTTCTTTTTCGGTTCGATCGACAATAACGGTGCGATTATTTCTTTGTACTTGTATCCTCTGTTGTCCCGTATTCGACAGTGCGCATCGTGATTGTCTTTATGCGCGCTTGTTGTCAACGGCATGCTCTTGTACGTTTGCTTATCATCATCTGTATAAATGACATCATCAGGGGTTCTCTTTAAGATCAACTCGTAAAGACCAGGCGTATTGGGCACCATCGATAATTATGTTATCCGCGTTGTCCACGTCAATACGTTTATTACCGAACATCATTCCATCCTGACCGAGACAAACACGTTGTCTATATCGCTATGTTGATCACCACTCAGAACAGGCCAGATGTATTTTTGGCCCAGTGGACCTAACTGATCTCGCAACATTTCTTGACCTTCCGGCATTTGCAATTGATTTCGAACGGATGTTACGAGCGAGTCGTCGGTAGTTTCGAAAACATCCTCGCGAGCAAGTAATTCAGGCATCGGAGGTACGATTCTCGTTGTTGCGGACGGTGTAGAGGTTATTATGTAGAGGTAGTTCCAGTGGAGCATCCAATCGTTTTGATTTATGCGGTTTTGCTGAGTGATTCGGCCAGACGTCAGATTGTTTTTCTTTCTTTTTTGGTGTCGCATCCTTCTCACGCTTTTGGATGATTAACGGTTCGATCTCCGCGTCGATGTTACTCCCCGGCTCGTTCTTTACCACGATCGAACTAGAATTGTCGACAATTTTTTGCGGTTCAATGAGAGATCTAAACTGTCTGTCTAATACGATATTCTCCTCGATTTTCAAAGCGCGATTTTCTTGCGAATCGATTCGCTCGTTTTCGCAATTTTCCTCGCAATCTTCTCGCGCTCACGAATACCCTCGCTGCCAGACATGTCGGTAGAGTGTCAATTTTTCACGATTCACCACGACGTATCGGCAACGACTAATCGCTTTGCGGTATCGCGAACACGTTAAATCCTTTTCTGTACCGACCATTGTTGAGCGAGCTTTCTTTGTCTATCACTACAAATCCATACTTGTGCTGCTAACAATCGCGACACAACGCACAAAATTCATCGTACGACATATCGGTCATTCGGTACATTCACGTAATCGTTATACATGTTTCAGGTTGATAGCATCCTGTTTAAATAGAATCAGCAAGTTCGCATTGTGCGTATCAGATGTTTAGGTATTCTCGCGTATGTTTGACAGAGATAAAAGCAGTCGACGCTCGAGTATCGACCCATTGAAATGTATTCTCTTACCGCATCTTGCTTATCGCATGCCACGTCATCGAACACGAAGATAGAATTTGGACGCGCCTCGCTCGGCGGAATGACGTTGTTGGAGAATGTAAAATAACCAATTTCGTCGTTCAATGTCAATAAATTCTCCAGATATCGATATTTCGGATGTTGAAGCGATTTTGAGTACACCTACACGTTCTCGAAACGTAAACCGTGTGGATTTTCTATTAAACTTATCAACACGTTGGTTTAACCGCAATTCGAAGGACCGCAAATGATACCGCGTATATAGTAGTCGGTAACATTGCACCATGCTTGCGCATCTCCGCGTTGTCCCCCATCGACCGTAATTTGTCGTCACAATTCGTCACTTTGATTATTGCCAACGTTTGTCGCACGAATTTCATTTTCATACTGCCGATTGAGAGGGCAGTTGGATTGAACGCCTATTGTGCGAAACCACGAATCGCTCAGTAGCGAAAATGTTCATCTTGCTTTCGAGACCTTCCGATATTTGCAATTTGAGCGCCGAACAGTTACAATTTGTGCCGAAAATCGTTTTGCTGCAAATGTGCGGCGATCACATCCATCACATCTGTGGGATAAATTTCCGGAACATATAAAGGCGAATTTGTAGATTCAATAATATCGTCGCTGCTACGAACATTACAATCAACCGTAGCAACGAACGCACATCGACGGGCCAATGCCGTTGATAAAAGATTGCAGCGAATGTCAACGAAAATAGGTAGAGGCCTATTAAATCGCGCGATAAACGCACTTTCTATCGAATTACATATTCCTGGCTATCAATTTTGCGGGTACTCATTTGGAAAAACGATTGGCGAAAGGTGATCAGGGTATAAATCCATTGGACTCGGCGTGCCGCGAGCACGACATTGCGTATTCTCGAAGCGCCGATCTCACCGAGAGACTCGCGGCTGACAGGATACCCGCTGAGAGAGCGCAAAAACGCATCGTCGCAAAAGATTTGACTCTGAGTGAGAGAGCCGCAGCTTCAGCTGTTTGGGTAGCGATGAAAGCTAAGACAAAGATCGGTATGGGTATGAAGACGAAAAAGGAGACGAAGACGAAAAAAAGACGGTGAAGAAACGGATACTTCCAACAACAAAACGAGAAGGTGTATTGCTGATTTTACCAATATTGGGAGCGCTCGGATCTTTGATTGGTGGAGCGGCCGGCATGGTAAAAGCGGTGAACGATAGCAAAGCCGCGCGGCATCAGCTGGAGCAGCAACACAACAATCACGCAATGGAAGGTCACGGGCTTTATCTCGCTCCATACAAATATGGACAAGGATCGTATCTCGGCCGGTACAAACGTGGACAGGGCGTGGTAATGAAGAAAAAAAAAACGTCAAAGAGATGTTAAATAAGCCTATGGGCGTGACAACGAACATACAATTAGAACAATTAACAAAACGTATGCGTATACCATTCTTTAGAGGCGTTTTTATGCGTGATTCTTTACCAATCGGTGGTATACGTCGAAACGAGAGTGGCATCGTGAATTTGGATAACACTAAAGGACCAGGTACTCATTGGGTGTCCTACGCAAAAAGAAAAAATCGCGCTATATATTTCGACAGTTTAGGCAATCTTCGACTACCAAATGAATTGGTGCGATATTTCGGGCGGAACGTGACGAATATACAGTACAATCACACACCTGTTCAAATTTACGATGAGAGTATCTGCGGACAATTGTGTCTGCAATTTCTTCGTACTGTTGACTACTTGTTACGTATCGGTGTAAAGCCTGATGATGCGCCGTTAAGACTCAGTATTCGTTAAACAGTTTTCCCGACATCTCTATGACATTTACGCTGACTGGGAAGAGTAGCGTCCTCGCGGCACTACCATCCAGCCATAGATTTGAGCGACGGTGACTACGAACTCGGTCTAACGAATTTTGAGACTTATCATAAGATGCCAAACGTGAATTCCTCGAATAATAAATTTTATTTCAATGAAAATGACACGGAAATTACGATTCCCGAAGGATCGTACGAGATACACGCCATACAACGCCATTTTGAATCGTGAAATTTTACAGAAATGCCTGCGACGCGTGTTTCGCTCCGACAATCGTGTTGATAAATGCGGTGATATCCCGTCAGGAGAGGAAACCGTTCGAGCGAACGGTGACGAGGACGAAAATATAGAATACTCGATAGTATTCCGCGCTAATTATAATACGATGAATAGCGAGAACAGGTGCGCTTTCAGAGTAAACTTTAACAAACCCAAAAACATTGGATCGTTATTGGGATTCTCGAACCGCATATTGCAGCCGAGACAGTGGCATCAATCGGACGTACCGATTAATATCATCAACGTAAACATTATCCGTATAAAGAGTAACGTGACCGTGGGTGCTTACAGGAACGATAAACGCGTTCATACGATACATGAATTTTCACCGAGCGTGCCACCAAGATATCGGAAAAGCCTGCGCAGATCATTTATCTGCCGATCATTGCTCGGAGCATTACGGATCTAATGATACGCGTCGCGGATCAAGATTGACGATTTTTCGATTTTCGAGGAGAAGAAATCACCATTAGATTGCACGTACGACGGCGACAAAATTAGCGTGCGATACATGAGATGCTCGTGTTGAACGACTCGAAGAAGAACGTGAGAGATAATAATATCTTTACGGTGCCGATTGATGATACCATCCGATCATCATCATCATTATCATCATCATCATTAGGTTGCGCTAAAAAGACGAGAAAGAAGCTCAGCGCGTCGAACATTGAATTTTTACAACCTTTGGGCTTCGCGTTACGTAATGTCTGAGAAAACATGACCGACATCCTTAATATTCGAGGCGAGCCGGTCTTTGACAATCGTATCGTCGAAATCGAGACTCATACGTACAATCTGTACGCCAACACAACGTTTGAACACAGCGACGAGAAACGAATACCCATACAACAACAGGATTATACAGGATTATGTATACATTGCTGTATGAGAGTTTTCTATACATTGAAGGAAAACTAACGCTAAACAAACCAGCTGAAGGATCTGCTGTAACTCTGGGAAATAATTGCATCGCGTTCATGTTCAATGAGATTCGATACGAACTCGACGGTGGAGATTGATCGTAATAAGAAATGTAGAAATAACTAGCACACTCAAGAATTATGTAACGATATCATCCGATAGAACCGTAATTATGAGGAACGCCGGCTGGTATGCGCAGACTAATGCGAATGTATACTTTAATTTTTGGGTACCACTCTACATGTTATTGGGATTTTGCGAAGATTACAAACATTGTGATTAACGCTCGTCACGAGTTGATTTTAATACAATCGCGCAACGACAACAATTGTCTGATTGGAAATTTGGCGTTGAAGCCTGTGATTAACATATTCAAGATACAATGGCGAATGCCACCCGTTATATTGAACGAGATCAACAAGCTGTCGATGCTGCGCGCCTTGGAAAACGGACGATATCTCAGCATGGGTTTTCGCTCGTAGGATCTGTACGAGTTTCCGCTATGGCAGCGTACAACTAAGGCGTAGGCGTTACCAATCCTAAGCACTCTCAACACCGCCTCATTCCTCGGGTCCCAAGAGCCGAGGGCACCGACGACGAAGGCCGTCACCACGACGCGATATCCCCGCCGCTGGAGCTCCTCAGCCAAGGGCGAGTACTTGGCAACTTTCCTCGCCCTGGCTTCATCGAAAGCCTCCCAGCGGTTTTCGAAGGGGACGGTCACGTCGCAGATAACGACGCACTTGGTTCGCTCGTTCCGAATCACAAGATCCGGTCGGAGTTCACCAAGTTCCCCGTCGATGCCCTCGACCCGCCGGTTGACCCGTTTCTCCCCCGGCATCCGACAAGCCTTCCAGAGGCGGTGCAATACGGCGTCATGTCTCAGCTGAATGGCGGCGGAATGAATACCGCAATGACCGATGACATGGGGAAGGGTCTCGGCTGCCGCACCGCATCGCCGACATCTGCGGTCCCCCTCCCCCCAACGGCGTGCACCGTTAAGGGGGAGGACATCCAACCTGGCGCGATGGATAAAGCGCCAGTCGGCGAAGCGGGTAAAGCTGCCGCCGCGGACATAGTGATTGCTCACACCCGCCCGCGACGACACCTCAAACACCTTCCCTGGTCTGGCTTACGCAAAAGCGTGCCCGCGTAAAAGGCCGCCACCGCTGAGCGCAGACGAGTCACCACCTGGTTACGAGCACCAGGTGGGACCTTAACCGCGTCGCCCCTGGGCCCTCGGCACTCGACAATGAGTCCCTCGGTCGCCGCACACCATACCCACCGAAGGGACAACCTTTCAGATTGTCTCCGCGCGGCATTCCGGGCCCTCGACCACAGGGAGCGTTCCCCCCCATCCCGCAGCCTCCCCTCCTGCGAACCGGAGAGGAAGGCCGCGAGGTCCTCGTTGGTCGGAGGACTTCCTATGCGCCTGGCTACAACCCCCCGCAGAGACGCCCACGCGAGTGTCCTGACCGTCTCGTCGCCAGCCGTAAGCATACGGTAGGCGTGCGCGACGGACAGGACATCCGCGAGGTCAGCAAGTGGAAGCAGCCCACAACCCCCCCGGCTGGGAGGGAGGTAGACCACTTCCGCGCTGGCTCTCTGCGGGAGATTGAGCCAGGCCTTAGCCTTACGACGGATCTCGAGATCCGCCGGTTTTAACGGGCGCTTCTCCACTGTGGCCCCCCGCAGCAGAAAGTCCATCCGTGGCAGGATGTTGGTTGCCACCAACTCCAGTTTCTGCCACGGAGCAAGGAGAGACCGGTCAACCGCGCCGAGGTCCTCCAGGACGCCCCCGATGGCGGTGTATGGCGTTTGGTCGACCGAGTGACCCGTCGGGACGCCAAGGTGGTGATACGGCTCACCGGATGCAAGGGGTCGAACGGGCGATCCCTGGATTTGGAAGGTCGTCGGCAGGACCCCGCTGCCTGCTCCCGCACCGATGTGCAGGGTGGCACATTTAGCGGGGTTGAACCGCAGTCCCACCGACGATGCTCCCTCCTCTGCAGCAGCCAGAAGCCGCTGCATTCCCTCAGGCGTATCGGCAACGAGTGCAATGTCGTCCGCATACGCCAGAATACTGACGCGAGAGCCCAATAAATCGTACCCCGCATCAACCTCGGTGACTGCACGCAGTACCGAGTCGATAGCGAGGTCAAATATTATTGGGCTCAGCGGACAACCTTGCCGAACCCCCGAGCGAACAGGGATTGGGGCAGTGAGTCCGTCGGCGGCGCGAACCCGTGTGGTGCATCCGTCATACATGGAATTCCATATATTGACGATGCCCCCGGCACCCGGAGCGAACGAGAGCGCGGCGGATCACCGCGTGCGGGACCGATCCAAACGCATTGGATAGGTCCAGCCACGCGACGACCGCCTGCCGCCTTGTCCTCCGCGCCTCAGTTAGGATCTCCTGCAGGACAAAGTTGTGCTCATAGCACCCCTCGTCCCGCAGGAATCCCTTCTGGGCCGGACTCAAGATGTTATATGTGATCGCCCAGTCGGTCATACGATCGGCGACGAGCGCCGCGAAAAGTTTGGGGGTCGTGTCCCCCAGCGCGAGAGGGCGCCAGTTCTCGATGTTCTCGCGGTCCCCTTTCTTATACACCAATATGGTGTTGGAGGTCTTCCAGGACGCTGGAACTGTCTCGTGCCGAAGGCATGCGTTGTAAAACGCGGTGAGGAGCCGAACACCCGGATCCGCTCCACGGAGGTCACGGTAAGTGACACCGTCGGGCCCCGGCGCAGAATTAGTCATACGCCGGAGCCGCCGGTCCACCTCTATCTCCGTGAAGGGATCGAGCAGGTATTCGAACCCCTCGCCCTCGGCCGGCGGTTGAGTCCGCTCCACTTCAGCGTCCGGCGTGTCCAGGAGTTCACCGCCGCTATACAGCTCTTCGAAGTGTGCCTGGATCCGCTGTTTCGGCAACTGGCACGATTCAGCGGGCCCCTGCAGCACTTCTCGGACTGCCCTGCGACGGTTCGCCCTGTACAAGGCCTGGAGACGCGTAGCTTCGCGTACCCAGCCCCCGCGTCCTTCTCCCGACTCCTGGGGACCGGCCGGTACCGGCCCCCGACTGTCGCCGTCTCGCGCCGGCACTCCCCCCGCACCCCGACGCGCTCGCGCCCCACGCGACCGATCCGGGCGATCGCGGACGCCGGGAACACCCCCGCGAGCCACACCCGGTGCATCCTCCCCGAAGTAATTAGCGACCAAGGCCGCCAACTCCTCCAGGTCAGCAATCGAGGCGACGGTTTCCGCCCGCGCCACCAGCCCGTCACGGACAGCCAAGCGTTCCCGCCTGCGTTGCCTTGCAGCAGCCGCAGGGGTAGGCTGGCCACCGGAGGGCCGACCGCGCGGAGCGGCCACACGCCGCGGGCCTCGGGGATGCTCCCCGCCCCCGCCCCTAATTTGGACAGACGGTGTCTGCCCGCTCGCTCCGGGGCCGCCGGTTACGGGTTCACCCCGCCGACGACCCATCACCCCAGGGACACTTACTTGGGCACTCGGATGTCCCGCGTTGTCCCGTCCAGCACGCGCTCCCGATGCTCCATCCTCGCTGGTCCTCGGATGTGGGATGCTCGCACTCACCTCCCTGATGGAGCGGACGAGGGTCCGCTCCAGGACGACCCTGCATGGCCGCACATTTGGCGCTACTTGTACATTCGCCGGCACTTGTGGCGGATGGCCGGGCGTCCGCTGCAGCCCCGCCGGCGGCGGACTATCACCTTCTGTGGAGTCGCCGCTCCACCGTCTCCTCACTCTTCGCCCCACTGTCCTCCACGGCCCACCAGAGTCCCCCGACTCCCCCGATGATGGCGTTGGGGGAGTTGTCCTCGGCGCCGCTCCTCCAGGTGACCGCCGCTCCTCCATAGGCCCCGCTGTAGATGGTGGTGGAGGCCTCTTCCTTCTTAGGGCAAGGCGCGCCGGTCGCTGGACCACCTCGCACGGCGACACCTCCCGGATGGTAGGGAGGGGGGAGGGGCGCGCTGGTGGAGATGGAGTTGCGCCCCTCCCTGCAAGGTACCCCGTGGACATCACGGGGGACCCGCACGTTGATGTCGTCACCGTGCAGGTGGTTAAGGTGGCGGATCCCGACGCCGCGGGCACCAGCGGTGGTGTTGTTGCTGTGACCCCCATGACCACGCCGTAGATGGTGGATGGCGTGGGGGGGGTCATCCGGGGAGGCGGGGACCCACGTTGCGGGGTCGGTGTCCGCACCGACCCCACCGCCTCCCCCGGAGTGCTCCGCGGCGTCAACGCGGCCAAGAGGTCACGTGCTGCGGTGCCGGCACGGGATGGAATTGCCGGCTGGGCCCCTTGGTCCTTCCTCCCAGTCGTTGGGGGCCCCCTCAGCACACCCCTGGCCGTTGGCCGGGCCAGGGGTCCCGTCTCCATGGCGATCTTCTCAGCCGGTACGCTGGACGCCCGAGTCGCACGACTCCTGGTGATGGGCCCCCCCTGGGATGTCATCGGGGGGGTCCTCTCGGGCGTCCTCCTTCCTGTGCCCCCCAGGCCGCCAAACGGTGGTGAAATTACGTTCGGCGACCTCCTGGGGGGCATGCGCACCGGCCTTGCCACGCCGCTCTTCACGAGAGGCGCGCTTATGGACCTCCGCATACTCCTCGTTGTTATTGTGGTTCCCCCCCCTGTGGTGGTGGTGGGGGGGGTTGCGGAGGTCCTCCTTGATGTTGAGGGGCCCCCGTGTGGTCCTCCACGGGGGCTAACGCGCGCCTCCCTTGACGCTGGAGACGGCCTCTTTCCATTGGCCGCGCCATCTTCCCTATAAAGAGATCCGCCATCTTGAATATGGCGCGCCTTACCTGTGGATGCGGCGGTCTCTCTTGTAGCGACGCTCCTCGTGGCGGCCGTCATGGCGGCCATATCCAATATGGCCGCCCTCCGTGATTTTGACAGGTGGGCCGACGACGATGATGGAAGTGTCGCCGGCCCCGCTGCAGTGACGGCCGCGTATGTGGGGGACTGCCCTGCGGTCCAGGATGCTGTTGTCCGTGGCGACGATGTTGATGTTCCCGCAGGTGGTGTCCTCGTTGAAGATGAGGTGGCTGCGGAGGAGGTGGGTGGCCGCGAGGATGGACGGCTTCGCGACGATGCTCCGGTGTGTGCCGCCGCCGAAGACGATGCAGCAGGCGCCCGGGTCCGCGCACTCACAAGCCCACCACTTGCACTTAAAGTTTGTTGTGCCCCGGAAGTCGTGGCGCGACCAGGCTCCTCCCGGGGGAGCTCCGTGTGCTCTTTCTTATAATGATTTATTACGTTACGAAGGGGGACCTTACCGGCCCCCCTATAATTGCACACGGAGCACTTATAATCGACCGTATCCCCCGGGTGGTGCTTTTTCAAATGGCGCACCAAGTGAGCCTGATCACTGAAGGATCCCACGGACCCTATGACGTTACTCGCACCCCCTCGACAGCGCGGACAATAGAGCCGCTCCGGCAAGGGGTATGCGAGCACGATTACTCGCGGGGGACTCTGCGCCATAACAAAATATACAAATATACAAATAAATAAATAAATAAACACAAATAAATAAACACTATATGGCACAGAGCCCCAGGTCGCGTGGGATTCCTAACCACAAACTGTCACGGAGCACACGCGTCGCGGCACTTCAGAACACGACCGCGCGACAAAAATAAAAGTTCGCTTCTCGGCGAAATTAAAATAAACGAAAACGCGGCACTCACACTCACGGAATATATATAAATAAATAAATAAATAACTATCCCCGAGCCAAGACCAACACAAAATAAATAAATAAAATGTATAAAACTCACCCGCGCGCGGTGCGAGTAATTGCACGCGGGTGCCCGGGGATCCAGAAGACGCTGACTCCTGGTGCCTGAGTGCAACGCAGGCACTCTACCACGGTTACCTAATCTATATTAACCTTTTAGGTTAGATTAGGCCGTTCCTGGCTGTACTGCAATGCCAGGCCGACCCGCGGCAGAGTCGGAGCAAGCTCCGGTCACCCGCCAGGCTCCAAAAATCAGTTTAATATTCTGAATCCCCTATGGGGATTGTATCAGATATTAAGCTGATAAGAACAGATACAAGCCGTTTATTTCAATAAATGTTCCCCGGGGAGACAAGCCCCCCCGGGGTGCTAATACAATAAAATACGGCTTTTGGCCGCGCGCGATATTCTTAAAATATGGGCGGGAGACAAAAGACCCCCCCCGCCAGTGGGTCGTAAGAACTAAGCGCTGGGGGAGCATTAGCCTCCCCCAGGTCACGAGGATAAAAAATTTGATAGTATAATTGCCCCGGCTGGCAGACCGGGGCAATGCATATCTAAATCACAGATAGTCCGCCCCCGGGCCGATCACAGATAAGAAGTCGTAGATTAAAAGGGCCCGGGGGCGCGCACGCGGCTAATATTATATATAATTAAAACATTTCGCGACACATTCACACTCGAGTAAAATACAATATTCGGATACGCGGCATTCACACTCGAACAGACAGGCCCACACAACATGCAATATAAAAATAAAAAGAGGGTCATAAAATAAAACCAGGGGAGCGAGGAGGGGCTCGGCACATGGCTAAGCCCCTGCTCACTCAGCCCGCAAAAATAAAAAGGGGTGGGCAAGACAACGCACGCTATAAATTACGCGACATTCATACACGCAAACGAAATAAACAACCACACTGAAGTGCCGCACCTACGCGTTGGTGGGCCAGCGCCGGCGAATCGCGCGAGGAGGTGTCGCGAGCACCCCCTCAGCCGAGGGACGAGAAGGAGCGGCGTACTGGCGAACGCCAGACACGTGCTCCACGTAAATGTCCCGGGACCAGCGAATGGTATCCGAGACAATGAGGCGGCGCATCATAGAGGCGTAGGCGTTACCAATCCTAAGCACTCTCAACACCGCCTCATTCCTCGGGTCCCAAGAGCCGAGGGCACCGACGACGAAGGCCGTCACCACGACGCGATATCCCCGCCGCTGGAGCTCCTCAGCCAAGGGCGAGTACTTGGCAACTTTCCTCGCCCTGGCTTCATCGAAAGCCTCCCAGCGGTTTTCAAAGGGGACGGTCACGTCGCAGATAACGACGCACTTGGTTCGCTCGTTCCGAATCACAAGATCCGGTCGGAGTTCACCAAGTTCCCCGTCGATGCCCTCGACCCGCCGGTTGACCCGTTTTTCCCCCGGCATCCGACAAGCCTTCCAGAGGCGGTGCAACACGGCGTCATGTCTCAGCTGAATGGCGGCTGAGTGGATCCCGCAATGACCTAAAACGTGGGGAAGGGTCTCGGCTGCCGCACCGCATCGCCGACATCTGCGGTCCCCCTCCCCCCAACGGCGTGCACCGTTAAGGGGGAGGACATCCAACCTGGCGCGATGGATAAAGCGCCAGTCGGCGAAGCGGGTAAAGCTGCCGCCGCGGACATAGTGATTGCTCACACCCGCCCGCGACGACACCTCAAACACCTTCCCCTGGTCTGGCTTACGCAAAAGCGTGCCCGCGTAAAAAGCCGCCACCGCTGAGCGCAGACGAGTCACCACCTGGTTACGAGCACCAGGTGGGACCTTAACCGCGTCGCCCCTGGGCCCTCGGCACTCGACAATGAGCCCCTCGGTCGCCGCACACCATACCCACCGAAGGGACAACCTATCGGATTGTCTCCGCGCAGCATTCCGGGCCCTCGACCACAGCGAGCGTTCCCCCCCATCCCGCAGCCTCCCCTCCTGCGAACCGGAGAGGAAGGCCGCGAGGTCCTCGTTGGTCGGAGGACTTCCTATGCGCCTGGCTACAACCCCCCGCAGAGACGCCCACGCGAGTGTCCTGACCGTCTCGTCGCCAGCCGTAAGCATACGGTAGGCGTGCGCGACGGACAGGACATCCGCGAGGTCAGCAAGCGGAAGCAGCCCACAACCCCCCCGGCTGGGAGGGAGGTAGACCACTTCCGCGCTGGCTCTCTGCGGGAGATTGAGCCAGGCCTTAGCCTTGCGGCGGATCTCTAAGTCCGCCGCTTTTAAAGGACGCTTCTCAACTGCGGCCCCCCGCAGCAGAAAATCCATCCGTGGCAGGATGTTAGTTGCCACCAACTCTAGTTTCTGCCACGGAGCAAGGAGAGACCGGTCAACCGCGCCGAGGTCCTCCAGGACGCCCCCGATGGCGGTGTATGGCGTTTGGTCGACCGAGTGACCCGTCGGGACGCCAAGGTGGTGATACGGCTCACCGGATGCAAGGGGTCGAACGGGCGATCCCTGGATTTGGAAGGTCGTCGGCAGGACCCCGCTGCCTGCTCCCGCACCGATGTGCAGGGTGGCACATTTAGCGGGGTTGAACCGCAGTCCCACCGACGATGCTCCCTCCTCTGCAGCAGCCAGAAGCCGCTGCATTCCCTCAGGCGTATCGGCAACGAGTGCAATGTCGTCCGCATACGCCAGAATACTGACGCGAGAGCCCAATAAATCGTACCCCGCATCAACCTCGGTAACTGCACGCAGTACCGAGTCGATAGCGAGGTCAAATATTATCGGGCTCAGCGGACAACCTTGCCGAACCCCCGAGCGAACAGGGATTGGGGCAGTGAGTCCGTCGGCGGCGCGAACCCGTGTGGTGCATCCGTCATACATGGAGTTCCATATATTGACGATGCCCCCCGGCACCCCGGAGCGAACGAGAGCGCGGCGGATCACCGCGTGCGGGACCGATCCAAACGCATTGGATAGGTCCAGCCACGCGACGACCGCCTGCCGCCTTGTCCTCCGTGCCTCAGTTAGGATCTCCTGCAGGACAAAGTTGTGCTCATAGCACCCCTCGTCCCGCAGGAATCCCTTCTGGGCCGGACTCAAGATGTTATATGTGATCGCCCAGTCGGTCATACGATCGGCGACGAGCGCCGCGAAAGCTTGGGGGTCGTGTCCCCAGCGCGAGAGGGCGCCAGTTCTCTAAGTTCTCGCGGTCCCCTTTCTTATACACCAATATGGTGTTGGAGGTCTTCCAGGACGCTGGAACTGTCTCGTGCCGAAGGCATGCGTTGTAAAACGCGGTGAGGAGCCGAACACCCGGATCCGCTCCACGGAGGTCACGGTAAGTGACACCGTCGGGCCCCGGCGCAGAATTAGTCATACGCCGGAGCCGCCGGTCCACCTCTATCTCCGTGAAGGGATCGAGCAGGTATTCGAACCCCTCGCCCTCGGCCGGCGGTTGAGTCCGCTCCACTTCAGCGTCCGGCGTGTCCAGGAGTTCGCCGCCGCTATACAGCCCTTCGAAGTGTGCCTGGATCCGCTGTTTCGGCAACTGGCACGATTCAGCGGGCCCCTGCAGCACTTCTCGGACTGCCCTGCGACGGTTCGCCCTGTACAAGGCCTGAAGACGCGTAGCTTCGCGTACCCAGCCCCCGCGTCCTTCTCCCGACTCCTGGGGACCGGCCGGTACCGGTCCCCGACTGTCGCCGTCTCGCGCCGGCACTCCCCCCGCACCCCGACGCGCTCGCGCCCCACGCGACCGATCCGGGCGATCGCGGACGCCGGGAACACCCCCGCGAGCCACACCCGGTGCGTCCTCCCCGAAGTAATTAGCGACCAAGGCCGCCAACTCCTCCAGGTCAGCAATCGAGGCGACGGTTTCCGCCCGCGCCACCAGCCCGTCACGGACAGCCAAGCGTTCCCGCCTGCGTTGCCTTGCAGCAGCCGCAGGGGTAGGCTGGCCACCGGAGGGCCGATCGCGCGGAGCGGCCACACGCCGCGGGCCTCGGGGATGCTCCCCGCCCCCGCCCCTAATTTGGACAGACGGTGTCTGCCCGCTCGCTCCGGGGCCGCCGGTTACGGGTTCACCCCGCCGACGACCCATCACCCCAGGGACACTTACTTGGGCACTCGGATGTCCCGCGTTGTCCCGTCCAGCACGCGCTCCCGATGCTCCATCCTCGCTGGTCCTCGGATGTGGGATGCTCGCACTCACCTCCCTGATGGAGCGGACGAGGGTCCGCTCCAAGACGACCCTGCATGGCCGCACAATAGGCACTGTTTCGTAATTATTCGCCGGCACTTGTGGCGGATGACCGGGCGTCCGCTGCAACCCCGCCGGCGGCGGACTATCACCTTCTGTGGAGTCGCCGCTCCACCGTCTCCTCGCTCTTCGCCCCACTGTCCTCCACGGCCCACCAGAGTCCCCCGACTCCCCCGATGATGGCGTTGGGGGAGTTGTCCTCGGCGCCGCTCCTCCAGGTGACCGCCGCTCCTCCGTAGGCCCCGCTGATGGTGGTGGTTGGGGCCTTCTCCTCCTAAGGGCAAGGCGCGCCGGTCGCTGGACCACCTCGCACGGCGACACCTCCCGGATGGTAGGGAGGGGGGAGGGGCGCGCTGGTGGTGATGGAGTTGCGCCCCTCCCCGCAGGGTACCCCGTGGACATCACGGGGGACCCGCACGTCGATGTCGTCACCGTGCAGGTGGTCAAAGTGGCGGATCCCGACGCCGCGGGCACCAGCGGTGGTGTTGTTGCTGTGACCCCCATGACCACGCCGTAGATGGTGGATGGCGTGGGGGGGGTCATCCGGGGAGGCGGGGACCCACGTTGCGGGGTCGGTGTCCGCACCGACCCCACCGCCTCCCCCGGAGTGCTCCGCGGCGTCAACGCGGCCAAGAGGTCACGTGCTGCGGTGCCGGCACGGGATGGAATTGCCGGCTGGGCCCCTTGGTCCTTCCTCCCTGTCGTTGGGGGCCCCCTCAGCACACCCCTGGCCGTTGGCCGGGCCAGGGGTCCCGTCTCCGTGGCGATCTTCTCAGCCGGTACGCTGGACGCCCGAGTCGCACGACTCCTGGTGACCGGCCCCCCCTGGGATGTCATCGGGGGGGTCCTCTCGGGCGTCCTCCTTCCTGTGCCCCCCAGGCCGCCAAACGATGGAGAAATCGTGTTCGGCGACCTCCTGGGGGGCATACGCACCGGCCTTGCCACGCCGCTCTTCACGAGAGGCGCGCTTATGGACCTCCGCATGCTCCTCGTTGTAATCGATTCCCCCGTGGTGGTGGTGGGGGGTTGCGGAGGTCCTCCTGGATGTTGAAGGGCCCCCGTGTGGTCCTCCACGGGGGCTAACGCGCGCCTCCCTTGACGCTGGAGACGGCCTCTTTCCATTGGCCGCGCCATCTTGCCTAGGGAATCCGCCATCTTTAGTAATATGGCGCGCCTTACCTGATGTTGCGGCGGTCTCTCTTGTAGCGACGCTCCTCGTGGCGGCCGTCATGGCGGCCATATCCAACATGGCCGCCCTCCGTGATGTTGACAGGTGGGCCGACGACGATGATGGAAGTGTCGCCGGCCCCGCTGCAGTGACGGCCGCGTATGTGGGGGACTGCCCTGCGGTCCGGGATGTTGTTGTCCTCGGCGATGGTGTTGTTATGTCCGCAGGTGGTGTCCTCGTTGACGATGAGGTGGCTGCGGAGGAGGTGGGCGGCCGCGAGGATGGACGGCTTCGCGACGATGCTCCGGTGTGTGCCGCCGCCGATGATGATGCAGCAGGCGCCCGGGTCCGCGCACTCACAAGCCCACCACTTGCACTAATTGTTCTTTGTGCCCCAGAAGTCGTGGCGCGACCAGGCTCTTCCCGGGGGAGCTCCGTGTGCTCTTTCTTAAAATGATTTATAACTGTTCTAAGGGGGACTTTTCCGGTCCCCCTATATTCGCACACGGAGCACTTGTATGAAACTGTGTCCCCCGGGTGATGCTTTTTCAAATGTCTAATTAAATGAGCCTGATCACTGAAGGATCCCACGGACCCTATGACGTTGCTCGCACCCCCTCGACAGCGCGGACAATAGAGCCGCTCCGGCAAGGGGTATGCGAGCACGATTACTCGCGGGGGACTCTGCGCCATAACAAAATATACAAATATACAAATAAATAAATATACGCAAATAAATAAGACTCTATGGCACAGAGCCCCAGGTCGCGTGGGATTCCTAACCACTAACTGTCACGGAGCACACGCGTCGCGGCACTTCACAAATACGACGACCGCGCGACAAAAATATAAAAGTTCGCTTCTCGGCGAAATTAAAATAAACGAAAACGCGGCACTCACACTCACGGAATATATATAAATAAATAAATAAATAACTATCCCCGAGCTAAGTCAAACACACACACAAATATATATATAAATAAGTATAAAAATCACCCGCGCGCGGTGCGAGTAATTGCACGCGGGTGCCCGGGGATCCAGAAATCGCCGACTCCTGGTGCCTGAGTGCAACGCAGGCTCTCTACCACGGTTACCTAACCAATCTATATATGTTTTATAGGTTAGTTAGGCCGTTCCTGGCTGTACTGCAATGCCAGGCCGACCCGCGGCAGAGTCGGAGCAAGCTCCGGTCACCCGCCAGGCTCCAAAAATCAGTTTAATATTCTGAATCCCCTATGGGGATTGTATCAGATATTAAGCTGATAAGAACAGATAAAAGCCACTTTATTTTCAAAGAATGTTCCCCGGGGAGACAAGCCTCCCCGGGGTGCTATACAATAAAAAGCGGCTTTTGGCCGCGCGCCAATAACTTAAAAATATGGGCGGGGGACAAAAGACCCCCCCCGCCAGTGGGTCATAAAAACTAAAGGACTGGGGGAGCACTAGCCTCCCCCAGGTCGCGAGGATAAAAACATTTGATAGTATAATTGCCCCGGCTGGCAGACCGGGGCAATGCATATCAATATCACAGCTAGACCGCCCCCGGGCCGATCACAGAGAAGAAGTCGTAGATTAAAAGGGCCCGGGGGCGCGCACGCGGCTAATATTATATATAATTAAAACATTTCGCGACACATTCACACTCGAGTAAAATACAATATTCGGATACGCGGCATTCACACTCGAACAGACAGGCCCACACAACATGCAATATAAAAATATAAAGGGGGGTCACAAAATAAAAACAGGGGAGCGAGGAGGGGCTCGGCACATGGCTAAGCCCCTGCTCACTCAGCCCGAAAAATAAAAAGGGGTGGGCAAGACGACGCACGCTATAAATTACGCGACATTCATACACGCAAACGAAATGAGACAAACACGCTGAAGTGCCGCACCTACGCGTTGGTGGGCCAGCGCCGGCGAATCGCGCGAGGAGGTGTCGCGAGCACCCCCTCAGCCGAGGGACGAGAAGGAGCGGCGTACTGGCGAACGCCAGACACGTGCTCCACGTAAATGTCCCGGGACCAGCGAATGGTATCCGAGACAATGAGGCGGCGCATCATAGAGGCGTAGGCGTTACCAATCCTAAGCACTCTCAACACCGCCTCATTCCTCGGGTCCCAAGAGCCGAGGGCACCGACGACGAAGGCCGTCACCACGACGCGATATCCCCGCCGCTGGAGCTCCTCAGCCAAGGGCGAGTACTTGGCAACTTTCCTCGCCCTGGCTTCATCGAAAGCCTCCCAGCGGTTTTCAAAGGGGGTGGTCACGTCGCAGATAACGACGCACTTGGTTCGCTCGTTCCGAATCACAAGATCCGGTCGGAGTTCACCAAGTTCCCCGTCGATGCCCTCGACCCGCCGGTTGACCCGTTTCTCCCCCGGCATCCGACAAGCCTTCCAGAGGCGGTGCAACACGGCGTCATGTCTCAGCTGAATGGCGGCTGAGTGGATCCCGCAATGACCTAAAACGTGGGGAAGGGTCTCGGCTGCCGCACCGCATCGCCGACATCTACGGTCCCCCTCCCCCCAACGGCGTGCACCGTTAAGGGGGAGGACATCCAACCTGGCGCGATGGATAAAGCGCCAGTCGGCGAAGCGGGTAAAGCTGCCGCCGCGGACATAGTGATTGCTCACACCCGCCCGCGACGACACCTCGTACACCTTCCCCTGGTCTGGCTTACGCAAAAGCGTGCCCGCGCAAAAAGCCGCCACCGCTGAGCGCAGACGAGTCACCACCTGGTTACGAGCACCAGGTGGGACCTTAACCGCGTCGCCCCTGGGCCCTCGGCACTCGACAATGAGCCCCTCGGTCGCCGCACACCATACCCACCGAAGGGACAACCTTTCAGATTGTCTCCGCGCGGCATTCCGGGCCCTCGACCACAGGGAGCGTTCCCCCCCATCCCGCAGCCTCCCCTCCTGCGAACCGGAGAGGAAGGCCGCGAGGTCCTCGTTGGTCGGAGGACTTCCTATGCGCCTGGCTACAACCCCCCGCAGAGACGCCCACGCGAGCGTCCTGACCGTCTCGTCGCCAGCCGTAAGCATACGGTAGGCGTGCGCGACGGACAGGACATCCGCGAGGTCAGCAAGCGGAAGCAGCCCACAACCCCCCCGGCTGGGAGGGAGGTAGACCACTTCCGCGCTGGCTCTCTGCGGGAGATTGAGCCAGGCCTTAGCCTTGCGGCGGATCTCTAAGTCCGCCGCTTTTAAAGGACGCTTCTCAACTGCGGCCCCCCGCAGCAGAAAATCCATCCGTGGCAGGATGTTAGTTGCCACCAACTCTAGTTTCTGCCACGGAGCAAGGAGAGACCGGTCAACCGCGCCGAGGTCCTCCAGGACGCCCCCGATGGCGGTGTATGGCGTTTGGTCGACCGAGTGACCCGTCGGGACGCCAAGGTGGTGATACGGCTCACCGGATGCAAGGGGTCGAACGGGCGATCCCTGGATTTGGAAGGTCGTCGGTAGGACCCCGCTGCCTGCTCCCGCACCGATGTGCAGGGTGGCACATTTAGCGGGGTTGAACCGCAGTCCCACCAACGATGCTCCCTCCTCTGCAGCAGCCAAAAGCCGCTGCATTCCCTCAGGCGTATCGGCAACGAGTGCAATGTCGTCCGCATACGCCAGAATACTGACGCGAGAGCCCAATAAATCGTACCCCGCATCAACCTCGGTGACTGCACGCAGTACCGAGTCGATAGCGAGGTCAAATATTATTGGGCTCAGCGGACAACCTTGCCGAACCCCCGAGCGAACAGGGATTGGGGCAGTGAGTCCGTCGGCGGCGCGAACCCGTGTGGTGCATCCGTCATACATGGAGTTCCATATATTGACGATGCCCCCCGGCACCCCGGAGCGAACGAGAGCGCGGCGGATCACCGCGTGCGGGACCGATCCAAACGCATTGGATAGGTCCAGCCACGCGACGACCGCCTGCCGCCTTGTCCTCCGTGCCTCAGTTAGGATCTCCTGCAGGACAAAGTTGTGCTCATAGCACCCCTCGTCCCGCAGGAATCCCTTCTGGGCCGGACTTAAAATGTTATTATTGATCGCCCAGTCGGTCATACGATCGGCAACGAGCGCCGCGAAAAGTTTGGGGGTCGTGTCCCCCAGCGCGAGAGGGCGCCAGTTCTCGATGTTCTCGCGGTCCCCTTTCTTATACACCAATATGGTGTTGGAGGTCTTCCAGGACGCTGGAACTGTCTCGTGCCGAAGGCATGCGTTGTAAAACGCGGTGAGGAGCCGAACACCCGGATCCGCTCCACGGAGGTCACGGTAAGTGACACCGTCGGGCCCCGGCGCAGAATTAGTCATACGCCGGAGCCGCCGGTCCACCTCTATCTCCGTGAAGGGATCGAGCAGGTATTCGAACCCCTCGCCCTCGGCCGGCGGTTGAGTCCGCTCCACCTCAGCGTCCGGCGTGTCCAGGAGTTCACCGCCGCTATACAGCTCTTCGAAGTGTGCCTGGATCCGCTGTTTCGGCAACTGGCACGATTCAGCGGGCCCCTGCAGCACTTCTCGAACTGCCCTGCGACGGTTCGCCCTGTACAAGGCCTGGAGACGCGTAGCTTCGCGTACCCAGCCCCCGCGTCCTTCTCCCGACTCCTGGGGACCGGCCGGTACCGGCCCCCGACTGTCGCCGTCTCGCGCCGGCACTCCCCCCGCACCCCGACGCGCTCGCGCCCCACGCGACCGATCCGGGCGATCGCGGACGCCGGGAACACCCCCGCGAGCCACACCCGGTGCATCCTCCCCGAAGTAATTAGCGACCAAGGCCGCCAACTCCTCCAGGTCAGCAATCGAGGCGACGGTTTCCGCCCGCGCCACCAGCCCGTCACGGACAGCCAAGCGTTCCCGCCTGCGTTGCCTTGCAGCAGCCGCAGGGGTAGGCTGGCCACCGGAGGGCCGACCGCGCGGAGCGGCCACACGCCGCGGGCCTCGGGGATGCTCCCCGCCCCCGCCCCTAATTTGGACAGACGGTGTCTGCCCGCTCGCTCCGGGGCCGCCGGTTACGGGTTCACCCCGCCGACGACCCATCACCCCAGGGACACTTACTTGGGCACTCGGATGTCCCGCGTTGTCCCGTCCAGCACGCTCTCCCGTTGCTCCATCCTCGTTGGTCCTCGGATGTGGGATGCTCGCGCTCACCTCCCTGATGGAGCGGACGAGGGTCCGCTCCAGGACGACCCTGCATGGCCGCACAATAGGCACTGTTCCTAAATTATTCGCCGGCACTTGTGGCGGATGGCCGGGCGTCCGCTGCAGCCCCGCCGGCGGCGGACTATCACCTTCGCTGGAGTCGCCGCTCCACCGCCTCCTCGCTCTTCGCCCCACTGTCCTCCACGGCCCACCGGAGTCCCCCGACTCCCCCGATGATGGCGTTGGGGGAGTTGTCCTCGGCGCCGCTCCTCCTGGCAACCGCCGCTCCTCCTGAGGCCTCTCTGCTGGTGGTGGTGGAGGCCTCCTTCTCCTGAGGGCAAGGCGCGCCGGTCGCTGGACCACCTCGCACGGCGACACCTCCCGGATGGTAGGGAGGGGGGAAGGGCGCGCTGGTGGAGATGGTGTTGCGCCCCTCCCCGCAGGGTACCCCGTGGACATCACGGGGGACCCGCACGTTGATGTCGTCACCGTGCAGGTAGTCAAAGTGGCGGATCCCGACGCCGCGGGCACCAGCGGTGGTGTTGTTGCTGTGACCCCCATGACCACGCCGTAGATGGTGGATGGCGTGGGGGGGGTCATCCGGGGAGGCGGGGACCCTCGTTGCGGGGTCGGTGTCCGCACCGACCCCACCGCCTCCCCCGGAGTGCTCCGCGGCGTCAACGCGGCCAAGAGGTCGCGTGCTGCGGTGCCGGCACGGGATGGAATTGCCGGCTGGGCCCCTTGGTCCTTCCTCCCTGTCGTTGGGGGCCCCCGCAGCACACCCCTGGCCGGTGGCCGGGCCAGGGGTCCCGTCTCCGTGGCGATCTTCTCAGCCGGTACGCTGGACGCCCGAGTAGCTCTACTCCTGGTGACAGGCCCCCCCTGGGATGTCATCGGGGGGGTCCTCTCGGGCGTCCTCCTTCCTGTGCCCCCCAGGCCGCCAAACGATGGTGAAATTGTGTTCGGCGACCTCCTGGGGGGCATGCGCACCGGCCTTGCCACGCCGCTCTTCACGAGAGGCGCGCTTATGGACCTCCGCATGCTCCTCGTTGTTATTGTTGTTCCCCCCCCTGTGGTGGGGGTGGGGGGGGTTGCGGAGGTCCTCCTTGATGTTGAAGGGCCCCCGTGTGGTCCTCCACGGGGGCTAACGCGCGCCTCCCTTGACGCTGGAGACGGCCTCTTCTTATTGGCCGCGCCATCTTCCCTAGGGAATCCGCCATCTTGAATATGGCGCGCCTTACCTGTGTATGCGGCGGTACCTCTCGATGCGACGCTCCTCGTGGCGGCCGTCATGGCGGCCATATCCAATATGGCCGCCTCCCGCGATGTTGACAGGTGGGCCGTCGACGATGATGTCCGTGTCGACGGCCCCGCTGCAGTGACGGCCGCGTATGTGGGGGACTGCCCTGCGGTCCGGGATGGTGCTGTCCTCGGCGACGATGTTGTTGTTCCCGCAGGTGGTGTCCTCGATGATGATGAGGTGGCTGCGGAGGACGTGGGTGGCCGCGAGGATGGACGGCTTCGCGACGATGCTCCGGTGTGTGCCGCCGCCGATGATGATGCAGCAGGCGCCCGGGTCCGCGCACTATTCAACCCACCACTTGCACTTAAAATTGTTTGTGTCCGCGAAGTCGTGGCGCGACCAGGCTCTTCCCGGGGGAGCTCCGTGTGCTCTTTTTTAAAATGATTTATAACTGTTCTGAGGGGACTTTTCCGGTCCCCTATATTCGCACACGGAGCACTTGTATGCAACGGAACCCCCGGGTGATGCTTTTTTAAATGTCTAATTAAATGAGCCTGATCACTGAAGGATCCCACGGACCCTATGACGTTGCTCGCACCCCCTCGACAGCGCGGACAATAAAGTCGCTCCGGCAAGGGGTATGCGAGCACGATTACTCGCGGGGGACTCTGCGCCATAACAATATATACAAAAATAAATAAAAACAAATAAATAAATACAAATAAATAAGACTCTATGGCACAGAGCCCCAGGTCGCGTGGGATTCCTAACCACTAACTGTCACAGGACACTCGCGTCGCGGCACTTCACAAACACGAAAAACGACCGCGCGACAAAAATATAATTCGCTTCTCGGCGAAATTAATTTAGTAAACGAATAACGCGACACTCACACACGAAATATATATATAATAAATAAATAAAAACTTGCTTCTCCGAGCCAAGACCAACACAAAAAATAAATAAAATAAAAGTATAAAAATCACCCGCGCGCGGTTAGTGCGATGCACGCGGGTGCCCGGGGATCCAGGAACCGCTGACTCCTGGTGCCTGAGTGCAACGCAGGCACTCTACCACGGTTACCTAACCAATCTATATATGTTTTATAGGTTAGTTAGGCCGTTCCTGGCTGTACTGCAATGCCAGGCCGACCCGCGGCAGAGTCGGAGCAAGCTCCGGTCACCCGCCAGGCTCCAAAAATCAGTTTAATATTCTGAATCCCCTATGGGGATTGTATCAGATATTAAGCTGATAAGAACAGATACTACACTTTGATCTTAGCTCAGAGAGCCGAGAAGCGATGCCCTGCTTTCAGTCCTGCGCTTTTTTGTAGCACTCTCGCGCGTTTCGGGATGCGGGAGCGGCCCCGCGGTCGGACGCCGCGCTGCGGCGGGCCGGTGCGGCTCGCGCGTCCGTGCGCGCGTGTGTTGGTGCAGTTCTGGTGGAGGTGCCACGGCCGATGCACTGTTGGTTAGGTCTCAACACAGCACCAGGCACCGCTGGTCAGGTCTCGGCGACACCGGGACACTCTCCCCCGTCGCGAGGAACGCGGGCGCACCGAGCGAAGAGCGCCCGACCGCGCGCGAAACAGGCTAGGCCGCAGCCGCAGCTCCGGTGGAGGTGCCACGGCCGATGCACTGTTGGTTAGGTCTCAACACAACACCAGGCACCGTTGGTCAGGTCTCGGCGACACCGGGACACTCTCCCCCGTCGCGAGGAACGCGGGCGCACCGGGCGAAGAGCGCCCGACCGCGCGCGAAACAGGTTAGGCCGCGAGAACCAGTCGGAACCGCGCACCCGGACAGCCCCACGAGTCCCCCCCAAGAGCAGCAGCGCGGACGCGTCCCCCGGCAGCCGGCGACCCCTCGGAGCCCTTCTTAGCTACATAAGATTTGTGATTAAGTAAGAAAATATATAATTTTACGATAATAGGGATGATATATGTATATATAAAATAAATTGTATAATATATATAGGATCTGCAAATGTCTAGAGAACATTGATCATTTGTTAGATTTATGAGACTATATGATATATCAACTATAATAAATATCATAATATCATTTCTTTGTGCTCAAAAAATATAATTTTCTCAATTAGGTGATAACAATTATGTCCCGTGTTTATATTTCACATATATATAAATATATAGTCAATATAATCTGTTCTTCATTTTTATTTTTAATTTCTTAACATATTACTTTTCTAATTTTTATCAATACAATTACGAACTTATTATTACAAAATTTCTACAATGTAAAAACATTATGCTTATAGAATGGACCATTTTTTCCTTGAAAAATATTTTCTTCGCTAACCTATCACAAATGACTGGATACTTTTTTTGAAAAATTCTAGCCTGCACAGCAGTAGAAATTCTTCTCGCTATTATACATTGTAATCACATTTTACATAGAACATCTAATTAACCTATAATAAACTTATTATACTATTAAATACGCATGTAACTCTATGTATTATAAGTTTTTTTTTTTATTACGCTGCCAAGTTTCAGATGTATGTGCAAATAAATGTGTGAACATATGCATACATTGTAAGTGAAAATAATTAAAGTTAATGTGAATTATCGCATATACCACTTGAGTATCTATAAAATTGGATATAACATTTATTATGCAGACAAAATATGCAAATTATTCGTGGAATTGCCTCAAATCGATTATTAATTCATATACTATGTCGTTTACATGTTTGCAAGATTCTAAAGCAAGAAATATTATAACATTTTTATAAAAGAATCAATATATACATATATATTTCAATATTGTACACCAGGAATTTATTTTCATATATGTATGTGTATTTTTAAAAATTTATATTAATTTTGTGTACCGTCTTATATATATATGATTGAAATCATTATTGATGTCAATTTCTTGACCTAGGCATATAATTCTTCCCATTGGATTTTATATATATATATATATATATATATATATATATATATATATATGTATATGTATAAAACCTCACACACCTTACACACAGATACATATGCATATATATTTCAAATAAAGATTACAAATCTACAAACCTGCGCATGCTCAAAAATTTTGTTCTCAGAGTATTTAATCAAATTAGTGAAAACACAAGAGTACATTGATTCTTGAAACCAACTTTGTGACTTAAAATTAATAAATTTTGTAATTTAAAAAATATATGGTATAATAAAAATATTTTTAAATATGTAATAATCAATTATAGAGACGACTTATTTGATTTATTTACAATGTTTATTTTTAATAAATGTAAAAGGTATTAATATTTTGTGAAATTAAATTTAAAACATGCTAATATTATCAGCTTTAATCAATAGCACAACATAAGTTATAAATACTTAAATAGCTTTCAATTGTATTACATATTAAATAAAAATAATCGTTATACGCAAGTAATTTTTTTATATTAGGTTTGCTTCCTAAATTTGTGATAATTCGCACATATTTATTAGAATTGTTCTCATAGATATTAGTGTTCATTTAAGGCAAGGATATCTTACTTCGTTACTCTTTCTCTCTCTCTCTCTCTCTCTCTCTCTCTCTCTCTCTCTCTCTCTGTGATTTCCTTTATAAACATTGTTTCATAAACATTGATCATTGTACATGATGTATAAAATATCTTACCAAAAGTAAGATAGCACGTATGCAAGCATACTATAATGAATATAACTAGAAGTTATGAAGAATAAATGAAGGACTAGGAATCTTAGTGGATCCTGATGTACTTTGGAACCACTTCTGTCTGATCCTTTTGTACCAAGAAACGTTCCATATTTATAAAAATGCTCCAAGAGCGCTTCTTTTTCTACCCATCTCTCATACAACCATTTAGATAATTGTTCTGGTTCGCGAGGAACCTGCAAAAAGTACATCATATTGTAAATACCATTACACGCATTCGAGCAATACATCATGATATTTCAAATCAGACTTACCACTGAACTAGGAAAAAGTCGATAGAATAATACCGTCTCACACGGGGATCTCGAACCAGTTATAATAGTAGGTAAGTCAAGTGGTTTACCTTGAGGATACGCTATTGTTATGTCAAGAATCCAACTAATTTCTGGCTTAGCTACTGTCATATCTATAAATATTGCAAAATGTTGCATTACTATATAACAATTTTGCAATGAGTAAGATTTGGATATACTATGAATTAATCAATTTTAAATAAAATAATTACATTTTTAACTAAATGCAATCTTACTTGGTCGACTGTTTAATTGTTGATCTTGCATATTCTTGCTTGATGCTGGTCCAAGAGTATCAAATATCGTTTGCATGGCTCCTACTCTTGGCAAAGTTACATTTTCAAGAATAGGTAAATTATTTTTTTTAGCATATTTTTGCGAAGTTTCCCGTCTTTTGCACAGAAAACCTCCTTCTGGGAAAAGTACCATCCATTTTCTATCCCGTGGTATATAAGAATCTTTAAGATGTTTCTCTAATTGTTTTAAACTTTCTTCCCTTCGTTTGCGGCCCTGTAGTTATCTAATATATAATAGTTGAAGATAATAGAGAGAAAGAAAAAAAAATTCTTTTCCATATCAAATCATAGAAAAACAATAACAGCAGTATATCTATATTTAACAAAATCAGTGAACTCTTAAGATGCCTAAATTCTATGTTTATTAAATTGTGATATTAAAAGGAAATATAGTATATAAATAATATAAATTTTGATTATCATATTTATTTTTGCTAGAATATATAAAATATATGTTATTTTATTTATATGTATATGCATTTACTAATGGAGGATAATAGAAAAGATAGATTTTGAAATATTTTAACGGTATATTGCCAAAGTTAAAAAATGTAATGAATACAGTAAATTTTATACATTTTTTGTTAAGAAAGTTATAATTTTTGTCATCACTTTGCAAATCTATGCAACATAATTCCTATAATTCCTACGTAAAAAAAACCATGTATGTATATACAGGGTGTCCTAGATCACCCATACATCCTTTTTCTTTTAAAAACTAAGCATTTTAGAGAAAAACGTTTTGAACAAAAATTGTATGATTTTGAGGGGAACGTAAGATGATGTCATTGGTTTGATCTTGGATAGCATCGTTAAGGTCAAGTCAAAGACGCCTTTAATTTCTTAATGGAATTTCTTATGGAATCTCCTATTTTTTATTGCATATTCTTATAGCTTATGTCGAGAGCTTTCCAAAACAATAAAGTATTTTTTCATTAAGAATTTTTTGAGTTATTTTATATCTTAATCTGACATATTTTAATATAAAATCTAAAATATCTCAAAAATTATTTAATGTTCGATAATTATATCGTAATACTTTCATGTACAGAATAATAAAATGAATCAAATGGTGTAAAGAAAAAATAAATAATTGTTATAAAAAAATATATTGCAAATAATTGCATACTTTTTTTTAAAAACAATTATTTTCTGCACACCATTTGATTCATCTTATTATTCTGTACATAAAAGTATTACGATACAACTATCGAAAAATAATTTTCGAGATATTTTATATTTTATACTAAAATATGTCAGATTATACAGAGTGTCCGATAATTCGCGGATTACCCTTTAAGGGAAGGTAGAGGGTTTTCTTCTGAATAGAAAAGTCCTGTACCATTTTGTGATTTTCTCAATATTTAAGAAAATATTAATTTTAAAAGATTAGCCAACGAAGTGCCGCGAAAAGCTCGCGGCGCGAAGATGCCTCCCACTGTCAATTGATACTCGGTCCGCGGCGAAGCAATGGGAGGAGCAGTTTGCGAGCATGCTTCGCTATGGCAATCGAAAAAAATATACACATAATGCGCGCTCCGTTTTATGTATGTGATCTTTTCATCATGTGTGTAATTTTTTTGGTTGCCATAGTGAAGCACGCTCGCAAACCGCTCCTCCCATTGCTTCGCCGCGGACCGAACATCAATTGACAGTGGGAGGCATCTTCGCGCCGCGAGCTTTTCGCGGCACTTCGTTGGCTGATCTTTAAAATTAATATTTTCTTAAATATTGAGAAAATCACAAAATGGTACAGGACTTTTCTATTCAGAATAACACCTCTACCTTCCCTTAAAAGGTAATCTGCGAATTATCGGACACCTTGTATATATATATATATATATATATATATATATATATATATATATATATATATATATTGGGAAACCACCTATGCCCAAGTTAAACAAATATCCCATCTTTTTTTTTCTCTTTGAATCAAACAATTTTTATCTAAAACCATTTTTGTTATAATATATATTTTCAGAGATAACAATTTATAACACTTTAAATGCCCTATTCTGCATATAATGTTTTGTTAATATGAAAAGAATATTTAAAAATATAAATTTTAAATATTTAATGTGAAATAGCATTAAACAAAGTAATAGAAATTGTAATAATTCATTACTTTTCGAGTAATGGTAATGCTAACCAGTTCTTTTTTTAAATCAGTAATAGTAATTACAATGTGTTAATTTTCAGGAAAAGGAATAATAAAACAAGTTATTATAAAAAATAATTTTCTTGATTTCGACTATTATATATTTCATGATTGCAAATAATGGCAAATGAAAAAACTAATTAATTTTCATATTTTGCAAGAAAAAAATTTACTTGATTTCTCGTGTATTCAATATGACTGCAGTAAAGAAACAGAAATTTAAGAAGCAATTTCATACTTACTGATACAATAAAGAAATCTTGATGTAATATAGAAACAATTCCAAAGTTAGTAAATTTGAATACTCTATCCATTATCCACATTAAATTGGGTAAAACATTTGGTTTGGCATTAAATGTTGTCATTAATATAGGAACATCACCAGTACTCTGATGATTTGCTATAACTAATGTTTTTTCATTTATAATCTGCTGTATGTCATCACCTTGTTCTATTACTGTTGAACAAAAGATAATCATATTTTAAAAGTCTAAAACAGCTCCTTTTTAATTTGTATATTATTAATGCTTACTGTCGTAACCTGCAGACCAAGTCCACATTGATACCATTGCCAACAACCAGTGAAAAAATAGGCCCTCGATTCGCCAATACACTTGAGGTTGATATACTTTTACAGGAAACAATAACATCATCCATACTGCATATGTAGGTATACAGTAGACATTGTTCAATATCACAAATGCCGTCCGAGCAACACATTTCAATAAAGTCACTACGTTGCTAATTATTCTGCAAAATATATATTCTAGTTAGAACTTTTTTTTGTATGTCTAAATATCAAATCAATTGCTTGTCTAATTTTAACAAAAAGGTAGATTATACAAATTTTTATCAAATTTTTATGTATTTCTTAATAATTTACATGTATTTCTTTTTTTGTTAATTATTGCAACATTTCATACACTTTTACTTTAGGGAAAAGTAAAATATATTATAAGTATGCCAGAAGAAATAGAATTATTTAAGAATTGTTAAAAAAATATTATTTATATATTATATATATATATATATATATATATATATATATATATATATGACATTTTGATTTAATATATATGATTTATATAATGATATATAAATAAATATATAAAATATACATACAAGATATATATAAAAACAGAAGCAAAATAAATTTTTCCTATGATTTATTAATAACAAATTATTATTAACAAACTGTAATTATATTTAATTAATATAATTAAATTTTTTATAACTAATTTTTAAATATATAATTAACACAGATTATAATATAATTATCTTTTAGATAATATAATTATCTAAGAGTATGCACAAGAAATACTATATATTTTCTTGTTAATATGCATATTACCTTTCATAACATTAGATACGTTCAAAAAACAAACAAAGACTGAAACTTTTATGGGACAACTTTAGTCAATATGTTTCAGTTGAATATATCATATAAAATATTTTGAAAGTTAATCATTGAAAAGAATAATTTCTGCACAATCCATTTATATGCAATTTCAACATTAAAGAATCAAGCAAATAGTATAGTAGAATTCAAATTGTATTGAATTCAAACAGTAACATTATATCGTTTTAAGAAAATCAATGTATAATACATAAATAATTCCAAATTTAAAAACTAAAATTATGCCGATATTGAATATAATTTATTATAACAAAGCATTATTAAAAATAAAATTGCAGCTAAAAATTATATATAAAATAATTCATCATATGTTGTAGAAAAAATTAAGTAATAATCAAATAATCGAATAATAACATAATTAATATTATATTAATATCAATTATTATCAGTTATTATAATAATATCAATATATTATAATTAATATGAATAATAATTAATATGGTTATTATAATTAATATGAATAATAACATATAATTAATATCTTATTATAATAATTTTGTTACAATTAAAAAAAAAATAAATTGCTTTAAAAGTGAAAATAAAGTAGAAAAAAAAGTAAAAAATTTCAAAAATTTTGAATCAGCACTGAACAGAGTCAACTATACTATTATACATTATTTTTACACATACATAATAAATATAAAATTCTTTTCTATATATCATATACATATACATGTGTACAGATAATACACATGTTTAATCAAGTAGCTACAACATTTTATGAAAAAAGAGAGAAAACAATATATATATATATATATATATATATATATATATATATATATTGTATTAATGATATTAATATCTAAAATTATTAGAAGATATTGTTAAAGATATATGTTTCTCTCTTTTTTCTCGATTTCGCTTTCTTCATACATGATATAAGGTTAGGATTAAGCATACATTGTGCCTATGAGATATAAGTATGAATATATTCATGCTGCGATATTTACATTAGGACAGGAGAAAATTTTTATCTCTCGAGATATGTATTATATATAAATATTTAGCAATTTGAAAGAAAATGTAATGAATATTGCAAAAAAATGTAACTTTCATGAGTGAGCGGACGTTTTTACCTGACGAAAGTAGAGGAGGCAGAGTCAGTCATTTTTGAAAACCACCATCCGTTGCAAAAAATCGAGGAAATTTCGTACACTTTTTTCTCACCATAGCCTTCTTCTCATATGCAGCTTACATAATAAATCATTATCCCGTACGAAACACGCAGTTCAACAAATTGTTTACATATCAAGAACTACTGCAACGCCGACATAGGTATATATCCATAAAATTCAGTAAATAATATATATATATATATATATATATATATATATATATATATATATATTTACATATATATATGAACGCTCAATCTTCTGTTTTTCTACTGTATAATTCTTTCGGGAGATGCTTTATTCACTGATTACAGCGTAAATAAGCATTAATGGTATAGGTATTTCTTATATTTACCACTGATTTAAATGGTGCTCTCTATTGTGTTGAAGAAATATTATATTATACATCGTTTTTTTTTGCTGTAGTTTCTATTTTTGTGTTCTATACACAGACTTCTATACAATACTAGATTGCTAACTCCCTTATATACTGACCGAAAAATTGACCCCATAAAGTATGTAAAACATATAAAAGTAAGCATCTGCGCATGCGTGATTTAAGTAGGAATCAATAGGAAAGAAAAGGACAGGAGCTGATAGGTAATATGGCCGACGTGTACAGACGAAAAGTGTGTGTGTGTTGGTGTGTGTGTGTGCTATGCATGTGTTCTGTACATACTTTTCGGGGTTATGTATTTCGTAGAGTTAGCGGTCTAGTATAATATAGAAGTCTGTGGTTCTACAATATGTAAAATCATTCAGTACGTAATTCATCATGGCAGTTCGATTCGGCTCGGTTCAACTCGACTCGACTCGACTCGGTTTGGATCGACCCAATTCAACTCGGTTCGATTCAAATCTCGTGTCAGTTTGGCTTGATTGAATTAATAATTTAAGATCTACAATAGGTGTAGTAAAGACCATTGTACGTTAAAAAATTTTAGTCATAATCGTAAAATCGTAAGTAAATCAACCAATCACAGTCTAAACATTCTTATTATGTTTAGAATGTTGATTGTGATTGGTCAATTTTCTTACGGCATTATGATTACGACTAAAATTTTTTAACGTGCAATGGCCTTAAGTTTAAAGGCTCGAGCACAGATTTTAGCATAAGTGCATAACCATAAGCATAAGGAAATTGATTGGTCCATAAGCATATGCATAAGGAAATTGACCCATCAATTTCCTTATATTTATGGTTAAGCTCTTATGCAAAAGTCTGTGCTTGGATCTTAAGGCTTGAAGTTTAAGCGGGGAGCACACACTTTTGCATAAGCGCATAACCATAAACATAAAGAAATTGATTGGTCCACAAATATATGCATAAGGAAATGAACCAATCAATTTCCTTATGCTTATAATTATGCGCTTATGCAAAAGTGTATGCTCCCCGCTTTACTATACTTGTAGACTAATCCTCATTGTCTTCGAATAACGAAGTAACTATATTTACTATTTAATATAATCACTTTTTAGCCTGGGCTGTGTTTCGATTCTCATTCGTATGATGTTAGCCGACGACTAACACTTTTTTTTAAATAATTATGTGTGAAATTGATTGTATTTTGTTTATAGATTGTAGTACATTTATTTTTATTTGTTAGTTCATAATTAATTTTTAATTAATTATTTAATTGTAGATCATGAAACTAGCAGATATGCATTATAAAATTACAAAAATAGATGTGAAATCGATTGTATTTTGTTTGTAGATGATTGTAGTGCATTTATTTTTGTTTATTAGTTTATAATTAATTTTTAATTAATTATTTAAAGTTTGAAATATACCAAAATATATGCATGGGCAGAAAGCACGCGTGCGCGCTCACGCGCACACTAGCGCACACACACACATACACACTGGGTGGTGCAAGGGGAGCCTTTGGCCTCCCTCCCGCACCCGTCCCACCGGTAGGCAGGGTGAACTTCATTTTACAACTTACAAAGTACATGCTATATTGTAAAGCAAGGTCCACCTTGCCTAACGACGGGGTGGTTGCGGGAGGGGGACCGAAGGCCCCACTTGCACTACCCCTTGTGTGGGTGTGTGTGGCGCATGCGCGCGCGCGCGTGCTTCCTGTCATGCACGTACTTTTTGGTATATTTCAAACTTTAAATAATTAATTAAAAATTAATTATTAACTAACAAACAAAAATAAATGCACTACAATCATCTACAAACAAAATACAATCGATTTCACATTTATTTTTGTAATTTTATAGTACATGTCGACTAGTTTCATGGTATACAATTAAATAAATAATAAAAATTAATTATAAACTAACATACAAAAATAAATGCACTGCATTCATCTATGAAATACAATCGATTTCATACAGAATTATTTAAAAAAAGTGTTAGTCGGCAAACATCATACGAATTCGATTCTTCACCCGATGATAGTTGGGTAAGCGAGTGATGGGCGGAGTCTAATGAAAACTATCTGGAAAGGTAATAGAATCTGAACGCACTCTATAGTCTGATGCCCGATACTGACTTAATGAACTAGACTTTAATATTGCCCGCATATTGCACCATAGACATAGTATAAACTGCGCGTTTGACTATATCGATGTACAAATTTTAGAAGGAGACAACATGCTTTCACAGGCTATGTATCTCTGTCTATCAATATTTAGAGTGGGGCAGAAATTCGATATCGCTGCGACATACTATGAATCAGCGAAGGCTTCTTTCCCTCACGCGTCATTAGACAAAGAGAAAGAGCCTGCGAACAGAGGCTTTCTCTTTCTAAGTTTCACGCTGCCTAAACAAAGGAAAGATAGGGAACGCGCAGTCTATACTTACTATGTCTATGGTCATCACCACCCAAATCACCCGGCTCCATCAAACATTCGTATACTTAGAAGACAAATTTAATATTTCTTATTTTTTATTATTGCAATTGTTTGGGCAAATTTAGGAATATATTCTCATAGTTTAGGAAATAATAATTTATTTATAATAAATGAAAATTAATTGAGCGTATAGTTAGCAGACATAATTAAAAAAAAAAATTTTTTATTTTAATTAACGTGAAATCATTTGGAAAACACATCTATTATGTTTTTAACATAATTTTAAAATAATAGTTTATTTTCTAAACCTCCTGATAATAATCCGAAACCGAATACATAGGGTCTGTTCTTTACGGCTGCACTAGTTCAGGGAGTTTATCATATAACTTTTTCCCTAAGGCGGAAACGTAAAAAGTGAAAAATTTTGCCATTAATTTCAATGGAAAACTTTTCATTTTTGTTTCCGCCCTAGGGAAAAAGTTACACGATTAATCCCCAGGGTATACTTTCTCTTTCTAATATGAAGAAAAAAAGATAAATTCTGAACTAGTGCAGTCAATTCAGTTGTAAAGAACAGACCGTCTAGGTCAAATATACTAAATGGACTGGATCCAATATAGTCCACATTGCTAATTGACTACTTATTACATTAGGACTTTGATTGTACTAGATTGGTTCATTTTCTTAGAGCCAATTTCACCACGGTTAAGTTAACCGACGGTTAAAATCAGCAGGGTGGCAATTGAAATGATAAAAATGCTTGGTTTTCCTTTACTTCTATTTTCTGTTGCCACCCTGCTGATTTTAACCATCGGTTAACTTAACCAAAGTGGTGAAATTGGCTCTTAATGCATACTAATATGGCTTAATTAATTTTCTTGCATATTTATCTGCGCTTATTTTGTCTGAATATACCTTTACGGTTACGAGTAAAAATTTTTCATGCGGCAGCTGTGATCTATAATAGAGTCGTAATTCGTAAGAAATTCGCAATCGCAGTGTAACGTCCTGCCAATTTTAAAAACTATATTTTAGCTAGTAATTAAGTACCGCTTTTATCCCTGCAAAATACCTATGGAATAATTATGTAATCCATTTGCTTTTATTTTAATTGTTAACTAATTTCATTAATTGCTTATCATTTTAGTTCCATATGGTTATTTAGGCTAAAAACCGAATATATTTTAATCCTTTTAGTAATAATAATCGATGGCGCAAGGAATTGAGAATTCCTTAGATCGACGAATCAGGAAGCATAATTTAGAACTAACTAGCAGTGACTTTCTAGAACTAACGTACTGATTACTTTAAAAACGGACTTGCGAATTTCACACTCGATAATATCGATACTAATATCTAACTTTTAAGATTTTAATATTTAATCGTACAGACAAATATATATATAATAATTACTCACTCTTAAATTGAGGAGTAAATGCGCCGTACTTTATGGAATCATAAAACATATATAATAATAATTTGTTGACAATATTTATAATTATTTTATCCAAAACATCACATATATAACTTTCAATCCTATATTCAATACAATTATACTTTATAAATAACTAAAATTATATTAATTAAAACAAGTTATTATATAATGCACGAATGCTTCCATAAAGAAATGATATTAATAAAATTAATATGCTTTATTGTAGTATCGATCAAGCGACCATAAATATAAATTTAAGAGGCTTATATTCTAGGGAATCATAAATTATATACATTACATATAAAACATATAAGTTATCTAAAATATCTATTTTTTTTAAACTATAGAATGCCATAACTTTATATAAATTGCCAATTTATTATCAGAACTGAAATAAATAGAACAAATGATAAATTAGTAAGCTTAAATATTAACTATATTATTAAGGATTTTATATTATAAAATATTAATTAAGCTGAAAAGAATGCGCATAAGAGACTTCATATCGGTGACACCTGATATTGAGAGCGATAAGTCGAACGGACTCGCGACGGCTACGACCACGAGAGCCGAAACTTAAATAGCAGATAGGCATATCGATCGACAATTCTCAGAAGAATTGTTGCTAAAAATTTTTCTTCTCGGAAGTCCTCTACTGAATCATCCTAAGAACATTTCAAAGCGCAACGCTTGATCTGCACACGCCCGAAAACCCTTTGTTGCGACAGTATATAAGCCGGCGATTTCGAACCTTCGGGGTATTCAATTAAGCAGCATTCAATTACGAGGTCTTCAAGCATTCGAATCATTCATTCTTACATTCAAGCATTTATTATTAGTTAACATTATTCATTACTAATTTATTACTATTTCATACAAGTATTTGCTCTGTATTCATTCACTCACGAACTCATTTTCGAATCATTCATCCGCTCTGCACCTGATCATTGTTTGCATACTATTCACTATACCATTTCGATTAATATATTAATTGTTATTACTGTCGATTCAGTGTTAAGTTGTGTAAAACTAAGGAAATAATAAAGAACTTTGTGCATACATCTGTGTACTTTTATCCGGCCTACTTCATCCACGACCGAGGTCTTAAAGGACGAGAGAAGGGCTTAACAAGGTACGACCAGAACTTGAACAGAAGGAAAGATTTTTCTGCCACATCACGGTAAGTACTTACAATTACTATAAATCCCATCTTTCCATAAATATTAGAAACTTTATTTGAATTAACTGACAACACCTAATATCAATTAATTATCTTTTCATCCTCTAAATAATAAGAAATCCTCTGTCAAGCATTAGCATGTGGCTGACAGTTTCCAGTCAGTCAACTTTAATCTATTATCCTACTATTATTTAAAACACATCCTAATATCAATACTAAGTAAGATTTATAAATTCCATGCAAAATATATACTACTGTTGTCATTTGAACCTGACTTAATCTTGCAACACTTTGCTCTTTTTCCCGAAAATCCATCGTTGCCGAGCGCTTATGGTGCCCCTGGCGACTCCCTCCTTTCTTCCTAAATTCCGAATATAATCCTTAAACCTCGTTGCCGAGCGCTTACGGTGCCTTGGCGACCTTCTCCTTTCTTTTTGAATTCTTTATATAACCCTTAAACCTAGTTGCCGAGCGCTGATCAAGGTGCCCTGGCGGCGTTTCCTATCAATTTAAAAACCTCCCACAAGAAATGACAACAAAAGATTAAATTGAAATCAAATTTATTATCTAATTTTCTGAACACAACCCAATCTTTGAACCTAGTTGCCGAGCGCTAATTACGGTGCCCTGGCGACATTACACATTCTCCCTAAAATTCCATCGTTGCCGAGCGCTTATTACGGTGCCCCTGGCGACATTCGACTTCTTTTCTAAACCTTCTCTTTCTATCAGAAATTTAGAGTCATAATATAATCAAGTATTGATATTAAATAAAAGACTTTATTCCTTAGACAATTCTCATAATAAATTAATTCGATCTAACTCTCTATTATTTAGTGTCCACAATTTTTTAACTACCCTTAATTTCTATTATAATGTTCCTTTTCAAATCTTAATTCTCTAACTCTTACGGTTTCTAATTAATATATATATATATATATATATATATATATATATATATATATATATATCTTAAGTAACAAGCCCCTTGTATATGGTGAACCCGCAGTACAAGCGGACTTGCCATAAAACGCAACCATAATCGATATCTTTCTTTTATTATAATATTAAAATTCTATTCTTTAAACCTGATTAACCTTCGAATTACATATACCTAGTTGCGTTCATATCCCTAAAATACCTAGTGAAACTTCCTAGTAACCAACTAGTTCCGCGCTACATCATTCCCCTAGATCCACTAAATTAGTCCTAGCTCTCGGCGTCCCTGGGGTATAGCCGATGAAAGCAGGTTGCCCTATAAAAGTAGAGAGCAATCTTTTTCTCACTAACTGATGTATAGAGAGTGAAAGAGCGTCGCTGAGACGTAACAGCAGACTACGTTTACATGTCATCCCTAATCGGGCTTAATAACTTAGTAGTTCTAAGGCTGACCAATCACAGTCATTACATTCTTCAGAGGAATAGCTATGATTGGTCAGTTTTACAACAACGGACATTGTTAAATTCGATTAAAGGTGACGTATGTGGCCTAGTTTACATCGTGTATTTGATACGTGTGTCAGGTATTCGTATCAAATTCGTATTAAATATTTAGTACGCACGATGTAAACGCAGCCGGATCAACTTGGTACGAACGAATTAAGCAAGAATATCGTACTAAATTGAACGTATTAAATGATGCAAATGACAATGTAAACGCATGAAACAGTTTGGAGTCTTGAAGAGAATGTAGCATGGAACATAACTTCTACAGTAATAGATATTATATGCTAAACGTAACTATGAGGCAATCGACATGAATTATATTTGTATTATTTTTCTACATTAATTCGATGTAAACGTATCCGTACTAAAGCATTAGTGCGTATCAAACTTAATACGCATACCAACGATTTCACAATGTAAACTAGGCTACTAATATAGACTAATATAGTCTACATTGATTAATATATTGATTAATATAGACTATATTGCTAATTAGACTATTGCACTAGAACTCTCAGATTAATAAATTGTACTAGATTGATTGATAGGAGAATGTCGACTGTAATTGCTCATTTTTTTATGAATTACGACTCTATTGTAGACACGGTCTTCTATACAGGACACTTGCTCTGGACACTTACTTTTGAAAGCTATGCCTCAAATACGGGCAATTTTTCTCGTTTCTGCCGCACGGTGTCGTTAATGACAGGCGAGCCGATAAAAAGCGCATGAGCAATTTTTATCAAATTTCAGATATATTTCAACCCCTTTTTTACTACAAGTCTGATTTCATACAAAATAATGTATTTAAAAAATATTAATACATTAGTATTTGCGTATGCTCGTGGTTGAAAAGGACAGTTGCTTTATGGTTTTCTCTCTTGCACACCGGCCCGCCTGATTGTAGCGCCGTGGCAAAGAGCAAAAACAATGCCCGATTTTGGTGCTACACAAAAGTGAGAGTAGCGAGTGCCCAGACCTGTATAGAAGATCGTGATTGTAGACCACGCCTGCCACATGAAAAATTTTTAGTCGTAACCATAAAGACCATATATTCAGACAAAATAAGTGCAGATAAATGCAAGAAAATTAATTAGTCCATATAAGTCTATATTAAGAAAATGGATCAATGTAGTACGATTGATCAATCAGAATCTTAATGCAACAATTGGCCAATTAGCAATATGAACGGATCCCTTATGTATCCGGTTCCGGTTTATTAACTGATAGAAAATTAATTATTATAAAATAAATTATTATTTCCTAAATGTTAGAAACATTACAGACGTGTTTCCCAAATAATTTCACGTTGATTAAAATAAAAAAATAATTTTTTTTTTAATTATGTCTGCTAACTATATGCTCAATTAATTTTCATTTATTATAAACAAATTATTATTTTCTAAACTATGAGAATATATTCCTAAATTTGCCCAAACGATTCCCAAACAATTGCAATAATAAAAAATAAGAACTACCAAATTTGTCTGCTAAGTATATGGAGATCTCCATGAGCCGAGTGGCTTTTACACTTTCCCGGGTGAATAAAATGATAATTTGAACGTTTCACTTGAGAGTTCGGCGGGACCATTTGGAAGGAATCTGAACGTTTTCTGGTGCATCCGAGTGGGGAATCAAAACGCACCCCGGGTGACATCCCATGGCGCATATCGCGATACGCGCGTATCAAGCGTACTGAACTCCGCAACCAATCACAGACGATCCACTGTTTTCAGTACGCTGGAATTTCGGTCCTACTATCCCATGAAGCGGATGATGCAGAAGCGGAACCAACGGATCGCTAATCACGGGATTACTCCGATAGAGAATATCACTGAATTATCAAGAGACATGGTAGTGTCTCGCGCCAACTATAGCGAAGCACATCGTGTATCTACGCGAGTCGGTTAGTTAGCAAGAACCTCATAATTACGATTCTCAGTAACGGCTGGGCCGATCGAATTTTTAATAAGCTTAAAGATGCCTTTTTACGCTGACGTTCGACGTTCATTTTTAGCGTCAAAGTAGATCACGTCATTAAAGTTGACGCTATATTGTAAAAACGTATAAAAAGAGTTTATAGCGTCGAATTTATAGCGTCAATACTGGCCAACAGTATAGCTTGACGCTTGATCCTAGACATAGAAATATAGGGGCCGAGCATATCATTGCGGAATGGAAGCCACTGCGGGACGATGCGACGATGCGTAAATTAGGTCTAAATTTGATTGGCTATTATATTGCATAAGTTCACGTCAATGATACTCGTGTTGATGGCTGTCAAACTGTCACGCGTATTTTGACAGTATTTGTCTATATATTAAAGAAATTTGTCAAAAATAAGATTTATAAATATATAAATATATAATATACATATATATATATATATATATATATATATATTTTAAACAGTTTTAAAATGTACATATAAAAAGTACATAATAAAATAATATATTAAAGTTAAATATATTTGTTATAGAAATTAAAATAAAAGAATAATATTTATATTATAATTATATAATTATAATATTTAATATTATTATTTAATATTTAATATTTAATATTTAATAACATTCAATATTTATAATAATTAATTTTATTGATTTATTTAATACACTATACTAATAAATATAATATTTAACAATACAACACATACATATAATATAATTTAATAATACGCACATAAACATATAACATAATATATTAATAAATACAATATTTATTAATACAACATATAATAAAATAAAATGTATAAATATATACAATATATATATATATATATATATAATACATTTTTAATTGACCTTTATGTAAGGAGTTGATTAATCCTGCTCGATTAATAACTTTATTACTTCAATATTGCACAGTCAAGCAATAACAACAATAATGTTCTCTATCGCACGCTTCCCCTTGACTGACTCGCTACTCCCTTGCGATTCTGTTGCCCTCTCTCCTATTCCGTCTTACTAGCGCATCTTACTAGGGATGCGTTCTGTTTCACGCATTGAGCGCATAGATCGCCTAAAAATCTATAGTTCACGTGACATATATTATAGATTTCAAAGCGATCTATGCGCTCTATGCATGAAATGGAACGCAACCTAGTACTTCTGAGGTATTATCGGCGCGCGATTCAAGTCAGTTGTTTGCCTCACATTTATATAAACAGTAGGAGTTTGTTTAAAAATGACGCTGATTTTTAGATTTATTTATATTATTTAAAGAAATTTTATTATTATTATTATTTATTATAAAAATTAAATTACATTATATAGCTTTAAATAATATAGATAAATTTAAATGTCAGCGCCAAATTTTCAGTAACTCATATTATATATGTTTCAATGAAGAATATATATTGTATTATATGTGTTATATTTTATTTTATTATATGTTGTATTATTGTATAATACGTTCTATTGTTGAATATTTATTAGTATATATATATATCAAATAAATCGATAAATATTATTAATATTTATTATAAATATTGAATGTTATTAAATATTAAATAATAATATAATATAATATAATTATTTTTTTAATTTTATAACAAATATAATATTTAATTTTATTATATTTTATTATGTATATTTTATGTATGCATTTTAAAGTTATTAAATCATATTTATATATTTACAAATATATAGATATATATTTTATATACCTATATATTTAGATATTTTATTTCTGACAAATTTTTTTAACATATAGAAAAATAGTGTCAAAATACTTGTGACAGTTTGACAGCCGCCAACACGAGTATCGCTAATGTGAACTTGCGCGATATAACGTGCCAATCAAATTTAAGCACAATTTACCTCGTCGCATCGTCCCGTAGTGGCTTTACTTCCCTCGTCTATCCCAGAAATTTATGCTCAGTCTCTATATTTTCTGTCTATGCGCTTGATGCTAAAGTTGAAAAAATCCAACATCTCTTTTTTGACGCTAGCGCGGCTAGTGACGTTCGAAGTCACGTGACCACATGCAACGTCTCATGAATTTACACCTTATGGATAGCTTGAATCTTAATAATCATATAAGAAAAATATCTTTATCTTGCTCTACTTGATCTATAATCAGTGATATTATGATACAAAGTTTCATATGTGAAAATTTTTTTAAGAAACGTCTACGTCATTATCATCAACAAATATATATATATATATATATATATATATAATATAGGCTGCGATCGGGATGCTAGAAATGCTTTGAAGCATTACATTAACCAATCAGAATAAAGAAATCTTTGCTCTTTTTGTCCTGATTGGTCGATCAAATGCTTCGAAGCATTTCTAGCATCTTCCCGACCGCAGCCATAATATAATATAAAATATTCATTTGTTGCTTTCGACGAAAGATTGCGCTAGCGTTGTTCTGAGTTATATTAGCAACGTTCTGTAATTAGCGATTAATTGAAAAATTTACCATGGTAATTGCATCTAAACTAAAGGCCTACATTTGTGCAAGTCTGAGTTTAATCTGGGGAGCTATTACAGTTCCTGAAACAAGGTGAAAATTATAAAAGTGAGCAGATTTACTAGATTTCAACAAATGAAATTGAAGATATTCTAGTAAATTTCCTCACTTTTGTATTTTTCACTTCGTTTCGAAAACCATAATAGGCCTCCTGACCATAGTGCGTGTTCTTTTTTATTAGTTGAAACAAAGTTTAGAAAAACATGGCAGAACCAATAAAAATTTTTAGGGAAAACATAATAATTAAAAAAAATGAAATAAGAAAATTACAAACAATTTATATTTATTTAAATAAGAAAATTACAAACAGCTTGTACTTTTTATAAATTTACATATTTATTTAAATAAGAAAATTACGAACAACTTGTACTTTTTTATAAATTCTTAAATTAAAGAATAAAAAAATTTACTTAAATAACAATAATATAACTATATTTAATATAATATTCTAAGATAATAATATACGATATTATAAAAAATATAAACTATATAATAAAAATTAAAACTTTTAATTTTTAATATTTAATAATAGAATGGCTATTTTGCTTTGATATTGGTTTGGTTATTCGGCTTTTGATACAGGCAATATTTGTTTTATATGAAATAAATTGTCTCATTTTCAAATTTGATTGGTGACAATTGTTAATGTCTTATTATTATTATTCTATCTATGCAAGTCTTTTGCATAAGAAATATTTTTTTATACAACAATTATAATTGCTTTGCATTACACTCGTTCATGTATACACTGCTGCATATATTTTCCAAAACTAATTAAGTGGCCACTCACCTGCAGATTCTATCTTTAAGGTCTCTAGTATACATGAACGAATGTAGTGCAATGCAGTTATAATTGCGTTGTATAAAAATGTTTTTTATGCAAGTCTTTATTAACAATTGTTATCAATCAAGTTTGAAAATTATTAAATGATTTATTTCACTTAGAATAAAATGTACCAAAAACCGACTAATCAAATTAATATAAAATAGCAAAACAATGATCATACTATATAAATTAAATTAATTAAATAATGTTAAAAAGTCAAAAAGTTATATTGTTACATTATTATTAAAAATATTATTCTTAGAATATTATATTGAATATAATTATATTATTATTATATTTAAGTTAATTTTTTATTCTTTAATTTAAAATTTATAAAAAGTATGAGCTGCCCGTAATTTTCTTTCTATCTATAATAATAAAATTAAATGAATAACAGCGATTATTCATCAAAATATTTAGATTGTATATAATAATGTATATTTCTGATACACTAATTTGTAATTATCCGTTATTTTTAGATTAAGAGTTAATAAGAAATTTGAAAGATTTAAATATCTATAATAAGCAAAAAGAACTATTGCATTTTGATGAAAAAAAGAACAATATCCCTAAAAAAATTATCTTTTTTAAAAAAATGTAAAAAAGGCTCCAAGTACACACGCTATGTGAAAAATATTATATTTAAATAAAAACATTTTAAATAAAAATACTTTTATATAAAATAATTATTTAAATTTCCTACAAAAATAATGATATCAGAAAATTGCACCAAAAGAATAAAACTAATGCTATAAAATTTATAATTTATAATTTTTATCAATTTATAATTTTTTAATCATTATTGAAATAAAAACATTTTAGTCAAATTGTTTAAAATAGTTATTTAAATTTCCTATAAAAATAATAATATTGAAAAATTATGCCAACTGAATAAAAATGTTGTAAAATATTTTTATTTTATTATTTCCAATATTAAAAAAATTATATTTAATAAATTGCATACTTTCGGACATATTTTTTTAATAGTGAATTTGATCGATTTACACTGACACTGAATTTGTGTTGCACTAAACTCATATATATATAATACTATATTGCTAGTCAAAGCTCAATGCGGGCGAAAACATTACGATGCAGACGTATATCAACCTCTTCCTTCCACATTCGTGTACTTGACGCAATGCGCATGCGCATACGTAAAGGATATTGCACGTTAAAATTTTAATCGTAATCATAATGCGGTAAGAAAATTGACCAATCACAATCAAACATTCTAAAACATAATAAGAATGTTTGAACTGTGATTGGTTGATTTACTTACGGCTTTACTATGGTTAAAATTTTTTAACGTGCAATGGCTTTAAGACCATGTATGTGGTATTATTGATTCAACAAAATTCGCGCATATGCATAGCGTCAAATACACAAATTGTGGAAGCGAGTTGATATACATCTGTACACCGTAATGTTTTCGCTAACGCCGCTTATTGGGAAGATACGTGACTAGCAATATAATAATATTACATATATGAGTTTGTCGTTTTCCTTCCAGTTCTATATGTTCTAAGGTTTTCACAGGTAAAGAACGGATAGTACATCTGGTCACGTGGTCGACATAGTTAGATAGACAAGGAATGCGTTCCGTTTCATACATTAATGCATTGATCGCCTGAAAAGTTATAGTTCACGTAACATATATTATAGATTTCCAAGCGATCTGTACGCTTTATGTATAAAACGGAACACAATTAAGAACAGGTTTGAAAAGATAAATCTCGCAGTTCTACATTTTTGACCGCCAATCAGCAGAGCCGTGCACGTTCCAGTATATAGTTCTATGATATATAGTTTAGTGGAAAATACATCAAAGCAGTCTCGTGATCCGCAGATTCCGCTTCCGCGTAATCCGCTTTATGGGACAGTAGCAGATCCAACTACGGCGTATTGAACAAACGCAACAATTTATCATTTTATTTTTGGATTAAATTTATATTGAACACATGAAACAAATTATCATTTTATTTTTAGATTAAACTTAATTTCTATATTAATAGTCATTTTTAAAGTCATCTTAATTAATGTCAAATTTATTTAATTATCATAAATATTTAGTATATATTGGCAATTAATTAACATTTTTTTTACACATATATGTAACAATATACAATTATACATATGTATGAGTGCAATCCGCTCGAACAATGAATTGAATAGATCATCGATGTATAAAAACAGCGGATATAGTCTGTCATTGATCGAAGTTTGATACGCTTGTGTTACGTTTCAGCTCTTTTTCTCTCTATACTTCAATTAGTGAGAAAAAGATTGCTCTCTACTTTTATAAAACAACCTGTTTCCACCGGCTATATCTAAGAGACGCCGAGAGCTAGGACTAACCTAGTGGTCTAGGGAAATGATCTAGGCGCGGAACTAGTTGGTTACTAGAAGGTTTCACTAGGTATTTTAGGGATATAGGCTCAACTATGTATATGTAATTCGAAAGTTAATGAGATTTAAAGAAGAGAATTAAGATTTAAAAAGGAATATTATAATAAAAATTAAGAGTAAATAAATTTGTGGAGACTAAATAATGGAATGTTAGTTAGATCGAATTAATTAATTATGAAAATTGTTTAAAGAATAAAATCTTTTATTTAATATAAATACTTGATTATATTATGACTCTAAATTTCTGATAGAAAAAAAAGGTTTAGAAAAGAGAGGTCGCTAAGGGCACCGTAATCAACGCTCGGCAACTAGGTTCAAAGATTGGGTTGTGTTCAGAAAATTGGATAATAAATTTTGATTTCAATTTAATCTCTCGTTGTCATTTCTTGTGGAAAGTTTTTAAATCGATAGGAAACGCCGCCAGGGCACCTTGATCAGCTCTCGGCAACTAGGTTTAAGGATTATAGCGGGGAGCACACACTTTTGCATAAGCGCATAACAATAAGCATAAGGAAATTGATTGGTTCATTTTCTTATGCATACATTTGTGGACCAATCAATTTCTTTATGTTTATGGTTATGCGCTTATGCAAAAGTGTGTGCTCCCCGCTTATATCAAGAATTCAGAAGGATAGGAGGGGGTCGCCAGGGGCACCATAAGCCCTCGGCAACGATGAATTTTTAGGGAAAAGAACAAGATGTTGCAAGATTAAGTCAGGTTTAAATGACAACAGTAGAGTGTATATTTTTCATGGATAATTTATAAATCTTACTTACTAGTATTGATATTATGAGGATGTTTCAAATTATTAAAGTTGACTGACTAGAAACTGTCAGCAACTTGCTGATGCTTGACAGGGGATTTCTTATTATTTAGAGGATGAAAAAATAATTAAATGATATTAAGGGTTGTCAGTCAATTGAAATAAAGTTTTTAATATTTATGGAAAGACGGGGGTTTATAGTAATTGTAAATATTTACAATGATGTGGCAGAAAAATCCTTCCTTCTGCTCAAGTCCTGGTCGTACTCTATTAGGCCCTTCTCTCGTCCTTTAAGACCTCGGTCGTGAGTGAGGTAGGTCGGATAAAAATACACAGACGTATGCACAAAGTCTTTTATTATTTCCTTAGTTTTTACACAACTTGAACACTGAATTGACAGCAATAACAATTAATGTATTAATCGAAATTGTATAGCGAATAGTATTGAATACGCGAACAATGACCAGGTGCAGAGCGGATGAATGATTCGAAAATGAGTTTGTGAGTGAATGAATTTAATAATGAACAAATAATACGGAGCGAATACTTGAACAATAATGTACGAAACAGTAATGAAATAGTAATGAATCGGAGTAGTGAAATAATAATGAAGCGCGACTATTGAATGCTCGTGAAATAATGCTTATGAAATACTGAGCTATAATGCTGACTATGAATGATTGCTTAAATCTTGAATGCAAGAATAAATACTTGAATGCTTGAAGGCTTTTAATTGAATGCCTGAGGTTCGAAATCGCCGGCTTATATACTGTCCAAACGAAGGGTTTTCGGGCCGTGTGCAGATCAAGCGTTGCGCTTTGAAATGTTCTTAGGATGATTCAGTGGAGGACTTCCGAGAAGAAAAATTTTTAGCAACAATTCTTCTGAGAATTGTCGATCGATATGCCTATCTGCTATTTAAGTTTCGGCTCTCGTGGTCGTAGCCGTCGCGAGTCTATTCGACTTATCGCTCACAATATCAGGTGTCACCGATATGAGGCCTTTTATGCGCATTCTTTTCAGTTTAATTAATATTTTATAATATAAAATCTTTAATAATATGGTTCATATTTATGCTTAATAATTTATGGAATCATTTGTTCTATTTATTTCAGTTCTGGTAATAAGTTGGAAATTATAAAGTTATAGCATTCTATAATTTAGAAAATAGTTATTTAGTTTTAGATATTATATGTAATTAGACTATTATATGTAATGTATATAATTTATTATTTCATAGAATATAAGCCTCTTAAATTTATATTTATGGTAGCTTGATCAATACTACAATAAAGCATATTAATTTTATAAAAATCATTTTTTTATGGAAACATTATATAATAACCTGTTATAATTTTAATTATTTATAAGGTTAAATTGTATTGAATATAGTATTGAAAGTTTTGTATGTGATGTTTTGGATAAATATATAACATAAAAGAATTATAAATATTTTCAACAAGTTATTGTTATATACGTTTTATGATTCCATAGTACGGCGCATTTACTCCTCAATTTAAGAGTGAGTAATTATTATATATTTGTCTGTATGATTAAATATTAAAATCTTATAAAAAAAGTCAGTTCTTAAAGTAATCAGCAGGTTAGTTCTAGAAAGTCACTGCTGTACAGCTAGCTAGTTCTAAATAATGCTTCCTGATTCGTCGATCTAAGGAATTCTCAATTCCTTGCGCCATCGATTATTATTACTAAAATAATTAAAATATATTCAGTTTTTAAGTTAAATAACCATATGGAACTAGAATGATAAGCGATTAATAAAATTAGTTAACAACTGAAATAAAAGCAAATGGATTAAATAATTGTTCTATATTCCATAGATATTTTGCAGGGATAAAAGCGGTACTTAATTACTAGCTAAAATACAGTTTTTAAAATTGGCAGGACGTTACACTTGATACGCGCGTATCATGATACAATAAAATGATATAACATCGATAAGATGATATAATCTAATATAATTTATATAATTAAGAAAAAAAGATTATTAAAAACTTATAACATATATTAAGGGTCGGCAGAAGAGACTGTAGACACCTCTCGCGGGTAGCCGTAAATTACGGATTTGCTTTTCCCCTATTACGGCCAAAAAATAGAGAGAATCACATTAAAATTATGATATTTGTAATCAGTAGAATTGTCCGCAGTCCGGTACAGAGCTATTTTTTGGAAAAAATGTTTAAAATAATATTTCTAAAGTAAACAAAACAGGTACAAGTCATGGCGGATTAGGTGCAGTTGGCCAGAAGTTGTATTTTATTTATTATAAATTTTTAAAAAACCAAAATGAAAAATCCGGCTCTGTTCAGGACTGCATAATTATATAAAGAATATTTAAAAAAAAATTTCATAACGTAATATAACTTCTTCGAAGCGAAATATGGAATATGCGGATCTCACTAGATCTACATCTAAGGAGCAACTTATGGGGAAATTTTTCTCGTAGTACACTGACCGTTAGACAAAAAAAGTTATATTATCATAATAAAACGAAATGTAACACGCAATATAACACGAATGTATCAGATTATATACATGTTAGTAGTAATTTCTTATTCATATAAATTACAGTTATATAACATTAATATGAGGTAAGTAACATGTTACATTAATATTATATAATTGTAATTTATATAATTTTTTAAAAAATTATCGAATACTTATATAACATGTATAAAAAATTAATAAAAAGTTATACATATAATAGTATAAATATATAAGGTTTAGAATTGAGTTACAAAACTTATATATCTTTGTTATTAAATATAGATTCTTTGTTATTAAATATAAAATTGATTATAAAATTATATATCTTTGTTACTATAAATATACTTGGGAAAAAAGTCGATATATAAATATACATAAGGCAATATAAATATATATGAAATATATGCCCATATACATATGTATATGGTTATATATAAACTATACATCGTATATATCACACATAATTTCGTATAATATATACGGAAATTGTCTGAATAAATGAAATCGGACATTTATCTGTTCGATTTTTTAAAAATCAGTTTAATATCTGAATTCTCTGTGGGAATCGTATAAGAAATTGAATTGATAGAAATAATAATATATGTTATTATAGCTGTATTTTGCAGGCTTCATATACAATCATGACAAGTACTTGAGTGCGGGATAGATAATGAGATACCGCTTATACCGAAATTCGCTTACCGCTTTGCGGCGCGCTCCTCATAGATAATGAGGAGCGCGCCGCAAAGCGGTAAGCGAATGAATAATGGAAAATATTTCATAAATACGTTATATAACATTAAAATAATGCTAATGTAACATTTGTTATATAACGTGTAATATTTCGATGATATTGCTGTTATACTATTATAATCAGTAAATAAAAAAGAAATATAACAGTTTTTAAACACAGTCATATTGTAGTTACAAAAAAAAATTATATAACGTCAATATTAATAATGTATAACTTCTGTTATATTGTGTGTTATTTCTATCTTATATAATAGTTATATTCTGTGTTTGCTGGGCTAATATCGCATAAGCACATATACTACATGAATACTGATAGCATGAAAGCGTATATAAAGCAAAATGCAAGATAGTCACATAGTAGATTCAAATTTAATCTCACATCAGTTTTAACAAAATTTTTTATATGTTTTATATAAACCTTATTATATTTTGTGTGAAAATTATATTTATATTTAAAATACATATAAAAATATGTTAATATGTTAATATATTTAAGATAATCATTAGATTTTCTCTCTAGCTATTATTGATTTATTACAAGATATTATTAATATATATATAAAATAAATTTTTTATACTTTTTAGTAACTATACACATATATTATACATATATGTACAATATATGTGTATAGTTACTAAATGGCTAACATATTTTCAAAATTTTAACAATTGTTCTAAATATTCTCACACAAAATATAATAATATTTATATAATAAAATATATAAAAAAATTTTGTTGAGATGCCTGTGGAATTAAACTCGAGTCTACTGCGTGATAGACCGACCACTCTTGCACTGAGTCATATTACATATTTCTTGTAAATGCTTTCATGTTATCAGTATTTATGCGGCAGATGTTACATGATAAAATCGAAATAATCAAAAAGAAATCAAGATAGCACATTTGTTGGTTTATAAATCAATAATTGTTAAAAAATAATGTCAGCCAAGAATTAATAATCATGCTCTCCATATCGCTCTATTATGCTGGCAATATATAAAATATAAATGAAAAAGCAACAAGTAAAAAAGCAATGAATTGACAAGTCTAATAAGTACCCGTACTTTACATATTGTATATTAGTTCACTTTGTGAACTATTATTCTACTTTATCATTTATCATCATACAATTTTTAATCCTACATATAATTTTTAGATATTATTGGTACATAAACACACATATGTACGTAAGCAAATATAAAATTCATATAAAATGGGCGCTTGTTAGCTTTGTTGCATTACTGCTTTCTGCCGAAAGGCTAAAAAGCATTTTCAGGCCGTATCTAGGCCGTAAAACGATACACTAGAAGAACAAGAATCGTATGATTGTCGATTCTTTTCTATCCTTTCTCTCTGCGGTGCGTCCGCGCGAGCGATGCAATGGTGTTTGTACGTATATAGACATACACCTATACATCGAGATTAAGAATTTGTTTCTCAGCATTGGTAACCCTGAAAACGGAGTTTCACATTATCACCGTGCAAGGTCTCCAATATCAATTCGGAGTTCGCCCGTCACTCCTGCCGATCTTTAAGAATAAAAATAAACATCCAAAAAATAATATACACACTAATCTAATGTAATATATCAAAAAATTTATTTATTTCTATTTACTGCAAACTATTTTTCATTATTTTTTTTATTAATTTTTTAAAAGTAACGGCAGAATGTGTAACATGAACAGCAGTTTTAAAACTTATTTAGCAGTATTACACTTTATTATTATTTGTAAACTTTACTTTTCAGGTGCATGTGTGTTTGTATGTGTGTGTTCAATACGCCGTAATTTAGTCTTCTACTGTCCCATAAAGCGGATTACGCGGAAGCGGAATCTGTGAATCGCTAATCACGAGACTTCTTTGATGTATTCTCTATTGGAGTAATCCCATGATTGGCGATCATGGTTGCGCTTCCGCGTAATCTACTTCATGGGACAGTAGAACGAAATTCCAGCGTACTGAAAATAGCGAATCATCTATGATTGCAGAGTTCAATACGCCTAATACACGCCATGAGCCCTAAAGCGGGGAGCACACACTTTTGCATAAGCGCATAACAATAAGCATAAGGAAATTGATTGGTTCATTTTCTTATGCATACATTTCAATTTCTTTATGTTCATGGTTATGCGCTTATGCAAAAGTGTGTGCTCCCCGCTTAAGGGCCCGAGCACAGACTTTTGCATAAGCGCATAACCATAAGCATAAGGAAATCGATTAGTCAATTAATGATTAGTCAAGACGGCATGATGGTTGAAACGGGCATGAGATTAATGACGTCATTGCATTGTCTCTGCCAATAAAAGACTTGAATTTATAGTAAAATAACGATTATTGATCCGGGTTTGATTAACCCGTTCATCCGAAAACGCTATTACACAATTGTTCTGCTGAACACGGCCATTAGCATTTGCATATGTGTAAAGGTATTCAAATACGTTATACAAAAAATTGAATATGAATACAAATAAAAATGAGAAAAAAAATTTTTTTCAGAATCAAAATAGTTTTTTTTTTTATAGATGATATCAAATCAAATACTTATGAAAATAGCAAGTTTGGGAGGATTCATAACGGCAAGTACAGGTTATGCCTTTCATTATCGCATACAACATGATATTAAAAAAAGTGAGTCTTATAAAGATGCAATAAGTATCTTCTATGCACATAAGAAAGCTGTAACATATCTTGGAGAACCTATAACATTGGGTCGCATTACTTATGGTGATGAACAGAAAATTCTTAAACCAAAAATGAAGTACAAATGGTTTAAAGTTTCACTTACAGGTAGCAATACTAAAGCAAAGTTATATTATGAGGTAATATTAGAACATGGAATTGAAAATAAATATGAGATATCTAAAATTGAAATTACATTTGATAATATACCTGGAAAGATATTTGTAATAAAAGATTGTGAAATAAATGAGTAATGACAAAAAATTATATTAAAAATATAAAATGAATAAAAATATGTAAACATGACTGCAAGAAAATTTAAGTAATTAATTAGTAAGTATTTAATTAATTACTAGATAAAAATTAGTTAAATAATTTTAAAAGAGCAGTTGAATTAAGATATAAAGTCACAAAAATAATTAAAATAGAAGCAAAATATATATTATTGAGATGTCTGTAAAGGCAATGGTATATCAGTAACACCTTTGGGTACTCTTAAACCACGTCTAGTATATCCCAAAGCTGCTTGAATAATATGTATGGCTGCTTCTATAGTAATTTTCACATCTTGCACACTGCCAATTTGTGGATTGACTTCTACTAAATCTATAGCACTCAGTCTGTGTGTTCTATATATTTCTTCCATAAGATTAATCGCTTCTCTAAGAGACAATCCTCCACGAACTACAGTTTGTAAACATTCATAGAGAGAAAAATTAGAATAAGAATTTATTAATAGAAGATACATCAATGCAATTAACTACCTGGAGTTCCAGTGCTGGGTGCTTCGAGAGGATCTAATGCATCTATATCAAAACTAACATGTAAAGATCTCGAGTTATAAGGATCTATCTTATTTAGTGCCATATGTATTACTTCATGAATACCTAAAAACATTAATCTTAGTGTTTTGTACTTTATGCATAATTGATGTATTATTATTTTAAATGCAAACCATAGCGTTCTATATCTTCCATGCCAAAAGCAGTAATACCAAATTTTTCAATTACTAATCTTTCATAACGATCCACGGATCTCAAACCAATATAAGCTACATTTCTGATAGACAACCTAAAAAAACCAATATCTACTAAATTTATTTTCTTTAGTTCAATTTAATTTAAATAACAGATTGAAGTCTAAATATTCAAACACATATTACTCTTACATTGGCATTTGCCAATCCATTCCTGGTAAATATGGCCAATAGTCAGTTAATTCCGAAGTTAACAATGCTACAGGCATTCCATGTACATTACCGCTCTCACTGGTCTTATTAGTATTTAAATCTGCATGGGCATCTACCCATACCACTGCTACATCCTGTTTTTCCTGAAAAAATACATAAGTATTCAAATTAATTAATTATTGGTTTCTTTTCTATTTACAAAAATGTTTGCTATTAAATACCTTTACATGTCCATCGATAGTACCAATACTCAAGCTGTGATCACCACCGATTGTTAGTGCTTGCCTATTATCTCGTAATACTTGTCGAACTTTTTCGGATAAACGACTTGCACAACTTGCTACGTAACCCAAATGTGACATATTATTTACATCACTTATATTATTCTCATCATAGAGTATGTCGCCATAATCTTGCACATCCAACTCTTAAGGAATGAATATAGATTATGTTAATTGTACAAATATATCTGTGTGTACAAAAGATGAATAATATATGTTGTTGATATATATATACCTAATGTTTTTAATTCATATATTAAATTTGCTGCTCTAATTGCATTTGGTCCACGAGCGACTCCTTCTTTTTTCTGTTAAATTCATTGTTTTTATGATATAATTGATGTTTTTTGTTGCTTTTATTAATATTTTGATTCAAGAAATTATATATATATATATATATATATATATATATATATATATATATATAATATAGTAAATCAGGACTGAACGTCGTTTTTTTTACTTATTGTATTTATCTATTTACCTGTCCTTTATCAAATGGTACTCCTATTATACCAACTTTTCCACTATAATAACGAATTTTTTCACTATAATAACTTAATTTATTATAGATTGTGCGTGTTTTAATTAATATATTCATTTCGAGTTTTGTTCTTTCCTTGCTGCAGAGTTGTTTACCAATGTACATAAAAAATTATCTACTCTTTGACCTATAGATTTGATCTGGTATATCATTGAAATGTCGGTATATCATCGAAATTTCAACAGACGGAATTGATACAAGACTGTTAGTATATATAGACAAAATAAATATGGTATATGTGTATAGATAATTTTTATACATATGTGCTATCTTTTTCATCATATTCACATATATAAACCAATATTATAAGATAAATTATATATAATCTACAATATATAATTATAAATTAATTGATTTAAATATGTAATAATTAGATAAATCAGAGAATTCTATAAATATTAATTAAAATCATAATTATTTTTATTAACCTTAATTTGAAGTACACAATATATTACATATAATAAAACAAATATTTTGTTTTGTTAACATGCATTTATTAATATTTCTTTATATCAGATTCTATTGATCGAAATAAGTAATGACAAATAAAATACATGGAGTGTATATTTCCATTAAATATTTTTTAATTATTTTGGACCAAGCATCTGTTCAGGTCTGACCCATTGATCAAACTGTTCTGCTGTTATTCCATGTTTCAATGCAGATTCTTTTAGTGTGAGTTTTTCTTTATGCGCATATTTTGCAATTGTAGCAGCCTACAAAAAACAAAAAATTATAAAAATTACTTACAAATACTAATAATTTCGACACATAGAAACTTAAACATCTCCTCTCTTCATCTTATTTTAAAAGAGATTTAAATATATAGATACCTTATCATAACCAATATATGGATTCAATGCTGTGACAAGCATCAAACTTTCATTCACATTCTTCTGTATATTTTCAATATTGGGAGTAATGCCTACAATACAATTCTTTGCAAATGATGAGCTAGCATCACCTAACAACCTTGCAGATCTCAGAGCATTGGCAACCATGATTGGTTTAAAAACATTAAGTTCGAAATGGCCATTACTACCACTGATACTTATTGCCACATGATTACCCATTACTTGACTGCATACCATAGTCATTGCTTCACATTGTGTAGGATTTACTTTTCCAGGCATAATAGAACTTCCAGGTTCGTTTTCTGGAAGAGATAATTCCCCTAAACCGCATCTAGGTCCACTTCCAAGAAATCTAATATCATTTGCGATCTATGCAAATTTTACATGAAAGAAATATCAATAAAATAAAATGAAATATGTTTTTATAATACTAGTATATATATATATATATATATATATATATATATATATATATATATATATATATACACCTTCATAAGAGAAACAGCCACTGTATTAAAAGCACCATGTACTTCAACAATGGCATCATGTGCAGCCAGAGCTTCAAATTTATTTGGAGCAGGGACAAATGGTAAACCAGTGAATTCTGCAACTTTTGCAACTATTTTTTCTACAGCGTCCTTTCGCGCATTTAATCCGGTTCCGACTGCTGTGCCACCAAGAGCTAATTGATATAATCTTGGAAGTGTAGCCTTCACTCTTTCAATACCATATTTAACCTGTGTGGTATATCCTGTATAAGATAATATAGATATTTTAATGTATATGTTTTATAAGTTATTTTATAAGTAACCAAAAAAGAAAAAAATATATGCCTGAAAATTCTTGACCCAATGTTAATGGAACTGCATCTTGGAAATGTGTTCTACCAATTTTAATAATATCTTTCCATTCTTCCACCTTTTCATTTAATGCTTTGTGCAATTTTTCCAAGCCTGGGATTAACACTTTATGAATTTCTAAAGCAATAGCTACGTGCATAGCTGATGGAAATGTATCATTGCTACTTTGTGACATATTTACATGATCATTTGGATGCACAGGATTTTTTGAACCAAGTTTTCCACCAAGTATTTCAATTGCACGATTAGCAATGACCTAAACATTTTAAATCATTTTTAATAATGAAAGAGATATTATAAATTATGATTCATTTATTACTAATTAGAATTTAATATAATGTTGAAACTTATATATAAATACACACACACACACACACGTGTGTATGTGTATGTATATAATTTAACCTCATTGACATTCATGTGAGTTTGTGTGCCAGATCCAGTTTGCCAAATAATTAAAGGAAAATGATCATCGTATAATTTTCCACTTATTACATCATCTGCAGCTCTACTAATAGCATCAGCAATTTTAGGATCCAGACCATAATCTTTATTTATTTCCGCAGCAGCTTTTTTTAATATGCCTAAAGCAACTATTACACCATACTGAAAAGATAATTCATTGATTATTTAAAAAAAAAAGAAGCTGAAAAATAAATTTGGCAAATGTATAGCATCATTCTTACAGGCATACGTTCAAATGTATCACCAATTGGAAAATTCATTAATGCCCGAAGAGTTTGTGCACCATAATACTTGTTCTTTGGGACTTTTAATTCTCCAAATGTATCTCTTTCTATTCTGTAATCTATGTCTCCTTGTTCCTGCACAAAATATATGAATTCATATTTCTAACATTAAAATATACATACACAATTATATAAACATATACATTGACATTAATAATTATATAATAATCATACAAGCATTTCACTATTATTTAAATAAATTATTAACTATATAGAAGTTATAAATATATATAGTAGATATATATATAGTAGATATAAAATATAGAATATAAAATATAGTATGTATATAAAAGATATACAATAAATATATATAGGAGATAATTTATAATATAGTGTGTGTGCTAGCGATGTGTGCGTGTGTGTATGTGTATGTATATATATATAATTGGTAATATATTGATAGAAAATGTAGAAGGCTGAATGAAAAAAATCTGTTAATTTTACAAAATGACAAATAAAGGTGTGGATATTATTTGTATATACATATAAGCCACTAAACTCTAAACAGTTTGTTTTTATAATTAATTAATTTTCTCCTTTTATAAAATAGGATAACTATTATATATTTTAATCAAACATTTTTAACCAAAATAATATAAGTCAAATAATTATATTATATATAAGAAACATTAAGAATATTAGTTACTTATATATATATAAAACTAAGATGTTATGTAAAACTGACAATGAATCACACATCATAAATAAATGTTAAAAAATTTAGAAAAATAATTCTTTAATTTTTCCTAATGGTAAAAAAATGAATTGCAGATTTTCCTTTTTTTCATAAAAAATATCTCACTATATATATCAAATTAAAATTTTCACATCAAAATAGATCTATACCTTATCGTTCATTGTAATTGTTGATGTGGATATGTGGAATTTTAATGGTGAATAACTTTTAATGGTGACCAATTTTTTCAATTGGCGCAAGTTGTGATTAGACAGACGGTACTTTAATATGTTGAATGTCATTTTTTTCAACAATTCCAGCAATCTGTTTTGTAGATAATATCAAGATATCAAGAATCTTAAAATAGAGAAAAACTTAAGAGCGGCTATACGCCAGCATTTTTGATCAATGAACTTTATAACCATAGACATAATATCTAGATAGATGCTGAGGAGTGAGAATAAAACATATATGCATATATATAATATTACAATATTGCTAGTCGTATCTTCCCAATAAGCGGCATTAAGGCCATTGCACGTTAAAAAATTTTAGTCGTAATCATAAGGCTGTAAGAAAATTGACCAATCACAATTGTTACGTCTCAGCGACGCTCTTTCTCTCTCTATACCTCAGTTAGTGAGAAAAAGATTGCTCTCTACTTTTATAGGGCAACCTGCTTCCACCGGCTATACCCCAGGGACGCCGAGAGCTAGGACTAATCTAGTGGATCTAGGGGAATGATGTAGCGCGGAACTATTTGGTTACTAGGAAGTTTCATTAGGTATTTTAGGGATATGGACGCAACTAGGTATACGTAATTCGAAGGTTAATCAGATTTAAAGAATGGACCTTTAATATTATAATAAAAGAAAGATATCGATTATGGTTGCGTTTTAGCGGCAAGTCCGCTTGTATTGCGGGTTCACCATATGCAAGGGGCTTGTTACTTAAGATATATATATATATATATTAATTAGAAACCGTAAGAGTTAGAGAATTAAGATTTGAAAAGGAACATCATGATAGAAATTAAGGATAGTTAACAAATTGTGGACACTAAATAATAGAGAGTTAGTTAGATCGAATTAATTTATTATGAGAATTGTCTAAAGGATAAGGTCTTTTATTTAATATCAATACTTGATTATATTATGACTCTAAATTTCTGATAGAAAGGGAAGGTTTAGAAAAGAGGTCGAATGTCGCCAGGAGCACCGTAATAAGCGCTCGGCAACGATGGAATTTTAGGGAGAATGTGTAATGTCGCCAGGGCACCGTAATTAGCACTCGGCAACTAGGTTCAAGGATTGGGTTGTGTTCAGAAAATTAGATAATAAATTTGATTATAATTTAATCTCCTGTTGTCATTTCTTGTGGGAGATTTTTAAATTGATAGGAAACGCCGCCAGGGCACCTCGATCAGCGCTCGGCAAATAGGTCTAAGGGTTATATAAAGAATTCAAGAAGAAAGGAGGAAGTCGCCAGGGGCACCATAAGCGCTCGGCAACGAGGTCAAAATTTAGGAAAAAGGGAGTCGCCAGGGGCACCATAAGCGCTCGGCAACGAGGTTTAAGGATTATATTCGGAATTTAGGAAGAAAGGAGGGAGTCGCCAGGGGCACCATAAGCGCTCGGCAACGATGGATTTTCGGGAAAAAGAGCAAAGTGTTGCAAGATTAAGTCAGGTTCAAATGACAACAGTAGTATATATTTTGCATGGAATTTATAAATCTTACTTAGTATTGATATTAGGATGTGTTTTAAATAATAGTAGGATAATAGATTAAAGTTGACTGACTGGAAACTGTCAGCCACATGCTAATGCTTGACAGAGGATTTCTTATTATTTAGAGGATGAAAAGATAATTAATTGATATTAGGGGTTGTCAGTTAATTCAAATAAAGTTTCTAATATTTATGGAAAGATGGGATTTATAGTAATTGTAAGTACTTACAGTGATGTGGCAGAAAAATCTTTCCTTCTGTTCAAGTTCTGGTCGTACCTTGTTAAGCCCTTCTCTCGTCCTTTAAGACCTCGGTCGTGGATGAAGTAGGCCGGATAAAAGTACACAGATGTATGCACAAAGTTCTTTATTATTTCTTTAATTTTACACAACTTAACACTGAATCGACAATTATATTAATCGAAATGGAATAGTGAATAGTACGCGAACAATGAAAGAATAATACGGAGCAAATACTTGTACGAAATAGTAAGGAAATAGTATTGAATAATGTTAGCTAAGAATAAATGATTCGAATGCTTGAAGATCTCTTAATTGACTGACCGAACTGAATGTAATGCTATGACTGAATGAACGTAATGCTCTAAATTGACTGCCCCGATTTGACTGCAATGAACGTAATGCTCTGAATTGACTGCCCCGATTTGACTGCTCCGATTTGACTGCAATGAACGTAATGCTCTGAATTGACTGCCCCGATTTGACTGCTCCGAAGGTTCGAAATCGCCGGCTTATATACTGTCGAAACAAAGGGTCTTCGGGCCGTGCGCAGCACACGCGTCGCGCTCTGGAAGATTCTTAGAATGATTCAGTGAAGGACTTCTGAGAAGAAAGATTTTTAACAACAATTCTTCTGAGAATTGTCGATCGATATGTTTATCTGACTATTGAGTTTCGGCGCTCGTGGTCATAGCCGTCGCATGTCCGTTCGACTTATCGCTCGCAATATCAGGTTTCACTAACATGAGGCCTCTTATGCGCATTCTCTTCTTAAGCTTAGTTAATATTTTATAATATAAAATCCTTAATAATATGGTTAATATTTATGCTTATTAATTTATGGAATCATTTGTTCTATTTATTTCAGTTCTGATAATAAGTTGGCAATTTAAATAAAGTTATGGCATTCTATAGTTTATTAAAAATATAGATATTTTAGATAACTTATATGTATTATATGTAATATATATATAATTTATGATTCCATAGAATATAAGCCTCTTAAATTTATATTTATGGTCGCTTGATCGATACTACAATAAAGCATATTAATTTTATTAAAATCATTTCTTTATGGAAGCATTCACGCATTATATAATAACTTGTTTTAATTAATATGATTTTAATTATTTATAAAGTATAATTGTATTGGATATAGTATTGAAAGTTTTATATGTGATGTTTTGGATAAAATAATTATAAATATTCAATAAATTATAGTCAACAAATTATTATTATATACGTTTTATGATTCCATAAAGTACGGCGCATTTATTCCTCAATTTAAGAGTGAGTAATTATTATATATATTTGTCTGTATGATTAAGTATTAAAATCTTAAAAGTTAGATATTAGTATCGATATTATCGAGTATGAAACTCGCTCGAAAGTTCGTTCTTAAAGTAATCAGCAGGTTAGTTCTAGAAAGTCACTGCTGTACAACTAGCTAGTTCTAAATAATGCTTCCTGATTCGTCAATCCAAGGAATTCTCAATTCCTTGCGCCATCGATTATTATTACTAAAAGGATTAAAATATATTCAGGTTTTAGGCTAAATAACCATATGGAACTAAAATAATAAGCGATTAATGAAATTAGTTAACAATTAAAATAAAAGCAAATGGATTACATAATTATTCTATAGGTATTTTGTAGGGATAAAAACGGTACTTAATTACTAGCTAAAATATAGTTTTTAAAATTGGCAGGACGTTACACAATCAAACATTCTAAAACATAATAAGAATGTTGTACTGTGATTGATTGATTTACTTACGGCTTTACAATTACGACTAAAATTTTTTAATATGGCCTTTAGCGAAAACATTACGGTGCAGATGTGTATCAACCTCTCGCTTCCACAATTTGTGTACTTGACGCAATGCGCATGCGAATTTTGTTGAGCCGATAGTATTAAGCGGGGAGCACACACTTTTGCATAAGCTCATAACAATAAACATAAGGAAATTGATTGGTTCATTTTCTTATGCATACATTTGTGGACCAATCAATTTCTTTATGTTTATGGTTATGCGCTTATGCAAAAGTGTGTGCTCCCCGCTTTACATATATGGCCTCTACGTATGCCAGCCTATACACAATGCGTCAAGTACATGGTTGTGGAAGCGAGAGGTTGATATACGTCCGCACCGTAATGTTTTCGCTCGCGTAGAGCTTTGACTAGCAATATAATAGTATTACATATATGAGTTTAGTGCAACACGAATTCAGAATAAATCGACCGAATTCATTATTAGAAAAATATGTCCGAAGGAAGTAAGAAAGAAAATCATAGTTGCCATTGTCTCGTGAGTAACTGCTCGAAAGTGCGCATGCTCATCATTTACTGACGCATACAAGCATCGTGTTTGTATATACATACCTCCACAAATCAATCATGTATATGTTTTTTCTTTTTAATGAATAAATCATGAAAAAATCAGAGAATTAATAAATAAATAAATAAATGACGAAATGCATGAGTCAAGAAAGAAATAAAAATAAATAAACAAGTTAAAATAAATAAATAACAAAATCGGTTAATGGATAAATAAATAAATCGAGTAAAAAAGATTAATGAATAAATGTAATGTACAAATAATTGAAAAAAACAAATAAATAAAAAATAAATTAATATTTAGGGATTTAGCAATCGATGCATAAATAAATATATTATATATTTATATTATATATTATATATGCACATATGTAATACTACTATATTGCTAGTCAAAGCCCAATGAGAGTGAAAATATTATGGTGCGGACGTGTATCTCTCGCTTCCACAACCACCTACTTGATGCAATGCGCATGCGCTGGCATACGTAGAGGCCATATATGTAATATCGGCTCAACAAAATTCGCGCATGCGTATTGCGTCAAGTACGCAAATTGTGGAAGCGAAAGGTTGATATACATCTGCACCGTAATGTTTTCGCTAACGCCGCTTATTGGGAAGATACGTGACTGGCAATATAGTAATATTACATATATGGGATAACAGTACGTGGAAAAAAATAAACTTCCCACACAGAAGAGAATACCGAATAGATATCTAGTGAATATCTGCATATCTATTTTATATCCATGTCTATTATGGATAACTAGTAGACATCTAATAGATGAATAAAATATCTATATCTCTCAAATAACTAGCGAGGATATCTAATGGATGTGCACACATTATCCATATATCCATATCCACCAAGAAGCTATCAAAAATATTTATTAAATATTCACGTGTTATCCACATATCCATGTCCACCAAAAAGCTACTAAAGATATTTATGTGTTATCTATATATGTAATTCATCTCCGTAAAATGTTTACCGGAGATATTTTATGAACATCTATATATTAATTAGAAATTCACATTTGAATAATTATTTGAATCTTTTTTATACATAATTAATGTTATATCTATTATGTTATATCAATATTTTACATAGTATTATAATACGTACGTAATACTAATACGTTTATCTTATTTTTTGATATTTTTTGGCACATCACCATTTTGCCATATTATATCGATCATAATGCGTTTACACGTAGCGCTATAATATTTGTTCAATTACGCAATGAACGTTAAATGTTCTTTTGGTTCTTTTTCGCTCATCATCCCAAGAAAGCAAAAGAACATCTTTTTAGATTAGCTCGTATACTTTTATAACATGCATGCAAGTCCCGATGGTTGCGCGTGTCGCGGCTACTTCGCCGTTGATTGGCCATTTTTCAATTCATAGTGCTCTTGACTGCGAAATGTTTTATTACGCGCATATGATCTACCACGCGATTGGCTAATTGGAGATCGCGTGAGCTGCCGAGTAAAGCCGGTGAAACCGATGAGGAAGGCATCAAGGCTATTGTTTTTCGAGACACGTACCGTGAAACCGTGATCGATTCCAGTGATTATCGTATTCATGAAAATCATATTTATGCATCGTACATCGTTTGGCGCTTTTTTCCGCACGTATTTCTGTAAGCATATTTTCTTTTTCTCTAATTACCTTGTAAGATACATTCAAAAATCGTTGATGCATAATATGTTTGATATATCTATTTTAAGAGTTGAATATATTTTAATTATTTGTATATTTTGTTGCAGTGCATCAGTTTCAATAGTCAGAGAGACGTGTATTAGATTTCATTTTGATGTCGGGATTTGTCAGGTATGTCTTTCATATGTTCTTATTTGTATAATTAAATATCTTCTCGCAATCTTGTTTTTTCAATTATAAAAAGCTTGCCTTATATACGTTTGTCTTGTTATCCTTCTTTTATCTTTATCTATAACAAATGGCGATTATAAAGTTATATTTTGATTTGCGTCAGTTTTCATTGAAAAATATTCTCATTGTGTTACATTAGCTGTGGCTTTGAATCGAATAACTATTATGTTAGTTATTAATATAATTTAAGAGTTGCATATATATTTTAATTAAATTAAACTCAATTAAACATACGTTTTACTGTCATACACTAAATGTTTTTTAAGAAAATTGTTTTATTAATTTTTTTACATGTTTTGGTGATAAAATTTTGGAGCACAGTAAAAACACGATCGGTTTTAAAAATCTTGTTTTCATTTTTAATTTTATTTATACTACGAACTGTATCTTGAATGCATACCAGTTTCTTTATATCAAATTCTATTTAAAATTATTACAAATTTATACAGTTACAGAATTTTTTAAATTACAGTTATGAAATTAGTAATGTTATTAACGTGAAAAGATATTCTATTGGTTTATATTTATAACTGCTTGTTACAAAAACTTTGATTGATTTTGATTCTGTTGACAACATTGGTAAATTAGCTACTTTGTTTAGAAAATAAAAGTGATTGAGTTATTTATCTGAAAGTAAGGAGAATATAGATTAAATACTTGCTGTATATACACTTGAGATAAACTTAAAATTAAAGTAGTTTTCTCAAACTACACTATTGTATTAATGCCGATATATTGTTATGTATTAACTATTGCTAACTATTGCTAACTATTGCTAACTATTGCGAAGTATTGCTGTGTATTGCTAGAATATTGCTAACATATTGCTAGCGTATTGCTAATATCTATTTTATTGCAATTGTTACTGTTTTGCTGCAATATATTTCTGATGAAATGATTGCCACAGTGGTTTACTCTTAATAACATGAAAACTTATTTTATGAACGTTATTTTATGGAACTTCAATTTTTGATCTGATGGTAAAATTTGTTTAGAGTTGTTCGAGATCACGTTTAAAACTTGCATTAAACGACACATCTAATTTTAAAGGGGATTTGTGACATGGGCTTGAAATAATTACAATTCTATTTCGGTTAACATATCACATTATTTATTCTTTCAAAGAAAAAAAGCAAGTTTAACCAATATTATTAAATCTTAACGTTTTCTGCCGCGAACAAAGCCCATGTCACAAACAAGTTTAATGACAAAACGCGCAAACAACTTCGACAGTTAGTCGCTCGATAAGGCAAACGGCACGCGCGATACCGTGACGTATGCGATGATGTAAGGGCCACCTATCGGGCGCGGTAATTTTCGTCTCGCGCTAGCACTTCGCGTGGCAGCTAATAAAGTTCGGCGCCTTTTCCGAATTTAAACAAATTAAAATTATTGACAGCGAGCGAGAAAAGATAGACTATAAAAGGTCCCGTTCTCGAAGAGCGGGCGCACTCACTTCTTACGCGCAGTTACACCGCATAGTTAAACCGCTTTTCGATACACCGCATTATACGACTGCTATTCTCTCTATCTTGTTAAACCGCTTACGACGACCGCTTTTTCTCTGTACATTTTCTTATCACACGACCGCTTTTCTTTTCGGATCACTCTTTGCTTAACGGATTAATTTTGTGAATAGTTGTATCAAATTATTTATTATAATTAAAGGGGGTGAAGTTGGCACCCCTATGTTACGATACCATAGTTTTGTTAAGAGTTCTGAATTATTTAGAACAAAAGAAAGAGTTCTTGATAATTTTTATAAAGAGTTCTGTCCATTATAACAATAAAAGCAGAGTTTGAAAAATAGGGGTGCCAACTTCACGTTTTTAGAAATATCAAAATTAAATAGTTCTGAGCATAGTTCTGTTTTTTTTGAATAGTTATATAGTTCCTAATACTTTTTTGCAAGAGTTCTGCAGTTTTTAGTTTTAAAAATTGACTTCAAACATCAGAGATATATTTTCAAAATTTCGAGTTCTGATCAAAAATATCGAAGTTCTGAATTATATTCGATAAAACAAATATAATCGCGAAAACCCCATGGTCTTAGCTATTATAGTTACCGAAATACCGATTTTTTTAAATTAATATACTTTTGTAAAAAATTTTGGAAATCTCGAGTTCCGACCGAAAACATCAGAGTTCTAAATTACATTCGATAAGACAAATATAATCGTGAAAACCACATGATCTTAGCTATTATAGTTACCGAAATATCGATTTTTTAAAATTAATATACTTTTGTAAAAAAATTTTGGAAATCTCGAGTTCCGACCGAAAACAGCAGAGTTCTAAATTACATTCGATAAGACAAATATAATCGTGAAAACCGCATGATCTTAGCTATTATAGTTACCAAAATATCGATTTTTTAAAATTAATATACTTTTATAAAAAAATTTGAAAATTACGAGTTCTGATCAAAAACGTCGGAGTTCTAAATTACATTCGATAAGACAAGTATAATCGCGAAAACCACATGATCTTAGCTATTATAGTTACCAAAATATCAATTTTTTAATATTAATACACTTTTATAAAAAAATTTTAAAAATCACGAGTTCTGACTGAAAACAATAAAATTCTAAATTACATTTAATAAGATAAGTATAATCGCGAAAACCGCATGGTCTTAATTATTATAATTGTCAAGATAGCGATTTTTTAAAATTAATATATTTTAACGAAAAATTGTAGTAAATACAAGTTCTAGTAAGAAATCTTAGAATTCCGAACTATATTCGATAAAACAAGAAAGAAAAAAAGTACAGATTTTATAACTCTATTATTTTATTATAACATAGTTTCTTAGATATCGCGTTTTAACTATACTTTATATACAATATGTATATTGAAAATTTCTATTTCTGATAAAAAATAATAGAGTTTCGAATCAATGTTGGATGAATCAGGAAAAACAATAAGAAATATATAATTTTTAATTTGTACAAATAAAAAAATTTTATTTATTTTGTATGTAAATTATCGTGTGTGGTACAACAATTTTTTGAGGTGGAATATAATTTTTTTTTTTTAGGCCATCGTATTCGTACCACGACAAACCTGTATATGCTATAGCCGTGTAATGACCTATCGTATCAAAAGATTTAGTTGGGTTTCCTTTATAATCTATTATTCCGCAAACTGTATAGATTTTTTCTCCAAGTTTAATAATTTTAGTAAAACTTTCAAGCGTTACGTTTTTTTACATTCAACATTATAATTTGAATCTGAAATTATATTTGTATCAAGAAATACGTGAGGACCATAATCATGTGTTCTTTCTAAATTGGAGCAACATTTTTTGCACAACGCTTGGCTAATATTTAAATTCTCTGTATCATTAATAGCTTCTTGTACATAATTGAATCCTTTTTTTAATAATATTTCTATATTAATACATAAAGTAGGTAAATTTCTGCATTGCATAAAGTTACAACTGGAGCATTTTGTAAATCTAGAAACACTTGGTAAAAGACTAGGACCATGCGGTTTTCGCGATTATATTTGTCTTATTAAATGTAATTTAGAATTTTATTGTTTTCAGTCGGAACTCGAGATTTCCAAAATTTTTTTACAAAAGTATATTAATTTTAAAAAATCGATATTTCGGTAACTCTAATTGTTAAGGTCATGTGGTTTTCGCGATTATACTTGTCTTATCGAATGTAATTTAGAACTCCGACGTTTCTGATCAGAACTCGTAATTTTCAAATTTTTTTATAAAAGTAATTAATTTTAAAAAATCATTATTTTGGTAACTATGATAGTTAGGAGCATGTGGTTTTTGTGATTATACTTGTCTTATCGAATGTAATTTAAAACTCTGCTGTTTTCAATCGGAACTCGAGATTTCCAAAATTTTTTTACAAAAGTATATTAATTTTAAAAAATCGATATTTCGGTAACTATAATAGCTAAGATCATGCGGTTTTCGCGATTATATTTGTTTTATCGAATATAATTCAGAACTTCGATATTTTTGATCAGAACTCGAAATTTCGAAAATATATCTCTGATGTTTGAAGTCAATTTTTAAAACTAAAAATTGCAGAACTTTTGCAAAAAAGTATTAGGAACTATATAACTATTCAAAAAAACATCAAAACTATGCTCAGAACTATTTAATTTTGATATGTCTAAAAACGCGAAGTTGGCACCCCTATTTTTCAAATTCTGCTTTTATTGTTATAATGAACAGAACTCTTTATAAAAATTATCAAGAACTCTTTCCTTTGTTCTAAATAATTCAGAACTCTAAACAGAACTATGGTATCGTAACATAGGGGTGCCAACATCACACAGCCAATTAAAGGTTTATTATTATAACTATACGTGCGTGACTTTATTTTTCGTGTGCTGTCTCCCTTGTACGTGTTCCGTGTGTCGTCGCGCTCTACGTCTCGCGTCGCTCCGAACAGAGTTGTTTAGTGTTTTGAGTTTTGAAGTGCTTGCTTTAATTTTGTTCTGTTTTCTATAGTCCTTTATTATTTCAAACTTGGGTGTATTCACATTACTTAATACGATCATTTTTACATGAAATGCATGTCTTTTTTATTCCTTCGTGCTATCGTATGTCTGATGTGCCAAAAGGGTTTCGTGTTAAATAACTTTGTATAGCAAATATATATATATATATATATATATATATATATATATATATATATAAATGCTGTTAAATGTTCGATTGCCGACACGATCAGTAAGCAGCATTTCGAAATTGTTAATTGAAATGCGGCCATCGATAGTAGAATTTGTTCGTAAGCCACGGGAATTACATTTCTTGAGTTTATGAAAAGCCACAGAGTTGATACTTTTTCTTTTATATATTGGCCCCATTATTTTGAAGAATTATATTAAGAAAAATATCTACAGGAATTTTTTAACATTGCATGTAGCTATTCGGCTATTGTGTTTTCCAAATCTTTTACATATTACTTATGCGGAACCTTTATTACAACACTTTGTGCAGTCATTCATAATCTTATATGAGTCACAGCATACATCTTACATTATACATGCACTAATTCATTTAGCAGATGATGTTAGAAAATTTGGATCTTTAGATACATTCAGCGCTTTTCTATATAAAAATTATTAAAAAACAATAAAACAGTTTCTCAGAAAAGCTGAACGTCTCTTACAACAAATTCACAATCATTTAGAAATGGAATATTGCTCATCGTTTGAGAAAGAACATAGAAAAATGGGTGTACATGGAACACACAATACGGTTCCAATTTTACCTGGAATAAATGATCCTCAATATTCAACATTTTCAAGAGTAGATTTCACTCTATCTATTCATGATTCAAATAACTGCTGTGGTTTAAATGATGGTTCAATTATTATCATATTGAGAATATTGTCACTAATGCTGCTAATGATCTTTGTATTATTGGTCGAAAATTCATCAATTTGAATGACCTGTATACTGAACCATGTACATTCTCCTTATTGGGAATATATAAGGTAACAGAATGTGAAAATTTATCAATCTGGTCTTTAACTTTTGTTACAATAAAATATGTAAAATTCAATTTTTGTAATACATTCGTACTTCTACCATTGCTGCATAATGTACGTATATCGGTTCTTTATATGTCCCGTTGATATGTACGTTGTGTACATTGTATGTATATTTTAGGTTTAATATATTTCATTTGCAAGATGGCTCTTCCGAACGATCTATTGCATTTACTAGAATTTGAGGAATACAAGTAATATCTAATAATTGGGTACAAAAAGATATCAACAAATGTTGGTATCCCAATTATAAAACAGATCAACATATCATTAAAGCAATAAAAAAAACGACAAACGCCTCAAGATAATTGGTTGATGTATCCAATTAAAAGAGTATTTGGTATATATGGTAAGTGAACGTAAACTTCCGTTTCCGTTGTCGGGTAGTGTGCTTAGAGGTGGATTGTCGTGTGTGTTTTGCAGGCATTGAGGGATAAAGTGAGGAGTGGAAGAGGAATGAGTGTGATAGTGTGGAAGCGTGAGTGTGAGAGAGTGTAGATAGATGAAGGGTGAAGCGGGGAGCACACTTTTGCATAAGCGCATAACAATAAGCATAAGGAAATTGATTGGTTCATTTTCTTATGCATACATTTGTGGACCAATCAATTTCTTTATGTTTATGGTTATGCGCTTATGCAAAAATGTGTGCTCCCCGCTTAAAAGTGGAGGCAAGGTGTAGGGGCGAATATAAGGTTGTAAAGGAAGGTGCGGGATAGTGACAGTTAGGCCATAGGGTATAGATAGCAGAGAGTGGATTAGCGGATAGAGGCGAAGTAAATCGAAACCTGGTCCATCGGTCAGGCGCTGCGAAATCTCATTGCAGGTCGAAATCAAAAGCATCAGGCATCAGATCGATCAGATCGATCGAAGAGATGATCGAGATCTCGAAAATCGAAAATCAAAGATCGTCGATCGAAATAAAGTCGGCGGCATCGCATCGAAGATCCGGAAAATCAAAATCAAAGTCGCGTCAACATCGCATGGCATCATCGGCGCGATCCATCATCCGAGATCGAAATCGTGCATCAATAAAGGGCGAACTGGATCATCAAAATCCGTCGAAATCGGATCACGATCGGCGCTTCGGCAATCAAAATCCAGAATAATCGTCGCGTCGACAATAAAATCCATCAGAAGATCAAAGTCGCATCGAGATAGAAGGCAATCATCCGGATCGCATCAAGGTCCGTCGATCGCTTTTCATCCGCTTTTCGTCAGATCGTTCATCGGCGCATCCGTCAGGTCAGAATCTCAGGAGTCGTGGATAAGTCCATCGGCATCGTCGATAAAGATCGTCAGAAATCGGATAAAAAGCGTCGAGATCGAAGTCAGCTTCCAAGATAAAGCAAAGATCGACACGTTAATTCAGTGCAAGGATCGCGCGCTGGCAAATCGGATAATAGATGTTAAGCATCAGCTTTCGTTAGATTCCGACGATCACGGCAGAAGATCATCGCGTCGTCGGAAAATCGTCGCAAGAAAAGGCATGGAAGAACATCGGAGAATAAATCGTCACGAGAAATCGCGTCGTCATCGAAAGAATCGATCATCGATCGATCCGTCGAGAAATCGAGTGTCGGAGTAATCGACGAGATATCGAGGCTAGATCTCGGACGGTCGGCATCGATGCTATAATGGTCGAGGACTTTACATTAAGGAAGAATCTAACATCAGAAGACAGGAGAAGTCAAATCAAAATGCTCAGGAAGGAAGTGTAAGAATGGATCGCGCAAATTAACGACAATGGTCGAATAGGATCTCTCGAGAGTAGATCGAGAGAAAATCCGAGCGTCGATTATAATGTTAAGGGACAAAATCGCGAGATCGTCACCGTCGCAAGAATGTGGTCGAACTCGATCAATCGATTGGATAAAGAGATCAGGATCGCGAGGACAAATGCATCGATCACGACGAAAGTCCGGGAAAACTCGAAAAATCGTCGTGGATCAGGGTAAAGCATCAAGATCCGTCAGAGGTGCGATGGATGCTCAAAGAATCGCTTTTGCGAGATCGTCCGGATACTAAAGTCTACGGCATCATCGCGGATCAAAGTCGGCGAAGGATCAGGCTTTCGCAAAACGATCAAACGAAATCGAAGAAAAGTCAAATCGCGCTCGGTCAGATCGAAAGACTGTCGGCATCGTCAGGAAATAGGATAGATATTCGCGTAGGGAATATCAGGATGTGAATGTGATAGGTCTAAGGATCGGTATAGAATGGATGCGAAGGAGAAACGCAAAGAATGAGATAAAATGGTCAGTGATTGGGAATGACAGTGGATAAGATAGCAGTAGGGATGGATGGAATCCAGCGGAGGTGGAGGACACGGAGGAGAACGTGGAGGAATGGATGTGGAGAATATGTAATAGGGTTTGTAAGGGAGAGGGATGGATAGATGAGTGAAATGAGGGGGTGATTGTGCCAATATTAAAGAAGGGGGAGGGGAAGAGGGCAGAAGAGTATAGGGAGGTGTCGCTGACTCCGACGCTTTATAATGTGTACGCCTCGGTGCTGGCAGATAGACTGAGCGAAGAGGTGGAGAAAAAAGGATTGGTGCCGCAGAATCAGACGGGTTTCAGGAAGGGATTAGGGACAATGGATAACATATTTGTGCTGAATTATTTAGTGAATAGGCAATTGAGCAAGAAGAAAGGAAAATTAGTGGCATTTTTTATAGACCCTAAAGCAACTTTTGATTCAGTTGATAGAAGGAAATTGGTGGAAGCGATGAGTGAGAGGGCGGTGAGGGAAGGGCTGGTCAGAAGGAGCGAGGATATCTTGAGGGAGACTAAAAACAGGATGAGGAAGGGAGAGGATTTGGGAACAGGATTTTGGACAGGAAGGGGAGTAAGGCAGGGGTGCCATTGAGCCCTCACTTATTCAATTTGGTAACGGCGGATATGGAGGAGATAATGAGTAGAGGAGGATGGGGAGGGGTTAAGTTGGGGGACGAAGATTTATATCTTGGCATACGCGGATGTGGTTTTGATTGCGGAGGAGGAGGATGGGATGAGGAGTATGATTGAGAGGTTAGAGGGCTATTTGGAAAAGAAGGGGTTGGAGTTAAATGTAGGAAAGTCGAAACTATTAAGATTTAGGAAAGGAGGAGGGAGAAAGGAAGTTAAGCTGGTGGAAAGGAAAGGTGATAGAGGAGGTAAAAGAATTCTCTTATTTGAGTTATGTAATACAGAGGAATGGAGGACAGGAAGCACAGATAAGAGATAGGTTAAGGAAGGGTGCTGCTGTAATGGGTCAGGTTTGGGAATGGGAAAAAGAAAATTTAAGAACGATTGGGGAAGAAGATTATGGCTCTTCGATAAACTGGTGTGGACGGTGATGGGGTATGGGATGGAAATTTGGGGATGGAGAGAGAGGAAGGAGTTGGAGAAGCTTCAGGAAAGGTATTTAAGATGGGTGTTAGAGTGGAATGGGGAAACCAGGCTGATAAGGGAGAATTGCAGAGGAGAAGTCAGAGGTAGAACCAGAGAGCGTGGGTATTCGACAAAAGGTTGAAGGAAGGTAGGAGGAGTGGGATCGCGAGGAGGTGTTGAGAAGAGTTGAACGAGAAGAGTAAGAAGAAGAAGGATCTGTCGAAGTAGAAAGATGTGGGTTCTTTGAAGACAGAGATATGGGCATGGTGGAGGTCAGAGTCAAGGAGTCGTTCGACTATTGTGAAAAAGGATATAGAGATGGATAAGAAGGAACGTTGGGAAAGGATAGAAGGGTCAAGATACAACAGGTGCTACGAAAAAATCAAGGGGAGTGGAATACCAGAGTATCTGAAGAGTGATTGGGAGGAAAGTAGATGAGAAATGGAATGGAACGTACAGGATGGGAATGGAATGGAGCGGATCTGGAATGGAAGGATGTGGAGAGAAATGTGAAGGAAGGAGGTAACATGGAGCATGGAAATGGAAAGATAGGAATGGGAGAGAATGGTAGGGAGTGAAGATGGAGATGGAGAATGATAGAAGATATGAGATGAGAGAGAGAGAGAGAGAGAGAGAGAGAGAGAGAGAGAGAGAGATTGGAAACATGATATAAGTCGGTCGCGGAGGTCCCAAGCTAGAGTAGGGCAAATAGCGTAGTGTGTGTGTGTAGGTAGTTTAGAGATAGTTAGAAGATAAGTTAGAATTAAGTTAGTTGTAAGCTAGTGTTAAGATAGCTGTAAGTATTATGTAAGAGATTGTAACCCCAAAGGGATTCAATAAATTTATATATCTATCTATCTATATGGTAAGTGAACGTATCACAAGGATTCTTAATTTGCTGTCTATGTATAATTTGCAAAGAATTGCGAAAAACTATTGTTGATAAAGATTATTATAGATATGTTATATTTTTATAGACTTCTATTGTGAAGCACGCAATAAATTAAAAAAAACAGAAATGAATTCCGATATTAATACTGATACCGACGATAAAGCACAAAGAAAAATCAAAGTCAGAAAACAGATTGATACTGGTGATGATGAAAGCGATGATGAAACAGATAATGATCATGATAGTGATCCGCTCCGCCTACCATCATATCAGAAAGCGCCTATAGTTGTTTATACGAGTAATTAATATTAAAATTGTTTTTATTAAGCGTGTGTTTTGAAATATTCGTATACGTTTGAGGCCATTGAATATTCATTGAAAAAGTCTGAAAAATAAAAACATTTAAATCTGACTTTATAGTCGAGCAGTGACATATTTAAAGAATATTTAGAATTCTGATAAACCGTTAATAATATCACGATAATATCGTCTCTTATATTTTAAATAATCTTCTGTATTATAAGATCTTATAGATATATATGTATGTACACTCATATATACAATTTTATATATTTTTTCAGATACGTACAAAGGAGATGCACGCAAACATACCCAAAAAAGAACTAAAGAATATATTAAAATAAGTAGGTCAATTCGATATCGTACATTTTCAGTCAAGATGTCAATTAGCAATTCTTTTTAACTGACTATTTTTTATTTTAAATAATCTGTATTGTAAGATCTTTTAAATATATGTACATGCACTGATAATACAATTTTATATACTCTTTCAAATATGTACAAAGGAGATACCCAAGGATCTCCCATCTCCCATAGGGAGATACCCAAAGGAGATAACCATACACAAAAGGGAAATGAAGAATATATTACAATTAAAAGTAAGTAGAACATAATTCGATATTATACATTTTCAGACAAGATGTCAATTAGCAATTTTTTAGCTTAGATTAATTTTAGATTAATGAACGCTATTCTGTTTAAGACAAAAATATTTTACTTTTTTTTTAAATTTAGTAAATATAAAAGTTTATATCGAAAAATATATCTTGAAAAATATATTTTTTATCTTGAATGCTAATATTTTCTAAAATGTCAATGGAAATGAAATATTTGTTTACTGTTCATTTAACCGAGAATAGTAGTTCAAAAATTATGCTTTACCGAAAACGAGTCACAATGTAGCTTATTTATATTATATATATTTGTGTTATTTTTAAATTATCTTTATCGTATGGATAGAACGTTAGCAGATATAAAATTTGACATAAATCATCTCATTGAGCAATATCAACTTATATTAACTAAAATGAATTAAAATAATGGTTTCAATCTGAAGCGAGAATGTCATAGCCCTTTGCCAAATGACGAATTAAGCAAATTGTCTTTCCCTCTGAAAACTGTAGAAGAACTAGAATGTTTACAATGCAAGCTTTTTTCAAATGAAGAAGGATTAAAAGAGCGTATGGTGAGTTATGCAAAGTAACATATATACAAATATACTAGCATTCATTAACTAACATACTGTAACGTCCTGCCAATTTTAAAAACTATATTTTAGCTAGTAATTTAAGTACCGCTTTTATCCCTGCAAAATATCTATGGAATAATTATGTAATCCATTTGCTTTTATTTTAATTGATAACTAATTTCATTAATCACTTATCTTTTTAGTTCCATATGGTTATTTAGCCTAAAAACCGAATATATTTTAATCCTTTTAGTATTAATAATAGATGGCGCAAAGAATTGAGAATTCCTTAGATCGACGAATCAGAAAGCATTATTTAGAATTAGCTAACTGTACAGCAGTGACTTTCTAGAACTAATCTGCTGATTTAAGATTTAAGACTTTAAAAACGGACTTGCGAGCGAATTTCACACTCGATAATATCAATACTAATACTTAGCTTTTAAGATTTTAATATTTAATCACACAGACAAATATATATAAAAATAACTCACTCTTAAATTGAGGAGTAAATGCGCCGTACTTTATGGAATCATAAAACATATATAATAATAATAATTTGTTGAAAATATTTATAATTATTTTATCCAAAACATCACATACAAAACTTTCAATACTATATTCAATACAATTTATCTTTATAAATAATTAAAATTATATTAATTAAAACAGGTTATTATATAATGCGCGAATGCTTCCATAAATGATCTTAATAAAATTAATATGCTTTATTGTAGTATCGATCAAGCAACCATAAATATAAATTTAAGAGGCTTATATTCTATGGAATCATAAATTATATACATTACATATATATTATCTAAAATATCTATTTTCTAAATTATAGAATGCCATAACTTTATATAAATTGTCAACTTATTATCAGAACTGAAATAAATAGAACAAATGATTCCATAAATTAATAAGCATAAATATTAACCATATTATTAAGGATTTTATATTATAAAATATTAATTAAGCTGAAAAGAATGCGCATAAGAGGCCTCATAGCAGTGAAACCTGATATTGCGAGCGATAAGTCGAACGGACTCGCGACGGCTACGACCACGAGCGCCGAAACTTAATAGGCAAATACATATCGATCGACAATTCTCAGAAAAATTGTTGTTATAAATCTTTCTTCTCGGAAGTCCTCCACTGAATCATCCTAAGAACATTCCAGAGCGCAACGCGTGATCTGCACACGGCCCGAAAACCCTTTGTTTCGACAGTATATAAGCCGGCTATTTCGAACCTCAGAAGCATTCAATTAAAAGGTCTTCAAGCATTCGGGTCATTCAATTAAAAGGTCTTCAAGCATTTGAGTTATTCAATTCTTACATTCAAGCATTCGAGTTATTCAATTGAAAAGTCTTCAAGCATTCATTTTTAGTCAGCATTATTCATTATTATTTCATTACTATTTCGTACAAGTATTCGCTCCGTATTATTCGTTCATTCATTCACTCACGAACTCATTTTCGAATCATTCATCCGCTCTGCACCTGGTCATTGTTCGCGTACTATTCGCTATACAATTTCGATTACCATATTAATTGTTATTACTGTCGAGTCAGTGTTAAGTTGTGTAAAACTAAGGAAATAACAAAAAAACTTTGTGCATACGTCTGTGTACTTTTATCCGGCCTACCTCATCCACGACCGAGGTCTTAAAGGACGAGAGAAGGGCCTAACAAAGTACGATCAGAACTTGAGCAGAAGGAAGGTTTTTCCTGCCACATCACGGTAAGTACTTACAATTATTATAAATCCCCGTCTTTCCATAAATATTAGAAACTTTATTTGAATTGACTGACAACCCCTAATATCATTCAATTACCTTTTCATCCTCTAAATAATAAAAAATCCCCTGTCAAGCATTAGAAAGTTGCTGACAGTTTCCAGTCAATTTTAATCTATTATCCTACTATTATTTAAAACATCCCCATAATATCAATACTAAGTAAAATTTATAAATTCCATGCAAAATATACACTACTGTTGTCATTTAAACCCGACTTAATCTTGCAACATTTTGTTCTATTTCCCGGAAATCCATTGTTGCCGAGCGCTTATGGTGCCCCTGGCGACTCCCTCTTTTCTTCTTAAATTTTGAATATAATCCTTAAATCTCGTTGCCGAGCGCTTACGGTGCCCTGGCAACCTTCTCCTTTCTTTTTGAATTCTTTATATAACCCTTAAACCTAGTTGCCGAGCGCTGATCAAAGTGTCCTGGCGGCGTTTCTTATCGATTTAAAAACCTCCCACAAGAAATGACAACAGGAGATTAAATTGAAATCAAATTTATTATCTAATTTTCTGAACACAACCCAATCTTTGAACCTAGTCGCCGAGCGCTGATTACGGTGCCCTGGCGACATTACCTATTCTTCCTAAGATTCCATCGTTGCCGAGCGCTTATGGTGCCCCTGGCGACTCCCTCCTTTCTTCCTAAATTCTGAATATAATCCTTAAACCTCGTTGCCGAGCGCTTATGGTGCCCCTGGCGACTCCCTTTTTCCTAAATTTTGACCTCGTTGCCGAGCGCTTATGGTGCCCCTGGCGACTCCCTTTTTCCTAAATTTTGACCTCGTTGCCGAGCGCTTATGGTGCCCTGGCGACTTCCTCCTTTCTTCTTGAATTCTTTATATAACCCTTAAACCTAGTTGCCGAGCGCTGATCGAGGTGCCCTGGCGGCGTTTCCTATCAATTTAAAAATCTCCCACAAGAAATGACAACAGGAGATTAAATTAAAATCAAATTTATTATCTAATTTTCTGAACACAACCCAATCCTTGAACCTAGTTGCCGAGCGCTAATTACGGTGCCCTGGCGACATTACACATTCTCCCTAAAATTCCATCGTTGCCGAGCGCTTATTACGGTGCCCCTGGCGACATTCGATCTCTTTTCTAAACCTTCCCTTTCTATCAGAAATTTAGAGTCATAATATAATCAAGTATTGATATTAAATAAAAAACCTTATCCTTTAGACAATTCTCATAATAAATTAATTCGATCTAACTAACTCTCTATTATTTAATGTCCACGATTTATTAATTACTCTTAATTTCTATTATAATATTCTTTTCCGAATCTTAATTCTATAACTCTTGTACCGTTTCTAATTATTATTATATCTTAAGTAATAAGCCCCTTGCATATGGCGCACCCGCAATACAAGCGGACTTGCCGCTAAAACGCAACCATAATCGATATCTTTCTTTTATTATAATATTAAAGGTCTATTCTTTAAATCTGATTAACCTTCGAATTACGTATACCTAGTTGCGTCCATATCCCTAGAATACCTAGTGAAACTTCCTAGTAACCAAATAGTTCCGCGCCTACATCATTCCCCTAGATCCACTAGATTAGTCCTAGCTCTCGGCGTCCCTGGGGTATAGCCGGTGGAAGCAGGTTGCCCTATAAAAGTAGAGAGCAATCTTTTTCTCACTAACTGAGGTATAGAGAGAGAAAGAGCGTCGCTGAGACGTAACAAGAGCAATCTTTTTCTCACTAACTGAGGTATAGAGAGAAAAAGAGCGTCGCTGAGACATAACAATACTAATATACATTTGTTTTAGGTATGCTTTTAAAATATTTCAGTTCAGCATATTGGCAGTTATTGGTGGAAGTACATACAAAGAAATGGCTAAAAGAATGCTTATATATATTTTTACGAATGAAGTAGCTAGTTTGTACAGTTGGGTGGGAGGAAAAGGAAAACGAAAACTTCATCATTTAAAGATAATGAAATTAATGTTTAGTAAGTAAAAAGTAAGTAAAAAATAATTTTTATTAAACACATCTTTCGGATATTAAAATACTATTGCATGTTAAAATTTCCACATATCAGTTTCAACAAATCAGTTTATTTATTCAACGTTTTAACAATTCTAATAATTAAATTTTTTAAAAACATTTTTTTTGCTTACTGTAATGTTATGATATCGCGAAGACATGAAAAAGCATTACATAGAAATAGTATAAAAATACAGAAAATAAAACATTAATAAACTGTTTGTAGAAGTCGTCAGGAAGATATTCCCTAATGTCACAGAGAAAGATTTTGAAACAAAATGTAAAGATTGGTTTTGACACGCGAAACACAGATTCGAGAATGAAAAACGGCGGCAAAATAATTCGACGCAGGTAAGAATTTATGTTAAATATATTTGCTAATAAATAACTATCTGTCACTATTTCATATATTTTTATGATTATGTGTACTGGGTATTTCAAAGATATTGCGCAGTTTCTCTGTCGACAGACATTAAACTCCAAACTAAAAAGAATGTGGTGTATTTCATTGTTTCAGCAATAACCAGTTGCCAGAAGCATAATTTTTACATCGAAGCAACAATTATCATATGCAATCGCTGATGTGACACTGACGAATATTCGTATAACGCCTGTGCGCTATATATATATATATATATATATATATATATATATATATACACAATATATCTATATAAATATCCACTGAATACTAATATGGATGTCCAATGGATATTGGCCTACATATCCTGTGGATATTTATGAGATCTCGTATTGCGGACATTTGGATATTTAAAGCATGTCTAATAGCTGTTTCCTACATATTCATGGATATCCCTCATGCACATTGAGAACATGCAGTAGATATCTAATATATACATTAATTTCTGTATGGGTATAAACCGCCGTCTTTCTCTAAATATTAGAAATTATTTCAATTGACTGACAACCCCTAATATCATTCAATTACCTTTTCATCCTCTAAATAATAAATCCCCTGTCAAGTATTAGCAAGTTGTCCACACAGCACACTTTATTCAAGGATGATGTCCTGCAGACATCATTTTGGGATATCGCAATAACTATTCAACATGCCCAGATAGTCTATTCGGTGGATATACAGAATATGCACAAGTCTCCCCTTATGTGATATCTTATGAATATTTTAGGTGATATCCTGACGATATTCGAGTGAGCTCAAGAAATATCAAGATATGTTATTATAACACTCGATATTCTATAGATATTTTTATACAGGAAAAATCGTGGTTCGGGGGAAGAAATGGGACAGATGATTATATTTAAAAAACAAAATCTAAATTGCAAAATAAATTATTTATTAAAAATCAGTTTCAGTCCGCTCATTAATTTGTTCCACTACTTTTGGCTTATTACTCTTTCACTACTAATTTTTTTTCATATTTTATAAATGCAAATTCATACCGCTACAAAGACAATTCGAAGTACATTTTGTAAGTTAGTCACTTTAAAAACATAACTCTCAAAAGTACTTCTTAAAAATAACACAACTGTAAATAGCCGCTCTAAAAACATAACTCTCAAAGGTACTTTTTAAAAATAACACAACTGTAAATAGCCGCTCTAAAAACATAACTCTCAAAAGTGTTTCTTAAAAATAACATAATTGTAAATAGCTTTAAAAAACGTATCTCTTAAAAGTATTTCTTAAATATAACAACGCTTAAAGTAATATTATTGATAAGTCACGCTTGGTCATTATCATTTGAAGGTTTCCATGTCTTTCCTTAGCATGTCTTAGCCAATCAGTTATACACTTTTTTATTCCATATAGCGTTGCATCGTTATGCAATTGCATTATAATTCCTGAGAAATGAAGTAATATATATCATTATTTTATAAATATTAAAAATTAAATGATATCATCAATTATATTATATCATATATTATAAATTATAATGAACTTACTTTCTAGAACTTTGTGAATTGATGACTCCTCAAGTTTTTCTTTATTCTGTTTTGCTCCAGTCGAACTACATAGCATAGCTACACTATCCGACATTAATTTTCCCATGATGGTATACGTAGTTTTTTATGTCATTACCTTTACATTTTACAAATAGTTCCAACTGCAATTTAAAAATGATGAACTTAAAGATAAATGTATGAGCAAGTGAATGTCTTTTGTATTTTTCATTAAAGAATTCACAAAAGATATTTTAAAGTTTGATGCAATAATAATTTAATTTTAATTCTACACTAATTCTACATTATTGTTTATTAATGCTTGGACAAACTGCGGTATCAATCTTTTTTGTTTCTATCTTTAAAAAAATAATTTTTTTTGAAGATAGGAAGATGCACGTAGATAATAAAATAGCATATACAAGCATATATAAACAATAGTGTAAACATTTCACAAATTATATTTTAATAAAAGCATTAATGTAAAAAAGACAAAATAACAATAAAATTATTGTAGAATTTTCGTATACTAATATTCTAACAGTATACAAAAAAAAATATATTATCTTTAGTAAGATTTTCGTAACAATTTTTTGCGTATTTCCCAATATAATGCACTACGAGTAGATAAAGTTGACTTAACAATATAAAAAAATTAAATATTACATACTACATTTTTTCTGTACCCTTTATCTATCTTCCATTTATCTTCAGCCGCATGAAAATCTGCAAGTGTTTGTGCAGGAAGATACTTGGGATAAAAACCATCAGTGTCCACATTTATGTCTGATATTGATGTTGTCATGTTTCTGTTCGTTAATGTTTTTTCTGTTATATTTTGCAGCATTTTCTCGCATTTCTTTGCTCTTAAATTATTTTCAACTAAAAGTTGTAATACTTGTTGTTGATGAAGATTTGGCAGACTTGCAACATATGTAGTAAACTGATTATTATGTTCATATAATGTTATGAATTTTCTAGTTGATATTATGACATTTTTAAGTGAGCATTATTATTAATATAATTGTTTATAAATATAATTAATAAAACATAATATAAAACATAATTGTTTTAGATTCAAATATTACATACAATCTTATACAATAAAATAATAATATTCTATAGCAATATTGAAATTAAGGTTTTACATTTATTTTACGAATTACTATTTCTTACATGACATGAACTATATTAACATATACATTGCGACGGCTTTTCTCTTCGCGGGCTCGGAGCGCGTCCGCCGTCGCGATCTCTTCGTCGCGCGGATGTTTGGTTGCGCCGGCGAACGGGAGTACGATTCGTCGGTCGGGAGATACGGGAAAAGGTCGCTCGTCGTCAAAAACACAAGGAAATCGAGGAATGGTTACACGCCGGGAAGGAACGGGATGGAAGGGGTTCCGCGCGTGCCGTGACGAAGCTTTAATACTCGCGAGAATTGCAATTGGGCACCAGATACGGTCTTGCACGTATCAATTTTCGTCGAATACGCGAAATAAGTGCGAAAAAGACGCGAAGAAAGTAGTCGATTTCGTCACGGGCGGACTAGCTCACCTAACGGTAGAGGGGCAGGGCGGATGTTGAACTTACGCGATATGGAAGCAAGAGGCCACACAGATAGAGCGACAAACACGTGAAAACGAAACTAAACTCGTCAAGCGTAACAAATAAATAACAGCTTTATTAATTTAGAAACGGTACGTCCAAATGATAAACAAAGATAAACGGAGTTATGCCCGATGTCGATAATTTTGCAGAAGCGAGACTGGGTGTTCGAAACGACTTAGCGCCACCGAAATTAAGACGCCGTTAAATCATAATCGGTCGGGCCGGGGCCCGAGCGCAATTATACCAGGTCGATTATCGGACCTCTCGTGGATCGATAATACTCCGCTCGCTGTTCGGATATGCTATCCAAGGACCACATGCATCCGGTGCACCTCTAACATGCACCGCGCAGACGTCGCTCCATACACTATTACGCATTAATCGCGAATTCACTCGATCGCTAATCCACTTCGAACGAGGCATTCGACATCCATAAACCGAATTAATTTCGCGCGAAACACACTCACACTCGACGACTAACCGACGACATACATGATCGCGAAACACACTCACACGGCACGACAGACTACTCACACATACCGGACTTAGACGCTAGACGGGCGACAGATTTCGCGACTATCAGATTACGCCGTATTATCGAACCGCGATCTCCAGAGAGACAATTTACGCTGACTCTACTGCACGATATAAATCGAATCCGCGAAACCAATGATCCAGACGCTTCGGGGCTCGCTTCGCTTGCAGACGTGGCCGTGTCACAATCGCAATTTCGCTAATGCTAACGCGATAAACACCAATAATTTCGAGCCGAGCTCGAACGCACAAATAACGCGAAATCGCGGCCACGACGGCAGAACGAAGGATTCCGAACGCGATCGCGCGTGGCTACTTTATAGCGGGATAACCTCATCGGTAACGACGCTCTTCCCTCGGGAATCCGGGGGCTCGGCAGCTTCCTCCCGTTCGGCCTCCCGAGATCCAGCCGCAATCCTTCCTCAACCTCGGTGCTCTCAGCCGGGATCACTCCTCGCTCTCGCTCACGCTTCACAAAATCGCTCTCGACTTTTGTTCTCGCCACGATACGTCTAACGCTTTCTCACGCTCGCGCCAGTCTGACCCGGGAGCACCGCGATCTAGAATCGGTAACGCCGGGCCAGCCGGGGATGCGCAGCCGGGGTGCGTGTTATCACAGCCAATCACGCGATAACACGCGAGGCCGCTGCCTGGCGGCACGCTCATTATCGTACCGGAGGCGCGCGCACCCCCGAGATCGCGATCAATATATTTTCCACGGGGCCCTTCGGAGAGGGCCTTGGGGAGTTCCGCCGGGATCTTGGAAACGAAGAACGCAATGGTGTCCCTCGCCGACCTCCTCTTTTTCCCGTCGTGTCTCGCGGCGATGAAACTCCTTCGGGATCCTTCGGGGCTCGTCTTCGCACGGTCCTGCGTCGAGGCGCGAGAATCCTCCTTGGCGCGCTTCTCGCCACGCTGCTGAATTCGATGGTTGATAATTCCTTTGCTGTTTTTCTTTCGTCCTCCCGAAGGTCCTCTTCCGAGTTGTTGTTATCTGGGTTTTTGTTGCGGCCGAATTCGTTCCTCCGGTAAGGCTCCCGTGTCGTATCGAAATAAGGAAATAATAACATAATTAAAAGATGAAATAAATCCGACAAATAACGCCCCTCTGGAGATTTCGGTACGGCTCTAATGTTTTGAGACTGGCGCGGATGCGTTTTCCGCGCTCAGCGATCGGAGAGGGATCCGGCGAACGTGCGCGGGACGGCAACGTCACACTATATATTTAACTAATATGGTAATACTAAATTTCGCTGTAATCAAAATGAGATCCATTTGAAAAAAATATTATGCATGAACATTAAGGAAAATGTATATTATTAGTTTAGAGTATAGTGGTTAGAATGAGACGATAATCATTCATTTTTCAATAATGCAATGTAAAAAAGAATATTGAAAAAATAAACTATTGCTGTGTTATTATAATGTATAATTTTATTATTATACAATTAAGTCAAATAATTTTCAAACATCTCATGAATTAAATAACGTAAATATCTTCATCATTTGTCACATGTTATATTACATATAAAATATCAGAATTAGAATTAATAGCAAACAATAGAATTAATAGAAATGTATAACTAATAAATAATTTAATCTCTTTACCTTTATACGAGTTGCAATGTTTCTTAGAAACTGTGTCTATTTTCAGATGTTTATTAGCGTAAGAAGAAAAATCAATATTTTCCTGTCTATTTTGTTCTATAAGAGCTTTTGAATAATGTCGAATAGGTTGCATAATTTGTGATGTGTTTTCACTATCACTTTCTGATCTGTACTGATAATTGTTACATCTGAATCATTTATATTTTCAATAACATTTACTTGGAATCCAGCAATATTTCCAACAAACTTTTCCAATGATTCATTTTTTTCAGCTGTGATTTTTTGCGTCTGTCGTGTGCCAGTAGTATTCGAATGTGTCTCACATGTTTTAAAGACAAACCACTATTTGATACAGAATTTTTCTTTCTGATGTTATATCTTACTTGTGGTGGCATGGGAAAAGGAGGTAAATATTTTTTAGCACAAACTTTATCACACATATCATTTCCACTACTTTTTTCTTCGTCATCACTTAGAATCTTTCGGGCATGTCTGCGACGTTTCAACTTTGCTACATTTGGGTCGCTATCAGTAGAAATATCTGATGTATTCTCTGCTATGAATAATTTTTTCATTGCTCTGGAAAAAGTATCTGCAACATTCATAAGTTTCATAATTAGTCTAAACAGAAAAGACATTATTTATAATTATGGTTATACATACAGAATTCCAAGTATTGAAATTCTGTATGTATAATTTTATATTGAAATGTTACAAACATATATATCGATTGCTATTAAAACAAATGAAAGTTTCATATTTCAATGATTTTCATATTTTCATCTAATATTAAACTATAAATATTTTAATAAATGTTTTACTTACAGAGCCTATGATTTTTACAATGGTAGATACCTTCCAATCTTGAGCAGATTCATACATACTTTTTACGGCATTATAATATTTTTTCCAATTATTGAATGGAAGCCAGAATGATTGTTCGTTGCTTATTAACCAATTTTTTGGAATCGTTTGCAAACCATCTTTAAATTCCAAGATATAATAATTATTTTATTTCTGGCGTAGTTACAAATAAAACAAACAAAGTATATGTATTACGACATGATAATTATTGTAATAGTTAAAGGTGTTTTAAGAAATCAAAATCTATGCATATCCTACATAAGTAAAAAAATTAATTGAGAACAGAAGCAATTCGACTCATCTATATTGACAAAAGAAAAGAGTTTAAGTTTTATTTGTCTCATATTTAAAGTTTACATTAAATATACATTTTAATAAAATAATTGGTTTTGATTATAAATTATTTTATATATTTTCAATGTATTGATTTTATAAAAGCAAAGTAGTACTGATTATTATCTGATTATTGATTTCAGGAATAAAACTTGTCGCGTCCTGTGCATTCATGTTTCTTTTTTAACGCATATCATAGCTAGTCAATGAAGTTGAACGAACTTCTTATTTTTTTGTTTGTTGGCTCCGGGCTTGCGCACGCTGATCCACACGGCCAAGTCGATGAGTAGTAGAGGAGTAATTTGGATAGAACTAGTAGCGATCTAGGAGTTAGATGTTTAGATTATTTCTTTTGAAGAAAGAGGCCAGACATGAGATGATTGCTGGAGATGGGTTGGAGAGAATCTTAAAGATATCTGGAGGAAGAGGTTTCTTGGTTTTTTTCTCGAGCTGCTGAAGTAGGTGAGGTCTGTGGAGCCGAAAATTGGTGCAGGTCCAGAGGATGTGGTCGATGTCTTGAAGAGGATGGCCGCACTCACAGGCGGGAGAAGAAGTGATGTTGCAGCGATAGAGACTGGCTTGAAGGTTGTAGTGGTTGCTCCTTATGCGGCAAGCGGTAGTAATTTTTTCGCGCTCGAGTCCTAGGTTTTTGAACCAAGGATGAGGAGAAGAGGAGGGGTGCAGGCTGAAATATTTTTTCCCTTTGAGATTTGCCTGAGCGATTAAGGTACAATTCGATGATGAAATATAACGAGTGAGAGCTAGTGAAAAGAAGTCACTGAGAAGTATGGGCTCTGTTAGTGGTTTCCCTGTGCGGATCTTTTAGCTAGAAGGTCAGCTGTTTCGTTCCCTAGAATGCGAGTGGCTAGGAATCCAGATAATAGAGATGGTGAGAGTCGACAGGTTGACTAATTTTAGTTTTCTTTTAATGTCGAGTATGAGATAATTTTGTTGATGGCGAGAATCAGTGAAAATGGTGGAGTTAGGGAATTGATTTGAGAAGATAAAGTCAAGATATTTGAGAAGAGCTAAAGTTTCGCCTGTGAAAACTGAGGCGTCGCCATCGATCTTGTATAAGAATTGGGTGTGGGAGATAGGAGAGTAGAAGGTGAGTTCGACGTAGTCGCTAGAGTCCGTTTTAGAGGCGTCAGTGTAGAAGCATTGACTTCCATGGATAAATTGGTAGTAAGTGGCCATGAAGATAATTTGTGGAACAGGGGCATTTCTTGATATCATTGACGATGTCGGGAGGTGTAAAGTATAAGTCGACTGCTGTGGGGGAAATGTCGAAGTTGTGTATATACACTGGCAACAAGTCGAAAGAGGCGATTTTGGATTTGTAGGGTTTAAATTTGTGGAAAGCGTTGTAGAGGACGAAGTTGGTCGAGATGTCAAATTGTTTGTTGTTTAGGAGGCTGATTTGCAAGTCGTAGAGTTTGTCTATAATTAAGTTGTCGCTATTAGCAAAACTTTTGATGATAAATTTGGACGCAAGGTAAATGAATCTGAATTTGAGGGGTCCGATACCTGATTCTGCGAGAGTGACATTAGCAGGAGTCGATTGCCGTAGACCCAAACATAGACGAAGAGCCTTCTCTGGATTTTTTCTAATTTTTCTAGTTGGGTGCAGTTGTTAATTCGGATATATGGAAAGCTGTATTCCATCGATCCTCGAATAAGAGATTGGTAAATGCTTAAGAGGAGATTGGGATTGGCTCCCCACCAGATTCCGCAAAGGGATTTGAGGATGTTGAGGAGTTTGGAGCATTTATTGGAAAGTGAGTCGATGTGTGAGTTTCCATGCAGTTTAGAGTCGAGAGTTATTCCCAGAAATCTGTGAGATGTGGATGAAGTGATAACGGAGTTTTACAGGTTGAGGGAGTAGGAGAGAGGGCTTTTTCTTCTTCTAGAGAAAACTATCAAAGCCAACTTGGAGGAAGATATCGAAAGTCCTTTAGCTTCGAGATAAGAGGCTAGTTTGTTTGCTGACTATTCTAGGGACTTGAGTGATTAATCGATATTCTGAGATCTGGAGTACAAGACAATGTCGTCAGCAAATTGCAGAATGTCGCATTTGTTGTTAAGAATCTTTTGGCATTTTGAGATGTAAAAAGAGTTGAAGAGAAGGGGACTTAAAATCGAGCCTTGGGGGACGCCTCTATAAGAAAATAGAGTATCTGAGATTTTCCCATTAATTATGAATTGCAGCTTTCTTAGGTGGATAAGGTTGTATATGAATTGGCATAGTTTGGGGGGGAGACCGAGTTCTATAAGGTCGTCAATGAGAATATTAGGGAGCACATTATCAAATGCCCCATTGTCGTCGAGAAATAGGCAAGCTGTTGGTTTGTTGAGAGCAAAGCCGATATAGATGTCCGATAGAAGAATACCTAAGTTATCATGACAGGATTTTCTTTTTCTGAAGCCGAATTGTCTCGAAGGAAGAAGTTTATTTTTTTCAATCCACCATTTAAGGCGAGATTTAATAAGTTTTTCCATAAGTTTGAGGAGGCAGGAGGTGAGAGAGATTGGTCTGAATTTGTTGGGTGAGTTTTTCGGCAGTAGGAAGACGATAGAATGCTGCCATGATTCGGGGAAGGCTCCCTCCTCGAAGATGTTATTGAATAAGGATAAGAGAGTGGTTAGATATTGAGATGGTAAGAGGGTCATTATTTTGTAATTGATGCTATCAATTCCTGGAGAGGATTTGGTTTTGAGATGTTTGATATGGTTGGTGAGTTCTGTAAATGAAAAGAGATTGCCAAATATGTTACAGGAAGTGGATTCGGGGAAGTCTGTAAGCGCGAGCTATTTCTTGAAGAGGACAGAAGGAGGACAAAGAGATGAAATTAGGGATTTGATGCCATCTGGGGTTTCATAATTGGATGGGTTTTGGAAGGATGGCATATTAAGATGCCTAGATTTGAAACGTCTGATCATTTTCCATAGGTGTTGTATGGGAGTATGTTCGTTGAGAAAAAGGCAGAAGTTTTTCCATCCTCTTCTTTTGGCTGCTCTTAGGGTACGTTTTGCGATTGCTTCTAATCTTTTTAGGTTGATGAAGTTAGATATAAAGGGATACGATCTGTATGCGGATAGAGCATTTTTTCGGTTGTAAGAGGCTGTTTCGCATTCATCGTCCCACCAAGGGGCAGGCAGAGTGGATCGCTTTGAAAGAGGTTTGTGCAGATTAGGATTGGAATTATGTGGACGGGAGAGATGCATAGGGAGTTGGTTAGTGATATGAGAGGTGAAAATGTTATATTTTTCTAAAGTGGAGTGGGAGTTGGATAAGGTTTCTGAGAGTGAGGAAAAGTTGAGATGGAGGTTCGAGATAAATTGTTTTTGGTCTTCCTTGTTCATTTTGATCTTGTGAGAGAAGAAAGTACGCCTTTTGAGTGAGCAGTTGATAGAGATGGAGATAGGAAAGTGGTCACTGAAAAAGAGGTCAGGGAGGATTCTCATTTCACACAGGCTATAGAGAGGGGGAGAGGCGAAAGCTAAGTCGATGACGGACTTGGATTGATTGGGACGGGATAGGAAGGTGGGGGAGCCGTCGTTAAGACAAGTAAATGAGTGATTGAGGGAAGAGGAGTGTAGAGCCGCCCCGCTACTGTCGATACGGTCAAAGCCCCATTCCGTGTGGTGACTATTGAAATCGCCAATTAAAAGAGAGGAGGAGAAAGAGTTGCAGAAGTTAAGTAATTCTTCCCATTCCAGAGAGCGGAGAGAGGAGTGGGGAAATTTGTTGATGGATGTAATCTGGAGGAGTTGGTTGTCCATTTGAATGGTAACCGATTGACTTTCGAGTTTGGAAATTGTGGGCTTCTGTCTAGGATTTTGAAGGGGATATCACGTCTGATGGCTAAAGCAAGCCCTCCAGAATTGCGAGAGAGGATATCTTTTCTAAAGATGTAAAAATTTAGATAAGAAAGAGTAGAGTTTGGGTTGAGCCAGGTTTCGGACAGCGCGATGATATCGTAGTTACCTTATTGAGCGAAGAGAATCGACTTTGTTTGAGATCGAGTGACAGTTCCATTGTAGTAATCTAATGGAGGAAGGATTCGAGGTTGGAGACTTACTAGGTGAAGGTATGTTGATTGGCAAGATCGGGTGTGGGAGAACTAGGATTGATTAGGTCGTGGAGGATTTTCATGACGTCATCATAGAGGCTGAAAGCTTTTTTAGGAGCGGAGAAATTTTTTCCATGATCAGTTTTATGAGAGGGATGAGAGAGGTAAGCGATATCTGATGGTCGGGAGAGGAGGTACGAAATTGGAAGAAAGAGGGGGAAGGGGTGGGGGAAGAAGGGTCGTGGGGAGGGGATAGGGAAGGAACGAAGGAGGAATTCAGAGATGTATCATAGGGAGAAGATGAAGAAGGAGGATATCGTCCGTTGGGAGCTATTAGAAGAGAACTGGGGGAGAAATGTCGGTTGGGGTTGATATTTGAATAAGAGTGGGTGGAATAAGGAGGAGATGGGGATGGTAAGGGAGTGTAGGTGTTAGAATGAAGATGAGGGAAGGAAGTCGAGAGGAGGGTGGATCTATTTGGGTGACTGTGGTTGGGATTGGGGAAAGACGTCTTTTTATGGGTGGAGTTGGTAGCCTCTGCATAAGAAGGGGGTGTGAGGAGAGAGGGATAGGGTTGGTCCTAGGAGAAGGCTGAGCTGGGAAGAGCATGTCGGGGGTGGGAGAGTTGTTGAGTTCAGGAAACTGTGAGAGATCAAGGTAAGAATTGGTTGGAATGTTATTGCTACCACGTACGATTTTCCTAGCTTCGATAATAGGGATGTTTTTGTGTGCAGCTAGTTCTAGGATTTTCTTTTGGGTGAACCATTCGAGACAGGATGGATCGTTTGTCTTATGGAGACCCTTGCAGTTGATGCATGAGGGAGGTTGGTTGCTTTTAGGGCAAGGAGTGTCAGTGTCGTGAGATTTGTCACCGCAAAGGGAATAGCGGGGACGGCCTCTGCACTGAGATTTAATGTGACCATAGCGATAGCAGGAGTAGCAAAGTGAAGGTTTAGAAATTAGCGGGGTAACTTCATATCTGACCATGAATAAGTAGAGATGCTGTATTTTTTGACCCTTGAAAGTAATTGAAATAGATTTGGATGGAGAGTAACTCACTACTTTCGATGATGGATCAATAATTTTCCTGTTGAGCCTCCGCACAGAGGAAATCCGAAGAGGGCAGTCAATTCCTTTCTTAATATTATTTTCAGTCAGTTCGAGTGTGACGTTTCTAATCACTCCTTGTCTCGAAACTCTGTAAGAGGGAATGTAAACTATTAGATTTTTGGATTTTAGGATAGGATTGATAATTAAGTTATTGGCTGCTTCACGAGAATTAAGGACTGAAATTTTAGAGAAACCAAGCTTCCTGATTTCTATAATATCTTTTTTTAAGGTGATACTGAGGAGGCGGCCCACTATTAAGGGATGTAGGGAGGTGTTGACCTCTCCTGAGGATATGATAATGATTTCGAATGGTCCGTGGCAGTTGATTGAGTATCTGTTTTTTAGAGCCTCGTCAGGAAGTAGTTTAGACGTGTTGACTTTTTTGTTTGAGGATGTGTCTTCGTCTTCATCTTGTTGTCTTTTCTGTCTTTTGAGGGTCTTGGAACTAGGTATTTTAGCCTCAGCGGTGATCGAGGGATGGCTTTTTGGCAGTTGATCTGGCTTAGGTAGCTGCTTTGAGGAGATTTCAATTACAGGGTCCGTGTCCATTTAATTGTCGCTCTCATTGGGATTTTCGGGTAGAGGAGAAAAATTGCTTGAAATGAGATTCAACACCGCCTCCTGGGTTTCCGCGTCGGTGGCATTGAGGTTAGCTGGCTTGCAGGGGTGCCCTTTTGTTTCTCCAGGGTCCGGAGGGGGAGGCATGATGGCATTAAGGTCTTGCCGTCAAGAATAATGTAATGTAGGAATGTAAAATTACAAAAGTGGCGAGAATATGAGGTAATGCAATATGGCTGGACGCCGAACAAAGGCTCAAGGCGTAGAACGCCGTGTTTGAGGGAATAACTTGGTCGACGCATTGAAACTTGAGTATGATGAAACACTTTGGAAAGAATATAAAAGCTCTGAGAAGAACTGATGTAAGAAAGCAATAGATATTGCAAAAGTTAACTCGAAACTGACTATCAACTAAGCACGCGATGATATCACTACGGTAGTCCGAGCGAAAGTCCGAAGTTGGACAAACAAATGTGCAATCGATACCGGTAATAAGTATAAAGCGAGGAGCACACACTTTTGCATAAGCACATAACCATAAACATAAAAAAATTGATTGGCCCACAAATATATGCATAAGGAAATGAACCAATCAATTTCCTTCTGCTTATAGTTATGCAAAAGTGTGTGCTCCCCGCTTAAAGATTCGTATATGAGTGAAAATCTTTATAAGGTCTAGCTTTACTATTAAAACACAATACCTTGATATATTCGTTACATAATTGATGATATTTTTATAAGGCGATCGAATATATTAGACAGTTTACTCGGTTTAGTACGTTACTCATTGTCAGGCTAGAAGGATCCCGATTGACCATGTAGCGATTGACCACAGCATCCTCTGATTGGTCAATCGTAATATTCATAGTGTGATTGAGCAATCGAGATTGGCTGTGGGCAACATGGCCAATCGGGATCCTCCTAACCTGACAATGAGTAACGTATTAAACCGTCTAATATATTCAATTACCTTGAAAATATCATATCAAACAAATCCCAACAGAGAGAGTTCTCTGTTAGAAGCGTAGTAGTATTGTTGAGCACATTAGTCTAATTGTAACCTAGGCAAGACTTGTATAATTGATGGTCTAATATTGATATTTTTTTATTTATAAAAAGTGAGTGTTTATCACGTGCAACCTGACTTTAAAGATGTAGAACACATAATATCTTTTCTTTTTCACAAAATATGAATTAGTGACATATTAAACTAACCTTACTTGAAAATATAATATGTAAAAAAATGTGTAAACATGATTATTTTTTAAAATTATTTCTGTATATATTTTATGTATAAAAATACTTATATAGCACGCCTATAGCACTTAAACAAATCTTCTTTTATTTTTAAAAGACATCACTGATTTGGAAATGAATAAAAGAAAATTAAAAGCTGTGGCTGAAATCTCAAGATGATAATTTCGTCGGCGTGTTGACAATGCTGTGACGAACATAATGGACAAAGTCAATTATGAAAGTAAGATAATTTTTTATTGTAACAAACGATTTTTATTGATACTATTAATGTAATTTATATTTTAGTGAATTTCGGTTTAAAAACTTTATGTACTTTATAAAAAAATTGATTCGCAAAAGCGAAAAACCGTTACAACAGCTTTTTAATCGTTGCAATGAAATTAAACACAACAACAATGATAAGGAGCAAAATATCAGAATTTTTGATAAATTAATACCTTTAGAAACTTCTGCTTACAATAATGTTGTAACAGATGGATGTAAAAGTCCTTTATACAAGAAAATAGTTTGTAATAATTTTACACTTTCAATTAATGAATGTGCTAATAATAGCTGCGGTTTAAAAGATGGTAGTATTGTAATCGTTCAGGAAATAGTGTGGCATATATAATTCAATAATTTTGTGATAATATGTGCGCGAATATGATGTGGACGCGCGAGTGAGCGTGCCACGGAAAGTTAAGTGCGAAGTGAGACGGACAACGGACGGACACACCCGCGAGTATCGCAACGCGATTAAGTCTTGAACAATGCACACTAAGTATGTACTAGTCACACGACAGATTACGCGTGTCACACGACTGTAATCGTAATTCGCACGCGGCGGATGAACAGCGATATATCGTCTGTCTCGGAATAACTCCGGTCATACAACGGCACTGAAATATATGAATATTTCTCCACGAACCCAAATTTCTGTTATCACTAGGATAGCGTGCACACGTCGATTGTTCTTAGCGGACTGCGCCGAGTTCGGCCGTCGGCTCACTTTTATGAAGTCGCCGCCTTCTCGAAGGATCCAGAAGGCTCCCGAAATTTGTTCATTTCCGCCGACCGTTTTTATGCGACTTGTTTGTCACAATTTCATCTTGGATCCTTCGAGAAGGGCGACAGTGTTTATTGATGCCGCGCGTTTTCGCTCGGTCACAAAAACGCCGCCTCGCATCACGCGCGCGGCGACGACGCGGTCGCGCGGCAACTCCATGCTGAGTTCGAGATGGAATGACAGTTTCGAACATAATAGGAAAGAAGTTTCTACGAAAAATGAATGTTTATAATATTTCTTGCGCATCTAATTTGCTAGACACTTATATTGTTTTAGAATCAGCGTTATCGGAAAACAGAATGTGGTTATTGTCTGAAATCAAACAAAAATTTTTTAAAATGCCATATGATAAAATGACAAATATGTTATCGTTTCATTACTACATAATGAAAATTATTAAATAAATAGAAATCTTTGTAATTTATATTGCATTTTTCTTGTACTTACCCCCTTCTCTCTCCCTCTCTCCCTCTCCCCTCCCTTTCTTTCGCTCTGAAAATTAATATAATTCTGATAATACAAATATCTAAAACACATCGTAAAGACGTCCATCAGATGCTTAGATATTTCTCACATAATGTTTTAAATTTTTATGTTGTTTGAAAACGTGAATATTGGAAATGTTTGAGTATCTAAATTGACATAAACTTATATGTTAAAAAGTCCAAGATATTTGCAAAACCCTAATTTCATTCTAATCTTGTTGCACTCTTTAATTCCAAATCATTCACTGTGTGTGCAACCTTTTTTGTAAATAAAAGGCTATTTAAAATATTAAAAATTTTAACATCCTCTGGATGTCCTCTAGACGTCTTTTCAACATGCTTATTTTGTTATAGATATATATATAATAATGTGTGATCTACGAAAGATATCTTGTCATATCCCTTGATTTTGCATAAGATATCTTATTGGAATATACTGGATGCTTCTTACTGAGTCATCTCTGGGATTGCATTTGAAAATCTGGGACAATTTGGGATATCTTCAGGATAAATTGTGCTGTGTGGGTGCTGATAGTTTCCAGTCAGTCAACTTTAATCTATTATCCTACTATTATTTGAAACACCCCCATAATATCAATATTAAGTAAGATTTATAAATCCCATGCAAAATATACACTACTGTTTATTTAAACCTGACTTAATCTTGCAACATTTTGTTCTTTTCCCCGAAAATCCATCGTTGTCGAACGTTTATGGTGCTCTTTGGCGACATTCGACCTCTTTTCTAAATCTTCTCTATCAGAAATTTAGAGTCATAATATGATCAAGTGTTGATATTAAATAAAAGACTTTATTTCTTACACAATTCTCATAATGAATTAATTCGATCTAACTAACATTCCATTATTTAGTCTCCACAAATTTAGTATTCTTAATTTTTATTATAATATTCCTTTTCAAATCTTAATTCTTTAAATTCTATTCTTTAAACCTCATTAACCTTCGAATTACATATACATAGTTGCGCTTATATCCCTAAATTACCTAATGAAACCTCTTAGTAACCAACTAGTTTCGCGCCTATGTCATTCTCCTAGATCTATTAAGTTAGTCCTAGCTCTCGACGTGCCTGGGGCGCTGCGTTCCGTAATTCACTGCCAGTACTGGCAGCGCTGTGAAAGTCGTTCCAAAATTCACTACAGCGCATTGTGACAGCGCTGTAAAAGAAAAATGACGTCATAAGTTTTGTCGTCACTTCCTGCTGTGGCTGCTGGATAGATGCAGTAGTTACAGTACAATATGACGAAGCAATTGGCAGAATTGGAAAGGATCATTAACCTTTTATCAATAGCTACGCGAAGAATGGCAAAAGATAAAAAAAATAACATTGATTGATGCGGAGACTAATATTTCATATGAAATAATAATAAATGAAGAAGATGCAGAGAAAGTGTCAAGAGGCAAGAGTAAGGTTTTTTTAATACTTATATTAATTATGTATATTATACTTGCATTAATGTGTAGAGAAATAAAATTGTTGCAGATATGGTATTTGCACAAACTTTACTTTTACAAGTAAAAAGATATGCTCAACGGGAATCAATACCAAAACAAACAAAAGGTATTCTTTTTTACTTTCTTATATTGTAGATTTTATTAAAAACTTGGAAAGAACTTAATCTTGGAAAGAATTTAATCATGCATTAATAATAACGATTGTTTTTGAAAAATTTGTGAACGCTACTGAGAAATAATCAATAATATTTTTACAGAAGACAATGAAGATGCCAATAATCTTGGATTCAGTCAATTAAATAAAAACCATAAGAAAACATTATTACTAAAAAGTTTTATTAGGTAAAAATATTAATATTTATACAAAAATTATTTATAGAAAATAGCGGTGAAAATAGTGAATGTGGTTTAGGATCACACAACTGGAATTGTGCAGAAACACTTTTATTAATTTTAAAGAATTCCATTTATAAAGAAATGGAAAGTGATTTTACATCAAGAAAAGTGAAACAGAAACACAAAAACAGTATTGGAATAAAGTTGCACAAATGATGCAGGCAAAAGGTATAAATATTAATGCTCAAAAATGTTGCACAAAATATCAAACGTTAAAACGAACCTACCATATGATAAATGATCATAATCGTAAATCTGGTAATTCAAGAAAAACATGGGAATTATAAAGTGTGTTTTTTTTAAATTTATAAAATATACATTATATATATACTTATTATTGTTTTAATAAAATCATTTTTCTAACTTTTTTTGCACTTTATAGGTTATGGATGAAATGTGTAAAAGCAAACCATGGATGGATCCATTGGCTGTAGTAGACTCAAATATTGAAATGTCTGAAATGTCTGAAGATGAAAAGGAAAATAGAAAAGAAAAAACAAGTAGGAAAGCTTTTTGTTTTTAATTGTGTTCCAATAAACTATTTTTAATTGTGTTTGAATAAACTATAGACGTTATTATGTTTTTTTTAGATTCAAAGAGAATGATTAATCATATTTTAGAAGAATATATCAAAAATTACCTTAATGAAAAAAAATTGGAACGTGAAGCTGCAGAAAAGAGACATTCAGAAAAAATGCAAATTTTGAATCAGATGGAAAATTTGTTGCAAAAGATAGTTAACGATCAAAATTGATATTACTGGAAACTGATTATACATTTAAGACTGTTAAAACTGTGATTGTACATTTAAGACTGCTAAAAGTGTGATTATTAGTTTAGTTTTGTTGTTTAACTAAAATATTTTTTTTATTTATATTCCAAGATTATTAACAAAAGATTACCAAAAATTATTAACAAAGAATATGTTCATTTAGCTAAATAAATGTTACTAAAGTTTAATTTAAGAGATAAAAAATAATTTGTTTAAAAAAGAAAAGGTTCAAATAATATATAGTTTAGGAAAGTATATAGTTTTGTTGTGTATAAAGAAAGATGTAAAAAGTTAAAACTGAAAAAAGATAAAGGCTGTAACTATTTGAAATAAAGATAAAATTTATTATACAAAAATATTTTATTATTTTATAAATATTATATATACTATTTACATTTATTATTTACATTTTTATTATAGTTTATATATTTCCATGCATTAATGAGTACATAATTGTATTTCGTTTCTCTATTCCTTGATTTTTTCTTTCAATGTTGTCAATATCATTATGTAAAATAAATTGTGGTTCATTAACTATAAATGGAATTTCGATGAAATCTTTTTGTAATATACAAATATTGTGCAAAATGCAACACACAATTATGTATTTTGCTATCAAATCTGTTTTGATCATAGGTAACTTATCTAATATGCTGCGGAATCTACCTTTGAGTAAACCAAATACTCTCTCTATCATTATTCGATCTTGTGCATGACACATATTATATTTTACTTGAGATTCAGTTAGATGCCCATTATTTTTCTTCTTCTTCTTCTTAGTCGTTTACCCGTTTCGGGTATCGTGACATCATGAGGCTTTGCATGATATCTCCTTCCGTCCTTCTCGATCCGCGGCCATTCTAACACACCGACCGAAGGACAGATCTGTTATATTGACAATGTGATCAGTGTATCTGGTCGGTGACCTTCTTCAACCTCTGGAACCCTCGACCTTACTCTGAATTGTCAGCTTTTCAAGACCGTCTTTGCGGATTACGTGCCCGAAAAAGGTTGTAATTCTTTCCAAAACAAGACATCGTAGTCGTTTTTTTATGTGTAGTGTTTTATGTATGTATAGTTTTATGTGTAGTTGATCTAGGACTGATTTGTTCTTTTGGCGATCCACGGTATACGCAGCATCCTCCTTCAGCAATGCATCTCGAAAGCATCTATGGCACGTTTGTCAGTCTCTTTTAGTGCCCAACATTCCGCTCCGTATAAGAAAACCGGAAAGACGAGACTCCTTATAAGTCTTATTTTGGTTGAGATTGTAATATCTTGGCTCTTCCAAATTTTTGTTAGATTTGCTAGATTGGCATTTTTGACAATAGCTATCCTTCTTTTAATTTCTTCAATACATCCACCAGTATTTGTGACCAGTGATCTGAGATACACAAACCTTTGAACAACATCTATATTGTTTATTTGTTTGAGCTCTGTACGATTATTATTCGGCCTGTCCACAATCATTATTTTGATTTTGCTTCTGTTTATTCCTAGGCCAGCTTCAAGACTCGCTTGCTCGACTCTTTGCAGGAATGTTGTCAGCTTCTCTTTCGAACAGGCAAAGAGAGTGGTGTCGTCAGCATACCTCAGATTGCTGATTTTCTTGCCACCGTCCCACTCCTCGGTTGCTTTCCTTATGATATATTCACCATAGATGTTAAAAAGTATGAGGCTGAGGACACAACCCTGCCTCACACCCTTGCTAACATGAAATTGCTAGCATTCTGTCAGTTGTCCGTCCATCTTTACTCGTGCGGTGTTATTCTCATAAAGATTCATTATTAGAGTAATGAGGTGTGATGGAGTTCTCATTTCAAACAGGAACTGCCACATCTTTTCCTATCGAACGCAGTCAAAGGCTTTGCTGTAGTCTATAAAGTAAATATACGTTGTGATGTTATATTCTCTTGATTTCTTAATTATCTGTCGAACATTCAAAATCTGTTCACGCGTTCCGCGACCCGAGAAAAAACCTGCTTGTTTTTGAGGAATTTCTGGTAAAAGGTATGGCTTTAGGCGTTCGAGAATTATTCGCAGCATGACTTTACTTGGGTATGATAGCAGAGCAATAGTACGGTAGTTTTCGCAGATATCCTTCGGCCCTTTCTTGTGCAGAGGTATATATACAGACGTTGTCCAGTCCTCAGGTTAGATACAGGTATTTCATATTTTCTGACATATTTTGTGGACAATCTCAATTCCTATTTTCTCTATGGCCAGTATCATTTCGATTGTTACATCATCGATTCCTGTTGATTTGTAACATTTTTATTTCTTTATTGCTGCCACAATTTCCTCTCTCATTATCTCGGGCTCATTATCTATGTGCAGAGTTATCTGTACTGCATGATTCTCTTCCTGCGTTCCTTCGTGCGTCATTTGTTGCTCACAGTATGTCTTCCAACGCTTCAGAACGTCTTCTTCCTTCGTTAATAAGACTCCGTCCTCTGTCTTTATATCAATATATTTTGGCACAAAAGCACGAGTTAACTGCTTGATTTTTTTAAACATGTCACGAGTTTCATTTTTATACTTGTGTTGTTCACTTTCCTGACACATCTCATTTAAATATTGGTTTTTGTCTTTCCTACACGATCCTTTGATGTCTACATTTAGGTCTCTGTATTTGTCTACCTCGCTTTGATTACTTAATTCCCTTGATTAAGGTTTTTGCGTTCTTGTATCTTAGTCCAAGTATGGTCAGTGATTCATATCTTTCTGCGTTTTTCTCTTATGTCCCTCACCTGTCTAGCCGCATCGTGAAGAGCGGCCTTCGTCTTCATTCACAGGTCATTCGCCGAATCCTCCTGCTATTTTCTAAGTTTCTCCAATTCTTGTTTTGCTGTGATTTGAAATACGGTTATGTTTTAGATACCATTTAGGTTGCTTATATTTCTGTTGCCGTACCAGCCGCAGTTTCATCCTAAGTTCGGCTTCCAGAAACTGATGGTCACTGTTACAATCCATTCCCGGGATAGGTTTTAACATCTTTTATCACTGTTCTCCAGCGAGACTTGATTAGTATATAATCAATCTGATTTCTATATCTCTCTCCTGGTGATCTTCAAGTGTAGAGACGTCTAGGGTGATGCTTGAAACCTGTATTAGTTATGAACAGGTTGTTGTCTGTGCAAAAATGTAGTAGGAGACGTTCCCCTCTCTCGTTTCTTTCTCCTAAACAATATCTGCCAACAACGGTGCGTAGATCATCATCCTCAGTAATTTCTCCAATTTTAGCATTGAAGTCCCCCATTATGATAGTTATTTCCTGATTTGACAGATCTCCCAAAGTATTCACCAGTTCCACGTAGAAAGTTTCTATTTCTGTGTCATCCGTCTCGCTAGTTGGCGCATATATTTGCACTATATTTATGTTCACAGGTTTAGCTTCAAAGCTTATCACTATAATGCGATCGCTGATTGCTCGATATTCCTTGACAGCATTTCTATGCTGTTTATTAACCATTATCGCAACTCCATTCCTCGACATATTTTCATGGCCGGAAAAATAGATGTTGCTATTGCTAGACGTAAAATGTTCACGCCCGGCCCAGCGGGTTTCGAATAGTCCCACTATGGAATAAGAGGTTGCTTCTCTTTCCACAATTGCCAGCTTCCCGGCCTCTCGCAATCCTCGAACATTCCATGTGCCTGTCTTTTGAATGTTCCATAGATTCATTCCAGTAGTTGATTTTCCATGGGATGTCTGGTTTCCTACATCTTTATGGCCGGTCACCCATTTCACACTGCCAGGCCCGGACCGCAGGCAGCGCCAATTGCTAGTTGGATCGCCAAGCGCACTCATCACATCATTACTCATATTCGTACCTCATGATTCTTGAGGCGAGGTAGTACGCAGTGGGGCCCCGTTTCCTTCTGCGTAGTGAAGTGGAGTATAGGGTGGGAGTGAGGAGTAGTAGGTAGGATTATGAGATTGGGACATTCTTCGCTCCGGGCTAGAGTATGTAGGAAAAGAAGCTCGCGTGTGCAAGGTCGCTTCCCTGAGGTAGATCTGTCCCCCACCGGGATCGTAGAGGCGTATCTACCCGCTACACACAGTTCCATTATCTTTAAAAGGAACGCAATAATCAATTGTATATGCTGCATCACCTAATATATGACGGTTATCATAAATGTAGTTTTCAGTACATAAATCGTAAACTTCTGATAATTTAAAAACTCTGGCATCATGCACCGATTCCACTTACCCAGTATAACAATGCATAAATTTTAGGTCAGAATCACATATAACCTGAAATCATGCATACATATATCATAAAAATTATATTGTATGTATCTAAAAAGCATAACTTTTAGTGCAATTAAAACAACAATAATACCTGTAATTGAATTGAGTGATAGCCCTTTCTATTGATGTATGCTTCAGGATGAATCTTGGGTGCTGCGATACGTATATGTGTTTCATTGATAGCTCCAATTACCTTTGGGAAACCACATTTGTCTTTTACAATATTCCATGTTTGTTCTGCTTCTTCTCTTGTCGGCCACTTAATAAACGTATAAAGAAATGAATAGAGAGCATTGACAACTCTTCAAACAGCTCTCCATGCTGTTGCTTTATCAATATCAAAGCGATCATTTATGCATAACCTATAACCTTTAATAATATAATATTTTGTAATCTTCTTTAATAATACAATAATATTTTGTGGTATTTTATAACAAAAAGCTCTTAAATAGATTATGATTATTGTTAACGTACGTCAATTCTTACCTATAAGAATTAGGCGTACCTATCACCCAAAGAGCAAATAATAATTGCTTTTCAGGAAAGATTAAAAATCTACCAAATTTTCCATTTCTTTCTAGTAAGAGCGTTATTAATTCTAATATAAAATAAAATGTACTTCGACGTAACCTAAAAATGTATTATTATGTATTAATTACGTATTATTAGTATTATAAACATTATTATATTTATAAAGACTAAAAGATTATTAAAATTTACCGAAAATAATTTTTGAAATCCATATCTGTGTATTGAGATACAGTCTTCTACGTATTTCTTACATCGAATTCTTGGCACATAATTTGTTCTTTATCCTTTTAATATTGCCACAAGTTCCTCTAATCCATCTGAATCACTGTCAGATTCACTGGAGGTACTTGTTTTCACGATAATCTGTACAATATTATTAGTAATAGTTATTATAGCATTTTCCATATTTTATTTTTTATACGCAACCGATATATGTTCATATTTTTATTGTCAAACTGTACAGTACTCAATCTCCGTTCCGTTTGTGCATTTTTGAAAACGGAACATCTGTATCAGCGCGCTGCAATGATATCATGTTTATAGCGCTGGCAGTGAATTATGGAATATAGACGGGGTATAGCCGGTGGAAACAGGTTGCCCTATAAAAGTAGAGAGCAATCTTTTTCTCACTAACTGAGGTATAGAGAGAAAAAGAGCGTCGCTGAGACGTAACAATACAAAGGCGAGCGCCGATGTCCGGCTGCTTTATAAACATTATAAACAAATAGCGTATATTGCACGTGCGGTCTGAACGTTGAGAATTTTTTCTAGGAAGAACCGTCTATCGGCGCAGGTATGAACAAAAGACGAGAAAAGGAAAGAAAGAGATGTAGAAATAATTAATACTTTTTAATATTAATACAATTTTTCACGTGCATGCAACCATTAGCGCTATCCCTCTCTATCGCACCGTCTTACGAACGCGCTATCTTTCTCCCACTTGAACGCTATCTCTCTCTCTCTCTCTAACGCATCGCTTTACGAACGCTTCACGCTATCCTTCTCTCACATATTGAGAATCTTATTAGCTCTATCCTTCTCGTCCACGTAAACGTCTATTCTTTTCCTACACATTATAGATGCCCTATCCCTATCCCACTATGTATGCTATCTCTCTCTTACGTCCACGAAAAACCACATCGCGCTATTCTTCGTCCACCGATCGCGCCACAGTTACCTATCTTATCTATCTTACATGTAAGGAAGGGAAGCGAAAGAAATAGATAATCATTTTTTTTTTATTTTCTTTTAGCACATTTATTTATTTATATTACCATACATCACCTCGTTTCAAGGTTTCACACAAAAGTTCATCCACAGCATAAGCTACTAATTCGCAATCTATAATAGATGTTTTATCACAAACGTCCCGCAAAATTTTGATCTTCTCTCATGACACTAGGCATATTACTTTGCAAACACCGAACAAATTGATCAAAGCTCGCATTTACGTCTTCTATATTCTCATATAATTTTAAATATTCGTGATTTATGCAATGTTCAAGTTCAAATAAAAATAATATAGTTGCTGGTTTCATGTATAAGCAAGAATCGTCTACTGTAAGTTTAACAACACTTGTATCATGTATTTTAACATGTTCCATTACTAGATATTCAATTCTTAGCGACGAAGTATTCGACTGCAGGAATCGCTCAATATCGATACGTCTTTTGATGAACATTTCCCACGTTTTATGAGGTATTATTATAAACATGATTTGAAAATTTTATCGTACAAAATCTGTTCCATAAACAGATATATTAATTTTTATTTTATATATTATTTTTTTAAGTTTATTTTACACATAAAAGTAAAAATTAATATCTATATATATATATGTATATAATTATATATATATATATATATATATATATATATATATATATATGAATATATATATATGAATATATATAAGAATATATATATATATATATATATATATATATATATATATATATCAATGTTTTTTTGCATAATTATATTGCATAATTGTATTATATTTGTTTATTATTAAATTATAAATAAAATAATTAATTATTAAAAAAGCTGTTTTCCAAACTTTTCTAAAACATAAAACTCATATTCCTTGTTGCTTTCCACTTACACGTGAATGTTGAAGAAAGACAAAAATTTTAATGTAAATAATTTTTAATGCTTTTGATTAAATGGAAAGCATTACTGTCGTATTAACGATGCGATTTTTGACCGGAAATAAGTTAGCGCTGGAGGTTCATATTTTTTAATAATTAATAATTCAAACGATTGTTCTTTAATTGCTCCGTCAAAATCCACAATTGCTCCCATTTTAAAATTAATATTTTTTTAAATATTTACAAAAAACAAAATAAATTATTTTTACACAAAAGTATATTTTCAATAGTTTTTTGCAACTATATGCAGCATAAAACGATTGCTCCTTAATTGCTCTATATTGCTCTATCATTATTTTTATGATTTATTGCATTTTTTATCAAAAATTTACAAGTTAATCATTTCCCAAGCGACGCCGCTGCCATCTATCGGCTGTCTATCTCAACTACATGATTCAGCAGCCAACGGCGAGAATATTCAAACATCTCAAAAAGTTTAATCAATATTTCATGTTGATTTTTTGGTAGAATAATTGCTCCTGGCTTGCTCTATTTTAATATTCAAAATTTTTTCACTTGTATAATTAATTTTTTATGATATATTAGCAAAAAACCAATTATTTTCTTGAAAAAACATATTTTTTGTAGTCTATTGCAAGTATATTCAACATAAAATGATTGCTCCTTAATTGCTTTATATTTAAGACCGTTTTGAGTGTAGTCTTATGCGTTGTCTACAATAGTAAGCTTTAAGCGTAAGAAATTAATCAATCAATTGAATGTAAGAAAAATAATTGAATATGATTGGTTAATTTTTTACGGTTAAAGATTAGACTTTTTGTAGTGTAGACGCATATGTCTTCGTTAACTTGGATCTACAATAGGTGTAATAAACTTTAAGCCGTAAGAAATTAACCAATTACACCAATCACAGTTAAATTTGCGAAGAATGCTCGAATATAATTTGTTAACTTTTCACGGCTTAAAACTATACCTATTGTAGACTCGGACTTACGTGTTGTTCGTTGCCGTCCTTAGACAGATCCAAACATGTTTCAACACGTTACAATCAAACTTTCTTATTACGTTGTTAGAATGCTTGAATGTGATTGGTCAATTTGCTTATGACCTTAGGTTACTTACGATTAAGGCCGAATCTACAATAGGTATAAGCCTTATGCCTATATCAGATTACTCATTGAAAATTGAAGATTGAAGATTGAAGATTGGTATTTGACTAATCAGAACAAAAGAAACTAAAATTTCTTTGTTCTGATTGATCAAAATTCAATCTTGAATCTTTAATTTCAATCTTCAATGCGTAGTCTGATACGGGCTTTAAGAGATTTAGGGATTTATCGATTCGTTATTAAAATTTAATAGAATTATTTAGCAGGTTTTAACATTATATCCAAGATTAGAGATTTTCTATTAAATAACCGATTTTAGGTTGAAGACATTTAATTAAAGGGGGAAATGAAAAAAAAAAATCGTATTTTTTGTGTCATATTCTGTGCATTATATCTTAATATATATAAATTCAACTTGCTCCGCTATTACACACGATATCAGATATAATAATTTTTATATTAAGTTTTTCTTTTTTTGTACTTTAGATATATATTTTTAAAAATATTTAAATATATATTTAAAAAAATATATTTTATATAAGAAATTCTTTGTGCAACTTCACAATGGAATAAAGTCTCTTGATAGACTGACCTGGCATAATATACTAAATTGACATCTGGATGCAAAATTTCTTAGCAAGAAATTACTAAATCTTTTTTGTACATGCAAAGATTTTGAGAACATTGATGAGGGATTTCATCACCTTTAAGATATAATCAAAAATGTCTTATATAAAAATGTATATAAAGTATATTAGGAAGAATCCATTATTATATTTTTTATCACACAATTTATATAGTTTTATTTATATAAGTTAGATTATAATTTATATATTATATTATTTGTCTTTTTATGAGATAATAATTAGAGGTTAATTTTGGCATTTTGAGAGTTTTTGGCACAACATGATTTAAAAGTTCTCTTCAATATTGAAATGGTAATGCAAGTCAATGTAAATTAATATAAGTGTAATATAAGGTACATATACATATAGGAAAACCATCACCGATAATATTACTCAGACATTATATAATCATAACGTAGTATTTAATAGTATGTAAATGCATTTTAATAAAATGTATAAACATGTACAATAAATATGTATGTAGCAAATCATATTTTATATATCAATAAATGAAAGATGAAATGTGAACATGTATATTCTTATTTTAACATAATTATAATATGAAAGGGAAAAATTATTTAAAATCACTATATATCTGCGTTATTTTATTTATTAATAGTAGATATATTATCATTATAAATATATGATATTTTTTTATTTGGATAAAAATAATAGCCTAGGTATCCATCCAGCCGGATGATACACAAATATAATACAAAGTATTAAGCTGAAAATAGCTCGGTTATTTGTAATATATAGGTTGGCAGAAATGTATCATCCTTTGAGAGCTTACAATTTAATATAATTTAATATAATTTAATATATGTAATATATGTAACTAAACACAACTCTTAGAAACTAAAATTATTTAAAGAAATTACAAATTTATAAGAAAATTTATATTTGAATACTAATCTTTGTATGTCTTTTGAGAGCTTACAATTTAATATAATATAATATATGTAACTGTTTGAGAATGATTCGCATGCGCAATGATCAGAATTCTTAAACTCGGCTTGCAGTTGCCGCGCGACATGTCGTCGCCGCGCGCGCGATGCGAGACGATCGACATGTCATTGCGCACCTATCGCATCGTTGCGAGCCGTCGTCACTGGCGCCCAAGGGGCGGCCTTTTCGCGATCGAGCGAAAAGGCGTGATCCAAACAAACGCCGTCGCCCTTCTCGAAGGATCCAAGATCGAAATCGCGACAAACAAGTTGGATAAAAACTGGCGGCGGAAGTTCGCAAAATTCGGGAATATTCGGGATCCTACGAGAAGGAAGCGACGTTATAAAAGCGAGCCGATGACCGAGCTCGGCGCAGTCCGCACAGAGCAATCGACGCGTGTACCGTGTTTGCGTATTTGCGATATTTCGACAATTCGCCGTGTGAAACTGATTTGTATCAATACCTTTGTGTGATTACCGGATATAATCCGAGACAGACGATTTATCCGCCGCTTGTGGGGTACGATTTCGTTCTCATCGTTTTGTATATATACCGGTGTATACAGGGTGTCCGATAATTCGCGGATTACCCTTTAAGGGAAGGTAGAGGGTGTTATTCTGAATAGAAAAGTCCTGTACCATTTTCTCAATATTTAAGAAAATATTAATTTTAAAAGATCAGCCAACGAAGTGCCGCGAAAAGTTCGCGGTGCGAAGATGCTTCCCACTGTCAATTGATACTCAGTCCGCGGCGAATCAATGGGAGGAGCAGTTTGCGAGCATGCTTCGCTATGGCAACCGAAAAAAATACACACATAATGAAAAGATCACATAAAACGCGCATTATATGTGTATTTTTTTCGGTTGCCATAGCGAAGCATGCTCGCAAACTGCTCCTCCCATTGCTTCGCCGCGGCTCGAATATCAATTGACAGTGGGAGGCATCTTCGCGCCGCGAGCTTTTCGCGGCACTTCGTTGGCTGATCTTTTAAAATTAATATTTTCTTAAATATTGAGAAAATCACAAAATGATACAGGACTTTTCTATTCAGAATAACACCCTCTACCTTCCCTTAAAGGGTAATCCGTGAATTATCGGACACCCTGTATACTGTTCGTCCGAGAATTAAGTGCGTTACAATAATCGCGCTCTCGTCAATCCGTCGCCCGGCTCATTACGCGCCCGAATCTTTCGCAGCACGCTCGCTCGCATGTCCATTTTAAATCTCGCAGCAACTAACCACTACTAGTATTAATTTTTATTGGTATTCGAATAATTTTTCTTATAAATTTGTGATTTCTTTAAATAATTTTAGTTTCTAAGAAACCAAAAATTATTCGAATACCAATAAAAATTAATACTTAGTATTGCACAGAGAAGAAGAAAATAACTTATATTGTAAGTTAAAAATAACCTAAATTGAATTAAATGTCAAAATATAAATAGAAATAAACTATAAAAGATAAATCAACAACTAGACTTATATTTAGATATTAAATTCATAATTAAAGGTTTCTTTTCTTTCTTTTTTTAACTTTTTTTATCCTTTGCTTTCTCTTTTTCTTTGAAATAAATGTGTTTGAGATTATGCTTGAACATATTTGTTAAACAATTCATTTAATTTTAAGGAAGATTTGCGATATGGGTTTAAAATCATTATATTTTATTCGGTTACCATCTCGCATTATTTATTTCTTCAAAGTCGAAAAATAGTCAAATTGTAACAAATATTATTATCTTATTATATATCTTATTATATATATCTCACCTTTTTCTGCCGCTAACAAAGCTTATATCGCAAACAAGTTTAATAACAAACCGCGCAAACAATTTGGACGGTTAGTCGCACGATAAGGCAAACGACACGCGCGATGCGATGATGTAAGGGCCACCGGCCTATCCTGCATGTTAATTTTTGCCTCGCGTCAGCACTTTGCGTGGCAGCCAATAAAATTCGGCGCCTTTTCAGATTTTAAACCGATTGAAATTATTGGAAGCGAGCGAGAAAAGACCCATTATAAAAGGGCCCGCTATCGAGGAGCGGCCGCACTCGCTTCTTACGCGCAGTTAAATCGCACTCCGATAAACCGCATTATACGACCTTTTTTTTATTTTAAAACCGCTTACGACGACCGCTTTCTCTCTGTACATTCGATTATAACACGACCACTTTTTCTTTTCGCACTACTCTTTGCTCAACTAATTGAACTGTCTAAATTAATTGTGATAATTATTTATCATAATTAAAGGTGTTTTTGTAATTATACGTGCGTACTTTTTTTCGTGTTCTGTCTTCCTTGTGAATGTTCCGTGTGATGTCGCGCTCTACGTCTCGCGTCGCTCTGAACAAAATGCAACATAAATTTAATAAAATATCTATACGCAAAAAAAAAATTAATATAACATAAATTATATATATATATATATATATATATATATCTTTTCTCTTTTTCTTTTAAATGAACGCAACATAAATTTTGATATGAATATCTATGCACAAAAGAAATATTGATATAACACAAATTTTATATATATAATGTTTAAATATAATATTGATCTAACACAAATTATATATATGTATAGATACCCTTATAGTTTGGAAAAAGTGTATTACAAAAGGAAATAATAAAAAAAAAGTGAGCAAAATTATTAAAGTTATATTAAACTAATAACTTAATTAAACTAAAGTAATAACGATATTCTAATCGCTGGTAAATTAGAAATATTTGTTGGTTCTTTAAAAAGTTCATTAATTTCTGCCCATTTGTTGGTGAGTGACCTAACGTACGCAACATAATGTCCAATACCATTAGTAATAGTAGAAGCTATAAATTGAGTTACGCCACACAAAACAAAAGATTTTTCTTGTACTCTTATTGTCATTGGAATACCGTTTAAATTAATACTCGGAAAAGTCTTATCAGGAAAACGAATCAATGGTTTATAAAAATGTTCAATATTTAAACATAAATCACGAATTTGGATAATTTTACATGCGGAGTTTTTGTGACAGCTTTGACAGAAGCTAATTTTTGCGTTTATCAACTCATCTACATTCTCATTCAAATATCGTATACCTTTTTCCCATACTATTTTCGCGCTTAAATTTAAAACTGATATTTTCTGCGAAACAACTGCACAACATTGAGAATTTTGACACCTTAATATTTCAATATTTGTATCATACGTACTCATTAGTTTACTAAATAAATCGCAAACATTGTTTTCACAAGTTATATTGTTATTAGCGGACGGAAATAATGAATATAACAATTTTGCTCTTAATTTGTAAAACGATGCTGTAGCTCCGTGTTCAGTATAATTACATACACATGTAAAAAAAAACAAATAGTTTCTTTTCTTATTTGTGAAGTGACAAAATTCTCAAAGTTTCTGGAATTGCAACAAGCAGCAAATACAATTTCAGTTATTGAATCGAACGGACAAGTGCTAAAAAGATAAATTTTGTTATTATTAATCATACGTGAAGGTAATCTATTACCATTTTTAATAAAATTTTTTTTAAAGTTTTTTTGAGCAAGTTTTTGGTGGATTACCTTTACATTAGGACATGGAGTAACATACATTCCGCGTTTGTTCAATAAATTCTTGTCATTTTCAGAATTTTGATTTACTTTAATTATCGGTTCAATTATTTTTTTTTCAACGTCTAACACAATAGTAGTATAGGGGCCACTATAGCGAGACAGGAATGTTCCCCCTTTTCCCCCTTGGCGCCAGCCCCCCGCTGTGATCCCTTCCCCCCCTGTCCCCCTAGGCAGGTACCTGAGAAAAAAAGAGTGGGGACTCGTGGACGTCCACGAGGCGATTTTTTAATTTTAAAATTTTTTTAAGAGTGGGGGGAGTCGTGGACGTGCACGAGGCAGTTTTTTTATTTTTATTTTTCCTGGGCTGGAAATACTCGGGCTGGAACCTGGGTCTTCTGCTTTTCTGGTCGGGGTCCTAGTGCGGTGGGCTAACTGAAATCTTACAAGAGTGAGAGTTAGATGTGGCATTTAAGCGAAGAGTAGCTCTCTCCGGCCCCGGGGACCGAGCGCTCCGATTGGTTTGTCCTATAGTGGCCGGCTGTTTGATTGGTTCCGACGAGCTGGAAAAACGAGAGAGAAAATAGAGTGAGAGAGAGAGAAAGTGGACAAGATGTCCGAGGTGTCAGAAGCCGGTAAAATATCGGCCGCCGAAGACAGCAGAGATGTCCCATTGCATTCCCCTCCTCCTCCTCCTCCTCCTTCTCCCCCAGCCCTGTGGAAAATCGAAAAATATCGCATGACATACGGTATCTCTCGCCTTCGAGCGTCCTTACGGAAAAACTTCGAACTGCAGCGAGCGCGTCGCCCGCGTCTCTCCTTCTTGCTGAAAAAAGAAAAATCACCTAGTGCGGAATTATCAGTTATCAAGATATACAAACGTAATACGAAGTGTTCATGATCGGACATGATTGTCCACGCCGGTCGAGTCATGCAACGCAGGTAGACGCGATGTCGTCATCGGAGGCGATACGCTATCGGAGATTGAAAGAGCTATGGCGCCGCAGAGTCTAGGAAGGAAAGAAGGAAGGAGAGAAAAGGAAAAAATTGAACGTTTTCAGGTAATATTTAAAATTAATATTTTAACATTTACATTAAATTTAACATTTTTATTTACGCTACAGAAATGTTTTGTACAATTTTCTTACATTTAAATATAATATTTATAACATTTACAAAAAGATGTTAACTCTTAATGGATGGAAAATATGGGAATTCGTTGTTTTTCAATTATTTAGCTGCATATTTTCCCCTCTTTTCCTTATATTTCAGTATATAAGTAAGGCGAGAAAACGCGGAACTTTATTCATTTGAGTTTGCTCGAAATCTTCATTTCGGCTTCGGTACAAGTATTCGTCGTTGTTGTGACCAGTGTTCAACTAGTTCTCGGTAAAAAAGTGATAAAAATGGCCGCCGCAAAAAAAGTATCCAGTGAACGGAAAAGCTAACCGATTTTGTTAAATCTACTCACGTTTGTGATATTAACAAATCGGGCCTCAAGACCGACTTCGATAGAAGAAACGATCAGCGATATTTATTATTATCGACGACGTACGGGCTTAACGCATCGTATACTAAGAAGATTCACGTGGGATTGCAGGCGACGAGTGAAAATTGCTTTGTACCGATTGTAAAATTAACAGGCAATTATGCAGATGGAATATGTCTCGACACCGACACCTGGCAGCAATTTCAAATCAGCATGGAGCAGATGAAGCAGTATTTGTGCGAGAATCAAAAATCCAAACCAAGTCCGATTATTATCAACAATATTTCCATCGGCTTCACAACCGCTTACGGAACAAGGGCAGTGATAGTGAGTTATAAGGAAAATGCGGGACAACCGGCGAATAATAACGAGACGGAGGAGCAGCCCCGTTGAAGAAGCAAAAACGTACAGCGTCGCCATTGTGATGCAGAAAACTACTTTGTCGGCCTGGAAGATATCGCAAGATGTGTGGACGCTCATTTGGCACGGTTAATTCCCATTACCGACACCGTCAACGAGTGCTCCAAATACCTGATTAACGAAATAGAATTAAAACTTCCCTCGTCTTACGTAGATTGTGAAATTATAAAACTTACAATTAGAGGTAATTTTGAAGAAATCGAGCGTGATGTACGAACACAAATAAATAATTTACCATTTTTAGACGTATATTTTAATATTGTATTCGAAGAATTGCTTTCGCTAGGTTTTAATGAAATTGTACGTATAATTTTACTAAAGCGCAATTGTTAGTTTTATAAAAAGAAAAATTTTATTTTCAATAAATAGAATGTTTTAACCTTAAAAACTTAAATATATTTTTTTACCCTACTTCTTTCCTATTAATCACCTCTCCCCTCTTCCTCCCCTCTTCTTTACTATTAACATAAAAAATTTTATCGCCTAGTAATATTGCGCGATAGCCGCGCGTTAGACGAACATCTTATTTTTAGCATAAGCATGCATAGAGCACCGCGTACAAGCTCGTAAGCAGCGGTGCTCAAAAACGCTGACGCGAGCTCACCTCCGCGAATACGCTTACTCGCGTCGATTCCGCGGCTGCTTATCAGCTAATTGGCCGCGGTACTTTTCGCTCGTTCGCCGACCGGAAACGCTAGCGCGAGCATGCGGCCGCCGCGGTGGGCCCCGGAGCGCGGATAAGCTTATTATTCCTCGCATACACGAGCAATATTAAAGTCAACAAGATGTCCGAGGTGTCAGCAGCTGGTAAAATATCGGGCGCCGAAGACAGCAGAGATGTCCCATTGCATTCCCTCCTCCTCCTCCTCCTTCTCCCCAGCCCTGTGGAAAATCGAAAAATATCGCATGACATACGGTATCTCTCGCCTTCGAGCGTCCTTACGGAAAAACTTCGAACTGCAGCGAGCGCGTCGCCCGCGTCTCTCCTTCTTGCTGAAAAAGAAAAATCACCTAGTGCGGAATTATCAGTTATCAAGATATACAAACGTAATACGAAGCGTTCATGATCGGACATGATTGTCCGCGCCGGTCGAGTCATGCAACGCAGGTAGACGCGATGTCGTCATCGGAGGCGATACGCTATCGGAGATTGAAAGAGCTATGGCGCCGCAGAGTCTAGGAAGGAAAGAAGGAAGAAGAGAAAAGGAAAAAATTGAACGTTTTCAGGTAATATTTAAGATAAATAACATTTTTATTTACGCTACAGAAATGTTTTGTACAATTTTCTTACAGCTAAATATAATATTTATAGTATTTACAAAAAGATGTTAACTCTTAATGGACGGAAAATATGAGAATTCGCAAGTTATTATATACATCGATAAAAGTGTGAGAATCGAGAAGAATCGAATATGAGAAATTATTTATCTATTATATATCCGTATGGCAGTGAACACCAAGAGCTATGGCGCCGCAGAGTTTAGGATGGAAAGAAGGAAGGAGAGAAAAGGAAAAATTGAACGTTTTCAGTTAATATTTAAGATTAATAAATAATACAAGTTCAAACTTGTTCAGTAATCTAAAACTATTTGTTAAGTAATCACACGAAAAAATATCTAGAAACTTCTAGAAAAGATTAGATAGGATACAAGGAAAAATTTTTCTACAGGACGTAAATACAGTTGTAATAAGTTATAAAGCGTAAATAAAAATTTATCACCCGTAGAATAAGTTTTTATATAGTAAAAATTTTTATTATAAAATTTTATTTTACATAACTTTGTTTCTTCTACGAAAATATAAAAATTTTTGTGACAAAATCATTACTGAAGCAGCAGCATAACAAAAATGCCTGTACAATAAAATTAAAATAAAAAATAACACCTGTAAATAACGTAATTAAAAATTATCTCTTTGTTCATATAATTGTTTCAAAGAAAGTGCGATTTTTCAACGCTTTTTGATTTTTCTGAAAGCTCTTCTATGAGAGAAACAGAGAGGTCTTTCAGAAGTGACTATTCATGGGCGTTTCTTTTTTCGAAAAGAGGGGATATGCGTTTAAATAAATTCTTCGAGACAGGCTAGAAAAATTATTTCCAAGTCCTCCAGCGTTTGAATCTGCGTGTACTACCGTGTAAAAAGCGTCATTGTATATTATTCGTGAAAATATATATATATTGCAAGAATACGATTCTAAAAATGGCGGAGCTTAAAAATATATTACGCAAGTGTATAATTATAGGAGCGAATTTGTCACCCTCGATAAACAGTGAACGATATTTATCCTCATTGTCGGACGAATCGCCGGAAATTAATTACGCGGTTTTCCGATCTTTCGCGTGTGCCTGCTCGGACACTGTACTAGCAGCATTGTACAAGTTAGGTTATTTTAACGATTTCGACGAACTGTTACATATCGCGGGTGAAATAGTGGAAATGCGCGAGGCGTTTAATCATGAGGAGGAGGATGCAGGAGGGCTTATAAGCTTCCTGTTAGCGCAACATCGTGGAAATCGTTTAACAGGTGAGCAATATGTTTTATTATTTACTATAGTACAATTGTAACGTAAACGAATATATAAGATGATGATAAAATTTTCAAATTTATCATAACTTATAGGACGGAACACTCAAGCGAGTACAAGCGTGCAAGAGACTCCCGCTAGGATGCAGAAACGTAAGGCCGAAGAAGAGCTTGAAGCGGAGTCTTCGTGTAAGTTATTTAAAAAATAAAATATTAATTTTCAAAGGCGTTTTAACAAGAATAATCACAAAATTTAAAGAAAAATAAAAATAATTTAGGTATAATTTTTATTTTATTTATAATTAATTATTTCTTTTGCTTCGACAGTGCAGAGAGGCGGTGGTAGTAGAAAGAAAAAAATACCGGCCGCAGAACATGTGACGCAGACTCGAAATAATGAGGAAAGAAGCGAAGAAAACGAATCAGAAAATCGTGTCGCTAATCCCTCAGCGGCGGAGATTGAAGAGGAGGAAGAAGCAGAGATACCGCAACGACAACAGCAACAACCGGTTGGCAATAATTTTAGTTACATTAATTTATTAGCGGAAAATACGAGACAATTTAGGAGATTCGGAATAATGGGGAGAGAAGCGAGTTTCGCAATACGTCCGTTACATGACGATACAAATATTTACAGAGCATTAGAAAATGCATTTCGTGAAATTCACGCGTATGTGCTAAATACATGTCAACCAGACGATTATGTGGGGCTGTCCTTTCATTCGTCAAATTTAACTCATGGACCCGCGGGTATATCGTTTCGCCCTGCGCGTGACTTAACATACGAGGATATTTGGAGAGTCGTAAGTTCGGTAGCGCAGAGTGCCGGAGGTCTCGATATCGCGGAACGTTTCGATATTCGCGTTTTCAATGTCTCGGTTCCTTCGGGTCGTGGTCGCGTTAAATTAACTCGCGAGGACGTTGCAAAGCGCTCGATAGTAACAATTAATAATGTGGACAATTTGTGTTTTCCACGTTCACTCGTAGTAGCTCGAGTTTATTGTGAACGTGGTAATTTACGAACGGGCAAATTGCATGAAAAATGGAATAATATAAGACATCTTCATTCTCCGCTTCAGCGTGAGCTAGCAATGCAATTAACTAGGAATGCCGGTGTTACAATAACTAATGAGGGTTGCGGAATTGTAGAAATCGAACGCTTTCAACGCTATCTTGCAGTTGATAACATCGCGATTGTAGTTTACAATTTCGCCACTTTTGCTCGTGGTGCGAAACCTATGTACGACGGTATCGCGACACTCGCTTCACTCGAACGTGAACCCGCGCTACGTCTAAATGTAATGTATTACGAGCGTTTACGACATTATAATCCCATTGTAAATTTAAATGCCGCCGCGGGTTGTCGAAATTATTGCGAACCATGCAATATAGGTTATCGGAACGATAAAACGGGTCATCGTTGTCCGAGTAAATGTCCGCGATGTTTCATTCTGCCATCGTGTAAACAGTCAGACGTGGAAATTATAAAATGCAACGCATGTAAACGTGCATTTTTCGGTAAGGAGTGCTTCGAACGTCATCGTAGCGTAAAATCATACGACGGTAAATCATCCGTTAGTATTTGCAATGCCGTACGATTTTGCGATGAATGTGGACGTATCGTTAAATTTAGCATGAAACACGAATGTGGAGTTTCTTACTGCAAATTATGCCAGTCGCCAAAGCCGGAGAATCACTTATGCTACATGCAGCCTCTTCGACACATTGATGATTCCTCTAACGAACCGTCAACTTCGTCATCGACAACGGCAACGTTACCGTACAAGAAGGAACGCGTAGCATTCGTGTTTTATGATTTTGAAACACGGCAGGATGAGACGCTCGAAGGTACAACTACCGTAAAGAAGCACATCCCCACTCTTTGCGTAGCGCAGCAAATTTGCGAGGCGTGCGCGAAAAAATAATTTATCCGTGCGGTGTCGTTGGTGCGGGGTGCGAGAGTTCGTATTTTGTCACGATCCGGTAAAACAGTTTGTCGATTTTGCAACGCGAACGACGAAATATTTTAAGCAAATCATCTGTATAGCGCATAATGCAAAAGCGTTCGACGCACAATTTATTTTAAAGTATATTGTCGAAAATCGTAATAACCTAGAGCCTAAATTAATATTAAGCGGCACAAAGATCGTCGTATTAACGGTAGGACATACGAAATTCATCGACAGTGTAAATTATATGCCGATGCGTTTATCCGATTTACCGAAAGCTTTCGGATTGCAGAATACGGCGGATAAAGGCATTTTCCACATTTATTTAATACTGTCGAAAACCAATCGTATGTCGGACCCTTACCGGACTTACATTATTATTCTCCGGAATCGATGAAAACAAAAGAGCGCGAACACTTTCTTGCATGGCATGCCGATATGCGACAAAAACATCGTGTTTGATTTCCAACGCGAAATCATTCGCTATTGTCGTACCGACGTCGATATTCTTCGACAAGCATGCATGGCGTTTAGAAAAATTTTTATCGAACGTGGAAATGTGTGTCCGTTCGAGGAATGCACAACTATTGCTTCGACATGCATGACTGTTTTTCGAAAAACTTTTGCACTCGAATACGATAGGCGTCATTCCGGCAGGTGGATACAGAAAAGCAAATAATCATTCGCGTAAAGCTCTACAGTGGTTGATATGGATGGAGCGCGAGCTCGGACATTCTATAAATCACGCAGGGCGCTCGCGTGAATATCGTACAATCGACGGTACGCTCGTCGATGGATATTATGAAACGTCTGATACGACAGGAACGACGCAAAGGCATGTACTGCAATTTCACGGATGTTTTGGCACGGATGCCCGTCTTGCTTTCCTTTGAATCGCGACAGACCGATTTCATCATCGGACTGTAAGGATACAATCGACTCACGTTATGAGCGAACTCTCGCTATCTCGTGGAGACTGCGTCAACGGAAATACTCTGTAATGGAAAAGTGGGAATGCTCTTTCGATCGTGATATGCGAGATAATCGTGAAATGCGCGAATATCTCGACAATCACCCGCTGGTGGAAACATCTCCGCTCGATCCGCGCGATGCGTTTTTCGGTGGACGCACGGGTAATATTGTGACGCGATATGAAGTTACAGGTATGGAAAAATACGTTACGTGGACGTATGTTCCTTGTACCCTTATGTTTTGAAAACTGGCGCTTTCCCGATCGGTCATCCCGATATTTATGTCGGCGATGAATGTTCCGCATTAATCGGGAAGGCACCGAATTATAATTTTAATACATTGGAGGGTTCATACGTTGTAGAGTACTCGCTCCGCGTAATCTATTTCATCCCATACTCCCATATCGCGTGAAGGGAAAATTACTTTTGCATTGTGTCGCAGTTGCTGTGAAACCTTTTCGCAAACGACTTGCACACACGACAATGCAGATGAGCGCGAATTCGAAGGTACATGGGTGTCCTGCGAATTACGCAAGGCCGTTGAAAAGGTTATCTCGTGACGGCGGTAAGCGAGATTTGGCAATACAAAGTCAGTCGATTCGATCACACGACGCGTCAAGGAGGACTATTCGCCGGATATATAAATACATTCTTGCAACTTAAGCAAGAGGCCAGCGGATGGCCGAGCGAATGCGGGGAAAACGACGATGATGCTAAAGAACAATATTTGCGGGAATATGAAAAGACCGAAGGTATTGTTCTCGATAAGCGTAACATCGCGCGAAATCCCGGCTTACGTTCTGTCGCGAAGCTATGCTTAAATTCTTTTGGGGAAATTCGGTCAACGTTCCAATTTGACTAATACGGAAGTCGTGAGATCGCCGCAACGTTTTATAACTTTGCTGACGAGCGCCGAGCATGAAATATCCGATATATTACCCGTGAACGACGAAGTAATATATGTTTCATGGCGACTGCGACAAGAAGCAGTTGTTTCCTCCCCATTGACTAACGTCGCGATAGCGGCATATACGACAGCACAAGCTCGTTTAACATTATACTCTTATTTAGAGCGATTAGAACGTCGTGTTTTGTATTATGATACAGATTCATGTATCTACGTAAGCAGCGGCGATCCGAACGAATATGAGCCACGTACAGGAAATTTTTTAGGCGATATGACCGACGAGCTCGAGAGCTATGGTAGCGGCAGTTATATCGAAGCGTTCGTATCCGGCGGTCCGAAATTTTATGCTTATATCGTACGTACGCCAGACGGACGAACGCACGAAGCGTGTAAAGTTAAAGGTATTACTTTAAATTATGAAAACTCACAGCTTGTTAATTTCAATAGTATTAGGGATTTATTATTAGCTAAAGAGACAGAAAATGAGGAGAACGATGAAAAAGCCGAAACTTCGATAAATTTACGCTTCAGAGCAATACGACGTACCGCGTTCCACGAGTTGGTAACGCGGGATGAAACCAAAGTATGTGAGCCTGTATTATTAAAACGTAGATTTATTAATAGTCGGTGTTCACTGCCATACGGATATATAATAGATGAATAATTTCTCATATTCGATTCTTCTCGATTCTCACACTTTTATCGATGTATATAATAACTTGCGAATTCCCATATTTTCCGTCCATTAAGAGTTAACATCTTTTTGTAAATACTATAAATATTATATTTAGCTGTAAGAAAATTGTACAAAACATTTCTGTAGCGTAAATAAAAATGTTATTTATCTTAAATATTACCTGAAAACGTTCAATTTTTTCCTTTTCTCTTCTTCCTTCTTTCCTTCCTAGACTCTGCGGCGCCATAGCTCTTTCAATCTCCGATAGCGTATCGCCTCCGATGACGACATCGCGTCTACCTGCGTTGCATGACTCGACCGGCGCGGACAATCATGTCCGATCATGAACGCTTCGTATTACGTTTGTATATCTTGATAACTGATAATTCCGCACTAGGTGATTTTTCTTTTTCAGCAAGAAGGAGAGACGCGGGCGACGCGCTCGCTGCAGTTCGAAGTTTTTCCGTAAGGACGCTCGAAGGCGAGAGATACCGTATGTCATGCGATATTTTTCGATTTTCCACAGGGCTGGGGAGAAGGAGGAGGAGGAGGAGGGAATGCAATGGGACATCTCTGCTGTCTTCGGCGCCCGATATTTTACCAGCTGCTGACACCTCGGACATCTTGTTGACTTTAATATTGCTCGTGTATGCGAGGAATAATAAGCTTATCCGCGCTCCGGGGCCCACCGCGGCGGCCGCATGCTCGCGCTAGCGTTTCCGGTCGGCGAACGAGCGAAAAGTACCGCGGCCAATTAGCTGATAAGCAGCCGCGGAATCGACGCGAGTAAGCGTATTCGCGGAGGTGAGCTCGCGTCAGCGTTTTTGAGCACCGCTGCTTACGAGCTTGTACGCGGTGCTCTATGCATGCTTATGCTAAAAATAAGATGTTCGTCTAACGCGCGGCTATCGCGCAATATTACTAGGCGATAAAATTTTTTATGTTAATAGTAAAGAAGAGGGGAGGAAGAGGGGAGAGGTGATTAATAGGAAAGAAGTAGGGTAAAAAAATATATTTAAGTTTTTAAGGTTAAAACATTCTATTTATTGAAAATAAAATTTTTCTTTTTATAAAACTAACAATTGCGCTTTAGTAAAATTATACGTACAATTTCATTAAAACCTAGCGAAAGCAATTCTTCGAATACAATATTAAAATATACGTCTAAAAATGGTAAATTATTTATTTGTGTTCGTACATCACGCTCGATTTCTTCAAAATTACCTCTAATTGTAAGTTTTATAATTTCACAATCTACGTAAGACGAGGGAAGTTTTAATTCTATTTCGTTAATCAGGTATTTGGAGCACTCGTTGACGGTGTCGGTAATGGGAATTAACCGTGCCAAATGAGCGTCCACACATCTTGCGATATCTTCCAGGCCGACAAAAGTAGTTTTCTGCATCACAATGGCGACGCTGTACGTTTTTGCTTCTTCAACGGGGCTGCTCCTCCGTCTCGTTATTATTCGCCGGTTGTCCCGCATTTTCCTTATAACTCACTATCACTGCCCTTGTTCCGTAAGCGGTTGTGAAGCCGATGGAAATATTGTTGATAATAATCGGACTTGGTTTGGATTTTTGATTCTCGCACAAATACTGCTTCATCTGCTCCATGCTGATTTGAAATTGCTGCCAGGTGTCGGTGTCGAGACATATTCCATCTGCATAATTGCCTGTTAATTTTACAATCGGTACAAAGCAATTTTCACTCGTCGCCTGCAATCCCACATGAATCTTCTTAGTATACGATGCGTTAAGCCCGTACGTCGTCGATAATAATAAATATCGCTGATCGTTTCTTCTATCGAAGTCGGTCTTGAGGCCCGATTTGTTAATATCACAAACGTGAGTAGATTTAACAAAATCGGTTAGCTTTTCCGTTCACTGGATACTTTTTGCGGCGGCCATTTTTATCACTTTTTTACCGAGAACTAGTTGAACACTGGTCACAACAACGACGAATACTTGTACCGAAGCCGAAATGAAGATTTCGAGCAAACTCAAATGAATAAAGTTCCGCGTTTTCTCGCCTTACTTATATACTGAAATATAAGGAAAAGAGGGGGAAAATATGCAGCTAAATAATTGAAAAAACAACGAATTCCCATATTTTCCATCCATTAAGAGTTAACATCTTTTTGTAAATGTTATAAATATTATATTTAAATGTAAGAAAATTGTACAAAACATTTCTGTAGCGTAAATAAAAATGTTAAATTTAATGTAAATGTTAAAATATTAATTTTAAATATTACCTGAAAACGTTCAATTTTTTCCTTTTCTCTCCTTCCTTCTTTCCGTCCTAGACTCTGCGGCGCCATAGCTCTTTCAATCTCCGATAGCGTATCGCCTCCGATGACGACATCGCGTCTACCTGCGTTGCATGACTCGACCGGCGTGGACAATCATGTCCGATCATGAACACTTCGTATTACGTTTGTATATCTTGATAACTGATAATTCCGCACTAGGTGATTTTTCTTTTTTCAGCAAGAAGGAGAGACGCGGGCGACGCGCTCGCTGCAGTTCGAAGTTCTTCCGTAAGGACGCTCGAAGGCGAGAGATACCGTATGTCATGCGATATTTTTCGATTTTCCACAGGGCTGGGGGAGAAGGAGGAGGAGGAGGAGGAGGAGGGGAATGCAATGGGTCATCTCTGCTGTCTTCGGCGGCCGATATTTTACCGGCTTCTGACACCTCGGACATCTTGTCCACTTTCTCTCTCTCTCACTCTATTTTCTCTCTCGTTTTTCCAGCTCGTCGGAACCAATCAAACAGCCGGCCACTATAGGACAAACCAATCGGAGCGCTCGGTCCCCGGGGCCGGAGAGAGCTACTCTTCGCTTAAATGCCACATCTAACTCTCACTCTTGTAAGATTTCAGTTAGCCCACCGCACTAGGACCCCGACCAGAAAAGCAGAAGACCCAGGTTCCAGCCCGAGTATTTCCAGCCCAGGAAAGAATAAAAAATAAAAAAAACTGCCTCGTGCACGTCCACGACTCCCCCCCACTCTTAAAAAAATTTTAAAATTAAAAAATCGCCTCGTGGACGTCCACGAGTCCCCACTCTTTTTTTCTCAGGTACCTGCCTAGGGGGACAGGGGGGGAAGGGATCACAGCGGGGGGCTGGCGCCAAGGGGGAAAAGGGGGGACATTCCTGTCTCGCTATAGTGGCCCCTATACTACTCACAATAGAAAAATTGTTTTCTGAATTTTTTTTAATTAAATAATCCTCAATATCTTTTAAATTAACAACTTCTTTTAATTATATTTTTAAAAGAATTCTAATTATACTTATACTCCTCAGTATTAAGAAAGGAAAAATTATCTTTATCATTTTCATTAGAAAAATCACATGTATCATTCACTACTTTATTTTTCCAATTTTCTTTCGTTTGTAATATTATTTTTCCTTCTGTAGCTTTTCCTCACTATTTTGATTAATAATAACTTTATTTTTCTTTAATGCATCATAAGCTGCTTTTCCTTCGATAACTTTGGTATTAATTGTTTGTACGTGTTTTATAAAAAATTTATCAAATCGGCATGATTGACGTTCTTCTAAGAGATTTTCCTTAATATAACGAAAATAATTTTCAGATCGAGCAGATGTTGCGACAATATTTTTTGAATTAAAATAGTTTAACATAACATTAGTCCACGAGGGAAATTGTTTAAATAATCGTTTTAAATCATTGATAATTTGTGGAAAATAATACATATTCATATCTTTAAAATTAATTGACATATTTGAATTTTGCTCTGAATATGTTTGCTTTACTATTTGATCGATATAAAGCGAAAGATTATCAACATTGTAATTACAATTATGATCTACTGTCATAGCATCAATTCCATTATTACAAGAAATGTGTTCTGTACAATTATTGCCATTTTCACAAACACTGATGTGATATATTGTCTTATCTGTTTACAATCAATGGAATCATCAAATTTGAAAGTTTCAATTCTTTTTAATTCCATTGAATTTTTGCATAACATTTATTTTCGTTTTGACTGACAATCAAAACTGATTTCATAAATTTTTCTAAGTCTTCAAACTTTTCAATTATAGTCATAAATCCTATACACCGTAAATAAAAATATTTTATTGCTGGTTTTGCACGAGATAAACAGTCTAGCAACACAATATATCAGCAATATATGAGCAATATTAATTTGAACAAATAGCCATGCTACAAACTGAGTTTTTCCAATTAAAAAATCATAACAAATTGACAAATACTTTTTATAAAATATTTCATTAGTTGCTAAAGTAATCTCATTTTGAAGTGTAATTGACATATCAGTGACTACTTCTAAAGGAACATGTGCGCCAGATGAAATCCATTCTCGTAACCAGAATTCAACGATTTGAGTGTCTTATTCCCTCGTTCCGAGAGAAGTTGACCAGATGGTATTATAATATTTTGAACATGAGTAATTATTTGATATAAAAAAATGTGATTACTAGAATTATTTTCCAAACGTGTTATTTTACGAACAACACTTCCTGTCGCGTCAATAGAAACAATTGAACCAAGTTTTATCACGTCATTATAAACGTGAATTTGTTCCGGTGTTCAATACATAAAAAAAATTTATCAAAGCCTATTTAAATGGCACGATTAAATTCAACCGTAACTTTTTAAATGTTCAAGCGATTTCCATATAGTATCTTTAACACCAAATTCTTTATTTTTAGCCTCGAAACGTACTGCATTAATAACATTGTTATTAAATTTTGATACCAAAGGACCAATTTGATCACTGTATTTATATTTTCTGATTAATTCACTTCTAAATACATCGGCTTTTTTATATTTCAAAAATTTTTATGCTTCTTAAATGACGTTTTTCGAATTCCGGACACATCTTTTTTTGGAATGTGATAAACTTTCAGTATTTAAGGTAATGAATTCAAGCGATACATCATCATCATTGCTAAACTGAAATAATCCTTGCCCATAAATTTGAGCCTTACAATTGTGATCACTGCAGAATCCATTATTTTTACAATATAATCTGTAGCATAACAGTTTCCGTGTATTATTTTTTGGTTCTTGAGAGAATACGCACATGGTAATTTTTCTTGTACAAAAATTAATTCAGAAAAAATGTGTCCACTCATTCTTCAAAGAATAATAATTTCTCCCCTATTATTGCTTTTCTCTTCTGGCTTGATATTTAACTATTGTTTTTTTGATAAAGCAATTTTGAGTTGAATTTCTTTATCATTACATGTATGTTGAATATTCCATTCAAACTATCAAAGCTACTGCTATTATTATCATTACACAAATCAGAAACATCAATGTCATTTCACTTAAAGTTTATTTTTTTTCCGTAACGTTATTAAAATTAATCACATTTTTCATTTTTTTATATGTTTCGAAAACGTTATGCTGCTTTTGATGAACATTAAAGTATAAATTAAAAGATTTCATTTGATTGTCCCATGTTACGCATATGTCTCTCCACACTGAATGAAATTTAGATTTGCCGGTTTGATTGTCACAAATTTCAAAATATTTTAAAGTTTTTATAATTTCAGAATTAGATATTGCAGCACCCATTATTATAAACAAAATTATAAAAAACGTATTGCAATGTAATATGAAATTTGCAGTGATCATCCTTTCATTTCTTTTTTATACTCATTACTATAATTTCAAAATATCACGGATGGAAGCAAAATAAAAGCACTATATCTTAATTATCAGAATAACCTATTGATTTATTAATTTAATCTGAATCGTCAACCGTGCCAAAATGATAAATTTTCTACAATATTAAAAAACTTACTTAATTTTTAAAGATCTTGAAGTGGCAAAAATCATCATCGCAGTTGATATAGACATCAAAAAACTTCAATAACTTTACTAATCAATGACCTTGATGTAAAATTGCTTCTATTCCAAACCAACATTTCACTTTGCGTATACATAGTGTAGAAATGGCGCAGTAATGTTTAATTAGTTACGTACCTGCACATAAAATAATTTCAAATTATAAGACAAAAAATGATTAAAAATTTTAAAGCAATAATTTTAAACAATATACCTTAGTTTCATCCATCAGCAAATAAAATGTTCCTCATTGTCAAATTGGAATAAATAAACTAATAGTTTGGGTTGTACAGCAACACTTTTCATATAAAAATGTTTCTTAAGTCAGTCTTTCGAAATGATTGGAAATTGATATGATAAATCCAAAGTCCATCCAAAATCAAATACTTTTATCAAAATTTGTCCACCTCGAAGCAATACAATCTAAAAAAAAACGGATCTCGATTTCATTTAGTTCGAGATATTCGACCTTGAAATTTAGCATTTGTATGGAGCATATACCTTAAAAAGATGGCACAAGTTGCTTTACTTCCTTCTAAACTGCTAAATAAGCTATGACTTCTTCTAATATTCTTCTAATATTTTACCTGACATTGGGTTCAAAATTCTAATTTATTTATCATTACATTTTTTTATCATTACATATAATAACTAATCAAGATCCATTCCAGTTCCAACATGCGGAATAAACCACATCTGGATGATAATCAATGCATATTAAGGCTTCTTCTGTACTAATATTCCAGATAATAACAAGATTGTCCAAACCAGCTGTCAACACATTTAATGCGAATAGATGCTTTAGCACTAAACTGACTCTGCGTTGGTACAGTTGCAGGTCTATTATTGATTCAATTAGTATCCTAGAAATACCTCCATCAGGTGCCATACTTTGACAACACAATCTTCAGAATCAAAAGTTATGATATTATCGTTATGAGGACACCATGCAATATCTAACATAAGTCCTTTGTGTCCACCTACTAAAAGATAGTCTGCTGGTATTCTTCCTAACTATAATGTTTTATAAATATATTGTAAATCATTATTTGAAAGATATAGAATATTTCCATATTATATATATTATATACTATGTAGTATATACTATGTAAAAGATTCTTTTATTATTAATCAGAGAAAAAACGAGTTGTGTATATAGATATTGTACGGAATGACACGAGATGTTGAACGCGACGATACACGTAACAAATACAAGAAAGACAGAACACGGAAAAAAAGTCACGCACGTATAGTTACAAAAATACCTTTAATTATAATAAATAATTATCACAATTAATTTACACAGTTCAAATAGTTAAGAAAAGCGTAGTCCGAAAAGAAAGATAAGCGGTCGTGATATAATCGAATGTACAAAAAGAAAAGCGGTCGTCGTAAACGGTTTTAAAATAAAGAAAAGGGATCATATAATGCATTGTATCGGAGTGCGGTTTAACTATGCGGTGTAACTGCGCGTAAGAAGCGAGTGCGCCCGCTCCTCGAGAGCCCTTTTATAATGTATCTTTTGCCGCTGCCAGTAATTTCAATCGGTTTAAAATCCGAAAAGGCGCCGAATTTTATTGGCTGCCACGTGAAGTGCTGGCGCAAGGCAAAAATTAGCGAGCACGATTGGCCGGTGGCTCTTACGTCATCGCATACGTCACGGTATCGCGCGAACCGCTTACTTTATCGTGCGCCTAATCATGGAAGTTGTTTGCGCGATTTGTTATTAAACTTGTTTGCGATATGGGCTTTGTTAGCGGCAGAAAAAGTTGAGAGTTTGACTATTTTTCGACTTTGAAATGATATAAGAAATAAATAATACGAGATGTTAGCCGAATAAAATATAATTATTTTAAGACCATGTCGCAAATCTTTCTTATAATTAAAATGAATAATTTATTGAAGATGTTTTAATGTGATCTCGAACAATGTATTTTTATTTTATACAACATAAATGATATATACAATACAAGTTATTTTCATTTTTTATTTTATTATAGTTATATACAACAAATGTATACACAAAAACACACACATTTATAATACTCTTTTTATTTATAAAATACACAATGTTTCATTTATGCTCTATAAAATGAAGATAAAATTATAAATATAATATATAGATAAATATAATATATAATATATAAATAAATTATTTTATTATCATGTAGGAAAACAAAAATACAAGGTATAAAAATAAAACAAATAGAAGAATGTAATAATAGCAATGAATACAATAAAGAACAAGCAGAGAAAAAGAAAGAGAGAGATTGACTGCGTGGGCGCTCCACCATTACAGCGGCGCGCGGCTCACTGATGTGCGTGCGGCTAAAAGTCGGCGCTAAAATTGGTCAGACTTTACTTAATAATAACTTTTTTATTAAAAGTCACAGAATAAAATGGTAAAGGACTTTTCTGTTCAGTTTACTGTGTTCTATTATTATAGTGCTATTATTATTATAGTGCTATTATTTTGTATATGTAATGTTTATTAGCAGGATAAAGAAAGGACTTTTTTTTATAAAAAAGTTCATATTCTAATAACGGCTTTACAAATGTTATCCGTTGCCTATATCTATTTACTGCAATTTTTAAAATATTGTTACGTCCACGCGTCAACTTCGAGTTTTATCTAAACGCACATCACAATCCGCACACTCACTCCGCGTCGCAAATAATAACACTTATTATTAAATAAGTAAAGAAACTTTAATATTAGAACAGAACACAGAATACATAAAAAAGAACAGATAAACCCGTTACAAAAAGAGAACGGGATCAATCGCGGAAACGTCCGCACCAAATCAAATCCGCCGCGAGACTAAGATGGCTTAAAACATCCAAATGTCAGCCTTTGTTATAAACATCTCCCTTAGCGACGCGTCAAGGAATCATCTTCCGAAAACAGTACAGCACACCAGCATAGGCGACAGGGACGGATAAACAGAAGGCGGACGTATCACTGCCCCCTCCTCTTCTATAAGATTGTCGTCCCGACAATCTATAAAATAGGCTCAAGGGTTGATCATTCTTCTCTTCTTCCAAACGTAGATTCCAGGATACCTCAATGGCTCCTTGCTCTACTCTGTGCTACTGCAACAGGTTAGGAGCACCATCACCGGTTCCAATCATACGTCTTTCAGGAACGTGAAGAAAACCGTCGGACCTTCTTCTTTTTCCGTGTCCTCTGCGCCTCGCTTTGCTTGTGGTAGGTTCATCATGTCGCTTCATGGAAATCTTCGGACAAGGGGGGGATATCCACTGTGGACCCGACATCCTCAAAGAGGACTCCCCAAGCCCCTGCCTCGGCATTCGCTCTAAGATCCGTCGGGAAAACCATGGCTCAAAAACCGCGGGTGAGGCAGTCTTCAACAATAAATGGTGTACTCTTCAGTATTCTTCACACCATAGTCTCCTTCAGCGTACGACGTCTTACAATATATATATTTAAAAATTTATATATTTAAAAAATAAAAAAAGATTATAAGTGTGATTTGTATTTATTATTGTAATAATATTAAAATAAAGGACAATTATATTATACATATATCAAATTTTTATTTAATAATAACATGTTATATATCTCGCATCATGCTATTTCAATATTAATTATGTATGCTTTCCTTACTTACGTATAGTAATATGTCATTATGCAAAAAAAAAATTATCAATAAATGTATATCTCACATACACAACATGTTATTACAATATTAGTTATACATATGCAAAAAAAGTTAAAGTATACATACGTAGTATTTATTTTATTATTCTCAAAATGGATCTTATTGCTACAAAATATATTATTATAGAAAAAAAAAGTGGTGGACATATATTTCGCATTGCACAACATAATATTAATTGTACGTATGCAAAAAAGTCAAAGTATACATACATAGTATTTATTTTATTATTCTCAAAATGAATCTTATTGCAACAAAATATATTATTATAGAAAAAAAAAGTGGTGGACATACATCTCGCATTGTACAAGATAATATTAATTACACGTATGCAAAGAAAGCCAAAGTATACATACGTAGTATTTATTTTATTAATTCCAAAATGAATCTTATTACAACAAAATTTTAATCGCTTTAATTTATTAATCTATTTGTCACTATACGTAGTATATATACTTTGTTTGCATATGTACTGATAATACGTTATTATATAAAACAACAAAAAACTTATGAATAGATATATCTCGCATCGCACAACATGCTATTTCAATATTAATTATGCATACGTATGCTTTCCTTACTTACGTATAATAATATGTTATTATGCAAAAAAAATATAAATATATATCTCACATGCCCAACATGCTATTACAATATTAGTTATACATATGCAAAGAAAGTCAAAATATATATACATATTTATCATTCCCAAAGATCTTATTGCAACAAAATTTTAATCGTTTCAATTTATCAATTTGTCAATATAGATAATATATACTTTGGCTTTCTTTGAATATGTATAACTAATTACGTTATTTTATAAAAAAAACTATAAATATATGTCACTTATTACATAACATGTTACTATAATATTAATAAATTAAAATTTTGTTGTAATTAGATCTACTTTGAGAAACATAAATATTACATATACACACACACACATATATATATATATATATATATATATATATATATATACACATAAAGATAAAAAAGATACGCCAAGTACATAAAAAAATTCTAATTTGTACGCAAAAAATTACTAACAAAAATTTTAATATTTATCCCTAAAAAATAATTTTTAAATTTTGCAGAAAAAATATAAATTTTTATAAAAAACAGTTATTTGCAAAAAATATAAATTTTTATAATAAACAGTTATTACAAAAAGAAATGAGATACCTCTAAAAAGAACCTTACAAAAGTAAAATAAACACGCCAAGTACATAAAAAAAATTTTAACTTGTACGCAAAAAATTACTAACAAAAATTTCAATATTTTTCTCTAAAAAATAACTTTAAAAAAAATTTTTTCTTGAAAAATAATTTTCTCTTAAAAAATAAAAAATCAAAACTAAATATGAAATCATTAGTTAACTAGCCAAATACATTAATCATAAGCTTTACCATAAGTCCGAAACGAAAAGCATGAAGATTAAAGCGACATACAAATACTTGGCGTGCTCATCGAATTATATGTCATATTAATATACTGATAATGATATAGTAATACACATATATTGATATAATAAACTGATAATAATAATCTTGCAAATTTTTATTTTACGGGCACGCCAAGTGCAAATTTAATTATAAAATTGATGAAACCATTAACCTCTCAGCGAAAACGTACAAACGTCGTCCAAACTCATTACATTAACATTCTAAAAACCTTACGCGTAGCATTGTATTAATATTTCTATAATGCAACAAATAATATTATTTTTATTAAGGATCTAATATTATTTTAAGGAACTAATATTATTTTTATTAATAAAATTAATAAAAAGAATTAGACGAGGAAACCAGGACGGTATTCTGTGCAAAATGTGTTTATTAGATCTTAGAATATTTGCGAACGTTTTGGTCCTTTCATTGGACCATTCATTTAATTTATTAATTTTTTAATATAATTGACATGTCCTAAGTTTATATTATGTTTATTACCGTTTATTTTTTATATTTTTTAAAGCGTTTCCGTGCGTTTGTAGACCGTCATTTTATTCTAACCGTTTTACATAGATTATGTTAGTTTATTATTTGTTTATTTATTTTTGTCTGCGCTGAAGATGATCCAATGAAAGGATCGAAATGTTCGCGAATAGTCTAAGTTCTAATAAACATATTTTGCACAGAATATCGTGCTGGTTGCCTCGCCTAATTCTTTTTTTTAATTTTGTTAATCATTTGGAACCTTTAAATATTTATATTATTTTTGTTAAGGAACCTTTACAAAATAATATTATATTAACAAAAATCGATTAAACACTATTGGTTCAATAACTTTCAATCGTTTTTTTATTATATTCAATAATTGAATAATTCAAACTTTTTTTCTTAATATATATGGAATCTCATAAAAAATCCTTAAGATCAAATAAAACGAGTTTTTTAATAGTGTATTTTTGAAAATATAATATATATATATATATATATATATATATATATATATTCATTTTTAATAACGGATGATTTATTAACGGATGATTAAACTTTTTCGAACATTTATTTGAGGAATGTCTCCTTCACAGAATCGAACATTGTAGTAAGAGATTATACGGAAATTACAAACTTACACATTTTAATGATCATATATAACTGATCATATATAATATACTGTTATATACTACTTTATAATAAAATTTTACTTTATAATATTGTCGGAAGATTAATGAAACTTTATTTTAATATTTAGTAATATTACACGCAATTATTTCACTTTTCGCGTATGCTAAAAATATTACAAAACTATAAAAAATTGTTTAACATTAATTATATATAATTGAATTTGATGTTTTCATATATTTAAAATTATTATTTATTTAATTTTTTACAAGAAATGTTATTGTGCGCAATATTCCAAAAACTTACAATATACAGGGTGTCCTGCAAAGATTGTGCCAACGGTCGTGAGTGGATAGAGCACAGTAAACTGAACAGAAAAATCCTTTACCATTTTTTTATCTGAGCTTTCTTTTTGTTGTTATATGATATTAAAGTTAATCAATCAGCGCCTGTCTACAACGGAAAACAAAGGAGGGACATCGGGGTTCGGAGTAACGAGACGGCTTTCTGCTGTATAGTATTCAACCGCTAGTTCGTTTGTTTATCGCTATGCGACGCGCGATGCATCTATCTCGCATTTGAAATTCAGTCATGAGAATTATATAAAGCTTGCAAAGAACTGGAATAAGATTAAAAATGTAACTTTAATATGATTTTTAATGGAAACTATTAAAAATGGAACTATCAGTCTAATTTCTGGTATAATCCCAATAATAGAGAATTCAGATATTGGACTGATTTTTTCTTAGAAATTGGGCAGATAAATGAAAAAGTTAAAATCATCTTTTATTTTTTATTAAAGATGTAAAATTTTATATATATATATATATATATATATACTTAAAATGTTGAGCTTGTCGCGAAAAATGTGCAGGCGCCCTCTCATGTTGAAAAATCAATTGTTGTCTTTCGCGGATGGGAATATCTTCTAACAATTCTGGTAACTGATGTTCCAAAAAATTTGTATGAACTTTACCAGTTAAGCGGGGCGGTAGGAAATAAGGATCGATCTGAAAATTGCCGAAATAAGAGATTATCGAAACTGCAAAATAAAATTATTTAAATTATTTACAATTAGTAAATTTATTACTGACAATTCTGTTCGCAGTTATTCCTGCCCATACATTTATCGTCCAACGATATTGGAAAGCGTGTTGCCGAATAGCGCGCGGATTTTCTTCGGCCCATAGTAAATAATTATGGCTATTAAAAATACCGTTGGGCGTAAACGTTGCTTCGTCGGTCCATAATATGCGTTCGGGAAAAGAATCATCCCGCCGACATTGTGCAAGAAATCCTGTGCATGTTTCACCAATTATTAACATTTGTTAAAAATAACACAAAAATATATTAAATAAATGAATAAAAATAGCTACGCAAAAATTGATGCGTGGTTCCTGGTCTCTCGGCAAAAGTTGCTGGACACGTTGGAAATGATATGGATGCAATCCATTTTGGCGCAAAGTACGATGCACTAAATATCGCGAGAAACCAAGTGTCTCAGCTAAATGGCGCACACTATTTTGCGGATTTTCGCAACATTTCAAGCGCGCATTATCCGGATAAGTGGATGGGTCGAGGTGGTCCAATCATCTGGCCGGCGCGATCACCGGACCTTAATGTTTTGGATTATTTTGTATGGGGGCACATAAAAAATTTAATAGAACAAAGGCGTGATGGTACAGAAGCAGAAATGCGAGAAGCAATTCTCGCAGTTTTCAATACTATCACGCCGGAAATGGCGTATCGCGCGACGCGCAATATTATTCGAAAGGCCGAACTCTGTCTACAAGAACGAGGAAGACACTTCGAACAATTTTTGCATTAAAATATGAGAGTGAATTAGACCTATTGGGGATACCACTTTAAAAAAAATGCGCCATGCTATCTACTGCAAGGTGGTGCGGAAACGATAGCACATTTTCTGTTGTGTGTGTGTGTGTGTGTGTATGTGTGTGTGTGTGTATGAGAAAGAGAGAAAGAGAGAGAGAGAGTAATAATTAATGCACAAGATTCTTACTCTTAGATTTAGAGAACGATAGAAAAAACTGGAAATAAATATTGAGTGCTAGGAATAAAATTAATTATTTTATAACAATAAAATCGAAAGGATCCTGATATACAAATTTAAATATAAAGGGATCTTAAACTCTTGTACTTTTATTAAGAGCCCCTTATAATCGAATTAAAATTTGTATATCACGATTCTTTCGGCATAGTAATATATTAATCAAACATATTTTATATTTTAATTGTAATAGATATTATTTTTATTGAGATAAATACCAATCAGAAAAATTTTTTTATCTCATGTTTTATATCATATTGTCTCATGATTATCATATTTTTCACGATAAATTCTAAGAGAAAATTCTCTCCATGTCATATTCATTATTTTATTTTTATTTAATATTTATTATTTATTTTTAAAATTTCTCTACGCTCGTACATACTGACAACTGAAAAGATCACATACATAAAACGGAGCGCATATTATGTGTATAATTATTTCGGTTGCCATAGCGAAGCACGCTCGCAAACCGCTCCTCCCATTGCTTCGCCGCGGACCGAGTATCAATTGACAGTGGGAGGCATCTTCGCGCCGCGAGCTTTTCGCGGCACTTCGTTGGCTGATCTTTTAAAATTAATATTTCATTAAATATTGAGAAAATCACAAAATGGTACAGGACTTTTTTATTCAGAAAAACACCCTCTACTTTCCCTTAAAAGGAAATCCGCGAATTATCGGACACCCTGTATATATATATATATATATATATATATATATATATATATATATATATATATATATATATATATATATAAAGAAAAAAAAATTTGAATTATTTAATTATTAGTGAAAAAATTATTGAAAGCTATTGAAAACCAATAGCGTTTAATCAATTTTCGTCAATATAATATTTTTTTGTAAAGATTTCTCAATAAAAATAATATTAGGAGATTTATCTATTAAAACTTCTTAAAATATCTATGATTATACCATGCGACATCCATGTCACATCCGTATGATATCTATAAATACATCTAATGGATGTTGAATGGAAGTAAAAAATACGAAACTGTGGATGTCTAATAGATATCTATAGATTACGTAGGCGTCTAATAGAGGTTTCGAAGAATTCTCCATGATAGATGTCTACTAGACATCCATTAGAGATTTTTGTTCCGTGTAGGGCCGGTTTATTTGCTTATTTATTTTTTTTGTCTGCGCTGAGGATGGTCCAAAGAAGAGACTAAAACGTTCGCAAAGCCTTATGATCTAATAAACATATTTTGCATCCCATACAATGCTGGTTTCCCTTGCCTAATTCTTTCTATTAATATTTATAATTAGTATTATATGTACATAAATATGTCATGTAAACTTTTTTTAAGATATAACATATAATCGATCAAATAAATAAATAATTCTCTTTTTATTCTTTATATATAATAATATATTGAATGAATAGCAACATGTCTTAATCGATCAACTAAATTAATAATTCTCTTTGATTCTTTATATTTAAAACAAAGTTATAAAATTAATATAACATGTTTTACTTGATTAACCAATAATTCTTTTTAATTATTTATACGTAAAAGTATATATGCGTATATAATTTCAAAGTGTAAAAATATTATATGTATATAAATATATCAAATCTTAATCGATCAATTAAATCAATAACTCTCTTTGTTTCTTTATATGTAATAATATATTGAGAAAATTGTAAAATGTCTTAATCGATCAACTAAATTAATAACTTTCTTTGATTCTTTGTAAGTATTAATATATTGAGAAAATTGTAAAATGTTTTAATCAATCAACTAAATCAATAATTCGCTTTAATTCTTTATACGTAACAATATATATGTATATAATTTTAAAGTGTAAAAATATTTATTACTAGTATTATACTAGTATTATATGTACATAAATATATCGTGTATACTTTTTTTAAGATATAACTTATTTTAAGATATCATAATCGATCAAATAAATCAATAATTCCCTTTGATTCTTTATACATAATAACATATTGAAAGAATTGCAACATGTTTTAATCGATCAACTAAATCAATAATTCAAATCTTTGATTCTTTATAAGCAGTTCTTTATATAAAGTTCTAAAACTAAATCAATAATAATAATAAAACTTAAAACAATAAATTTCATAATAAAAAAAAATAATCTAAATGAGGTGCGAAAACAGAGGATCGTAGAATGAGAAGCCCGACGTGAGCGCGAGAGAGAGAGAGAGAAATACAGTGCGAGCGGTAGTAAAATCGAACTGGATAACTTTAACGGCATAAATCAAGAGACACGGTAGTATTTCGCGCCAAGTATAGCGAGGCACACCGTATATTTATACGGCGAGTCGGTTAGTTGCAAGTACCTCATAATAACGGTTCTCAGTAATGGCTGGACCGATCGAATTTTTAATAGACTTAATGGATAGCTTGGGTCTTAATTATATACGGAAAATGTTTTTATTTTTGCTGTACTTGATCTAAAATCAGAGATATTATGATGCAAAGTTCCATATGTGAAAATTTTAAGAAACGTCCACGTCGTCATCGACAAATATGTATATATATAGTATAATATAAAATGTCCATTTGTTGCTTTCGACGAAAGATTGTGCGTTATTCTGAGTTATATTAGCAACGCTCTGCAATTAGCAATTAGATTGATTGAAAAATTAATATGGTAACCATATCTAAATTAAAGGCTTACATTTGTGTACAAGGCTGAATTGAATCTGACCATAGTGGATGTTCCTTTTTATTGGAAACAAAGTTTAGAAAAACATGGCAGAACCAATAGAAATTGTCAGGGAAAACAATAATTTAAAAAGAAATGAAATAAGAAAATTACATACAATTTATATTTATTTAAATAAAAAAATTACGAACAGCTTGTACTTTTATAAATTTATATATTTATTTAAATAAGAAAATTACGAACAACTTGTATTTTTTTATAAATTCTTAAATTAAAGAATAAAAAAAAGTTAACTCAAATAATAATAATATAACTATATTTAATATAATATTCTAAGATAATAATATACGATATTATAAAAAATATAAACTATATAATAAAAATTAAAACTTTTTAATTTTTTAATATTTAATTATAGAATGGCCATTGTTTTTCTATTGAGTATATTGATTTGGTTATTCTGCTTTGGTACAGACAATTTTTATTCTATATGAAATAAATCGTCTTATAATTTGCAAACCTGATTGGTGACAATTGTCTGTTTGCTGTCTCTCTTTCTCTCTCTCTCTCTCTCTATCTGTCTATCTATCTATCTGTATCTATCTATCTATCTCTATCTATCTATCTATCTATCTATCTATCTCTATCTATCTATCTATCTATTTTATAATTAAATAATGTTAAATAAATTATATTTTTATTATTAATTTAAATTTTTTATAATATATTAGAGATAAATAATTTATTAGAGATTTTAAAAGATAAGAAGGAAAAGGAGAAGGGAAAGCGAGCAATAAAATTTTGATAATATATATATTTGGTTAAAATATTTTTTCATTAGAAATATAATTTTATTTTTATTTTTTTTTTCTTCATATTTTTTCTCTCACTTTTTCATCTTTTCTCTTCACTTTTGTGTTTTTTCTATTCTTCTTCTAAAATTAAAAGAATTATATAAATAAAATTTAATTAAATTAATAAAAACATTTATCACTCGCTATTCATATAATATTGAATTAAATGAACAAGCAAAAAATATATAAAATATATAATTTCTGACAACGTACTTTTTATTGTCCTCTTCCTCTTCCTCTTCCCCTTCCTCTTCCTCTTCTCCTCTCTCCCCAATAAAAACTAAGAGCAGACAGTTTATACAAAAAATTTAGAAACTGCTGCTCCCTTTGGCAGCGGCCCGATTGCCTTCCTCTTGGTCTCCAGTCTGTAATAATAAAAAATTTTATTTTAGTTTACTTTCTATATATAGCACAATAGCATTGTAGTAGATTTATTTTATTGTAATTTTAATATTGTGATCTCATATAGAATATAAATATCTCATAGAGAAAAATATTTATGAATCTTCGCTCCATTCTATAAATACTTTTCTCACATGCGCTGCACTTGATTATATCTGGCTCTACGTATAGTACAGTAATATTTTGAATACATAACTTTAATTTAATGTTGCGATCACAGATGCAATCCATTTTATTCTATAAACATTTTCCTTATGTTGTACTTAATTGTATCTGCATATAGAACAGTAATATTGTGAATATATAATTTTAATTCAACGTTGTGATCATAAATATAATCAAGTGCATCGCATAATGTCATAATTACATAATAAATAGAACCAAATATAATCAAGCGCAGCGCATGTGAGAGAAAAGTATTTATTTATATAATAAAGCAAAGAAACATAAATACTTTTCTCGTTGCATTTGATTATATCTGATAATTATGACATTCTATTATAATTCAACATTGCGATCATAGATACAATCATCAGACCTAATGAGAAGACTATTTATGTTTCTTTATTCTATAAATGTTTTTCTCACATGTGTGCAGCACTTATACTCTGCATTATATAAATAAATACTTTTCTCATACACGATGCTTGGTTATATCTGTGATCACAACGTTGAATTAAAATTATATATTTACAATATTACTATGCTATATGCAGAGCCAGATTATAATCATCAAGTGTAACGCATGTGACAAAAGTACTTATTTATATAATGAAACAAAGAAACATAAATACTTTTCTCGTTGCATTTGATTATATCGGATAATTATGACATTATGACATTCTATTGTAATTCAACATTGCGATCATAAGCATGCAGAGTGAGAGTGCTGCACACATGTGAGAAAAACATTTATAGAATAAAGTGAAGAAACATAAATAGTCTTCTCATTGACCATGATGATTGTATCTATGATCGCAATGTTGAATTACAATAAAATGTCATAATGTCATAATTATCAGATATAATCAAATGCAATGAGAAGTGTTTTATGTTTCTTCGCTTCATTCTATAAATACTTTTTTCACATGCACTGTACTTGATTATATTGTGCTCTGCATGTAATACAATAATAAAAAGAAGGACAATTACTTACTTAAATTATGCTCCTGTTATACAACAGCAGTTCCTTCTGCTTGGACATGTCTAGGCCCAGGCCTCTGCTGGGCAGGTCCTGCTCTTGCACAGCTGGGGACGCTGTGTTAGATCCAGCCTTTGGTCCGCGCCATCTAAAAGCGGGAACTTGCGCGCCGGCTGATGCGACGACTGGTGTGTTATTTGATGTGTCGGCTGAGGCGCCGACCCGTGCTCCAGCTTGCGCGTCAACTTGCGTGCAAGTCTGCGCGTCAACTTGCATAAAAATTTGCGCGCTACACGCCAACACATCAACCGGTGTTCCCACCACCGAGTCAAGCTCCAACATGACATCTTCCATCGACATCTAGAAAAAAAATAAAATTTTAAAAATTGTTGTTTAATTTTATAATTATCCTTATTAAAATACTTACATCGCGTTCATCATGTTGACCGTTTTCCGCCATGTTATCAACTATGATTTCTTCTTGTATTCGACCTCAACTTTTATAAATAAATGAATCATAAGGTTTACAAACCATGCTATTACGAGATTTATTACTTCGTTTGGCATAATTTTTATTGCTTGAATAGTTAGATTAGTTTATTTTACTATAAAACAAGAAATTTAAAAAATATTGACGGCGTTTCTTAAATATACTGTTGAATAATATAACAACAATCATAAAGGTAAAGAACTGATTAAATTAAATAAAATTTAAATAGTATTTTTATGTCATTATTTATAATCTTTTCATTTTTTACAGATCCAAAAGATTATAAAAATTAATTGGCTGCTCTGGCGCTGCATAAAAGCTGCCGAAAGCGCTGAAAATATATTAGCTGCATTAGCGCTGAATATTGGCTTGCCTTAGGCACTCAATTAGAAATATTGTATTTGGATTTATTAGATGTCCAAATAGAAAATGAATTCGTTATTATTGAATTTTATAATATATTTTATTGTTATAAAATTAAATATATAATAATTTATATATATAAAATATACATAACATATGTATAATATATAATAATATATATATTTTTATACGTTTCTATTAAAAAATGCGAGTTTAAAAAGAATCATTATGCATCTATGTAAATTATTACATATCTTATATAAAAAGATATAAAAGCTGCTGTGTATCTATAAAAAACTGCTGTGCGTCTGTAAATAACGATTATTGTGTGTCAATACAGTTACTTATAAAAAGAGCTGTTAAACGTAAATAAAAGTAGTGTACATAAAGTCTATCTATCTAAAACAGCTCGTAAAGTTTTATTTTATATATATACAAAATGTCTGTAAAGACAAATAAAAAAATAGTTCTAATGCCCACAGAAAAAGAGATATAATTATTCCAGGCGAATGGTGACATTCATGTGGAACATTTCAACAATCTTTTGAAAAACTGTTCAGATTATAGACCTGTTGAAACATGGCGAATACAATCTTGATACGCTTCAACCAGTATTAGAGGATAAAAAACATATACAAATATTGCACAGTTCATCAAGTTTACATGACGGACATTGGGTATGTAGTTATTATAATAGAAAGAATATATTTATTTATGATTCATTAAATTCGAAAATTTTACATGTACATCATGAAAAATTCTTGAGAAAATTATTTCCAATATATAACTTCGAAAAGTCCTGTCAAGTTCCCAACTGTGCAACATCAACCAAATGGTAATGATAGCGGTATTAAACCCGAAAAAATTAGATATAATCATAGTTTAATGCGTTTGCATTTAATAAAGATTTTTGAATCTAATGTTATTGACCATTTCCTACAAGATCCACAATATACTCCTCAAAAGGTGCTTCCATTAGCAGTAATAAAAGCAAGAGAGATTGAAGCACTTCGTAAACATATTATACGTCAAAGTGAAACAAAACAACAAACATTAAATCATTTAGAAAAAGAGGATCATATTTATCAATTTAAGACAAAATTAAATAATAATCAATTACAATTAATAACAAAAAATATTTTAAAGAGTTTTATGAAAACAAATAATGATATTTATGAAGAAACTAATAAATGTTTTCAAAATAAGGTTTATATTAAAAACAATATTGACTGCAAAATTAACAATGATTTGTTTAATAACAACGAAACAAATATTAGAATTAATAAACAAATTTATATAAACAAAAAGTTTGAACAAAAATGCGCTAAAAAATATTTTCGATGTGAAAAAAGCATTGAACTAAAAAATATTAATGAAGATAAATATCATGATTTAAAAAATCAATGCGTTAATAAACGAGCGCGTTATATACAAAGTTTAGAAAATAATAATAAAGCGGAAAAACAAAATTTATTTGAGCAAAATTTAGAGAATAATCGTGGTAAACGTCGTAATCGATATAAACAAAATTTAAAAGAAAATCGTGCTAAACAACGTGATCAATATAGACAAAACTTAGAAGATAATCGCGTTAAAAAACGCGATCGATATCAGCAAAACTTAGAAGATAATTGCATTAAAAAACGCAATCGATATCAGCAAAACTTGAAAGATGAACGTGTTAAAGATCGATATTGATATGAACAGGATTTAGAGAATAGACGTGTAAAAAGGCGTATGCGTTATTCGACAAATTTTCAGTGCGAACGTGATAGATAAAAAAGATTGGATCCTGATCGTAAATGGCTTTATAACAAACAATATTATCAGAAAAGTAAAACGTTTGTATCTGCAATAACAAATTGTTATACTGCTAAAAAAAATACTAAAAAATATAAACAATTCTGGTCGAGAAATTCTATAAAATTTCGTCATTCTTCAGAAATATTTATAAAAAATATTGTAAAGAAGCTTAAAATTAAAGGCCGTATTGAGAAACAATTAGAAGCCGAAAAAATCGTACGTTGGTGTATGTATATTAGAAACAAACATATTTGCAATATATACAAAATGTTAGCTTTGATTAAAAAGAAATCGGAAGTGAGTTTGACTCTTGTCGTTAAATGTTTTACAATTGAAGAAAAATTACATGCGTTATGTGGCATATCTAGGCATACAGCCTCATCGGAAAATTATTTTATTGAGTCTGCATATCATAATGTAACATTATCGGATTCTTTGATGTTGAATAAGGAAGGACAAGTAATAAATATATTACCATTAATGGAAGCACAAGCAAAAAAATCATGGTTGTGCGATACGTGTAAAATAAATGATCCATTTTTAATTGATCGTTACCAAGAATTCCTTGAAATTATAAATACATGTACTTTAAGAAATGTACCAGAATTGATACGATGTATTCACGAATGTACTATGAAAACTTCAAATGAGAAATTGGGCCATACGCATAACTGTCATATCGATTTAACACTTTGCAAAGGAATGTTTCTTCCAATTCAATTATTATCGCCTCATTTTCAAAAAGTAAGAAATATTAAACGTTTAATTTATCAACTTACAAATTTTTATCGAAAAATGGAAAATCTTGTTAAGGCATTAATTCAGGTTGATTTAAATAGATTGAATGAAATTGTTACTTCTGCACAAGAAGAAGTAAATATGTATAAACATCAACAAACATACATATTTCTGAGCGATGATGATATTATTTCTAAATATCGTAAAGCATTTGAAACTTTGATTAAACGTTCAACAGACACACCACGACATATTTGCGTATCATGTGAGAGATTGTGTTATAAAAGAAATGTTTCTAAAATGAATAGTTTTCAAGCACAAATAGACATTCAAATTTGGAGAGATTTAATGGCACATATACAACAACAAAAAATTAACGCGGAATATATGTGTAATTATTGTGCAGGAAAATTTCGTAAAGGTTTTATGCCTGCATATTGCATTTTGAATAATCTTTTCACATCTTTTTACATGATGTACCTGAAGTAATATCATCTCTTAACACATTTGAAAAAATTCTTATACAGAGAGCTAAAACATTTCAAATTGTTCTCAAAATGGGAACTGTTATTAATAAAAGATTACCTCAAAGACAAATGGTACAGAAAGTTAAAGGTAGAACATTTCATTTACCATTTCCATTACAGGAGACATTGAATAAATTATGTTCTATTACTGACCTAAATAAATAATAAATACTGAATAAATAATAATCACGAATTATATATTTTAATTAGAGGTATCCCGACAAAATCAAAAATTATTTGGGAAGAGATAGTTAATATTAAAAAAATATTTAATGCTTTAACGTGGTTAAAACGTAATAATACTTTATAGTCTCATATTATATTGCCAAATGATCATAATGATTTATATCTGACAAAATTAGAAAGTTCAGAATTCTAAATGGAAGAGACAGAAAATAATATAGAAGCGACATTGGATGATGAGTCTAAATTATTAAATGATCCGATAAAAGAGATTAAAAATGATATAGAAGTTATATTATAGAGTCAACAGAAAGCAATGTTAACTCAAATTACTAATGAAAATGATGGCTATTACGAACATACTATATACTATATATCCTTTATATGAAAAGAAAATGAATAAAACTACGACAACTTTATATCAAATGTTAAAAATTCACGCTTTGTCTTTGGATAATCTTGAACAATATTTAGATTTAATGTGTTTTCCAGATTTATATCCTCTTGGTATTAATGGACAACATGAGTTTAGGCAAATCAAACTTTTTGATCATGAATTTATTAAATGTCGTTTGATATCTAAACATCCACAGTATAGATTAAATCAACAATATTTATTTTATTTATTGAACGATGCAAATATTTGTCAATTAAGTCGTGGAATTTATCATAAAGTGAACATAACTAATCCGAGTCCGTTATACGGCTGCAGAATATTTAGAAGCAGTATCGAAAGAGTTATTAGAATCTAATTTGAATACAATATTTGCCACACTTCGAAATACAGAGCAATATTGGCGTAAACCGAGAAGCGATTTAAACTGTATGACGCAACATTATAGACCCGCGACATGGTTTTTAACATTAAGTCCGAGCGAGTGGTTATGGGAAGATTTAGGTGAATATATTCGTGAGGTAAATGGATGGCATGATACTTCCTTATACATTAGCGTACTTGTTGCTAGAGATCCTGTATCAACAGCCAGATTTCTCGATAATAAATTTCGAGCAATGCTTGATTTCATTACCTGCAAAGATCATCCAATTGGAGAAGTAACACATTTCTGGCGACGAGAATATCAAGGTAAAGGTATACAACATTTTCACTTATTAATATGGATTAAAAATGCACCGATTTTCGGTGAATCTATTATTGAAGAAGTCTCTAAATTTATTTTACAACATATAAGCTGCAAAATGTCGGATCAAAATATTTCGCCATTATTGTATAGGCGTGTTAATACGCATCAGCGACATATACATAACGATTATTGTCTTCGCTCTAAAAAAGAAGGACGTAAAGTTATACGTCGGTGTCGTTTTGGATTTCCTCGTCCAGTTACTGAAACTTTAAATATGAGAGATGTGGCAACTTCGATATCAGGTAGAAAACAATTGAAACATAAAAGTAGTCTTTATGATCTTCCTCGAACAGATAATGAAGTTAATATAAATGATTATAATCCTGTTCTTCTTACTGCATGGGAAGGTAATATGGATGTACAATTTATTGGTGAAAAATCATCACTACTTATGTGGTACATTACTAAATATATGAATAAAAGGAAAAGTGAGTTGTCTGATACTTGATAGTAAGAATAATAAAAACAAATCATTAGCGATCTTTATCTTTGGAATATCGCTTTACGATTTACGAATAATAGCGAATGTGGAGCTCTCGAAGCTGCTGATACGTTACTAGGTATTCCTTTATATGGAACTGATCAAAATACGATTATCAAATGGTTAAACGTGAATCAGGTACGATATAGAGAATTAAAAAATCGCAAAAAAATTAAAGCTCTTAATGCTGAATTTACAGTTATATTTTATCCATCTTTAATAGATAATCATTATCCACATAGACCAAATGAATTAGAAAATATGCCTCTTTATGAGTTTACACAATGGTATGATATTTCAAAAATAAAACCGAAAGATGAGGATATTGAATATTATAAAATAAATAATGATTATTATCTTAAACGATGACAGCGTGGATATCTTATTAATCATTATAGATATGATGTTAATACACAGTCAGAAAATTATTTCTTTTCGTTATTGCTTATGTTTCAACCATGGCGAAAATTAGAGGATCTTAGAAATGAATGCGACACTTATACCGAATCGTTTCACAAAGTAAAATTGCATCTTATAAGCATTGCAGTATCATGAAAGATTAAAAGAATTGTAAAAAGCATTTCAAACTGTAAAAGAGTTAGTTCAGCAATGTTTAGATGATGATTTACAAAAATAGCAGCTTCCGGATGATCCTGAAAATCCGATAGGTGTTCAATATATACAGGCTGGTGAAGCAATGCAAGATTTTAAAGATTTCGGTAACAAAATGATTCGAGAAATTGATGTATCTAAAATGATAGCAAAATTAAATACGGATCAAAAACGAGTATTTGATAGAGTTATTAATACTGTAAATTTTGATAATAAATCAATATTAAGATTATATAGTTAGCGGAGAAGGTATTGGAAAAAATTTTTTAATTAAGACTTTTAAATGCTGGATAAAACAAAATCTTAATAACAATATTGCTGTAGCACCTACTGATATAGTAGCATTTAATATAGATAATTTGACAGTTCATAGATTGCTTCAATTATCCGTTGAACATGGTCATGTTTCTAAGTATAAACAATTATCTGATCATGTATTGAAAGTTTTACGAGCAGATCTTAAACATGTTATATTTTTTGTAATTGATAAAGTGTCAATGATATCTAATTTGATTTTAATGTATATACATCTTCGATTGTCTGAAATATTTGACACTAATGATTGTGATGATGGTTGGTTTGGTCAAAAGCACATTCTTTTATTCGGAGACATGCTTCAATTACCTCCTGTACACGAAAATCCTATTTTTATGCAATTTATCCGATGAAAAAATTGCCAAACATCTTGGTTCCTTGAGTGCTGTTAATTTATGGACTACTTTATAGACTTATTTGATTACGATGAATTGACAATCAATATGCGCCAACAAGGAGATAACTCTTACTGTGAGTTACTTGACAGTAACTCACGGTAAGTACTCATTCGTATTGGTTTATTGACAAAATCTGATAATAAGATTCTTGAAAATAGAAAAATATCTTTCAAAGGAGATTCTTTCGAATCCAGAAAATTTTAAACGAATTATGTAATTTTATTGACAATCTGCCATCAGATACCGTTTGTTTATTGCCTACTTGTCGTATGTGTGATGTTCTCAATGATGCAATGTTAAATCGCATTGTTTCCAAAGAAATATTATTAATTGCTGAAGATAAAACTGAATGTATTTCATATGTAAAAAAAAGTATTAAGAGTATTGTCAAATAATGATGATGATAATAATTCTAGAACAGCCGGGCTTTCAAAACAAATAACAATTAAAATTGAATAAAAGTTATGATCCGGCGTAATATTAATGCTAGTTTGGGTCTTGTAAATGGTACAATTGCTACAGTGATTTCAATTGTACAAGATATATCTACTGATTATGTAGAAAAGATTAAACTTCTTTTATCATCAAGTTTAGAATATTTAATTGAAAGAGTAAGTATTAAATTTGAGGTAATTGATAGAGCGTATGTTATCAGAAAACAATTTCCAATATCTCTGAGTTATGGGATCACTATTCATAAAAACCAAGAATTGAATTTGCAAAGTGCTGTTATGGATATTGGTAACTCTGTATTTAATTGTGATCAAGTTTACGTTGCATTGTCGCGAGTAATATTTCTAAAAGGGTTACATTTGATAATTATGATCTTTCATCGGTAATAGCTAGTGAAGAAGCTATTATCGAGTATAATCGTTTAAAAGGAATACATAAACCCAAAGCAGAAAGAATTTCTATTTCAAAAGTGCGTTATCGCAAAGTAAAAGATTTATGGGCATTACCAAAAATAATTACTTCTGTCCAAAAATCAGATGAAAAAGTTCGACAAAGTATTACTTGGATCATATATGGTTTCCAAAATACAGACGAGGTTTCAGGCTATGCAAATACGGTATTGCAATGTTTATTGCATTTAAATGTCATTAGACAGCAATTATTTAATTGCGATATATCAGATGTTTTACGTATATTAATGCATCGGAAGCTGATGATGTGCAAATTAAGAAAAGGCAGTGGCCTAGAGGTGCTAAAAATGTTTATATAATATTTTTACAAAAAATAGCTAATAAATAATATTGGATATTATGAAGATAGCTAATAAATAATAATAAATAATAATATTGAATATTATGAAATAAAGAAATAGTTATATAAAATAATTTTTATTAGAAATAGATTTTTGTAATATCAAATTTGTGATTATTACTTAATAATTGGATTTAATAATTTCTATATAAGATGATATAATTTCTAGATAAGAAATTTGAAGGATTTGGATAATATATAATAATTGAAAGGATTGAAGGAAATTAATAATTGAAGGATTGAAGGATTATCTATAATAAGCATAAAGAACTATATTTTGATGAAAAAAAAGAATGATATCCCTAAAAAAATTACTTTTTTAAAAAAAAGGTAAGAAAAAAGCTGCAAGTACACACGTTGTGTGAAAAAATATTATATTAAAATAAAAACATTTTAAATAAAAATATTTTTGTATAAAATAATTATTTAAATTTTCTACAAAAATAATAATATCAGAAAATTGCGCCAAAAGAATAAAAATTCATGGTATAAAATTTATTTTTTTTTATTTTTATTTAAGTAAAAACAATTTAATCAAATACTTTTGTATAAAATAGTTATTTAAGTTTAAATTTCCTACGAATATAAGGATATTGAAAAATTATGACAACTGAATAAAAATTTATATTGTAAAATATTTTTATTTTATTATTTCCAATATTAAGAAAAATTATATTTAATAAATCGCATTATAATTAATGTAGTAGTATAACTAAAATAGAGTTATTTTGTAAATTACTAAATGCACAATATACATACATCTAAGGTTTAGGGATGTAATTATTGAAGGAAAATTTTTTTAGGGATATCATTCTTTTTTTTCATCAAAATACGATACTTATAAACGCTACATCGCTTAAATCAAACTTACACCAAAGCAAGGTATACTTGGCATGCCCGGGTCGCATTAAAACATATTGTCTCAAATTTATTTCTGTTGTACAACATCTCATATTATGTGAAAATTAATTGTATCCATCATAAAATAAAAATATTAGTATATTAAATATTTATATATTATATTGAATTTTATTGAATTTTATACAAATAGCATAGATACAAATCTACTAAAATTTCAATTATATATATTATCTACATACATATATATTATTATTCGCGTACAATATTTTAAAATATATATATTATATATAAAATTTTTATCTAATTTATTTGCATTTTATATAAAATTTTATTAAGTTTTATACAAAAAGCATGTGTCAAAAATAATATGATTTACGAGTCTACTAAAATTTTGAATTATAAAAACATTTACATTTATATATTATCTACATGTATTATCGTTCACATATATTACATCAGAATAATCAAAATAATGTTTGTATTTGTAAAATGTACTCATTTTAATGCGATCCAGGCACGTCAAGTTTTTATACCTTGCTTTGGTGTAAATTTGACTTAAGCGATGTAGCGTTTATAAGAAATTTTCTTTCAATAATTACATTCCAAAACCTTAGATGTATGTATAGTGTGCATTTAGTAATTTACAAAATAACTATTTTAGTTATACTACTTTAATTATAATGCGATTTATTAAATATAATTTTTCTTAATATTGAAAATAATAAAATAAAAATATTTTACAATATAAATTTTTATTTAGTTGTCATAATTTTTCAATATCCTTATATTAGTAGGAAATTTAAATTTAAATAACTATTTTATACAAAAGTATTTGATTAAATATGAATATATTTGATTAAATTGTTTTTACTTAAATAATAATAAAAGAAATAAATTTTATATCATAAATTTTTATTCTTTTGGCGCAATTTTCTGATATCATTATTTTTGTAGGAAATTTAAATAATTATTTTATACAAAAATATTTTTATTTAAAATGTTTTTATTTTAATACAATATTTTTTCACACAACGCGTGTACTTGGCGCCTTTTTTTATCTTTTTTTTTAAAAAGGTAATTTTTTTAGAGTTTATTATACTAAGACAATTCTCAATATATACACTATTTACAGAATATAATTACAATTGAAGGCCAGCGAGGGACCGTAAAGATATCTCGAGATTAGAACTTTCGCGAGCAACGAGAAGCGCGAATGGATTTATCTCTCTCAATTTGGTACGTGTTTGCTTGCGTATAATTGTGCGGACTGCGAGCTGTCCTTTTCGCGCACTCTTTTTGTTGAAGCTCGTCCTTCTAGAAAGATCTCGGCTCATCTAGAGGTTTACATACTTCCGCCGACAGTTTTTACATTCATTGTTATTAGCTCGAAATCGTTTTAGAAGGATTTGTTTTGTTTAGGCGGTCGGTTGTTATTTGTTTTAGGCTGCGATCCGAAACAAACTTACAGCGCTCACGACATTTAAGGCGCTCAAATAGGCCATTCAAATAGCACGCTATACTTTCGTTTCGGACCAAGCGTAAACCTACTCATATGCTGCATAACTCAAAATTCTGTTTGTTTTTAAAATATGTCTGAAAGTTTTAAAATCTTAATATATATTTTATATTCATTTTATTTATAGTCAAAATGGAGAATAAAGAGCAAAAAAGTATATTATTAATTATTATTATTAGTTTCAAAATTAATGTTTTACCACTGTCTTCCACGAAGACAGGAACAGATATTAATTTAGCCAACATTACAATCCGATGTATGATGGTACAGAGCAATTCTGACACTAATGTTCTTCCTTTTTCAAATTGTTGCTTTTCCGCACATATCTGACGTCACGTAACTGCGATGCTCACGGTAACCCACCTTCCAACTAAGGGCTTCGTGAGAGCTGAAACGTCACGTATCTTATGACGTCATTTGGTTCATCAGAACACTTCGAGTGTGAATCGGACCGGCTGTAAGCACACTGTTAAGGCTGTAAGCTTGTTTTGGACCGCCTCAATCGCAATTATTTCTGGCGCGCTTGCTTCACACTCAGTCTCAAACAATCAGTAATAATAATTAAGTTTTATTTTGTAAATAAGGAAACATACTAAATAAATAATAAAACCTACAATAATAAATTATGTAATGATGATCTATTAATTAAATCAATAATAACTTTGATTTTTTGTACACTTATAACAAATATAGTATATTTATAGTAAATATAGTATATAGTAAATACTAAATATAATATATAGTAAATATAGTATATATTATATATTAAATATAGTAAATACTAAATATAGTACATAGTAAATATAGTATAGTATAGTATATTTATTCATAATTAGTATTATACATATATGAATATATCACGTACACTTTTTTCAAGATATAATATTGAGAGAATTGCGACATGCCTTAATTTATTATCAATAACTCTCTTTGATTCTTTACTTTATATGTATTAATATACTGAGAGAAGTGTAATATGTTTTAATCAATCAACTCAATAATTCTCTTTAATTCTTTATACGTAACAATATGTGTATACAATGGAATGACCGAGATCCCTTGAGCGATTTACGATGAGAAACGCCTGATCCGATGTTATCTCATTGAGCTTTCTTTTCTTTTGACTTCTCGTCGGATTTCTTTCCGGATCTGCTGATAGTTCTCGACGAGATGCTTTATCCGATGATTCTGCCTGATCCTCTTCGCCTGATCCGAGTGATCTTTGGTTTCGAGGTTCGTTTGATGCCGAGCTTCTGACCGCGGGATTTCGCCGACGTTTTATCCGCTGATGCGCCTGATCACGAATTCTGACGATCGACGATGCGCTGCAAAAGCGATGCCGACGATCTCGATCGGATCTCGCGCCGACGACGACGATTGATCTCTGATGGATTTCGAGCAGTCTGACTCGACTGCAAGCGCGGATACTGGATGCCGAAACGATCGTCGATTATGACGAGCGCGAGATCTCTGACTTTCGATCCGCAAGATCTGATTCAAAGCGCCGATTTGTGACCTGCGAGCGGATGATTGATCGGTCTCCGCAGCGACGTTTCCGAGCCGAGGAGCGACGATTTTGCGCGATTGATCCTGATTTTGATCGTTCTGAGTGACGGAATGATCTTGAGTGATGACGCAAAGCTTTGATCCGATTTTGACCGCATTTGATCCGCTTCGATTTCGATGTTTGCAAGCCGCAAGGAGCCTGATACTGCCGACGACGCGCCAAAATCGGATTTTTGATCTGCGATCCTGATTTGCCGGATTCTGACGCAAGGATCCTGAATTGCCGTGATGCGCCGAAACGGATCCTTGATGGATTTGACGATCCGCGATCGATGTTCTGATCGACGCGATCTTCTGACGACGATCAAAGATTTGTTGATTTTGGATCCCGAGGAAGATTCTTATGACGGACGATCGGCTTGTCTGATGCTGATGTCCTGATAACGTCGAGCGATCCGCCGATTGATTGCATAGCTGGATATCGATCGATCTCCGGATCAGTCACCTATCGTCGACTGCCGATCGTCCATATCCCTACGCTACTTTCTCTGATCCTGACCGATTTATCGCGTTCACTACGCACTATTCTTCCGGTTCCGTAACCGTGCTTAATTCCCATTGATTCCATGTACTCGATCCTTGCCACTATACCTCCTGCGACATCTCTTGTATTTCTAGCACAATTTTTCTTTTCTGCCATTACGTCCTGTATTACCCCATTCCTTTTCTCTCTTATCGACTCCTCTCACCTTTCTTAACTCTATCGCCATCTCTTGACCATCACTTCATCCTTATTTGACCCTTCCCAAGCTGTGCTTGTGTTGCTCAGATGTCTTCTCTCTCGTCAACCTCCTTCCTCTCTCTCTCGTCAACCTCCTTCCTCTCTCTCTCATCAATTCTTTCCATCCTAATCTCCAACTGCCAATGTATCTTTCGCTCCTTCTAATTTCTTCATCTCCTGTCTGTCTTACATCTCCTGTCTGTCTTACATCTCCTGTCCCTCCATTCTCCTCAGATCTCTGCTCTGCTCTTCCTTCTCCTCTCCTCTAATCCCTTGCCTTCCTCCTTGCACCTGCCCTCCAAGCCTTTTTTTCTCGAGCACTCTTATGACCAACCTCCTCCGCCGCCCATACCAGGCCGGCTCTATTTATAACTAGTATTATATGTACATAAATATCCCAGTAAGCAAAAAATCATTACTACAATGTTATTATAATGATATTCACTAACATAGTAATGCTGTCAATTATGTAGTTTTTAATATTGTATGCAACATCATTATGAACAAACTTTGACACTGATTTAGAGGTTTCGGTAATGTTGAAATAACATTTTCTACACTTTCGTTACAAGTAATATTGCATTAATGTTTTAAGATTCTAATGTCTCATAAAATTAAATCAAAAATAAAATAACATTAGTATCAACGTCTACATAGCTTAATATTAATATCACATTAATATTAATTCTAACATTAATTTGATTGATTTTTACTATTTTATAAATATTATATATACCATGTTTTCAACAATTTTTTAATATTAATATATTGTCTAAATATATCTTGTATTTTTGTATTTCTAAATATTATCTTTATCGTTTAATAAGGAATAATAATACAAATATATACACACATAAAGTACAAGAAAATATTTTTTTATTTCCATATTATTAAATACAAAGAATGTATTATAAAATCAGGTTAAGTTTTGCGTATTTTTATTAAAAATTCATACAGAATATTAAGATAACTTAATGCGTTTAACCTATAATTCGTCCTTCGGTTTAATTAAAATATCGACAAATATCTTAATTTTTACTTACAAAATATTAAAATGCTAATATAACACATTAAAAGAAACACTTTCCTCTTCTTTCGTGCAATACTATAACTCGCAAAAATATGGTAACTCATTATTATGCGAGATCGTGTAAAATCACGTGGCACGCTGAAAGCCGCCACGAGTGTTTCGAAATCAAAGAACAAAAGAATAAATCACGCATACACAAACATTTTGACTAATGTTTCTAAAATATTTTATTAATATTATAAGAGGGATGTTATTAAATAACATTTTAAAAATATTTATAAAGCATAAATTAAAGTATTTTTTAAATGTTATTAATATGTTTATTAGAATAATTTAAAAATATTTTAAAAATATTCTAATAAATGTATTAATAACATTTAAGAAACATTTTGACTAATGTTTCTATAACATTTTATTAATATTTTGAGAGGGATGTTATTACATAATATTTTAAAAATATTTATAAAACAAATTAAAATATTTTTTAAAAAGTTATTAATACATTTCTTAAAATATTTTAAACATATTTATAAAACATATCATAACGTTTAGAAAATTTATATAAAATCAACATTTTAAAATGTTGATCAAATGTTTCTTGCTTACTGGCCGCTTAAGCAAAATGTTAACAGTATGACGGCAGATTGATAGCAGATTTAATAAAAATCTATTAGCAAACTGACATCAACTGCGTTTGCATTCAGCTAATGTTTTGCCGGCAGAAATTGCTAATATAATAAGTCGACAGATTGGCGGAAAAATTTGAACAGACTTTGACATAACTTGACGGCAGATTGGCGACAGAAACCCAGCAGAGTCTGCTAACATAATCTGCTGACAGATTGACAGCAGAAATCAAGCAGATTCTGCAGTTTCTAGACATTTATATAAAATGCTCGGTTGTCATGTCCGTATAAGCTGCACAGCAATAATCAACATGTGGATAGATCAGTGAAATGACGAGCTTAGGTTTGAGAGCTTCCGGCAATAGGTGCCTGCAAAGTTTTAATTGATATAGAGCGGAATGGATTCTGTTTGTCATATTAGTAACCTGCTTCTCCCAAGATAAAGTATTTATGATCATGACACCAAGATATTTAACAGATGTAGAATATTGAATCATGGACCCATCCACTCTTACGCAGGAAGTGTACTCGGATCAATGGCTTTGACAAATATCGATGTTCCCATAATTATAGCCTGAGTCTTATCTGAGTTTAAGATGAGTCTGTTAGTACTAGACCATCCAAGAATAGCATCAATGTCTTCATTGACCTTCCGTTTGGTGTGAGATAAATCTCTTGGTTCACAATGGATGTAGGCTTGGAGATTGTCAGCATAAAAATTGTACTTGCAGTGCTTGACCACATGACTAACATCAGCTAGATACAGAGTGAAAAGCAAGGGTCCCAACACAGAGCCCTACGGCACCCTAACTGACGGGAGATGAAAATGAGGTTGTACCCTCTATGCGATCTTTAACCGCCTGAGTCCGCTCAGTCAAGTAAGAGTGTATCCAACATAGGACACTCTCAGAAAAGTTTAAGTTCTTCAATTTCTTGATTAGCAAAAAATGATCCACTCTATCAAAAGCCTTCGAAAAATCGAAAAAAACAGACACAGTGACCATCCTTCGGTCAGCCGCATGTCTCACCTCCAGCATCCTAATCAGACAAGTTTGCGTAGAGTGGTTGTTCCGATAAGCAGACTGACATGGATCGTACAAGCCAGAGTCCTCAAGATAGACACGAATCTGCGCACAAACCAATCGCTCCAACACCTTCGACAAAGTAGGAAGTATAGATATTGGTCGATAATGCACCAATGTAGGATTCCTGACTTTAGGTATCGGACAGATAAGAGCCGATTTCCACTTCAGGGAAAACACCATTCATCAAGGAGAAATTGAATAGATGCTCCAAAATAGGCAGTGTACAGTGGATTGTCAGTTTCAATAATCTCAAGGAGATGCCATCTCCACCCATCGCATTTGATTTGGCCCTGAAAACCACTCTCGCGATATCTCGCGGCATTACATAATTCCAGTGAAAGCTCCCGTCATCAAAATCCCGCTCAAGAATATCCCTCAAAGAGCCGTCCTCCACATAATCAGCATGTTCCGCATTATGTCCAAAGAATGCATTAAGCTCTTCAACAGAGTGCGAAAGACGCCCTCCGGTGTCCCTGGCCTTAATAAGACCTAGATGTCTCAACCTGCCCCAGACCTCAGATGCCTTGCCTTCCCGATTGAAGATGTTGACATAATACTCGCGCTTTGCAGAACGCACAAGATTTTGCACCCTGTTGCGCAGCACTTTGTATCGATCATAATATACGTCATTTTTATGCCTGCGCCACGTTCTTCTGGCCAGATCTCTATCGCCCATCACCATACGGATCCCATCAGTCAACCATGGGTCAGGCAAATTCCTGAAGTATCGTCGTTTCAGAGGCACATACGCATTGCATATATTGAGTAATTAAGTGCAAAAGATATCAATCTTTTCATTCATGTTATCCGAGACCGACACGTCAGTCCAATCGCTGTTACCAACATCAGACTGCAAGGATGTTGAGTCAAAGACACTCCAATCCCTGCAAACTATAAGCTTCCCATGAAGACGCTGAAGTTTAATCCCATACCTTATAAAAATAAGATCATGTGCTGATAGAAATGCTACCCCACACTGACCAAATTTCTTGAGCTTATCCTTGTCATCGATAATGCACAAATCTAACAGCGTGCTGGAGTTCCTCAGATAATGAATGGACCTGCACCAGATATAAGCTCGACTCAAAAATAAAGGAGCCAAGTTGCTGGCTATTAAAGGTGTTTTGATTCATATCAGTATTAAAGTCTCCTAGGATGATCGAGTCCCTATAGCCTACCTGGAGATCCAAAAATGACTGGAAAAACTTGTTCAGATAACCCGAGTTCGGAGATCGATATACCACTGCTAGCAAGAGTTTAGATCTCTCGTTGAATATGATCTCCGCCATAATAAATTCTGGTCTATTCGTAACAGACCCATCAGAGCAACAAAGAATAAAGGCACGAAAATGATCCGCCAAATAAAATGCCACTCCACCTCCAGATCTTCCAATTCTATCGCACCTAAAGAGAGAATATCCAGGCAGTCTGATCATAGCATCGGTAATAGCAGGCCGAAGCCACGTTTCCGACATGCAGATGGTGGAAGTCAGCACTGCAGAAGTAGTGACGAAACTCATCCAGATGTGCGAAGAGCGACTGGCAATTTACATGGCAAATTTTAAGGTCCTCAAGGTCGTTCTCCATATCATTCGTAGCTGGTATTGGCTATTTTGTCCTTAACCCTTCTATTTAGTACCGAACATTTTGCAGCATCCATGGCGGAGTGCGCCAAGTCGCCATGAGATATATGTTGACGCTCACAGCTCAGATACTTAGATGGTGGATCCCTATTCTTGCAGTCCTTCATCTCATGTGCCCCAGCACAATGTCCGCGAGAAGGTTTACCTTTGCAATCTTTCGCAATATGACCAAACGAGAGACATCTATAACACTGCACAATTCAAACATCCGCAAATGAGCAGGCAGAGTAGCGCAGATAAATCCGTCCACATTCGAGTAAGGTCCTTCGTACCGCTGGTGTAACCTCCAGTATGCAACTGGTAATAATGCGCCTGTCTTGTTTTGGCGTAAAAATATAAACAGCCTTCACGTCCTTTGTAGCTACATCACTCAGGTTCTGAGCCAGGAGCTCATCCTCAATCTCTTTAGCCGACATATCGGCAGGAACTCCATGTATAATAAGCCTTGGATTCAATTTCATGTTCTCACGCACCGTCAATCCAGCATCCGCAAGGCCAGGGTGAGCCTTGATCTTCTTAATGTCAGGAGAGAATGCCTCAATTCTGACACCATTATCTCGTGCATAAGATATCCTCCTGATCTTTAAACCACAGTCAGCCGGTTTTAAGACCCTGCACAAGGTATTTTTAGTGACCTGTGATGAGACGTATTTATCCCTCTTATTCTCACTCGGCACAATCAGAAAGCTGGTGGTGTCAGACACCTCCACCGTCGGACCCCGCGAGACACGCACCTCAGATCCTGAAGCACCAACGACAGACGCATATGATTTGCTCTTCTTACTTGAAGCTCCCGCAAAACTAACGTTACTCTTCACACTATTTAATGCTTTTTTATTGAAGTCTTCAAGCATCTCCACGATAGCCTCCTTAATATCCTACAGCTCGCAGATGCTGATCTCTCCTCAATTAAACCAGTCAAAACTGTGGATACTTCCATGGAAGCATCTCTGCATGCACGAAAAGCCGATTCGATAATTCCTCTCTTCTCCAGCGTTTCCTTGCTGGACAAGAGCAGCCTAGACACAGCCTCAGTATGTCTATTTACCGTAGCCCTGAGTGCATTTACTCTCGAGTTATTCATTGTATCTGTATTATTTGCTCTCTCTGACATACCTGAAAGATTTAACAAAGATTGCCATGCTCGAAGACTGTCTCGTGAGTCCCTTCCTTCCTACGCCACTGTCAACCTGCCCACCAGCTCCTACGCCGGCTTCCATCTTTCACACGTAAACAATAATACGCCTAGGTCGAGAAATATTAACGATGAGACTCACTCCAAGAAAAAAAAAAACGATCGTTTGATCGTCGGGCGGCGGCGTCCGGCGGGTGGACGGCCGGGTAACGATGTACGCATCGTTACAAAGTATTAATATATTGAGAGAATTGTAATGTGTTTTAATCAATCAACTAAATCAATAATTCTCTTTAATTCTTTATACGTAACGATATATGAGTATATAATTTTAAAGTGTAAAAATATTTATAACTAGTATTATATTAGTATTATATGTACATAAATATATCGTGTACACTTTTTTTATGACATAGCTTATTTTTAGGATATCATAATCGATCAAATAAATCAATAATTCCCATTGATTCTTTATATATAAATATATATTGAAAAAATTGCAACATGTTTTAATCGATCAACTAAATCAATAATTTGAATCTTTGATTTTTTTATAAGTAGTTCTTTAAAGTTTTAAAACTAAATCAATAATAATAATGAAACTTAAAACAATAAATTTCATAATAAAGAAATAATCTAAATCCGTAATAATAATTAAGTTTTATTTCGAAAATAAGGAAATATACAAAATAAATAATAATAAAACCTAGATAAATAATAATAAATTATGTAATGATGATGTATCAATTAAATCAATAATAACTTTGATTTTTTGTACACTTATAACAAATACAGTATTTTCATAAGAAAATCCCAACTTATACAAGTAACACAAAAGTTGAATATTTATTCTCAAAGAAAATTTTGCAGAAAAAATATAAATTTTTATAAAAAATATTTATTACAAAAAATAATATTTTTTAAATAAAATCTTAGGTAATCAAAGGTAAAAAAAACAAGTACATAAAAAAACTCAATTGATACGCAACAAAATATTTATTCTTAAAGAATAACTTTTAAAAATATTTTTCCTTGAAAAATAATTTTCCATCAAAATTAAAAAACCCAAAAATAATTTTTTTCTAAAATGTAAATAAAGAATCCCTAAGAAATATAAACTAAAAACTAAATATGAAATTAATAGTTAAGTAGCCAAGTGCATAAAAACAGTTCAGTAAATATTTGTAATTTGAAATTATTATTATTTAGTATTTGTCATAAATTAGTATTTGTGATAAAATCAATCTTGCATTTATAGAAATATTATAGATTCTCTCGAGAAAATTTAAATGCACATTATTTTTATTAAAAAATTGTTCCTTCTCTCAAAACGAATATTTTGTATAATATATATAATAGCACTATTATATTGCGGATTTGACAAATAGTAAATCATAAAACTATTTAACTCTTGCAATAATCGATGCTCAATTTCAAATTTAAGTGTCCCGTGTCAAACTAATCGACTTGTTTTGAAATTATAAGCTTTATCAGAGATAGGTCCAGAACAATAAGAATTAAAAATAAAATGACATACAAAAACTTGGCTTCACAGTCGCATATTATAAGTCATATTTTCATTAACATATTGATAATAATTCCTGATAATCTTTTGCAAATTTCTATTTCAGAGGACATCTCAAGTTTTTTTATGTGCTAGCATGTTTCTTTTACCTTTGTAAGGATAATTTTATTTTTGGATAATTATTACTATTAATATTTTCCGCATTTAATATTTCCATATTTCTCTTCATCGCGTTATTAGCAATGATACTTCCGGTTGCTATTACATTCGCTGCATTCTCTTGAAGTTTTTCGTAGAAATCAAAATCGTTTTTCTGGCTTTCTCCATTATTCAAAGTGCTAACATGAATACATTTCTTTTTTATTATTATTGTTGATTAATTAGTTTTCGCACTTTTAAATTTCGCGCATATACGTGGGCAGCCAACGCCATATTACAAAATCATCTTGAACTCCTCAGAAAATGGATATTCCCTCTCCTTGGCGTTTAGGTTCCGAATTACTGGATGTAATTCAGTCTCAGTCTGCCAGCGTGTGTCGAAACGAAAAGATCGAGAATAAAAGTATTTTCAAAGATATATTTTTTAGTGCCTGTTTTCTTTAACATCTTCTCTGCTATTCAATTCGAAATTAAAGTATCAACATGGGCCAAATTATTTTGATTATGTGGAAAATAAGAGTGTGAATAAACAGGACGGTACGGTTTGGAACTTTCGAGAAAGTCGATCACGTGGCGACCGTCTTAAAACGCGCATGTATCAACGGATTTTGAATCTCGATCAAAATTCAGAATCGTGCGAAATATGTCGGAAGAAATAACAGTGTGACATATACAAAAATTAGACGGCATAAATTTTCTAAATTGGAAATTTTAGTTAAAAGCAGTATTTATCGCGACGGGAGTGAGTAATATTGTCAATGGCTCAAGAGCTATGTCGGTGGACCCGTCGTTGCCAGCTACTATCACAGTGGCGAAGAGGTGCATTGATGTGTTGTAATGCTTGCAAATTTTATGAGAATTCATTTTTATGATTCGGAGGCAAACGTACGAGAGGTATTATATATTCAATAACTCCAGTATTTCCCTCTTTCGGCTTCTCGTTTTGATCGTCTTGTATCGTCGAGTCTTCAATGTCTGTTTGTGTGAAGATAGTAGCTGTTTCAATTTTATTTTTATCCAGCAATATCGATAATTCGAATTTTGCAAATTCTTCTTTTTCTTCTTCTTCTTGTTCTTCTTCTTCAATTGCTCGCACGAGATTTTCTTTTTTCTCTATTTCGTCACTTGAATGTGTTTTAATATTTTCATTTATGTCATAGGAAATATCATTTAAGGTACTGATTTCCTCGTTGTCGTCATCGATTATTTTTCAATTATCTGGAGAAACACATTTGCTGTTTGTAACACCGTCGGTGATATTATTTTGTTTAAACAGCCAATATTAATTTGTACGGGTTGTGTAATACGCAATGAAAGATTTCAAATTTTCGAAACCCGTGATAATCACAATATCGTCCGCGCTTTCCTCTTGTCGTCAGATTTTTAAATGCAGGTAAAATATTTTCCAAATTATATATATCTCTGGAGAGTAAATTCCGTAAGTAGCTTGCTTTTTCGCTATCTCTAACATAAATGTATCGTGCATATCTTTTCTTTTTGCGTAGATGTGTTTTAAAATATTTCGGATTAGCTACCGTCGAACCATTCAATATCGTGATAATTTTGTGTGAGCCAATTTTCTCGTCTTATATTTTCTGGTAATTCGCTAAACAAATGCGGAGGCATCATAATCCAATGTCCGACGAATGGAGCATCAACGGCGACAATGGCGACTTCTTCTTAAATTTCGCGCGGGCATCGCAGAAACCTTGTATATCGACGATTATTCATATTGTGTAAACTTGTGCACTCTCGATAGCTAGGTTTACACTCTTCGCGAAGCGCCGATACTCGTATCTCGAATGAAACTGAAATCTTTTTTGCTATATTGCACGTTTTTTGATACGTTACACTAATAATGTCGTTTTGATCGGACGTGGAGGGGAAAAAATTGTAGGAAATTTTTTGAGTAATACGTTGTAGCGGACGATAAAAATCAAACCAGAAAAATGTTTTATTATTTACTATAGTACATTTGTATTGTAATCGAGAGATAACGATTAAATTTTTAAATTTATCATAATTTATAGAACAGAATACTTTAGCAAATACAAGTATACAGAAGGTTCCCGCTCAGATATAGAAATGCAGAGCTGAAGAAGAATTTGAAACAGAGTATTCACTTAAGTTATTTGTCGTTATTTAAAAAATAAAATATTAATTTTCAACAAATTCTGAATTGATAATAATTAAGTATTAAATTTTGAAAAAAACAAGTTTTAAGAATGATCATAAAATTTTAAGAAAAAATAATTTCAATATAATTTTTATTTTATTTATAATTGATATTTTTTTGCTTCGACAGTGCAGAGAGGCGAAGACAGGCGACATAAAAGAGTAGCGTCTGAAGAGCATGTGGCGCAACCTCGAAACGACTATGAAATTGAAGAAAATGAAGAAAAAATCGCCTCAGACTATCTCGTTAATCCAATATCGGAGACGGAGGAGGGCGAAGAGGGAGAAAAGGAGATACTGCTCCAATAACAACAGCAACAAGATTAACGTCAGGTCGGCAATAATTTTAACAATATAGATTTACTGGCGGAAAATACGCGACAATTTAGGTTTAGGAGATTTAGGTATAATGAAGAGACAAGCGAGTTTCGCGATACGACCGTCACATGGAGATACAAATATCTAGCGCGCGTTAGAAAATGTATTTCGCGAAATTCACGCATATGTACTAAATTCGTGTCAGCCCGGCGATTATGTAGGCTTATCCTTTCATTTGCCAAATTTAGCGCTTGGACCCGCAGGTATATCATTTCGCCCTACGCGCGACTTAATACACGATGATATTTGGAAAGTCGTAAGTTCGGTATTCGCGTTTTCAATCTCTTGGTTCTTTCGGATCACGGTCGAATTAAATTAACTCACGAAGACATTGTAAAGTGCTCAATAGTAATTAATAAAGACAATTAATAATTCGAAAAATTTATGTTTTCCATATTCATTCGTAATAGCTCGTGTTTATTACAAATGAGTGCAATTTGCATACGGGTGAGTTACGGATGAGTTAAATGGAACAACATAAGAAATGCGCAATCCCTGCTTAGAGTGAGCTGGCATTAATTGACTAGGATTGCTGGTGTTACCTAATAAAACTGAAGAAGAAGAATTGTGAATCGAGCGCTTTCAACTATATCTCACAGTTGATAGCATCGCGATTGTAGTTTACAATTTTGGTACTTCCGATCGCGGTGCGAAACCAATGTACGATAGAATCGCGACTTGCTTCTCTCAGCCGTGAACTCTCGTCTAAATATTATGTATTACGGGCGTTCACGGCATTATAATCCTATAGTAAATTTAAATGCTGATGTTTATAGAAATTATTGCCGTGCAATATAGATTATCGGAATGATAAAACGGGTCATTGCTGCTCAAATAAATGTCTGCGTTTTTTCATCGTACTGCCATGTAAACAATTAAATGCGAAAATTATAAAATGCAATGCGTGTAATCGAGCATTTTTATATTTATATATTTTATATTTTTTTTATTATTTTAATTTTTTACAATCATCTCTTCTTGCGACTTGCTTATTGCGTCTTTTTTTATTTTTCATATTCTTTGCAAAAATATGTAAAAAAAAATTTTTTATACATAAAAAATTTGTACACCAAGCGCACTTTATGACGGTTACATTATTACATAATGCACAAGTAGCGTCACAATTTTTCAACAAACAATATTCTACGGGATTATTAAATTTATAAAAAAATAACAAATAATTATAAATAAACATGATCACCCTTTCTTGGATTCGAAATAAGTTTGATTTATCAGGTCATCATATTAAACTCGCCATTTTGTAATATTTCCATTATTCTAATATTGGATTTGCTTTCAGCGATATGTAAAACCTCTTATTCATGTCCAAAACTCAAAAACAGCTCTAATATTGTGAGTTTAGAGGTAACAATAATTACTCATACTTATAAATACAAGGGGTAGTTTTCACCCTTAAACTTGTACCATTGCCGATATAAAAAATACGTTTATTATTTTTGATAACTTTTCAAGCGTACCAAGTTTCAATAAAGTCGGTGAGTCATACAAAGGTAAGTTTACTTGTTAGTAACTTTTTTAGCCGTTGAAATGCATCCTGTCGTCAAAAATATATGGTCGGTCCTTCTGCAACAGATTACTCAAAGGTCTAACTATGATTGAATATAAAGGAATAAATTTTCTGAAATAAGCCTAAAACTTTGAATATCTTTCCTCATGGTTCTGAATCGACTACGGCTATAATTTCTTCTGGGAAAGGATAAACTCTGCCCCCTACCCCTCCACTATATGACCCAGAATTCAATAAATTTTTCTATGAATCGACACTTCTTAAAATTTAATTGCAAACCATACTCGCTTGCTGTTTTTAATACTAGTCGAAGCAATGTTTCTTGTTTGTTCGCAGCTAGTATGACTAAATCATCTAAATAAAGTAATACAATATTCTATTTAATTCTCAAAATGCGGCATTTATAAATAGTTAAAAAACTTGTGGCGAATTGACAACCTGAAAGAAACTTTTAAAAATTGATATTGATATTGACAATGCGTTACAAAAGATGTATACTTCCTTTTTTTTCTACTGCCACGTGAAAGAAACCGTTTTTTAGGTCTATCGTACTGAACACACATTAATTTTCTAATTTGTCTAACAAATCCTCGATTAAAGGTAATGGATGATCATCTTTTTCAACAATTTTATTCAATTTTCTATAATCTATACACACTTGCGGTGAACCGTCTCTTTTCTTTATTACTGCTACCGGGCTTGAGTACTCTGACGTACACGTTTCTATAATATCATCATTAATCCACCCTTCTACCTGTTTCTCTACAATTTCTTTTTCCGGCGCAGGTAAATGATAAGGTTTTTGAGCGATTGCTTTATTTTCTTTAAGAATAATACAGAGGTTAACAGCAGTCGTTTTACATTTATTCGGTCAATATGACGCGACTATATTTTCGACTTCTTCACGAATTTTTGAATTAGTTGTAATGCCGATATCTAATGATTGTTATCTAATGATTGTTTATCAAATACACTGATTTGCGCTAAAAACGTGGTAGGTAATGTTTTATGACTTATTATTTCGTTCGCGTTAATAATTACTTCCGCCATATTTAAGATATCATATTTATACTCATCGATTTATACTCACCGATTATTGATATGTCGCCAAACCGGTTGTTGTAAACAAGTTTTTTAAATCAAAATACATCATGTACGACGATGGTTTCGATGTATCGATCGTAAGACGGTACATTATATTGGCTTGTATGTATCTACCAGAGCACTGACTTAGGTCACCGAGAATACCATTTTATAAACATTACTTTCTCGATATCGGTGAAAAGTTCGAAATTTACGCGAGTATGCTTCATCATGGCGTCCCATGTGAAACCTGGCAAAGTGTAATAATAAGCGAGAGCGAGTCGATAATTCTCAATAGAAATTATTACAAAAATTTTCAAAAATATCTCCAATAACAAGATATCCGTTTTTAAATATAGATCGCTATATTCACCCAGCGTTCGAATAGAGAACGGTCTCCAGACATTCTCGGCGTGCGCATAAGATGCATCGCTATCCAGATACAGTATCTGTCAGAGAACTGTAAAATAATTCAGTTGTAAACACATATCCTACAACTTGTTCGCGCAGTCTATGTATTCACATGGAAAGACGCCTTTCCGTGTCAATAAATTGAACTCTTCAAGCGATAAATTTTGAAATTTCGATTTGAAAATGTTGAGTTTATCATTTTTTAGAAACGATGCTAATTTGTCGAGACTGATTGAAAGAAATTTGCACGAATCGATGAACCGTAACCTCTTATCGTTTCGCGATTCTGATTTTTCGGCTGTATATTTAACATGTTTTGTAAATTAAATATATTTTTTTTGTTATCGGTAATATGTCGATTTTTCCTTTGTAGCTATTTCTTTTATAATAAAATGTGCGTCGTAACCGGATAAATTATGAAAAACTACGGGAATGCGAAAAGAGTTTTCATAATTTAAATTATAATTTGAATGCGCGGGACTCTGTAACAATCGGTCAGATGGCAATATTCGCACGTCGTCCGGTACGAACGATTTTTTATATATGTGACACTGCGTTGCACTGCGAAATGTTTTCCACTGTTCGAGAGAGTTACCGTGGGGACATTCGTAGATATTATATCTTTTACGCGATGTGCGCTAATTTTTCGAGTTCGTCGGCGAACCACGCAACACAATCGCCGGCGCCGCGATAAGGAGATACGCGGATAATATTTCGTCATAATAACATTGCATGTAGTACCCGACGCTAAATACCTCATGATGTTGAAACGTGTATGTAGACGTCATCGGATCACTGTTGGTCTTCTTCAGTACGCACTCCATGTCAACGTAAACGACGAATAGAAGCGGCTCCTTTCTATTGCCGAAGCTGAGTCATTTGTCGTTCTCACTCGGTAACCGGATAGCACACTTGTTTATTTGTTGGCAGTCTACCATCTGCAACCTGTTGTCCGTTTTAAATAGTGTAAACATCTGTAAAAAAAATAGAAATAATTAATTTTTTTTGTATATTATATATATTGCATTTTTTTATTAAATATACGTACCGATCGCAGATATATTTTCTGTGATCTTTCTTGCTCAATTGTGAGCTCACGAAACGGGATAGATTTTAAATCCACGCAAAATGTCTTGCGTTGTCTTGTGGATCCTGCAGGTATAGCAAGTTTACATGCCTGTCTTTCTTTCCATTGACAAGTCGTATCGGGAGAATTGTAAAATTTTCATTTTTTTTCTTCTCGATGTAGTATACATTGATGGAGATATCATTCAAATATTTGAACTTTTTAATTTGACAGTCACTGGAAATTCAATGTCCTGGAGATTTAACACTGTTGTGTAATGCGGATATGATGATATCCGGTCCATGTTCCTTACAACTCGATATAGAGTAGCGACCACCGCCCACGCAAAACACGCATTAGACTGTACATTAATTACCGTTCTTTTCACCATTATTTCTTGCGGTAATTCAATATGACATCTCGCGCGCATTGGATTATATTTATTTACATTTATTGTCAAATCGAGACAAAGCCTATTTGCGACAAAGCCTACTCGCTATCGCGTTCTTGAAATTCTTCTAACGAGGTAAGATTAAATTGGACAACAGGTGGGCTCGATGGCACACCGCTCATATCACTCGTGTAGCCGTGCGAAAGAGTTCACAATTTCTCGTATTGATACTCTTATTTGCGCGCTTATCACTCAACACAAACTCAGCATTAAACACTATTAACTTTTATATTAAAATGTTTTTTCAACATGTTTAGCACGTGATCGAGCATAATATTTTTGGTGTTTTCGAGAAATTGACGCGGTTCGATATGATTATAATTTATAACCACACCAGTCAATATACGGATCTCGAACGTTATATCGGTTTCCCGCCAAACGAGTCTTTCCATGTTATTATCACTGTAATCACTAGATATAAATTGTCTCTTTAATCAAGTCTTCATATCCTCGAGTAGTGCGATTCTTGCCACCAAAGATTGTCGAACTCCGATCGACAGTTACGGACGCTTGGCACGACTGTGTTCCTCGAGCTGTTTGATAAAATCTTCGCATTGCTGCTGTTACATCCAGACTCTTTAAATTCTGAGCCAGCGGGAGGGTGTAACCTCTCTAACTCCAGACAAACGCTAGACAATGCGTGTCTTGGAGACGAACGAATTGACCAGGGCCTAAGACAGGTCAACAAACGGAAGTGTCGCTTTTACTCGGTCAGTAGGCTGTTCGTTCGGTGGTCCCTTTTTCGGTAAAGGAACTAAATCCCTATTACCCAAGACGGGACCTTGTGCGATCTCGGGATATGGGATAGAGAACGGATTGCATGAAAGAAAAGAGACTATTTAGAATTTTTAAAACATCAAAAATTTATTTAAAAAAAGGGAAGAAAGATAAAAAGAAACAGAATTTGATGTATTATCTAGATTGTGTGTATGTGCGTGCGCATGTGCACGCGCGTGCGTGTATGTGTGTGTGTGTGTGTGTGGGCGCGCGCGCGCGCGCGGTGTTTGAATGAAGAGGTAGAGAAAGAGAGAGAAAGAGAGAGAGAGAAAGTGTGTTATGGAATTTCCTCTATGAGACAGCGTAGAAGGGGGAAATTGTCTCCAAAGGACCTCGATAGGAACGGCGACAGGATATTTTCATCTCGGGACGAACCATGGGTTTACGCTGTCGGGTAGGGCCCCTGATAATGCGCTCCGTTATTCCTCGTGATCCACCGGGCCTGGCCTTATGCAGAGGACTCCAGCGGGAAGTGGGTCGTAGATCGAAAGAAACTGGCCCAATATCCAAAGTCGGAACTAGTCCTCGGACAACCTTTATTGGTAGCCTTGTGGTTCCGGTTCGGATCGAGTTGTGTCCTCGGTCTCTGAAGATAACTCCTCCGGATTGAATCAGGAAGCCGGGGAGGGAGGTGATTTGTCTTCATTGTTGGTATTCCGTAGTTCTTCAAGGGGATCTTCTTGGTTAAGGGAATGATGGGGGGAAGAATAGGGAGAGTCGCTTAAAATGATAATAGAGGGGATGGGCGACTCTGATCCTAAGCAGGTAGGGAAAGCTGGAGGAGGAGTAGCAGAAATCGGGGAAAGAGGAGTGTCAGATGTATGTATATTGACGTTAGTGTTAACGTTAGTGTTTCTTGTGACGTTAATTTCGATTGCTTCCGCCTGAGCCCGAGCAATACTTTTCTAAGCCGTCTATTCTGACGGTTACGCGCGCGTTCTACCGACGCACAGAGGATCGCTTTCGGATTACTTCTTCCACTAAGGGAGGATATAATAATAATAAAAAAAAAATAAAAAAAGGTTTGGCGATATAAGGAAATCCAAAACAATTCTTGGATTTGTTTAAAGAAGAAAAAATAATTTTAGTCTTGAATAGTAATATTCATTATTTTAATAGTAAGATTTTAGAATAAATGCTCAATTTTATGTCATTTTCTAATAGATTTTTATACAATGTAAAACTTATTAATTTATTATATATGTATTTGGATTTTATATAAATAATTATGTGAGATAGAAGCCACGAAAAGATTAAATTAAATTGCGGGTCGCTCTGGGGAATGTGTACGATCTTTGGCGACGGATAGAATAATCATGGGAAGCTTCACGAAATGCGAACGATCTTTAGTGACTGATAGAAAGTCACGGGTAGTTTCACGAGATGCGAACAACCCTTAGTGACTGATAGCAAATTACAGGTAGCTCTGCGAAATGCGAACGAGCCTTAGTGATTGATAGGAAGTCACGGGTAGCTCTGCGAAATGCGAACGATCCTTAGTGACTGATAGGGTAAAAGAGAAGAGAAATATAGTATTGGAAGTATGGGAAGTAGAAGAGAAATATAGTAATAATTTAATTTCGTTAATAATTCTAAATCGTTAATAATCGTAGTATTTCAATAGCATACGGTAAAAATAATTAGATTGAAATACAAGTTATTGAAATGTTATACCCAAGAATAATTTTGGACTAATTAATCGAAAAATTTAACTTATTATTTATAGAATGCAATGATATTTGTCCTATAGAATATTGGTAGTAGATCTTGGCTCACAAGCTCGTCGGATGGAGGTTGATTCTCTCAGCACAATCTTTCACTATATAGTTCTTAGTTCTTTCACTGGATAATTCTTACAACGTAAAGTCTTTGTAAAAATTAAAACACAAAGATGCACTATGATAAAATTTAAGAAAATATAACTCGATGTACAGTCAACAGATGGGTAATTTTTAACGAAGAGAAAAACGTCAGAGAGTGTGTGTTGCGTTGACTTGTCCTGCTCTTATTATATTTATATACGGGATGTTTCTCCTACTTTTCGTATTTTACTCGTAATAATCGTCGATTAGTCAGTTTGATATTGGTTTGAAGGTTTTTTTGTACGCGATCATGTTAGAGAAAATTCTATTTTCTTATCATCATTTTTATTACTGTAGATGCAATTGTGTTTGTTTGCAAAGTATTTTGTTAGAAAAACTTTATTATTTTGTCGATTTCTATTATTTTTCCGCTGAAAAATTTCACTAAGAGATATCTGTTTATTTTTTTTCAACTCTAGGAAACTAGCGTTGTTTCATCACCAATCTTCCTGTATTTTTCTCACGATTACCGTAGATATAATTATGCTTATTGAATTTTTTATCACCAATCGACGAACATTGCCGCAATTTTGCCGCAACTTCGAGGAAGAAATCATGAAGTCGGCAGGACGTAATAATATTATTTATAAACGTTGCGATACCTGATAAACGGCTCTTCCTAGAAAATAAATGAGGAAAACCGCGATTGCTCTGTTTTATTTTATATTATTTATAAATTATAGCATCCGGACATCGGCGCTCACTTCTAAAGTAAAACGTTGCGATCCCCGATAAATGGCTCTTCCTAGAAAAAAAAATGAAAAGGACAATGGAATGGTTTTATTATGTTTGAATATTTTGTTAAAAAAAATTATTATCGTTATTGGTGTGGCTGTGTTTGTTTTATATTTTGTTAAAATAATTTTATTATCTTATCGGTATCTTTTAGTCACTATTTGTTTATAGTGTTTATAAATTCATCGGCATTCGGACATCAACATCCGTCTTGGTAATACATTGCCGATTCTAAACATGTTTCAACATGCGATCCCCAATAAACGACTCTTCCTAAAAAAAAAAAAAATAAAAAGGATAGCGCAATGGTTTCATTTTGTTTGCATATTTTGTTATAAGAAATTATTGTTGTTATTGGTGCAGCTGTGTTTGTTGGGTATTTTGTTAGAAGAACTTTACCCTCTTAAAAACCTTACCAAGGTAAAAAATACGACAAGTTTATAAAAAAATCCCAATTTATACCTAACAAAATGTTTAATATTTATCTCTAAAAAATAACATAAATTTTGCAGAAAAAATATAAATTTTTATAAAAAACAGTTACAAAAAGCAGTAATATCCTTCTAAAAAAATCTCACAAAGATAAAAAATACGCCAAGTACATAAAAAAATACAATTTGTACGCAACAAAAAGTTTAATATTTATTTCTAAAAAATAATTTTTAAAAACATTTTTCTTTGAAATATAATTTTCCTATAAAAAATAAAAAACTAGAATGTTTGAGATCGCATTAAAATACATATAATTAATATCAGCTTTGTAACATGGGCTACCCAATATTATTTCTTCGCGATCAAAGTCGAAAAACAATTCAATGAAACAACTAAATTGTTGTTATCATTTTAAATCGTTATTATTATTCGAGGCTTTTTGAGGTCAACGAAGCCCATGACACAAACAAGCACAATAGCAATTGCGCAAACAACTTTGTCGGTTGGCCGCGCGATAAACGGCTGCGGGCATGCGCGAGGCCGTAACGTGTGGGCCATTGGCCTATCGCTCGCGCGAAATTTTGTCTCGCGCCGATGTTTCAAGTGGCGGCCAATGAAGTTTGACGCCTCGTTGATTTTTCGAACCGAACTCGGTGGTTCAAATTTATCGGCAGCGAGAGAATAAAGAATCGCTATAAAAGGGATCGCTCAAGAGAAGCGCCCGACACTTGTTTACGCGTTTACTAGTTACCGCTTATTTAATTATACCGCTTATTGATACCCACTTTTTTTTTCTCTCTACGACGACCGCTATTCTTTCTGCAAAACTGCTTATAACCGACCGCTATTCTTTTCGTGAAACCGCTTATATCTGACCGCTATTCTCTTATACGGAAACCGCAATTATAACATTCCTCGGAACTTTTTGTATGATTTGTATTTGTGTTAATTATTTGATTAATAATTAAAACTGTTAATTGTACTTGTGAAATTTAATTTCCGCGAAACAAAAGATCCTCGCACATTCTCGCAATCTCGCATCGCTCTCGAATGTAAAATATAATTTTTTATAAAAAATAACTTAAAAATAAATAACTCTAAAACAAAAAATCAAAACTAAATATGAAATGAACAGTTACCTATCCAAATACATAGACAGTTCAGTGTGTAAGGATTTGTAATTTAAAATAGTATTTGTCTTCGGCGGAAATCTTTAAAATTAGTCTTATATTTGTAGAAATATTATAGATTCTCTCGAGAAAATTAAAATGAATTTTAAATCTTTAAGCAATAAAAAGTATAAAGTAAATATGAAATCAATAGTTAACTAACCAAATATTTAGAAGCAATTCAGTTTGAGGATTTATAATTTGAAATAGTATTTGTCATAAAATCAATCTTGTATTTATTGAAATGTTATAAGCAGATTCTCTCCATGAAATTAAAACGCATTTCATTTTTATTAACAGAAACCTGATTTTCAAAATAAGTTCAATACAAATAACAGAATATAAAAATATGTCAATTAAAAGGACTTGGCGCAGCTAAATTAAAGAATATACTAAAATTAATGTATTTTTTAATATGTTCACATTGCAGTTATTGTGATATAACTAAATTCAGTATAATTCTAAATTAAATTTAGATTTTAATTAAATTTATTGTTTGATTTTAATATGTATATATTTAAAAGTTAGCAGCGCCAAGTTTTCTTAATTGAAATTTCTTTTATATTCTGTTATTTGTATTGAACAAATTTTGAAAATCAGGTTTCTGTTAATAAAAATGAAATGCTTTTTAATTTCATGGAGAAAAACTGTCTATAACATCTGTCTATATCATCGGAGAGTTCTATTTTTCAATCGATTAATAGACAGAGCGTTTGACTGGGGCGCCACTTGTTTGTTATTACTACAAAATAAATAAAGTAAAATTGTCAATCCGATACATAGCCGTATGGTAACGAAAAACGACTGTCGATAAAGCTGCGTTTTAATAATGCAGGAGCGCATACTTTAGTTTCTTCTCGTGTTATGATTTCATGAAACGCGGTACCACGAATTGCTCTTAAGCGTAGGTTTATTGATGTTTCTGTTGATACTTCTTCTTTATCTTTGTTTTTCCACATTCTTTCTCGAGTTATTAATAAATTTTTAATACTATTGAAATTGACTAGCTGTGAGTTTTCATAATTCAGGATTATGCCCTTAACTTCACAACATTCTATTGTGGGCATGCGAACAATGTAAGCGTAAAATTTTAGGCCGCCAAATACAAACGCCTCCATATTACTACCGCGGCTGTAGTTTTCAAGTTTATCTGTCATGTTGCTTGAAAAGTTATCTGTACTTGGCTCATACTCGTGCGAATCATCGCTGCACTTATAAATACATGAATCCGTATCGTAATATAAAACCTGACAATCTAAGTGTTCTAAATAAGAATATAATTTTAAGCATGCCGTCGTATAGGCAGCTATCATGATATTAATTAATGAAGGAACGACAGCCTCTTATCGCAATCGTCACAAAACATATATATACTACTTCGTCATTTACGGGTAATATATCGGTTATCTCGTGTTTGGCGCTTGTTAATAATGTGAGGCGTCACAAAACGTTAAGGCGTTCTCATGACTTCCGTATTATGCAAATTAGATAGCTGACTGAATTTTTCCCCAAAAAAATTTAGGCATAGCTTTGCGACTGAACATAAACAGGAATTCTGCGCGATGTTGTGCCTATCAAGAATATAATAGCCTCAGTTTTTTCATATTCCCCGTAAATATTGTTGTTTAGCGTCGTCATCGTTTTCCCTGCATTTGCTCGGCCAACCGCTGCCTTCTTGTTTGAGTTGTAAAAAAGTATTAATATATTCGGCGAACAATTCACCCTGCCTTGTAGCGCGATCAAATTATATGCTAACATTATATTGCCAAATCTCACTTACAGCCGTCACGAAATATCCCCTTTCGAGTGCTTTACATAATTCGCAATACACCCACGTGCCCTCGAATTCACGCTCGCTAACGTTGTCATGTGTACAGCTCGTCTGTGAAAATATTTCGCAGCAACTGTGACGTAATGCAAAAAGCAATTTTCTCTTCACACGATATGGAAGTATCGGATGAAACAAATCGCGCGGAGGAAATATTCTACACCGTATGAGTGTTCGTGTTGAAAAATCGACAAATTGTTTTACCGGATCGTGGCAGAATATGAACTCTCGTATCCCGCACCAACAACAACGCACGGACATGTCATTCTCTTTCGCAAATCTGTTGTGCTACGCAAAGCTAGGAAGTATCTAAAAACGGTCATCATACCTTCGAGCATTTCGTTTTATCGCGTTTCAAAATCGTAAAAAATGAACGTTACGCGTTCTTTTTTGGGAGCGGCACACTTGGACACAGTACAATTGGACACGGTGCAAATGGACACGTTACAAATGGACACGAGATTTTGCACACGGTTCAATTAGATACAGTGCATTTGGACACAGTAATTTTGGACACGTAAGAAAATACGCATCATTTATTTGGACACCACTCACATTGTTCATTTGGACACCGTTCATTTGCCCATTGTTCGTTTGGATACCGTTCATTTGCCCACTGTTCGTTTGGACATTGTTCATTTGTCCACCGTTCATTTGAACATCGTTCGCTTGCCGACCGTTCATTTGGACACCGTTCATTTGCCCACTGTTCGTTTGGACACCGTTTATTTGACACACACAATGTAACGTGTACTTTGTAAGTTGTTAAGGGATTCACCTTGCCTACCGGCGAGGCGGGTGCGGGAGGGAGGCCGAATTTGCACCCCTCCCCCGTGTGTGTGTGAGTGTATGTGTGAGCGCGTGTCTGCAAAATGAACGGTGTCCAAACGAATGGTGTCCAAACGAACGGTGGGCAAATAAACGGTGTTGAAAAGAACGGTGGGCAAATGAACAGTGTCCAAATGAACAGTGGGCAAATTAACGGTGTCCAAGTAAACGGTGCGCGTCTTTCTGTGTCCAAACAAATGGTGTCTAAATGAAAAGTGTCCAAGTAAGCGGTGTCCAAGTAAACGATGAGTCTTTTCTTACGTGTCCAAAAGCTACTGTGTCCAAAATTACTATGTCCAAATGCACTGTGTCCAATTGAACCGTATGCAAATTCTCGTGTCCATTTGAGACGTGTCTATTTGCACCGTGTCCAATTCTACTGTGTCCAAGTGAAGGCCACTCCTTTTTTGCACTAGTATGTTCGTTTACCGTCAAATTCTATACTCTGCTGTGTGGTATATGTTAGCGACGTCGTCACCGTTGCCGATAAAGACGCTAGTTTGATAGAGGAGCCATTATCGCGATAAAGAGGCTGCATATAGCATAAATGGTTCTCGGACATCGGCAAACCGCATAGTTTACAATAAAAAACGCCGCATTCGTGCCTCACGCTAATTTAACGATGCGACTACACTTGTCGCAAAATCGCACGACATTGTAAATACTTGGTTGATTTGCCGTTGTACGATTTTGTACTACGATGACACTCGAAGCACTCTGTACCGAAAAATGCTCAACTACAGGCGGTACATTTTATGATTTCCGCGTCGACTTGTTTACATGACGGCAAAGCGAAACATCGCGGACATTTATTCGGGCAGCGGTGTTATCGTTCCTACAGCCTATATTACACGGCACGCAATAATTTTTACATCCCGCAGCGGCGTTTAAATATATGATAGGATTATAATGACGCAAACACTCATAATACATAATATTCAAGTAGTTCGCGATCGAGAGAAGCGAGTAATGCGATTCCGTTGTACAGGGGCTTTTACCGTGATCAAAAGTACTGAAATTATGAACTATAATGGCTATATTATCAACGAGATATCGTTGAAAACTGTCGATTTCCTGAAGTCCTTTTTCCGGTATTGTAACACCGGCATTTCTTGTTAACTGTAATGCAAGCTTTCATTGAAGTACAGATCGTGAGTATCTTATGGTATTCCATTTTTCGTGTAATTCTCTCGTACGCAAACTACCGCCTTCACAGTAAATTCGCGCTAAAACGGGAAAACGTAAATTGTCGGAATTAGTAATCGTTATCGAGCGTTTCGTAATGTCTTCATGCGTTAATTTAGGGCATCCGCGATCCATAGGAACCATGACATTAAAAACGCGTATATTGAACTGTTGCGCAATATCGTGTCCACCCGTACTCTGTGCTACAGAGCTGACAAGCCTCTAAATGTCCTCGTGTGTCAAGTCGCAAGCTGGACGAAACGATAAGCCCACGGGTTCTTGCGTTAAATTCGGAAAATGAAACGATAAGTCTACATAAGCTGTAGGCGTGCATGAATTTGCCGCATACGCGTGAATTTCGCAGAACGGAATTTTCCGAAGTATGATAAAGATTTAAGCCTTCTTGCAGTGGACATATAGCAAAACTCGCTTCTTTTTACTCGATTACATCGAATCTTCGAAATTGTCGCGTATTTTCGGCTAGTAATTCTACATGATTAAAATTAATATCGCTGTTGTTGTTGTCGTCGATGTTGTCTTCCTTCTCCTCCTCCTCTTCTACCGTACTCCAATGTAGGATTTCGTCGATCGACATCGATTTCCTCTTCATTACTTTCTTCTCCCACATCCATGTTATCGTCGCTCCTTCGTCAGGAGTCTCAGCGGTTCATCCCCCATCTATTTGCATTGTTGAAAAAAAAATTAAATTAAAAATAAAATTTATAAGTTTACACAAGTTTATAATTCTTAAAATTGCATCTCACCTGGTGATAGCGTAATATCCGCAGTTGATTCCTTACTTGTATTATCATCATCCTCAATTTGTATTTTTGCTAAAAATTTAATATTTTATTAATATCGATAAAATTTTTATAAAAATTGATATTTTTTATTTCTTTTATAAACTTACATGCACATCTCGGCCCGAATTCTCCTTCTTCTTCTTCAGCAGGGCGTTTTCGACTCTAAATGGGAGTCTCGTGTGACATTCTCAGTGGGGATGATCTACAAATTAAAATATTATTATTAATGTGAAAATTCAGATTATCTACTCGCGTATTCCATTATTTTATAAACGCTAGCAACCAATATAAAAAATAAAATATTTTCTTACTAATTAATCGGTTTCCATTTCGATGATTTGAGAGACTATATGCCCTCCCACGATTTCTTTCTCGTGTCCAAATGCTTCGCGCATTTCTATTATTTCAAACGCGATATGAAATAACTTGTTGTAGTCGTCAAAATACCCTAATTTTTACAGCACTGCAAGTAAAGTATCTAAACTGTTGCACGCAAAAGCTCGGAAAACTTCATAATTAATTTCCTCCGACTCGTCCGACAATGCGGACAAATATCGGCTGTTATAAACGTTGAAACGATGCAATCATCGATAAATTTGAAGTTATCACTATACACTTTGATATTACTGCTTTAAGCCACTTTTTGATATTGTTTTTACACAAAATATAAGATGCACGTACTTTTACGCTACGGAGTGTGTTACCTCAAATGACGATAAACTCGAAAATACTTTTTTTCTATCTCGCTGCAAAACATTTATTTAAACCCATTTCCTCACTTTGCGCTCGAATTAATGAGTTCACTAGTTAAACGATTTTCCTCGATGATTCATAATAGAAAACTTATTTAGTAATGTTCTCCTATATCCTCCTCTTCTTTTTTCTCTTCCTCATTATGTTTAAAAGTCTAGAGTATTTCTACGCGATATGTAATAATTTGTTACAGTTAAAATGACCAAATTTATATAACACAGCGAATAGAAAGGCCAAACTATTGCACGCCAAAATTTGAAAAAAACAGCGTAATTAATTTCCTACGATTCGACCGACAACGCTGACAAATATTTTGATCGATATTTAACAATCTTGACAAATCTTCGAACCTATACATCTTGATATTATTGCTACGAATTCTTTCTCCTTTTTTTGATATTACAAAACATGTTTTTATAGTATGGAGTGCGTTTCTGCGATAGATGATAAATTCGAAAATACTATAAATTTTTTAATTATTTAACATTTAATTATTCATCGGTTAATCGTTAGCTTAGACAACGTATTATGTGGAAACAATAAAATTAGAATGAATATTGCCTGTCGCACGGTGACTAATTAAATTACTAACTAATTAAAATAAATAACCATTGACAAATTCGAAAGTTTTAAATTTCTCCGATTTTTTAATTACACGCGTACAAATTTTATTTTATTTATCGTTAATCGTTTACCTCGATGTCATTGTAGAAGAGTAATTTCAAGCCTGTATGGAACACAAGTAGGAATACTAGGCCGGTTCTAACTTTGGTCTTCCGAGGGGTGTGCGGAGCGAGAGGAAGCCGAGCGGAGAACTTGAGGACGCGGGGGGTTCTGACGTCACGCAGGGGATGGGGAGTGGACATATTTATGACCGGTGCGTATATACAAAGACGAACGCCGATGCCCGGCTGCTATATTTATTATAAACAAATAGCATCTATTGCATGTTCGATGTGAACGGAATTTTTTGAGTGGTATCGTGGGAGCGGGACATGTTTAAACCGGCGCATATATACAAAGGCAAGCGCCGATGTCCGGCTGTTTTATAAACATTATAAACAAATAGCGTATATTGCACGTGCGGTTTGAACGTTGAGAATTTTTTCTAGGAAGAACCGTCTATCAGGTGTGAACAAAAGACGAGAAAAGGAAAGAAAGAGATGTAAAAATAATTAATATTCTTTTAATATTAATACAATTTTTCACGTGCATGCAACTATTAGCGCTATCCTTCTCCCACGTGAACGCTATCTCTCTCTAATGCATCGCCTTACGAACGCCTCGCACTATCCCTCTTTATCGCATCGCATTACGAACGCCTCACGCTATTCTTCTCTCACATATTGAGAATCTTATTAGCTCTATCCTTCTCACATGTCCACGTAAACGCCTCGCGCTATTCTTTTCCCACACATTATAGATGCCTCCCCCTATCCTTATCCCACTATGCATGCAAATGCTATCTCTCTCTTACGTCTACGCAAACACATCGCGCTATTCTTCGTCCATCGATCGAGCCGCGGTTACCTATCTTATCACATATCTAACTTACATGTAAGGAAAGGAAGCAAAAGAAATAGATTATCAGTTTTTTCATTTTCTTTTAACACATTTATTTATATTATCATACATCACCTCGTTTCAAGGTTTCACACAAAAGTTCATCCACAGCATAAGCTACTAATTCGCAATTTATAATAGATGTTCACAAACGTCGCGTAAAATTTTGACTGCATCTTCTCTCATGGCATTAGACATATTACTTTGCAAACACCGAACAAATTGATCAAAGCTCCCATTTACGTCTTCTGTATTCTCATACAATTTTAAATATTTGTGATTTACACAATGTTCAAGTTCGAATAAAAATAATATAATTGCTGGTTTCGTGTAGAAGCAAGAATCGTCTACAGTAAGTTTAACAACACTTGCATCATGTATTTTAACATGTTCCATTATTAGATATTCAATTCTTAGCGAAGAAGGTGTATTCGACTGCAGGAATCGCTCAATATCGACACGTCTTTTAATGAATATTTCCCACGTTGCATGAGATAGTATTATATGATTTTCTCGAATATCGCCAAGATGTAATTCCACAAAGGACAGGTCCCACACTGATTCCAATGTCCAAGTATTTATACGCCGTGCGAGTCAATGCAAATCTGCGTACTAAAATTCGTAATATACAACGAGGTTTACCACATCTGAAAAAAAGAATACAATTAAATATGGAAAAGTATGGAAAAAACATATATAAAAAAATATATGAAACATTTTGTGATACTTACGAATTTAGCGATTTCTTGTACGACTTAATTTCATCTCGAGGAACATAATAATTCACGCGTTTAACACTATTGCTGTTTCCTTCAGCGGAACGTTTACCACTATGCTGCTTTTTTCAGCGGAATATATTTTGTCTCTCGGTTATGAAAAGTAAAGCGGTTGACGTGACATTGATCATATAAAACCAAGTGTTACGTCCGGACCCTTTAGAGTCAGAGTCAGCGGGAGGGCGTAACCTACTTAACTCCGCTAGACAAACGCTAGACAGCGAGTGTCTCGGAGACGAACGAATTGACCTGGGCCTGCGACAGATCAACGATCGGAAGGGTCGCTTTTACTCGGTCAGTAGGCCGTTCGTTCGATGGTCCCCTTTTCGGTAAAGGAACTAAATCCTTATTACCCGGCACGGGACCTTGTGCGATCTCGGGACATGAGATAGGAAAAGGGTTAAGCAAAAAAAGAATATTATTGTTTACATATCAAATTTTCACATTTATTGTGTAATAAAAGAAAAATGAGAGCAAGGAACAAATTATTAGGTTTATCTAGTTAAACATTTAGCTTAGTGTTTATCGCTTATTAACTATTATTTTGTATTTATATGTCTTTGTGTGTATATATGTGTGTGTGTGTTATGGGATCTCCTCTAGGATACATGTAGAAGGGGGAATTGTCTCCAGAGGACTTCTATAGGAACAGCTACAGGATAGTTACACCCCGGGACGAACCACGGGATCACGGTGTCTGGTAGGCCCTCCGTCAGTGCAGTCAGCAATTCCTCGAGGTCCACCGGGCCGGGCCCTATGCAAATGGCTCCGTCCGGAAGTGGGTCGTAAATCGGGGGGAACTGGGCCAATATCCGGAAGCAGAAGTAGTCTTCGGAAAAGTTTGGCCAGTGGGATGACGGCTCCCGTTCGGACCGAGACGAGTCTTCGGTCTCTGTGGATACTTCCTCTGCTTCGTAGTCAGTACCCCGTAGTTCGAGGGGGTCTTCCTGGTGAGGGGGGCGATGAGGGGAAGAATAGGGGGAGTCACCCAAAATAATGATCGAGGGGGTGGGCGACTCCGATCTTGAATGGGTAGAGAGGGGTGGAGGAGAAGTAACGGGGGTAGGGGAGCGAGGAGTGTCGGTAGTGGATATGTTTATGTTGATATTAATGTTAACGGTTGATGAATTAGTTTCCGCTTGAGCCCGAGCCAACCTCTTCCTAAGCCGTCTATTTCGACGGTTACGCGCACGCTTCACCGACGCACGGGAGGAACGTTTCCTATTTACTCCTTCCACTGAAGGAGGATATAATAATAAATAAAAATAAAAAAAACGGTTTGGGGATATAAGAAAAAAATAAATCCGAAATAATTCTTGGGGGTTTGCAACAAACTTGGTAGTTAATAGAAAGGGAGAGTGAGAGAGCGAGAAAGTCACGGGTAGCTCCGCAAAACGCGGACGACCCTTGGTAACTGAATAATAAGAGAGAGAGATTATGAGAGAGTCACGGGTAGCTACGCAAAACGCGAACGACCCTTGGTAACTGAATAATAAGAGAGAAATGATAAGAGAGTCACGGGTAGCTCCGCAAAACGCGAACGACCCTTGGTAACTGAATAATAAGAGAGAGATAATAAGAGAGTCACGGGTAGCTCCACAAAACGCGGACGACCTTTGGTAACCGAATAATAAGAGAGAGATAATAAGAGAGTCACGGGTAGCTCCGCAAAACGCGGACGACCCTGAGTAACTGTATAAGAGAGAGTGAGAGAGTCAGAGAATCACGGGTAGCTCCGCAAAACGCGAACGACCCTTGATGATTGATAAAGAGAGTGAGAGAGAGTCAGAGAGAGAAAGAGAGAGTCACGGGTAGCTCCGCAAAGTGCGAACGACCCTTGGTGATTGATAAAGAGTGTGAGAGAGTGAGAGAAATCACGGGTAGCTCTGCAAAATACGAACGACCCTTGGTGATTGATAAAGAGAGTGAGAGAGTGAGAGAATCACGGGTAGCTCCGCAAAATGAGAACGACCCTTGGTGATTGATAAAAAGAATGAGTGAGAGAGTAAGAGAATCACGGGTAGCTCCGCAAAACGCGGACGACCCTGGGTGACTTATAAAAAGAATGAGTGAGAGAGTAAGAGAAAGTCAGAGAGAGAAAGAGTGAGAGAATCACGGGTAGCTCCGCAAAATGCAAACGACCCTTGGTGATTGATAAAGAGTTTCGGAAGTATGGGAAGTACAATAGACATGTAATAATAATAATTTAATTTTAATAAATAATTCTAAATTGTTAAGGGGATCCTTAAGTGACTGGCGAACTCCGATGGGTTAGCGCCCTCATTTAAACATAACTAAAATTGCCGATAATACCGGCATTTGTAGTTCCGCTATTATCGATAGTATTCAATTAATTTAAACGTGCATAATAGAAGATGCAATTTTTGCATTGTGTTCCATATATTCAAATGAGAATATTACAATATGTTTTTACTGCTTTATTTATCGTCTCGCATATGTATCCAAACATATCTAAACGTGTAATATTAAAATATATATGCGTGTCTTTATTGCATTGAACACAATTTGAATATTGCTTACATAATAACGTGTACTCTTCTATATATTTTTTAAGAGAAATACCATTTGGACATTTGTGTCCACATTTTTATATATACAAGTTTATGTATACATATATATAATATATTATACACGTATATACATATACATAATATTTTATATATGTATAAAATATATATATATATATATATATATATATATATATATATATATATAGAATTGATATATATATATGTAAATGTTTATGTATTTGTAGTATAAATTTGCAAACATTTACAATACATTATATATTTATCTCAATCGCGATAAAATAATGAATTTACAATATTTTGAATATTGAATATTCGAATATCTTGAATATTGTAAATAAAGAGTAGGCCCATCCATCGCCTATTCTTGTGAGACACAACCATATATTCTTTTTGTCTCTGCAATAAAGATAATCCTCGCATTGAGATTTTCTCAATATTTTTTTGCATATCATAAGTTTTATGAATACGATAATAAATATTTATCATCGTTTTTATCATTTATTTTACACACATGCAAATTGCATCTTGTGTGAAATAACCAGCACACGAATTGATCGCCTCTGGCATTTATTATTTAATCAAAGCGCACATGCAAATCGCATCTTGATGTAAAAACAACCAGCTCACGAATTGATCGCCTCTGGCATTTATTATTTAATCAAAGCGCACATGCAAAACGCATTTGATATGAAAAAACAACCAGCTCACGAATTGATCGCCTCTGGCTAATTAACTACTGTACTTGTAACTAGTATTTTAAAATACTAATATAATAAAAGAGGCAAGCTTTTCTCATTATATTTGCGTCTCATTGCGTTCCCGCACATCATATATTAAAAATAGTACACAAAAAAAAATTTCAACGTGTAGTAACGTGCTATAATAATACGCGATAATCTCTTGTTACGCGTATGAACAAGACACGCGACAAACTGAGACTGAGCCTGCCACGCACTGATACGATCGCGTGCGTCTGTTCGCATGTATGTGTGTGCGTACAGCTGACTTACTGCCTGATACATACATACTTACATACTAATTGCTATAGATATCGCGTAATAATGAAAATGAAAACTAATCTTTATAAATGTTTATCTTTATAAATTAATATTCTATGACCGAAACATTTATAATATAAAAACATTATTTTTATATTATTAAATTAATTTCATAAAAACAAAAATATTATTTCTATTTTACGAAAAAATTATATAAAATTAATTATTTATATGTATATTATGGATTATTCTGTATAATTAATAATAACTGTATTATCTTTGTATATTACACATATGTTATATAGGTGTTCCCAAATTCAAATTTTGCAAAGGAATAATTCTGGAAATATTAAATAATAATAAAAATTGTTATCAATTTTTTTAGCAGTATTTTCTAAAATTTAATAGCTTTTATTTTATAACTTACGATTTATATGATCGCCTGTGATTCGTGCATCTAATAATTGATAATCGAGCATTTAAAGTTTCACTTATTCTATATGATAATTAACTGATAAACTATGAAGCTTTAATATCAATCTTGTTACTAATAAAATACTAATAAGATATAAATATATATAAAAAATGATTATATATATATATATATATATATATATATATATATATATACTTTTATTTTTATATAAAGTTCCCAACTTATTATTATCAACTTTTTAATACCAACATGCCAAAATTATTTTGTTACCTATAATATGCTGATAACGTGTGTGTATTTATATATATATTTGTGAATTTATATATAAAGATGGAAACATACGTATATGTATTTATTATCAGATAATAACTATAAGATCAATTCAATATTAAATTGGTTAATTAATTATTATATTTATATTTTACATGTTGATATTAAACAATAACAAGTTGATAATAAAAACTTGGGAACTTTATATAAAAATGAAAGTATATATATATTTTTATTTTTATAGCTTATTAGTAACAAGATTGATATTAAAGTTTGATAATTTATCAATTAATTATTGTATGTAGAGTAAGTGAAACTTTAAATGCTCGGTTATCAATTATTAGACGCACGAATTACAGGCGATCATAAAATTGTAAGTTGTAAAGTAAAAACTACATTTAAGAAAATACTGCTAAAAGAAATTGAAAAGAATTTTTATTATTTAATAATTTAATAATTTAATAATTCCAGAATTATTGCATTACAAAATTTAAATTTCGAAATTTTGAGGGATACCTTGTATATAATATATAATGTCTAATATACAAAGATAATACAATTATTATTAATTATACAGAATAATCTATATTAATATACATATAAATAGTTAATTTTATATAATTTTTTCGTAAAATAGAAATAATGTTTTTATGTATAAAATCAATTTAGCAATTATTTTATATTAGGAAAAAAAAATTGCAAAAGAATACCTCTGCGCATATTAGCGCGGGTACATATCCGGATGATGCGGTATCGGAGTTCTTTTTTTATCTACAAAATATAAACATTTAAAAAAAAACTTAAACTTGCATTTTATCAATATGAATATAAATATAATGGATTAATGACATTCTTGCGATAAAAATAATACTAAATACGATATAAATCGTATAATTTTTAATGAAATAAGTAATCATAATTGATTAAAAATAATCCGATTTATGTCATGTTTGATATCATTTTAATCACAAGAATCTCTTTAATCCATTATATTTATATTCGTACTGATAAAATGCAAAATGCAAGTTTTAATCTATAAAAGATTTATATTTTGTAGATAAGGAAAGATCCCGATGCTAAAAAGTCGACAAAAGAGAGAGCAAGAAAGAATGAAGGAGCAAGCAAGCTGACAAATTTAAAGAGTTCCGAAGTCTCGCTCATCAGGCCCTTTATCTGTAATCTTTGACGTATATATGTCACCTTACTAGAAAATAAAAATTCTATATATTGCATTTTATATATCTGAAAATAATTGTAATGGATTAATTACATTTTGGCGATTAAAATGACACTAAATATGATATAAATCAGATTATTTTTAATAAAATTGTAATTATAATTTTATTTACATAATTGATTAAAAATTATGCGACTTATATCGTGTTTAGTATTATTTTAATCGGTAAAATATCATTAATTCATTGTGATTATTTTCGAATCAATAAGTGCAAAAAACAAAAATTTTACAGTAATGATATATAACGCGAGAGATTATAGATAAAGCGACCTTTGCGAACGAGACTCCGAAACTGTTTCATGTTAGTTATCTCGCTTGCTCCTTTCTTTGTTCTCTCTCTCTCTTTTTCTCGATATTGTTAACCATGTGGCAACAGCGCACGTGCTCGAAATCGGCTCGAATATCATTATTTGGCTTGAGACCATCTACCGTGCGCATCATCCGGATACATACAATTTTTTAACACAACCGGATACATACATTTTATATTTATATTTATATTTAGTTATCACACGTGCAAACACACACACACACACACACAAACACGCACGCACACGCACACGCTCAAGCACATGAACACACATATAATGAAATAGAAATAAATTAGTTTTTTTTGAAATATCTCTATTTTAATTATAATTTTTCTTAATTCCTTATTTTCATCCTAACATTCTTATTCTCATTTTATAATATTGTCATCAAAATTATATATCACTTTTCGCTTATTTGTTTATATGTTAGTCATGCTGCTTTCTCTCTCTCTCTCTCTCTCTCTCTGTCTCTCTTTTTGTTCTCTTTCTCTTTCTCTCTTTTTCTTTCTCTCTTTTTCTCTTTTTCTTTCTGCTTATTCTTTCTTGTATTCATTGCCATTATTATATTCTTTTATTTATTTTATTTTTATTGGTTGTATTTTTGTTTTCCTACATAATAATAAATTAATTTATTCATCTTTATTTTATAGAGCATAAATGAAACATTGTATATTTGTATAAATAAAAGTATTATACATGTGTGTGTTTTTGTATAAACATTTGTTGTATTTAACTTACGATATAAATCGTATAATTTTTAATATATTTTGCAAAGGAATAATTCTGGAAATATTAAATAATAAAAATTTTTATCAATTTTTTTAGCAGTATTTTCTAAAATTTAATAGCTTTTACTTTATAACTTACGATTTATATGATCGCCTGTGATTCGTGCATCTAATAATTGATAATAAAATAAAAAACTATAATAACTATATATAACAACTATAATAATAACTATAACTATAATAATAACTATAATAATAACTAAATAACTATAACTTAACTATAATAAAATAAAAAAAGAAAATAACTTGTATTGTATATCTCATTTATGTTGTATAAAATAAAAATACATAAATTTATTTATTTATTTACATGTAGAAAAATAAGAATAAAATAGAAGAATAAATGTTGAACAAATATAAAAGTATAATAATGGGAATGAAAGAATAATAAATGAACAAAAGAAGAGAGAGAGAGAGAGAGAGAGAGAGAGAGAGAGAGAAGCGTAAGTGAACGTATAAGTGAATATGCGAGAAGCATAAAACGATACGTACATAGTGAGCGAGCGATTAGAAAGAGACAGAGTATGATTGAAAAAGAAAGATAGAGAAACTGCAATAATGTTAATGTATGCGTACTCTACATATATGATACGTAGTGAGCGAGCGATTAGAAAGAGACAAAGTGTATGATTGAAAAAGAAAGATAAAGAAACTGGAGTAATATTAGTGTATACATACTCTGCAAACATGTATTTTGCTCTACACACATGAAAGAGACGAAGATAGTACGAATATATCTGTCTTTGTCATGTAAGATTGCAGCTCTGTCTATCGCGACATCACGCAACTAATCTACTGCTCTGTTTTACTCTTCAGCCTCGATCTCGCACACACACATATGCACGAAAATTTTAGATTGCATTAACTTTTTTATAAAGCTTCTAAACTCATTTCTCTAAGTTCACTGATACTCTTTGATGAAATGCCAAGTCGGATTGTTACTGATTAGGCACGTGCAGATTATAAATTTTTTGTATTAAATAAATGTTGACGGCAGAAGCCGATAACTAAACTGTAATTTTGTAATTTTTTTTCACTTTTTTTATGAAATCATATCTACCCGAGTACGTTATTATATATATTTTAATTATGGAAAAGGATTTATCGATATTTATAATAAACAAAAAGATTATGCACTTTAACTTAATATTCGCGTTTTGATCGGTAAAACAGACCTTAAGGATCCCCTTAATGATCGATATAATAGGATTTCGAGTAAGGTTTAGTTGGATGGTTAACCAAGAATTATTTTAGATTAATTAGTTGAAGAGTTTAAGCACTTACTATTTATTGAGTGCGATGATACTTGACTTGAGAAAAATAACGTGATCGACCCTGTAGATCTTGGCTCTCGAGCTCGTCGGGTGGAGGTTGACTTCCTCAGTATTCGCAATAAGGTTGTTGATTGGTTCGCACAGTCTTTATAACACTAAACGCACTATAAAATCTTAACTCGAAATACACTGAGGATAGGAATCGGTTCACGATAAAGTCTTGGGTCCTTAAGGTAATTATATGTCGCAAAGTCTTTTCGCGAGGACACGGCACACTTCGCGCTATATTGTCGACCGAGTATATGAGGAGACTGCTCGGAAGACTGATAACTTTTTAGAACGTTAGAGAGAGTGTCGCGTGGTCTTGTCCGACGTTTATTAAGCCCTTTTGCTCCTCCTCTCCATTGGTTTGTTAATCTATTTTAACGAATAGTTGTTTCTAATCACGCCCCCCGATTTTTCCTAGGGCGTTGCTCTAGATTCTTAGATCATAGGTATTGGTGAAGATCTTCGCTGAGTTTTGACCAATGGAGAGTAGTTGCTATCGGGTGAGGGTGAGGCTTTCGTTTTACGGATTGAGTCATGCTCAGTTCGCTGTAATCACCTAAGTTGACATTTTACTTGAAATTTATGATAAACATATAACATAAGCGGGTGGTCTGGCAATCGAGCGCGCGGCGTCGAGTGTCGCGAGTCTCAACTCCGGATCATCAGTGGATCATTGTTTTTGTGCTCTGTTTATTATTTTTTTAGTTTAAAATTCTTAGGTCTGATATCCGAACTCGAGCTCGAGTATCTCGCTATCTGTTTGTCATGGTTTAAAATTTCTAGTGCTTGACTATCTGTATTTTTTTGTTTGAAAATTTCGAGCCTTTAGAGTGAGTTATAATGTTTAAATTTATGGATCTGTTTTTATACTTGACTTTCGACAACGAGATTACACAGTCTCGCTTTTCAGACTTCGCCTGTTTATTCTTTCTGTCGGACGTAGATTATTTCTTAGAACGTAATTTATGTCACTAACAAATCTTATGTCATTAACGAATTTTCGATGAAAGAAAACAATCATGCAGTCTCTTGGACGCAATAATTTATATGTTAGTATATATAAAAAAAAGGAACATTCGTGAAGTCTACCGGACGTAACACGAGTATACGTATATTTTTTGAAAGTATGATGTGGTAGGGAGATTAATGCTTTGAAATTTAGGAGAAGGGAGAGACAGCCAATTAAAGGCTCAGAAATTGAAGAAAAGGGAGAGACAGCCAATTAAAAAGAATTCTTAGAAACGACTCGCGAGGAAAGGAGTGGGGAAAAGAAGAGATAAAACATAAATGTTTACATATTTTTATTTTTAAAAATATCGCAATTCTTTTTGACGCTGCAACCACCAGATAAATATTTTTAATACATTCTGTAATGCGCAATTCTTAACATGTTTTCCATCTTATAGTATTATTAACATCTAGATTATTTAAAGATTCAATATTTTCATAATCAGCATCCAAAGTCTCGATAATCAAGTTTTCTCTCGCATAATTCTCAAGGAAATCCACCAGCCATTCTCATTTCTGACATCCCTTGACGTATACGAGAGTTGGCGTCTCGTCATCCTCTTCTGTGCCAAGCACGGCCGATGTAATCAAACATTTAGCCATGTTGTACGACACGTTTCCGTCTTCCCATCGTAATCCATGGTGATTCGCAATCAGCCAGGAAGCACATGACTTGTCGGATCTTGTGAGAAGATTCCATGGCATAGTAAACATGTAAAAATATAATGCGCCAGAATGGTCCCCTTTCTCAGCACCGCCACCTCCTTTACGACAAATTTCATCCCGACGAGGAATCCTTGCAAGTCCACGAACGTTGGTACGGACATAATGTTTTTCATATCAGCACGCCGAGAAGAAAACTGCGATTGATTCTAATGCATTATAAGTTTTATATCATCTTATGCCCCCACACTTAGGTGATTTTGCGCACAACGTTGGTCAACGGGTTGTATTGAATCACGCGATCATGTATGATGAGACAGTATGCAGTGGTATTCATCGGTACGTTCTCCTTACACTCAAATTCCAATCTCACATCCACAGTTGCGCTCTTGACCGATTCGTTTTGTCGAGAGCAATCGATAATCATGAACGGACCGTTGCGTAAAAACTGCGTGACGGTGAGACTCGGCTCGAGATACTCGTATCCATAATAATTTTTACAGAAACGCTGATACGTGTCGTATAAAATCGACCATCTGTTTTTATCGAAATCCAAATTCATATCGTCGTACGGATAACATTCCGAGTTCAGATAGAGTTTCACGTTGTTCAATTTGCAGTCGTCGAATCGACTCGTATCCTCAGACATGACGTTTTTCCGACCTGTCTGTAGAGCGAAGACAACGTATCTCGGCTTCTCCAGCTGAGTCGCGGTCTTAATGGCCCACGAATGTTTGGTTGTATGCTGCAACAGCGGAAACTCGTACAGATCCCACGAGCGAAAACCCATGCTGAGATATCGCCCGCTTTCCAATGCGCGCAGCATTGACAACTTGTTGACCTCGTTCAATATAACGTGTGGCATTCGCCATTGTATCTTGAATATGTTAATCACAGGCTCCAACGCCAAATTCCCAATCAGACAATTGTTGTCGTTGCGTGATCGTATTAAAATCAACTCATGACGAGCATTAATCACCACGCGTTTGTAATCTTCGCAAAATCCCAATAACATGTAAAGTGGTACGCAAAAATTAAAATATCCATTCGCATTAGTCTGTGCATCCCAACCGGCATTCCTCATAATCACGGTTCTATCGGATGATATCGTTACATAATTCTTGAGTGTGCTAGTTATTCCCACATTTCTGTTACGATCAATCTCCACACCATCGAGTTCGTATCGAATCTCATCAAACATGAACGCGATGCAATTATTTTCTAGGGTCACATCAGATCCTTCAGCTGTTTTGTTTATTTTTAGTTTCCCTCGATGTATAGAAAACTCTCATACGGCAATGTGTACAGATCCTGTTGTTGTATGGGTATTCGTATTTCGTCGCTATGTTCAAACGTTGTATTGGCGTACGGATTGTACGTGTGAGTCTCAATCTTGACGATACGATCGTCAAAGACCGGCTCGCCTCCAATGTTAAGGATGTCGGTCATATTTTCTCAGATATTTCGCACCGCAAAGCCCAAAGAAAAATTCAATGTTTAATACGCTGAGTTTCTTTCTCGTCTTTTTAGCGCAACCTAATCGTGATGATGATGATGATGATGATGATCGGATGATATCATCAATCGGTATCGTAAAGATATTATTACCTCTTGAGTTCTTCTTCGAGTCGTTCAACACGAGCATCTCATGTATCGCTCGCTAATTTCGTCGCCGTCCTATATACAATCTGATGGTGATTTCTTCTCCTCGAAAATTTGAGCAATCGTCTGTCTTGATTCGCGAAGAGTATCGTTAGATCCATAATGCTCTACGCGATGATCGACAGGTAAATGATCTGCGCAGACGTTTCCGATATCATATATCTTGGTGGCACGCTCGGTGAAAATTCATGTATCGTGTGAACGCGTTTGTCGTTACTGTACGCACCCGCGATCACGTTACACTCTATGCGGATATAATGTTTACGTTGATGATATTAATCGGTACGTCCGATTGGTGCCACTGTCTCGGCTGCAACATGCGATTTGAGAATCCCAGCAGCGGACCAATGTTGTTGGGTTTGTTAAAGTTTACTCTGAAAGCGCACCTGATCTCGCTATTCATCGTATTATAATTAGCACGGAGCATTATCGGGTATTCTACAGTTTTCTCCTCGTCACTGTTCGCTCGAACGATCTCCTCTCCTGACGGGATATCACCGCGTTTATCGAAACGATTGCCGGAGCGTTTCCGTAAAATTGTACGTTTCAAAAATTCATGTATGGCGTGTATCTCGTACGATCCCTCGGGAATTTCCGTGTCATTTTCATCGAAATAAAATTTATTATTCGAAGAATTCACGTTTGGCATCGTATAAGTTTCAAAATTTGTTAGACCGAGCTCGTAGTCACCGTCGCTCAAATCTATGGCTGGATGGCAGTGTGCCGCGAGGACGCTACTCTTCCCGGTCACCATGAATGTCATAGACATGTCGGGAAAACTGTTTAACGAATACTGAGTCTCAACGGCGCATCGTCAAGTTTTAAATTCACACCGATCGTCATCGACAGTACGAAGAAACTGCAGACACAATTGTCCGCAGATACTCTGGTCGTAAGTTTACACTGGTGTGTAATTGTATTGTATATTCATCACGTTTCGCCCGAAATATAGCACCAATTCATTTGGTGGTCGAAGATTGCCAAAAAACTGTCGAAATATATAACGCGATTCTCTCTCTTTGCGTAGCGCAATGAGTACCTGGTCCTTTGGTATTGTCTAAATCACGATGCTACTTTCGTTTCGATGTATACCACCGATTGGTAAAGAATCACGCATATAAACGCCTCTAAAGAATGGTATATGCATACGTTTTGCTTGTTCTAATTATATATTCGTTGTCACGCCCGTAGGGATATTTAACATCTCTTTGACGTTTTTTTTTCTTCGTTACCACGCCCTGTCCATGTTTGTACGGGCCGAAATACAATCCCTGTCCATATTTGTACGGAGCGAAATAAAGCCCGTAACCTTCTATCACGCGATTGTGACGTTGCAGCTCCTCTGACACCGCGCGGCTTTGCTATCATTCACCGCTTTTGCCACGCTGGCCGCTTCACCGGATCCGAGCGCGCCCAATATCGGTATAATCGGCAACGCACCGCCTCGTTTCGCTATTGGAAGTATCCGTTTCTTCACCGTCTTTTTCTTCGTCTTCGTCTTCGTCTTCATACCCATACCGATCTTTATCTCTATATTTCATCGCTGCCTAAACAGCTGTAGCTCTCTCACCCAGAGTCGAATCTTTCGCGACGATGCGTTTTTGCGCTCTCTCAGCGAGTATCCTGTCAGCCGCATGTCTCTCGGTAAGATCGATGCTTCGAGAATACGCAATGTCGTGCTCGCGGCACGCCGCGTCCAAAGGATTTATATCCTGATCGCCTCTCGCCAATCGTTTTTCCAAATGAGTATCCAGGCCGCAAAATTGATAGCCAGGAATATGTATTTCGGAATGAAATACGTTTATCGCACGATTTAATAGACATCTACCTATTTTCGTTGACATTCGCTACAATCTTTTATCAACGGCGCTGGCCCGTCAATGTGCGTCCGTTGCCACGGTTGATTGTAATGTTCGTAACAGCGACGATATTGTTGAATCTCTAAATTCGCCTTTATATGTTCCGGAAACTTGTTCCACAGATAATGGATATGATCGCCACGTTCGCAGCAAAACGACTTTCGGCACAAATTGTAACTGTTCGACGCTGCAAAATTGCAAATATCGGAAGGTCTCGATAGCAGTATGAACATTTTTGCAACTGAGCGATTCGTGGTTCCGCATATCTATAAATAGGCGTTTGATTCAACTGCCCTCTCATTCGGAAAATGAAATTTGTGCCACAAACGTTGGCGATAATCAAAGTGACGAATTGCGACGACAAATTACAGTCGATGGGGGACAACGCGGAAATGCGCAAGCATAATACAATGTTACCGACTACTATACGCGGTATCATTTGCGGTCCTTCGAATTGTGATAAAACCAACGTGTTGGTAAGTTTGATAGAAGATCCATACGGTGTACGTTTCGAGAACGTATACGTGTATTCAACATCGCTTCAACAGCCAAAATATCGATATCTGGAGAATTTATTGATATCGATCAACGAAATTGGTTATTTTACATTTTTCAACAACAGTGACGTCATTCCGCCGAGCGAGGCGCGTCCAAACTTGATCTTCGTATTCGATGACGTGCATGCGATAAGCAAGATGCGGTGAGAGAATACTTTTCAATGGGTCGGCATTCGAGCGTCGACTGCTTTTATCTCTGTCAGACATACGCGAGAATACCGGAACATCTGATACGCGACAATGTGAACCACTGATTCTGTTCAAATAGGATGGTACCAACTTGAAACATGTGTATAACGATGTATCACGTGAATACCGATATGTCTTACGATGAATATGGACACAAGTATGGATTCGTAGTGATAAACAAAGACAGCTCGCTCAACGATGGTCGGTACAGAAAAGGATTTAACGTGTTCGCGATAACGCAAAGCGATTAGTGCCGACATCATCGTGGTGAAACGTAAGAAATTGACACTCTACTGACATGGCTGACAACGAGGGTATTCGTGAGCGCGAAAAGATTGCGAGGAAAATTGCGAAAACGAGCGAATCGATTTGCAAGATACATCGCGCTTTGAAGACCGGTAAAATCGAGGAGGATATCGTATTGGACAGACACTTTAGACCTCTCATCAGACCGCTACAAAAGATTATCGACAACTCTAGTTCGATCGCGGTAAAGAACGAGCCGGGGAGTAACATCGAAGCGGAAATTGAACCGTTAATCATCCAGAAGCGTGAGAAGGATGCAACACCGAAAAAGAGAGAAAAACAATTTGACGTCTGATCGAATCACTCAGCGACACCGCATAAATCGAAACGATTGGTCGCTCCACTGGACAAACCGCCGATTATCTCTACACCGTCTGTAACAACGAGAATCGTACCTACGATGCCTGAATTACTTGCTCACGAGGATGTTTTCGAAACCACGGACGACTCGCTCGTAACGTCCGTTCGAAATCAATTGCAAACGCCGGAAGGTCAAGAAATGTTGCGAGATCAGTTAGGTCCACTGTGCCAAAAATATATTTGGCCTGTCCTGAGCGGTGATCAAAATAGCGATATAGTGTTTGGTGTTTATCTCGGTCAGAATGGAATGATGTTCGGTAATAAACATTTTGACGTGGACAACGCGGATAGGATAATTATCAACGGCGGTACGAAACGCCGGCACACTTGGTTTTTACAAGTTGATCTTCAAGAGAACCCCTGATAACGTCATCTATACAGAGGATGATAAGCAAACGTATAAGAGCATGCTGTTGACAACGAGCGCGCATAAAGACAATCACGATGCACACGGTCGAATACGGGACAACAGAGGATACAAGTACAAAGAAATAATCGCACCGTTGATGTCGATCGAACCGAAAAAGAAGAAATTTGGAAAAGGAATATTCATGTCTCGCGCGATGCCGCTAACTGACAATAAGATTGATTACGTGCACTGGGACGATCCCAACGAGTTGGTGGATCGTCTACGATTGCTCGACGCTTCGCGCCAAGCGGGTCACAACGGTCACGATAACGAAATCCTGTCGATCACCAAGAAACTTCGCGAAGCCGGCATTATTATAAATTAAACGGTGTTTCGACAAAACTAATCAATCGATTGATCTCATATCGATGATGCATATCAACAAATTTGGATTATTTAAACATCGAAATGATAAAACTGATCATAGAGTGGTAAAAAGTTACGTGTGCGAAAACGCTCTATGTCGCATCACTACGGATTATGACACGAGGTCACGCAAGATTTGCCGTGTAACGCAACCTGAAACCGACACCGATGCCGTCAACAAACTGTACGTGGATCAGTGTGTTAAAACCTTGAGGAATCAACAGAAAGAATCAAACGAGGAGCTTGCTGCGTTCGAGAAAGACGTGCGAGCGTTACAAATTGTGATAAACGAGCTTCGGCTCGCGAATATCGCTAGATTAGAAACGAGTAGTCAAAACGTCAATGAAACATCAACAAATGACGACGAAACATCAACGAAATGCCAAGAAACATCAACGAACCGCCAACAAACGTCACAGAATGACAATAAAACACCAACGAAATGTCAACAAAACGCCAACAAAGAATGGACAACAACAATCGGTCCTAGATCGGCTATGAACGATTGACCACGGACGGCAACGAACAGCAATGAACGGCTCAGGAACGGCTGTCGAATCGTTGTTAAACGGCTCAGGAACGGCTCAGATACAGCTATCAAACTGCTCAGGAATGATTCAGAAACGGCTACGAACGGCTAACGGACTGTTATCGGCATATGGAGGATAAAGAACCGCTATTGAAACGAAAATAAACAGCTATTGAATGGTTAAACAAAAATTTCAGATATAAATGATAATGTAATTTCTTCACATATATTAGTAGTATAGGGGCCACTATGGTGCGTCACAACAAACCCCCACCATGCGTTCCTATGACGCCACAGAGGACCACTATGGTGCCGTCAATATAAACCCCCACTACGCGTCCTTGAGTTGTCATAGAGAGGCACTACTGTCAACAATGGCATCATAGACGTGCACGAGGCGTTCTAAGCGATGACGTCATAGAGGGCCACTATGGGAACTGTCAACAACAACAGAGGTGTCGTAGACGTGCACGAGGTGTTCTATATGATGAAGGCCACTATGGGAACTGTCAACAATGTTGTCGTCCGCGTGCACGAGCTATTATAGTGGCTTCTATGACGTCATGATTGTAGTCGCCAGCAGAAAAAAAGCAAGCCTGATTGAACAGGTGGTAGGGCCGAAAGAGTCTGGGACAGTAGACGTAGACAGCTATGAGGAAATTAATTATTATTTATTTTTTTCCTGCTGTGTGACAATATTCAGCCTCGATCTGGGGTCCTCTGCGTTTCCAATCATGGTCCTAGTATGGTGAGCTAAATGGAATTTTAACACTTTACCGACCGGCCGTCGATTATTCGACGTTTGCTCCCCAGCGCTTACCGACCGGTCGTCGATTAATCGACTTTTGATCTTTCCGTTAGATTTGGTTAGGTCAGATTGACAAGTAGCAAGCAGCAAGCATTTCGCATTCTTTATTCAAATAATCGGTGCTTTTTTCTAAGCTTTAGCCCTTAGAAATGAATGGAAAGGATAGTCTCGGTGAGTTTTATCTCGACGACCTGTCAGATTGTCTTGACTGCCGTTCAGCAAGTAGTACTGATGACGAAAGTGATAGCAGTAATATAGCCATTCGAAAGCGACGTCCTATACCGCTAATATACAGTGATTCAGAGGACGAGGACATGAATAATAATGTTGAAGACAACAATGATACATGGTCAACGAACGACAAGAGTATAATTTTGGAACCTTTCGAAGGCAGCTCTGGCGTAAAAATTATGCCAAGTTCCTCCGAAAGCGTAATGGATATTGTGAATTTATATATTGGAAGTGACCTGATTGAGCACTTCGTGAGGGAGTCTAATAGATATCATTATCAAATTGTGGAAAAATATAAAATTACATCAAAAACGAAAAAATGGAAGGACGTCACGGTGACTGAAATGAAGAAATTTTTGGGCCTGATCATTCTCATGGGACAAGTAAAGAAGGACGTTCTCTACGATTATTGGTCTACAGACCCATCTATAGAAACGCCGTTCTTCTCGAAGGTTATGAGCAGGAACAGATTTTTACAAATAATGCAAAGCTGGCATTTTTGTAATAATAACGATATTTCTCCCAATTCGCATAGGCTGGTGAAGATCCAGCCTGTCATTGATTATTTCAAGGAAAAATTTAACAACGTATATAAACCAGATTAACAATTGTCTCTAGATGAATGTTTAATTCCGTGGAGAGGTAGACTGTCAATTAAAACATATAATCCGGTAAAAATTACAAGATATGGAATACTGGTTAGAGTGCTGTCTGAAGCTCGTACGGGATACGTATCCAATTTTTGTGTGTATGCCGCTGATGGAAAAAAATTAGAAGAAACAGTGTTATCGGTCATTGGACCGTATAAGAACATGTGGCACCATGTATATCAAGATAATTATTATAACAGTGTCAACGTAGCTAAGATTTTAAAAAAAAATAAATTGCGAGTGTGCGGGACGATCCGAAAGAACAGAGGTCTTCCTCAAATACTTCAAACTGTCAAGCTTTCAAGAGGCCAACATCAATTTCTTAGAAATGGCCATATTTTATTAGAAGTATAGAATAATGGCAAAAGGAATGTAAACATGATATCGACAATACATTCTGCACAAATGGCGGAATCTAGAAACAGAAGCAGGACATCAGATTGCCCCATACAGAAGCCTATCTCAATAATAGATTATAATAAATATATGAAGGGCGTAGATCGCGCAGATCAATATCTGTCCTATTACTCCATTTTTAGGAAAACAAAAAAATGGACGAAACGTGTCGTAATGTTCTTCATCAATTGTACACTTTTTAACTCCTTTAAAGTATATACAACTCTGAACGGACAGAAGATTACATATAAAAATTTTCTGCACAAAGCGGCACTTTCATTGATAGAAGACTGCGGAACTGAAGAACAAGGTACGGATCTACCTAATTCCGAACCCACAACCACCACATCCCGATTTGATCATCCCGGAAGACTGGCAAATTTCGGAAAGCATAAACTAGTAAATATAGTGACCAGCGGTCAATGTAAAAAACCCCTACGACAATGCAGAGTTTGTGCAAGTAAAAAAAAGCTAAGCAGAACAGGTTTCGCTTGTAAATACTGCAACGTCCCACTACACAAAGGTGACTGTTTCGAGCGCTATCATAGTTTAAAAAAATATTAAACAACTTCTTTTTTCAACAAATATTGTTATATGGATTATTTATGGTTATTATGGTATATTTTATGTTTATTTATTTATGGTTATTATGGTATATTTTATGTTTATTTATTTATGGTTATTATGGTATATTTTATGTAAATAACAAACTGAAAACGATTGTAATAGATAAAATAAATATTGTTTTAACACTAATATAATTAAAGTAAAAGATTTTATTAAATTTTGTTACCCTACAATAACACGAAGCGTACAATTTTACCAGAGTTTAAGAAAAGCGCATATATTCCCGCGCGTCAGTCTAGGCCGAAACCGAGCCGGTGTCTCGGACGATCTGCGGCTGAGCGGGCGGTGAAAGGGCATAGTATGTTGGAACCGCTACCGGTCGGTAAAGTGTTAATAGAATAAGGTTTAATGAGATATTTATGATGAAGAGCCGCCGCCGCCATATTGGACTCCGCCGCGTGGATAGTTATAGATTGGAAAATAATTATTATATATTTATTTATTTTTTCTGCTGAGTGGCAATAGTCGGTCTCGAACCTGAGTTTTCTGCGTTCCCGGGCAAGATCCTAGTATGGTTGGCTATCTGACTTATTATAATAAGAGAAATTGACGAGTGTCCGCCGCCGCCATGTTAAGTCTTGAGTATACCACGTGGACGATTTATAAGTTGGAAAATTATTTCTACATGTTGTCCCAGAGACATGGGTCTTGGCGGACATATTGCGTCGCGTAGAGGAAGACGAACCATGACTCATCGAGAGAAAATAACATTATCGCTAGTATGATTTATGGCGAAAGTGGTTATTGTTGAAAGAGAATAGAGTCGGCGTATCATATATTTAAAATTATATATTTTATACAATGTTTAATATTTGTACATTTTTATACAATGTGGTATTTTAATAGTAAATTTGAGTCTCTGTTTTACATAGTACAAAACGGATGTAACACATCGATCACATATCGACCACCGCCTAGGGCGACCAATACATTTGATCATCGGAGGATTCTATTTTTCAGTCGATCAATACAGCTGGGCGCCACTTGTTTGTTATTACTACAAAATAAATAAATAAAATAAAATTATCATTCCGAGACACAGCCGTATGGTAACGAAAAGCGACTGTCGATAAACCTACGTTTTAGTAATGCAGTAGCGCATACTTTAGTTTCGTCGCGTGTTATGATTTCATGAAACGCGGCAAATTGCTCTAAAATGTAGGTTTATCGATATTTCAATCGTTACTTTTTCGCTATCTTTGTTTTTCCACATTTTTTTAGTTATTAATCAATTTTTAATACTATTGAAATTGACTAGCTGAGAGTTTTCATAATTTAGAGTTACACCCTTTTAGAGTTATACCCTTAACTTTACAACATTCATGCGTTCTATTGTCGGGCGTGCGAACAAGCATAAAATTTTGGGCCGCCGGATACAAACGCCTTGATATAACTACCGCAGCTGTAGCTTTCGAGCTCATCTGTCATGTCGCCTAAAAAGTTACCCGTACTATGCTCATACTCGTGTGGATTACCGTTGCTCTTATAAATACACAAATCCGTATCGTAATATAAAACACGACGATCTAAGCGTTCTAAATAAGAATATAATAAGAATATAATAAGAATATTTTAAGCGTGCTTGTGCTCGTATACGCAGCTATCACGACATTAGTTAACAGAGAAGGAACGACAGCGTCTTGTCGCAATCGCCACGAAACATATACTACTTTGTCATTTACGGATAATATGTCGGTTATCTCGTGTTCGGTGTTCGTCAGCAATGTCATAAAATGTTGAGGCGTTCTCACGATCTCTGTATTAGGCAGATTAGATCGCTGACCGAATTTTCCCCAAAAAGAATTTAAGCACAAATTCGCGACTGAGCGTAAACCGGGATTCCGAGTGACGTTACCTATCAAGAACAATACCCAATACCCTCGGTTTCTTCATATTCCCATAAATATTGTTCTTTAGCGTCGTCATTGTTTTTCCCGTATTCGCTTGGCCAACCGCTGGCTTCTTGTTTGAGTTTTAAGAAGGTATTAATATATTCGGCGAACAATCCGCCCCGCTTCGTAGCGCAATCAAATTGTCTAACATTATATTGCCAAATCTCGCTTACAGCCGTCACGAGATAACCCTTTTCGAGGGCCTTACGTAATTCGCAGGACACCAATGTGCCCTCAAATTCACGCTTGCTAGCGTTTTCATGTGTGCGGCTCGTCTGTGAAAATGTTTCGCAGCAACTGCGACATAATGCAAAAAGTAATTTTCCCTTCACACGGTATGGAAATACTGGATGAAACAAATCGCGCGGAGGAAGTATTTTACACCGTATGAGGCCTTCAAGTCTATCTAAATTATAATTCGCCGCCAATCCGATTAGCGTGGAACATTAATCACCGACATAAATATCCGGATGACAGATAGGAAAAGCGCCCGTTTTCAATACATACAGGTACAAAGAACACACGTCTACATAGCGTATTTTCTCCGTACCCGTAACCTCATATCGTGTCATGATATTTCTAGTGCGGTCGCCAAAAAATGCATCGGGAGGATCAAGCGGAGGCGTTTCCACCATCGGATGATTTTCGAGATATTCGTGCATTTCATGATTATCTCGCATATCTCGATCAAAAACACATTTCCCTTTTCCATCCCGAGGTATCCGCGCTGTCGAAGTCGCCACGTAATCGCCAGAGTTCGTTCATAATGCGAATCGATCGTATCCTTGCAATCAGATGTCGAAAGTAGCCTATCACGATTCGTAGGGAAACAAGTTGGACACCCGTGCTAAAAACAACCGTGAAATTGAAGCACGATGCGTTGTGTCGCCCTGCTATTAGATGTTTCGTAATATCCATCGATGACCGTACCGTTCACCGTACCGTTCACCGATATTCGCGAGCGCGATCTGCGTGGTTTATAGAATGTCCGAGCTCTCGCTCCATCCATACCAACCACTGCAAAGCTTTACGCGAATAATTGCTCGCTTTTCTATATCCGCCAGCAGGAATGACACCAATCATATTCGGCTGTAAAAAGTTTTTTCGAAAAACGGTTATAGCGATTGTCGTTGAAGCGATAGTCGTGCATTCTTCGATCGGACATACATTACCGCAATCTATAAAAATTTTTCTAAACGCCATGTATGCTCTTCGAAGAATATCAACGTCGGTACGACAGTAACGAACGATCTCACGCTGAAAATCGAAAAATCGTTTTTTTGTCGCATGTCGGTATGCCAAGTGAGAAAACGTTCGCGCTCTTCCGATTTCATAGTTTCCGGCGAATAATAATGTGCATCGGGTACGGGGCCGATATACGATTGATTTTCAACAGTGTTAAATAGATGCGGAAAAATACTTTTATCCGACGTATCCTGTAAGCCGAAAGCCATCGGTAATTCGGATAAGCGCATTGGCATGTAATTAACGCTGTCGATAAATTTCGTATGCCCTACCGTTAATACGATGATTTTTGTTCCATTTAAAATTACTTTAGGTTCTAAGTTATCGCGATTATCAACGATATGCTTGAGAATAAATTGAGCGTCAAACGCTTTTGCATTATGCGCTATGCATATGATCTGCTTGAAACATTTTGTCGTTCGTGTTGAAAAATCGACAAATTGTTTTACCGGATCGTGTCGGAATATGAACTCTCGTATCCCGCACCAACGACAACGCATGGACATATCGTTCTCTTTCGCGCACTCTTCGCAAATCTGTTGCGCGACGCAAAGCGTAGGAATGTGTCTTTTTACAGTCGTCATACCTTCGAGCGTCTCGTCTTGTCGCATTTCAAAATCGTAAAAAATGAATGCTACGCGTTTTTTCTTGCACTCGTTTACCATCAAATTCTATACCTCCTCCGCGCTATGTGTTAGCGTCGTCATCGTCACTGTTGCCGATGATGATGATGAAGACGTCATTATCGCGACGGAGAGAATGCACATAGCATAAATGATTTTCGGATTTTGGCGAACGGCATATTTTACAATAAGAAACGCCGCATTCGTGCCTCGTGTCTAATTTAACGACGCGCCCACACTTGTCGCAAAAGCGTACGACCTTGCAAATACTTTTTGATTTACCGTCGTACGATTTTTCACTACGATGACGCTTGAAGCACTCTGTGCCGAAAAATGCTCGATTACAGACGGTGCATTTTATGATTTCCGCTTCGGTCTGTTTACACGATGGCAAAACGAAACATCGCGGACATTTATGTTGGGCAGCGGCGACCGGTTTTATCGTTCCTATAGCCTATATTACACGGCACGCAATAATTTCTACATCTCGCAGCGGCGTTTAAATTTATGATAGTATTATAATGCCGCGAACGCTCATAATACATAATATTCAACCATAGCGCAGGTTCACGTTCGAGAGAAGCGAGTAATGCGATTTCATCGTACAGGGGCTGTTTACCGCGACCAAAAGTACTAAAATTATAAACTATATTAGCTATATTATCAACGGCGAGATATCGTTGAAAGCGCTCGATTCCCGAAGTCCGCATCCTTCTTCCGATATAGTAACACCGACATTTCTCATTAACTCTAATGCGAGTTCTCGTTGAAGCACAGATTGCGAGTATCTTACGGCATTTCATTTCTCATGTAATTCTCTCGTACGCAAGTTACCGCGTTCACAGTAAATTCGCGCTAGTACTAGAGAGCGGAGAAAACATAAATTGTCAGAATTACCAATTGTTATTATCGAGCGTTTCGCAACGTCTTTGTGCGTTAATTTATGACGTCCGCGACCCGTAGGAACTGCGCCATTAAAAACGCGTATGTTAAACTATTGCGCGATATCGTGCCCACCCGCACTCTGTGCTGCAGAGCTCACGAGCCTCCAAATGTCTTCGTGTGTTAAGTCGCGAGCTGGACGAAACGATAAGCTGACGGGACCTTGCGTTAAATTCGGAGAATGAAACGTACATAATTAGTCGGCTCGCATGAATTTACCGCATACGAGTGAACGGAACGCGTTTTCTAAAGCGCAATAAAGATTTAAGCAGCCTTCTTGTAGTGGACGTATAGCAAAACTCGCTTCTCTTCCGATTACGCCGAATCTTCGAAATCGTCGCGTATTTTCGGTTAATAATTCTACATGATTAAAATTAATATTTCCGACCTGTTGTTGTCGACGATGTTGCTGCTCTTCCTCCACCTCGTCTTCCTCCTTCTTCGTCTCCTCCTTTTCCGTATCCGATGTAGAATTTCGATGATCAGCATCGGCTTCCACTTCATTAATTTCTTTTTGCACGCGTGGATTCGACGCTTCCTCGTCAGCGATTCGTCCTCCGCCTGTTTGCACTGTTGAAAAAAAAAAGAAAAAAAATTATAAATAAAATTTATAAGTTTAAAATTTGCTATAAGTTTAAAAGTTTAAAACATGCTCGCACTAGTTTATAATTCTTAAAATTGTATCTCACCTGGCGACTCCACACTATCCGCAGTTAATTCCCTATTTATATCTTCATCGTTCTCAATTCGCATTTTTTCTAAAAATTTAATATTTTATTAATATCGATAAAATTTTTATAAAAATTAATATATTTTACTTTTTTACAAACTTACCTTGCACATCCCGGTTCTTTTTCTTCTTCTGCGGGACGTTTTCGAACTCTCTGAGCGGGAGACTCTTGCGTGAGATTTCCGATGCCGGTGGTGGCTGCGGCGGCGGCGGCGACGGTGGCGGCGGCGGCAGCGGTGGCGGTGGCGGTGGCGGTGGCGGTGGTGGTGGATTCTACAAATTATTATTATTAATGCGAAAATTCAGATTCTTTTCTCGCGCATTATTTTATAAACGCTATTGCTCAATCTAAAAAATAAAACATTTCCTTGCCAGTTAATCGGTTTCCATTTCGATAATTCGAGAGCATAAAGGCTATATGCCCTCCCGCGTCCTCTTCCTCGTGTCCAAATGCTTGACGCATTTCTATTATTTCAACCGCGATATGAAGTAACTTGTCATAGCCGTCAAAATGTCCTAATTTACAACACCGCGAGTAATGTATCCGAACTGGCGCACGCAAAAGCTCGGAAAACTTCATAATTAATTTCTTCCGACTCGTCCGACAGCGTCGGCAAAACGATGCAACGACACCGACAAATTTGAACTTATCACCACACATTTTGACACTACTGCTTTAAGTTCAGCCATTGTACCATAACGATTTTATCACAAAATATAACACGTGCTTGCACGCTACGGACGCGGTGTTAGCTTGGACGACGATAAACTCGAAAATACTTTTTTTCTATCTCGCTGCAAAGCATTTATGAAAAAGATTATTATTATTCGATGAATTGTAGACGAAACTATTTTATTTCCAGATTAAATGCCCGCGTAGAGAGTCGTCTATAAGTCTCCATCCTACGACGAATATTTAATATTCTATTATTATTATTATTACATTTTATTATTATATAAAATATAATTTTCAGTCGTTCACCGACATTAGTCATTTAATTGGACATTAGTCATCGATTAGATCTTTAGTTAATCATCATAACATTTTCAGCTGTATATTTTAATATTGTAATTGTGAAATTATTTTCCGTTGATTCGATGAAATCGCTTATATATAATTTAACTAAAAAAAAACATAAATCTTAATTGTGTAAAAAATAAAATTGTTATCAATAAACATGGAATTTTTTTCGTTTAAAAAAAAGCGTCAGATTATTTTCTCCCTTACTTTATCTAAATTTATTTCCTGCATTCCTTTATAGGGAGAACCTGTCTAATATATGCGACGGCATGATTTAATAGTAGCGAAGCGTAAATTAAAACGATAGCCAGAGCGTTCGAACAATCATCTTATTTCAAGCGATTCAGCGGAGCACCGCCTATAAGCTCGTAAGCAGCGGTGCTCGAAAAATGCTAGGGCGAGCTCATCCCCGCGGATACGCTTACTCGCGTCGCACCCGCGGCTGCTTATCAGCTAAGAGGCCGCGGTGCTTTCCGCTCGTGCGCACATAGAAAATCGCTAGCGCGAGCATGCGGCCGCCACGGTGGGGCCCCTGGAGCGCGGATAAGCTTACTACTCCCGCCCTAATCACCCCAGCCATACCGACGGGGGGTTGATAATGTTAAAAAATATTAGACGCTCGTGCGTATTCTTACTCGCGTCAATGTTATTAAATATTCCTTAGACTTACTTTTTTTATTTATGAAAGCGCATGACAAATGACAAATGGTTCAGTTCGCAAAATGAATGTACACTGGAAACATCCTTAGACGTCGATCGTCTGCGAGCCTACGGGATGCGGAAAAACAATTTTCGTGAAAACCTTTCTTCGCCACTTATCCACCATGTCGGACGTTCGAATCGAGAGAATTTTATTTTATTACGCCGAGTGGCAGGATACGTATCAGCGCTTACAATACGTCGCGAGTGAAGAAACAGAAGTTGAAGAAGAGAAAAAAATTAAAAAAAAACGAATACGCTAATAATAATATGGTAAAATCGAAAAAGAATATAATCGAATTTCACGAGGGTTTACCGCGTCCGGAAAATTATTCCAACGATCCACTCTCCCCGAAATTGATGATAATCGACGATTTTATGAGGGAATCGTCGTCGTGCGACACTATCGTGAGTCTATTTACTAAAGGAAGTCATTATAAGAATATCAGCGTTATATTCATCTCGCAAAATCTCTTTCATCAAGGACGCGGACAGCGCGACATATCTCTCAATGCGAATTATATAATAGTTTTCAAAAATCCCCGCGATCGCGCTCAAATTCGTCATTTAGCGCGTCAAGTATATCCCGACGATCCGAAATTTATGGAAGAAGCGTACTATGACGCTACCTCGAGACCTCACGAATATTTATTGCTCGATTTAAAGCAATCGACTCCAGATGAATATCGATTTCGAACGTGCATCTTCCCCGATGATACGCGGCATTACGCCTACGTATCGCGCAGATCGAGCAATAGAAGCGCACTTGTATAAAAAGATAATATCACGCTCGCAACTCGTCAGTCGTGCAATTACGGCGTAATAGTGAGAAAAGAAGTAGAGTAATAAAAAGTCGATGCCGTCGTCGATAGCGGATTGAGCGATAGAGAACGCAAGACGGTCTATCAGTGAGAGAAACACGTGCCTTTTAAAAACTCTGTGCTATTTGAAAAAAAGTCAAAGGACATCATTCTTACGAACAGTCGACGATAAATTCGTAAAGTGTATTCAAGAGTGTATTTTCAATACGCTCAAGGGCAACGTGCTGCTCCGCTGTAACGATAAAAAGCGCTTAGCCAAACATAAAATGATCCTACGTCGTGTCGCGGCAAAACACGGTAATTGGAAGGCTAAAAGAAAGCTTTTGATACAATGAGGCGGATTCTTGCCTTATCTTATTGCTCCTATACTAGGAGCTGTGTTACGCGAATTATCGGAGAATGAAATAAAAAAAAAAATCTCCGTATATTTGTACATTCTCTATATATATGGGAAAACAACCGTAATAATAATAATAGATAAGTTTTAAATTAAAAATTAACTGCAGCACCGCGTTAATATAATAATGGAGAGAGCTAAAAAAATGATTTTGATTTCTACGGAAAATCTCGAGAGAATGCAACGTATGCAACAACAACAGCCGGTAATATCGCCCATCACACCGGTCGATAATTCGGCGAGGAAAAATTCGGAAATATCAAATGAGGAAAATGTTAATGATAATAATAATAATAATAATAATAATAATAATAATAATAATAATAATAATAATAATACCGTACGGACACCGGAAACGCCTTTATCGCGACTCGACGCGGAGATGTGACGTATTCTCAACAGCGCGTCTCCTATCGAGGACAAAAAATGGAAATTGTACAAAGAAGTACTCCAACGTTATCTTCACTTTATTCGGGAAGCGAAAAAACGCTTGCGTAATAATATACAGGGTAACGAAGACGAGGATAAAAGCAGTGAGCAGAACGAAGACATGAATTTGAACGACAGCGATGATGATAATGACGAACTTATGGAATCGCTAACTTTAATTAGCAGCGAGCATGGTGATAGCGGTAACTACAATAGTAATAAAAGTTTCGAGAAAAAACGCGCTTAATCGGCTGAAACGATCAAAGACATACTCGATAAGGTGCCGAAAACTTATCGTGACAAAACATGCGCTATTGAAATACTTGATAGATATTCCACCGTCTAAGATTAATTGGGATAGGCGAGAAATCGTAACTATAGACGGTACCGTCATAGCGGATTCAAATATCGCGGATCTTATAAATGATGCGATACGCGAGAGAAAAACGGTAAAAGCAACCGGAAGACTTCGGTTTGCACGGCTACTCCACGACGTAGGCACACCCTTCAATCTCATAGGAAATCGCGATTTATTACATTCGCTCGCGCGATCTCAACTTATTAAAACCGTGTTATCGCGCGGAAGTTCCACTCCGAAAACGTCACTCGACCGTTCAAAATCTTCTTACAGACGTAAGCTAGCGGAAACGAGTGAAACCGAAGGAAATGCGACATTTGTGTCCGCCGACAAGGACGACGAAACATTGTCGAGCTATGTAAATTCTCTGACAAAAAAGAGAAAAGGTTTACTCGACTGGAGCAAACTCAAATGATGGAATTTGAAAAATTATATTACAATCCCGCGCAGGCTATTCGGCAACGGAAAATTTATCGCAAGCCGCTAAACGAAATTTCACGCCTAACGAAGTCGTCGACTGGCTTAAATCGCAAGACGCGTACACGCTGCATCGGCCGATTCGACAAAAATTTCCACGATTACACTCTAACGTGACAAATATCGATGATTTGTGGGAGGCTGATTTGATCGATCTTCGTAATCTCAAGAACTATAACGACAGATATTCGTATCTATTGACGGTTATTGACGTGCTCAGTAAATTCGTATGGGTAGAATCTTTACGCGACAAAACCAGCTCTTGTGTAGTAAAAGCCTTTCAACATATATTCTCGAGAAACAATAATTCCCGTATACCTGCAGACCGACAAGGGTAAAGAATTTATTGCTCGTCATGTACAGAATTTCTTAAAAGAAAAAGACATTCGTTTTCGCGTAACTCGTAATCCCGATGTTAAAGCAGCTATAGTGGAGCGATTTAATAGAACACTCAACGAACGGATGTGGCGTTATTTTACGCATAAGAACACTCGACGCTACATCGATGTTTTGCAGGATATCGTTCACGCTTACAATCATACCAGGCATTCCATCATTAAAATGCAGTCTGCAGTCGTTACGTTGGAAAATGCACGTATCGCACGTATAACAATTATTAGTTAGCTGGCAAGGATATCCTTCAAAATTCGATTCTTGGATACCCGCTGCGAGCTTAAAGACTTTGGATAAAAATGAGAGAGGAATTTTATATGATTCTTCCGAGCAATAGCAGCATGCGCTACTATCCGGAGAATAAAACCACCTGTTTCACCACCAAATTACCTCAGCGTGTAGACTTGCACGGACGCTGGGAAGTAGCGCTCACGGAGATTCAATTTCCGTGTAGTTTTTTACATATACGGCCCGGAGAAGGATTAATGAGATTCATCGATATTACAGAGCGCGATAAGACAATTAACGCTATGAAAGCGCAAGTACCTTTGGGTATTTACTCAAAATATTTACTGTGCAAGATATTATAGAGGCTGTGAATTATATAGCCGAATCAGTGGCCTCACATATTGTCTGGTAATTTGAGGTTGTCATTGGTGGTAAAATTGTTATGAAACTTTCCTGTGAAGAAGAGAAATGTGATATAACTCATTATGTAAATTTCTCCGACAAACTTTAACGAATACTCGGTTTTGACACGCATGTTAAGCATAGAGATCTGATTCAGCTCGATAGCGATCCTATTCCATATTTCCAACATGGTTTTACAATGAAATCGGCATTGATAAAAACGAAAATACGAAGAAACTCATTAAACTAGAAAGTAGTTCCGATGATTTATATCTGATGTTTTACCTGCGTGGGTTTATGATGAAGTTTATTATTTGCTATTTTTTGTACTCCCGCGCAGTCGCATGATAATAGCCGACGAACTGGCTAGTTTATTGCGCGGTATTCCCGACAAACTTTTTGTCTATTGCGATATTTGTGAACCTTATATTACGGACGATGTACAATCTCCTCTTCTGCGAATAGTCACGCACGATGCTCGAAACGATTACGCGTTTGCATCCACGCAAATAAAGCATTTCTCACCCGCGCATAGCCCTGCGTCAAACGTGCTTTCGTACAATCGAAATAGATATAAGAGATCAGCTGGGGCAGAGTATACCATTCGAATTCGGAACGTTAACGGCGACATTGCACTTTAGGCGTATCGATATAGATATTACAAAAAATTTTATATCTACGGTAACGGAAGAAAAAAATTTCGAACGTTAATGGATTATTATTCGATGTATCACGACGAATTACAAAATGGCGGTAGTCGGGGTGGTGAAATTCAGCGAACTTTCGTTGGATCACCCTATCAACGCGGTCATGGTATCGGCAGTTTTCTCGGAGGATTGTTCAGATGTGTACTACCCTATTTAAGTAGAAGCGTACGGGCTGTGGGAAAAGAAGCTTTACGTGCCGGCGTTTATATAATCGACGATGTTGAAAATAATATGCCGTTTAAGGTGGCGGTCAAACATCGATTCGAAGAATTGCGCGACAATCTTAAGAAAAAAGCTAAAGAAAAAATAAGCAGTCTAATGAAAAATTCGGGATATAAGACGGATGCGAAAATGCATGTAGCTCAGTTTCCTTTCGTCGGGCTCGATACGCGCATCGTTAAATCTGTGGGATCACGTAAACGTCGCGGGGCAAGTAAGAAAAATTCATCGAAGATCAAGACTCGGGGAAAGAAAAAAGCCAATACACGGTGGACGGGCAATAAGAGGAGGAGGATGAAAAAAGCAGTGAAAAGGCTTAAGACATCCACGAAACGCCGTAAAATCGGTAAAAAGCGCACCGTATCCGACATATTTTCTTAAACGCTAATATAAATATAATCTTTGAAAACGGAAATTACAGTGAGAAAGTAAAAATTTGCGCTGATTAAAAAACATGTCCTTTCTTCATATGCATTCGAGCGAGTGTTTAAAGAGGCGCTCTTAGAGTTTTAAGAGACGCTCTTCACGGGAACGGGTATCCATTTTTTGAACGAGGGAAATTGTATAAGTAGAGACGATTATTCCAAAGGTTACACGCTATTCGCTTTTGATCTCACGCCCGATCTGTCGGCTAATTATGCCAGACACTGAAATCTTGCGAGAGATTCGGCAGTTTGCGTTTAGAAGTGCGATTTGAGAAGGTTCTCAGAGAGACCGTTAACTGTATTATTTACACCGAATTTGACAATGTTATAGAAATTGATTCGTCGCGTCAAGTCATCGTTGATTTTGCTGGTTAAATTTCTATCGCACACTCGTGTATTTACTCGTTACAGCATAATATACGGTTAGAAAATTTTCCCCGTCCAATTTTCTCCCTCCACGTCCGATCAAAAATCGATGGCGACGGCATAGACTAAAAGATCAAAAAATGTACAAAGTAACAAAAAAGAATTCAGTTTGATTCGAGAAATGAACATCGGCACTTCGCGAAAAGCTTACACCACGAAAGCGCTTCAGTTTCCGAGATAATATGGATATAGTCGTCGATATACAAGGTTTCCGTGATGCCGAGGAGAAGTTTGACCCTAAAGAAGTAGCCGTTGTCGCCGTTGTCGCGATTGACGCTCCATTCGTCGGTCATTGGATTATATTGCCTCCGCATCCGTTTGGCGAATTACCAGAAAAAGTGAGACAAGAGAACAATTGGCTCACTCGTCATTATCACGGTATCGAGTGGTTCGACAGTGAAACTCCAAAATATTTTACAACGCATCTATGTGAAATTACAAGACGTGTGGGCTATATTTACGTTAGAGGTAGCGAAAAAGCAAGCTACTTGCGGAATCTACTCTCCAGAGATATATATATAATTTGGAAGGTATTTCTCCTGCATTCAAAGATCTGACAACAGGAGAAGAGCACGGATGATATTGTGGCTATCATGGATTTGGAAAATTCGGAATCTTCCATTATGCATTACATAACGCGTACAAATTAAAATATTGGCTTGTCGAGCGAAATAATATTGTTAACGGCGATACAAACAGCAGTACTCTGGCTACTTGCGGCTCTCCTGATAATTGAGAAATAAGCAACGGCGATAATGAGAGCGAAGAAATCGGTAGCAGGAACGACATTTTCCGGGTCATAAATGAAAATATTGAAACACAGACGAATAACGAGATAGATATAAGCAAGCACAAAGTATCTACTATTTTCACCCGAGAAGTCATTGAAAACTTGACGTTACAAAACGACACGGACATAAACGGAATACCGAAGGAGATAAAAACTGAATTTATTGAATATAAAATTTCGCTTGTTCGTCCATCTTCTGATCAAAATAATGAACTCGCGCGAAATTCTGCAAGCACTGCGTCACCTCGATGCCAGACATGTGGGAGTTTATCCTGCCGACAGAGCTCCGAGGGTGTGGACGAGATCGACAGCCATCGTTGCTAATACCGATAATCATAACCGCCCTGGAGAACATTGGGTCGCCTTTTTTCTCGACGAGCATGTCTCGGGTACATACTTTGACAGCTATGGAATGCCTCCGCTGTATCCTGTATTTCTCCTCCGACTTCGTCGAAACTCCATCGTCCATCGATGGAATACCAAACAATTACAAGGATTTTTCTCTCAAATATGCGGACAATACAGCTGTGTATTTTTATATTATATGAGTAATGGTTACAATCTTAATCGATTTCTTACTCTTTTTATTAAAGACTGTGAACATAACGATCGCTTAATCTTACAATTATATCGTAAAATTTTTCTTCGTAAAAAAAAGAAACATGAGAAACAGCGCAAAACCTATGAATAAGTTTATGTATTAAGATTAATTGTTTGTAATTGACATATCATTGTATTAAAAAATTAGCGTCAATAAACAAAGAATTTTTTCCTTAAATCGTCTAATTTTTTTCTTTCTTTTCTTCCTTTTTTACGACGCATATCTCTATCCTCTTTCAACAATAACAATCACTTTCATCATAAGTCATACTAACATTAATGTCTTTCTCCCGATGAGTCATGGGCCGTCTTCCTCTACGAGACACAATATGTCCACCAAGACCCACGTCTCAGGGACAACATGTAGAAATAATTTTCCAACCTATAAATCGTCCACGTGGTGTACTCAGGACTTAACATGGCGGCGGCGGACACTCGTCACTTTCTCTTATTATAATAAGTTTCAGATAGCCAACCATACTGGGAACTTGCCCGGAAACGCAGAGGACTTAGGTTCGAGATCGACTATTGTCACTCAGCAGAGAAAATAAATAAATATATAATAATTATTTTCCAATCTATAACTATCCACGCGGCGGAGTCCAACATGCCGGCGGCGACTCCTCATCATAAATACTTCATTAAACCTTATTCTATTAAGATTCCATTTAACTCACCATACTAGAACCATGATTGGAAACGTAGAGGACCCCGGATCGAGGCTGAATATTGTCACACAGCAGGAAAAAAAAAAATAAATAATAATTAATTTCTTCATAGCTGTCTATGTCCCCGACTCTTTCGTCCCCACCACCTGTTCAATCAGGTTTGCTTTTTTCCTGCTGGCTACAATCATGATGTCATAGAGGACCACTATAATAGCTCGTGCACGCAGACGACAACATTGTTGACCGTTCCCATAGTGGCCCTCCATGACGTCATCGTCTAGAACGCCTCGTGCACGTCTACGACGCCATTGTTGACAGTCCTGTAGTGACTCTCTATGACAACACAAGGATGCGTAGTGGGGGTTTGTTTTGACGGCACCATAGTGGCCCTCTATGGCAATTCAGGGATGCATGGTGGGGGTTTGTGACGCACCATATTGGCCCCTATATTACTTATATTATTACGCGCCAAGAGACCAATCGCATCGTTAAGAAAAAACAAGACATCGTTAAAATCCGAGAAAAATATCGAGAAGCTACGACTCGTTGAGGAACTGCATGCTCCAGCGAGAAGAAGTTTTCCCCGAAGACGCGTCGTAGTGCGGAGTTACGACGAAGTGTGGCAAGCTGACATCGTCGAGATGCGTCCGTACTCGCGTTTCAACAAAGGCCACCATTACATACTTACCGTCATCGATGTGCTGAGCAAGTACGCGTGGGCCGTGCCGCTCAAGAGTAAAGGCGGAAGCGAGACAGCTGATGCTATCGCTGAAATAATTCGAGATAGCAAGAGATGTCCGAGAAACATGCAAACTGATATGGGGAAAGAATTTTACAATACCGACGTGCCACGCCTGATGAAGAAACACGACATCAATCATTATTCCACGTATTCGGTGTTGAAGGCATTGGTCGTCGAACGATTTAATCGCACGCTGAAAAATGATATGTGGAAGATGTTTACGCTCAACGGAACTTACAAGTGGGTGGACGAATTGCCGCGTGTCGGATTACAACGCGCGCAAGCATCGAACGATCGGTATGCGACCCGTTGACGTTACCCCTACGATCGCTGAAAGACTCTTGGCTACGGTGTACAACGCGATAAAGATAGCGGATCCGGCAAAGTTCAAAATAAGTGACTCGATACGCGTTAGCAAATACAAGACGATTTTCGAGAAAGGTTATACACCGAATTGGACCACCGAGGTGTTTAAGATCATTAAAGTGCAGCGTACTAATCCCTTAACCTATCTATTCGAGGACTATCGCGGAAAATCCATCGCTGGAGCGTTCTACGAGTGCGTTGCGCGAATTATCCGGACGTGTACCTTGTGGAGAAAGTACTGCGCAGGAAGGATGACAAGGTTTACGTGAAATGGCTGGGATTCGATGCATCGTACAATTCTTGGACACACAAGGACAATGTCATTTAATTAATACAAACTGCATTTTATTTTAACATAAAAAAATGAAATATGATACATAAAAAATCTGAAATATATAAAAATATATGTAAGATATATACAGCATATAAAATATAAAATATAAAAAAAAATAAAAATAAAAGTATATTTCTTTTATTTTCCTGCTTTGATTGTCAATAGTATAATACATTGTGTTACATACATATACACATATACACACACACATACACGAACGCATGCACTATTACATTATGTTATATTATATTACATTACATTATAAGGGTATTCGATAATGTTCCCATGATAACGAGTCGGTCGAGTCAGGTACGATATATCGTACAGACTGTGACGTTGCCGTCCCGCGCACGTCCGCCGGATCCCTCTTCGATCGCTGAGCGCGGAAAACGCATCCGCGCCAGTCTCAAAACATTAGAGCCATACCGAAATCTCCAGAGGGGCGTTATTTGTCGGATTTATTTCATCTTTTTAATTGTATTACTATTTCTTTATTTCGATACAACACGGGAGCCTTACCGGAGAAGCGAACACGTCCGCAGCAAAAAACAAAGATAACAACTCGGAAGAGAACCTTCGGGGGGACGAAAGAAAAACAGCAAAGGAATTATCAACCACCGAATTCAGCAGCGTGGCGAGAAGCGCGAGAGGACGAGGGGGATCCTCGCGCCTCGACGCAGGACCGTGCGAAGACGTGCCCCGAAGGATCCCGAAGGCGCTTCATCGCCGCGAGACACGGGAAAAAGAGGAGGTCGGTGAGGGACACCGTTGCGTTCCTCGTCCCCGAGATCCCGGCGGAACTCGCCAAGGCCTTCTCCGAAGGGCCCCGTGGAAAATATATTGATCGCGATCTCGGGGATGCGCGAGCCCCCGGTACGATCATGAGCATGCCGCCAAGCGGCTGCCTCGCGTGTTATCGCGTGATTGGCCGTGATAACACGCACCCCGGTTGCGCATCCCCGGCTGGACCGGCGTTACCGATTCTAGATCGCGGTGCTCCCGGGTCAGACTGGCGCGAGCATAAAAAAGCGAAAGACGTGTTTTGGGCGAAAGAAAGTTTCTAGGGCAAGTGTGTGAAGAAGCGTGAGCGAGAGCGAGGAGGGATCCGGGCCGAGAGATAAGCGGGTGCGAGGGATTGCGACTGGACCTCGAGAGGCCGAACAGCGAGAAGCGGCCGAGCCCCCGGATCCCCGAGGAAAGAGCATCGTTGCCGGTGAGGTCATCCCGCTCTATAGTAGCCACGCGCGATCGCGATCGGAATCCTTCGTTCTCCCGTGGCCGCGATTTCGTGTTATTCTTGCGTTCGGCTCGAAACTATTGGTGTTTATCGCGTTGGCATTAGCGTAATTGCGATTGTGACACGGCCACGTCGGCAAACGATTCGAGCCCCGCAGCGTCCGGAGCATTGGTTTCGCGGATTCGATTAGTATCGCGCGTTAGAGTCAGCGTAAGTCGTCTCTCTGGAGATCGCGGCTCGATAATACTGTACGCGTAATCTGATAGTCACGAAATATGTCGTCCGTCTAGCGTTTAAGTCCGGTAGATGTGAGTAGTCTGTCGTGCAGTGTGAGTGTGTTTCGCGATCCTGTATGTCGTTGAGTGTGAGTGTGTTTCGCGTGGGAAATAATTCTGTTTATGTGTGTCGAATCCCACGCTTGAAGTGGATTAGCGATCGAGTGATTTCGCGGTTGATGCGTAACATTGTACGGAGCGTTTCGAGCTATATCTCCGCGGTGCATGTTAAGGGTGCACTGGATGCATGAGGTACTCGTACGGCATGTCGGAATAGCGAGCGAAATATTATCGATCCATGAGGGATCCGATAATCAACCTAGTATAAATGCGCTTGGACCCAGGCCCGATCGATTAGGATTTAAAGGCGTCTTATTCTCTGTGGCGCTACGCCGTTTCTAACACCCAGTCTCGTTTCCGCGAATTTATCGACATCTGGCCTAACATCGTTTATCTCGGTTTATCATTCGGACGCACCGTTTCTAAATTAATAAAGCTGTTATTTCTTTGCTTGACGAATTTAATTTCTTTTTCACGTGTTTGTCGCTCTATCTGTGTCGCCTCTTGCTTCCATATCGCGTAAGTTCAACATCCGCCCTGCCCCTCTACCGTTAGGCGAGCTAGTCCACCCGTGACGAAATCGACTTCTTTCTTCGCGTTTTTTTCGCGCTTATCTCGCGTATTCGATGAAAATTGATACGTGCAAGACCGTATCTGGCGCCCAATTGCAATTCTCGCGAGTATTAAAGCTTCGTCACGGCACGCGCGGAACACCTTCCATCCCGTTCCTTCCCGGCGTGTAACCATTTCTCGATTTCCTTGTGTTTTTTACAACGATCGACCTTTTCCCGTATCTCCCGACCGGCGAATCGTACTCCCGTTCGCCGGCGCAACGAAACATCCGCGCGACGGAGAGATCGCGACGGCGGACGCGCTCCGAGCTCGCGAAGAGAAAAGTCGTCGCAGAACTTAGGGCAATTTTTGTCTCGCGAATGGTATATACTTTATGTAATTTTGACCTTATACTTGATTGCTGTCGAGTCATTTCAATCTCTTCGTGAAGACACTGTATAATCGTCAAAAGTTATAGTACGCGCAACGACGTTGCTTTTGACGCCTTTAATTTTTTTCGTATCTTTTTTACCATCTACTTATAACGCGTACATTTTTGCTCTAAGTCCAATGAATTCGATCATAATGGTATTGTTATTTTCGTCTTTCATCAAGCCTGGGACTTTCTTGTTTTTGAGCGGTATACTGTATACGTTGTTAACCGGATAATCGCTCGTGTCAAATCTATCGATATCGCGTTTCATGTTTTCATATATATCGTCGCATTTAATATAATAAATATAATAAACTATTTGTATCGGTGTATATTATTTTAAAATTGTCGCGATATAATGGTGATATAACATGTATTCATAGTGAAATTCGTAGAAACACACTTTCGATATATCAAGTATGCACATATCGACGTAGATCGGTTTATTGAATTTCACCTCAAGTTTCAACGGCAACTAAATTTTTTGAAAAGACACTCCTGCTGTAAAAATTTGGTTTCGCGATTATTGCCTCCGCGCCATATCGTCCGTCCCACTTTGTTAATAATTTTACATCAACATTATTGCGCACGTTTTCTATAGTTTTACCGAATACCGCGTTATTCATCAATTTGTACAAATTTTTTTGTACAAATTGTCGCGTTCTAAATCGGGTATTGAGTTCAATGTAATCGCGGAACCATGCGGATTGAGCAAATTGCAATACGCGATATATTTTTGTGCGAAGACCATGACGCATGCACTGCTGCAGGTTGCGATAGTGTATGACATAACGTTTTTTATCGCAAAGAGTCGCGAGGTGTTTGTCTTGCCATTTGCCAGGTGGCTTATCGTGCGTTGGGCAGAACGGTAGATCAGCGTGCGCGTCATGTTTACTTTGCGGATACTCTAGATCGACCTCGAGAATATAACCTGTTGGCGAATCCGAAGCGATCGCGCTAATGTTAAAATCAGAAATTTCATCGACCTATAGAAATTCGTAAGGTAACGATTGACACATCGCCCAACCATATAAGTTGTTTACATCGAAATACATCATGTACGACGATGGTTTCGATGGATCGTAAGACGGCATGTACTTATTATTGGCTTGTGCGTATCTGCCGGAGCACTGACTTAGGCCACCACGAAGACCGCATTCGATAAACATTACTTTCTCGATATCAGTAAGTAATTCGAATGTAATACTTGTGTTTCATGGCATCCCATGTGAAATCTGGCAAAGTGTAATAATAAGCGGGATCGAGTCCATATTTCTAGATACAACTGTTGCGAAAATTTTCAAAAATATCGGCCAAATAATAAGACATCCGTTTTTAAATATAGATCGCTGTATTCGTTCAGCGTTTGAATGGAGAACCGCCTCCAAACGTTCTCGGCGTTCGCGTAATCGCTTTAGGTTACAATGTCATCGGTAAAAGAACTATAAAATAATTCGTGCGGTGGTAAACGCGTATCCTGCAGCTTGTCCACGCAATCAATGTATTCGTATGGAAAGACGCCTTTCCATGTCAATAAATTGAATTCTTCAGTCGATAAATTTTGAAATTTTGATTTTAAAATGTTGAGTTTATCATTATTTAGAAACGATGCTAATTTGTCGAGACTAGTTGAAAGAAATTTGCACGAATCGATGAATCGTAATTTTATCTCATTTTCTGATTCTGATGTTTCGGTGATATCTTTAATATGTTTTGTAAATGAAATATATTTTTCTTTTGTTATCGGTAATATGTCAATTTTTTCTTCGAACGCGGTAGCTATTTCTTTTATAATAAAATGTGCGTCATAACCGGATAAATTATGAAAAACTACGGGAATATAAAAAGAGGTTTTATAATTTAAATTACAATTTGAATGCGCGGGACCTCTGTAACAATCGGTCAGATGGCAATGATCGCGTACTCGCATATCGTCCGGCGCGAACGATTTTTCACATATGTGGCATTGCGTTGCGCTGTGAAATGTCTCCCACTGTTCATGCGAGAGAGTTACCATGAGGGTATTTGTAGATATTATATTTTTTACGCGGTGCGCTAATTTTTCGAGTTCGTTGGAGAACCACGCGATATAATTGGCGCCGCGATAAGAGCGATACGCGTTAATGTTTCGTCATACGCACATTGCATGTAATATTCAACGTTAAATATCTCATGATGTTGAAATATGTACGTAGACATCATCGGATCATTGTTGATCTTCTTCAGCACGCACTCCAAGTCAGTGTAAATGGTGATGAATGGAAGCCGCTCCTTTCTATTGTAATTGCCAAAGCTGAGCCATTTATTCTTCTCGCTCGGTAATCGGATGGCGCACTCGTTCATTTGTCGGCAGTCTATCGTGTGCGACTGTAACTTGTTGTCAGATTTAAAATAGTGTAAAAATCTGTAAAAAAAATAGAAATAATTAATTAATTAATTTTTCTTTTGTATATAATTTATAAATATATTGCATTTTTTTATTATTAATTATACGTACCGATCTCAGATATATTTCCTGTGATCTTTCTTGCTTAATTGTGAGCTGACGAGGCGAGATAGATTTTTAATCCACGCGAAATGTTCTACGTTGTCATCTCGTGGATCTTGCATGTATAGCAAGTTTACATGTTTGTCCTTTTCATTAGCAAGCCGTATTAGGAGTATTGTGGAATTTTCATCTTTCTTTTTCTCGATGCAGTATACATTGATGGTGATGTTATTTAAATGTTGAAATTTTTTAATTTGACTCACAGTTATTGGAAATGTCCTGGAGATTTAGCACTGTTGTATAATGCGGATATAATGATTGCCGGTTTACATTTCTTGCAGTTGGATATAGAGCAGCGACCACCGCCCACGCAAAACACGCATTGTCATTAGACTGCACGGTTATCATCGCTCTTTTCACTATTATTTCTCGCGATAATTCAATATAACATCCCGCGCGCATTGGATTATATTTATTTACATTAATTGTCAAATCTAGTATTCGTGACAAAGCCCACCCGCTGTTGCGTTCTTGAAATTCTTCTAGTGAGGCAAGGGTGGACTCGATGACGCACCGCTCATACCACTCGTGTAGATTGGCCGTGCGAAAGAGTTCACAGTTTCTCGTATTAATGCTCTTATTTGCGCGCTTATCACCCGACACAAACAGCATTAAACACTATATTCTCTTTTATATTAAAATGTTTTTTCAACACGTTTTGCACGTGTTCGAGCATAATGTCTTTGGTGTCCTCGAGAAATTGATACGGTTAGATATGATTGTGATTTATAACCGCACCAGTCCATATGCGTTTTCGAACGCGGTATCGATTTCTCGCCAAACGAGTCTTTTCACGTTATTGTCACTGTAATCACCACCACTAGGAATAAATTGTCTTTCTAATCGAGTCTTTACACCCTCGAGTCGCGCGATTCTGGCCACCAAAGATTGCCGAACTCCGAGCGAGAGTCGCGGACGCTTGGCACTGTGTTCCTCGAGTTGTTTGATAAAATTTTCGAATTGTTGCGCCATGCAAAATGACTTGGTGGATTGTTCCAACAGGTCGCGTTTAATATTCTGCTGTTCGATGTTTTCCATGTTTTTTTCTTCCTTTTTACAGTGCAAATCGGGCACATATTACACGGAAAGATTTGGTATAATGGATTGCTGCAATTGAAGCAGAATCAACCATCCACTGCATCATGTAACTCAATCACATGCTTTCGAATAGTATACATGGATCCGAAGTATTTGATACAGCAATCATGCATGAAGTGCATAAAGATAAAGCACCACCTGTGGTATAACAAAAGTAGATGGTGCAACACTTTGTACGTCCGTTTAGCGCAATAATTTCCGAATGAGACACTATCTTATCCACTGTTTCCGTAAGATCTTCACTTTGATCACTAATGTAATTACTGTTATCCGACAATGCGTGATCTCCATCACTCGTCTAATATAGCTTCAAAATTATTATTGTCTATCTGTTCCATTTTTTCGAAATTGTTGTGACGAAATCTTCTTCTATATTGAACACTGAACACTACTGAATACTTTATACGACACACACACACAAAATTTTTAAAAAAATTTCAAAGTATCCACTATATTTTCCAATCGATGTATACACTTTCAAATCGTACACTATTATGATTTGACACCCCTCGTTCTTCATTATTTATCGCTTTTTTGAAGGGTGTGTCTAGAAAACAAAAATTGTGTAGGAGGATCTAGTTTTACGAATTAGAATTGTGCAGAAGTAGGGATCTTCCAACTTTGACGAATTAAAAATTATGCTAGTGTCTTCATTAGGCGGGGTGTTTCTTCTACTTTTCTTCTACTATTCTTTCTTATTTTACTTGTGGTGATCGTCGATTGGTGAGTTCAATATCGGTTCGAGGGTTTCTTTGCACGTGAATGTTAGAGAAAATTCTATCATTATTTTTATTGCTGTGGATGCAATTGTGTTTATTTGCAGGGTATTTTGTAGAAGAACTTTTTTATCTTGTCAATATCTTTTAGGTTTTTGTCCACCGAAAAATTTCGGTGGAAAAAAGGAATATCTACTTATTTTTGTCATCTCGAGGACAGCGGCGTTGTTTCATTACCGATCTTCCTAAACGGCTTTTCATAGAAAAGAAATGAAAAGGACCGCGATTGTTCTATTTTATTTTATATTATTTATAAATTACATCGGCGCTCAACGGCTCTTTCCAAAAAAGAGTGTGTTAGAAGTTTTATCTTGTCAGTATCTTTTAGTTTTTTCCAGCGTTTGCCTTTATATGCGCCAGTTTAAACATGTCCCGCTCCCACGATACCACTCAAAAAATTCCTTTCACATCGAACATGCAATAGATGCTATTTGTTTATAATAAATATAGCCGGACATCGGCGCTCGTCTTTGTATATACGCACTGGTCATAAATATGTCCGCTCCCCATCCTCTGCCCGCGCGACGTCAGACCCCCCGCGCCCTCAAGTTCCCCGCGCGGCTTCCCCTCGCCACGCACACCCGACGGAGGACCTGAGTTAGAACCGGTCTAGTATTCCTACTAACACATGAGCTTGTATTTGAACGAGAATCTAAAAATAAAACCAAGTCCGATTGTTATTAATAACACGTTGAATACCGACGAAACGTAACGAAATACTTCCGATCGCAAATTCTTTCAATCTCATACTGCGGTTTTTTGACATCCTTTGTTCTTCATTCACGATTTATATTATTTATAAATTATAGCAGCCGGATATCGGCGCTTGTTTCAGTCGCACCATACGCTTTCCCCTCCCCCTCATGCAGCTCAAAAATCTGTTCAGACTGCATGTACGAAATGCTATTTGTTTATAATATAAAAAAATCATATATCCGCATATCATGGATACCCGTCTTTTCGCGCCGATTATAAAACATGTCTCGACGCAATAAGCATCCCCTGTCCGCGCGACGTCAGACCCCCGCGCCCTCAAATCCCCCATGCGGTTTTCTCTAATTAAATTAGAATCGGCCTCGACAGTCTGACAAATTATAATAAATATAAAGTGGTGTGTCTATATTAAAATGCCATCTTTAATAGAATTGGTTTTGTGTCGCGTGCGGTGGAGCGCAGCATGGTGGGCAGAAGAGTTAGTGCAGAAACTGATGAGAGTTTTATTAAATCTGGTTGTGTTTCAAAGAGTAAGTAATATTTGTTTTATGTTAACTAATCTCAGATTAAACATGAAAATATTGATCATTTCTTATTAATTATTTATAATACATATTAGAATTTGATTTATTGTATCAATATACGTGGGATATCGAGATTCTCGATTTTATTAATATCGAATATCGGCGAGATATTCGGAGAGAGCAGCGGCATGCTCGAGACATCCGCGAGGATGTGTGGGAGCACAACGGCGCGGAACACAATGGCCTCCATTTTGATTTGAGACGTTTGTTTGGGCTCGAACCCTACGAGGAAGACGAAGTGAAAGAACCTTAGGACGTGCCTCCGAGCAAGAGGTCGAAAAATTAATTGTAAGTATCTATTTTTAAAATTATATAATATTTAATTTACTATTATAATAAAATTTGATTTCTTTGTCTGTTTCAGATGGAGCGTCAACTTGCTATAATTAAAATACTTATTATTATTATATTTATATATTTATAATTTTTATTTTTTAACACACACTTTTTATATGTATTTTACACACACGTACACTTTTATATGAATATTTTTATTATTATTAATATTAAAATTGTTAATTATTTTTGCGTCTACTTCTTTCCTTTTCGTACTACTATCTTTCTCTCTTTTTCCCACATGCATGCGAGGATGCTTATCGCTTGTTTATGTTTATTTAGGATATGTTTACAATCGGTGCGTAATAGAAAGGCTGATGTAATAAAATTCTTTTAACCAACAAACACAACCGCACTAATAATAATTTTTTCTAATGAAATATTTAAACAAAATAGAATCATGGCGGTGTTTTATTCATTTTTTTCTAGGAAGAGCCGTATCGAGTGTCGATACATCGATCCGGATGCATAAATTTATAAATAATGATAATAATTTTTTTAACGAAATATTTAAACATAATAGAAGCATTGCGACCTTTCTTTTTGATTTTTTTTCTAAAAATAGAACCGTTGCGGTGTCCTCTTTTTTTCTAGGAAGTCTTTTTTCTAGGAAAAGTTTTTTCCATCGCTTACATATCTATCTTACATGTAAGGAAGGCCAGCGAAAGAAATAGATAATCATTTTTTTTCCTTTTTTTAACACATTTATTTATATTATCATACAACTTCTCGTTTTAAGGTTTCACACAAAAGTTCATTCACAGCATAACCTACTAATTCGTATGACAGACGACAGATCTTTTTTAAAATTGACGCTAAATTTTGATTGCATCTTCTCTCATGGAACTAAGCATATTACTTTGCAAACACCGAATAAATTGAATCAAAGATCGCATTTACGTCCTCAATCTTCTCGTACAACTTTAAATATTCGTGATTAATACAATGTTCGAGTTCGAATAAAAATAATATAGTTGCTTGTTTCAAGTACAAGCAAGAATCGTCTACTGTAAGTTTTACAATATTTGATTCACGTATTTTAACATTCCATTATTAGATATTCAATTCTTAGCGACGAATGTGTATTCGACTGCACAAATCGCTCAATATCAAGACGTCTTTTGATGAATTTTCTCACGTTTCATGAGGTAGTATTGTGTGATTGCCTCAGATTTCGTCAAGATGTAATTCCACAAAAACTCAGATCCCACACTGATTCCAATGTCTAAGTATTTGTATGTCGTACGGATCAATGCAAATCTGCGTACCAAAATTCGCGGTATACAACGAGGTTTATCACGTCTAAAAAATAATACAATTAAATATGTAAAGTATGGAAAAAACATATATAAAAAATATATGTAACATTTTGTAATACTTACGAATCAAGCGATTTCTTGTATGGCTTAATTTCATCTCGAGGAACATAATAATTCATGCATTTAACATTATTGCTGTTTCCTTCAGTGGAGTGTTTATCACTATTGCTGCTTCGTTCAGCGGAATACATTTTTATCTCTCAGTTATAAGAATTAGAGCGGTTATGAGAAGTAGAACGGTCGACACGACACTGATCGTATAAAAATTTACCCGAGCATATGTGACGCTTATTTTTTAAAACTACGATGGGTACATTAATGCTTTGAAATTGAGGAGAAGGGGAAGACAGCCAAATATGATGTGGTGGGAGATTAATGCTTTTAAATTAATCTCATGTATTGCACGCTAATAATTTTGTCGTACTTGCAATCTGATGGTGATTTCTTCTCTTCGAAAATCGAGGAATCGTCCGTCTGATCCGCAACGTATATCGTTAGATCTTTAATGCTCCGCACGATGATCTGCACAGGCGTTTCTGATATCTTATATCCTGGCGGTACGCTCAGTGAAAATTCATGTATCGCATGAACGCGTTTGCCATTGCTGTGCGCACGCACGGTCACGTTACACTCTATGCAAATAATATTTACATTGATAATATTAATCGGTATGTCCGATTGGTGCCACTGTCTCGGTTGCAGTATACGATTTGAGAATTCCAGCAGCGATCCAATGTTGTTGGGTTTGTTTATTCTGAAAGCGCATTTGATTTCGCTATTCATCGTATTATAATTAGCACGGAGCAATATCGGGTATTCTATAGTCTCATCCTCGTCACCGTTTGCTCGAACGGTCTCCTCTCTCGACGAGATATCACCGCATTTATCGAAACGATTGCCGGAGCGAACTACGCGTCGCGGGCGTTTCCATAAAATTGCACGTTTCAAAAACTCATGTATAGTGTGTATCTCGTACAATCCCTCGGGAATCGTAATTTCCGTGTCATCTTCATCAAAATAAAATTTATTATTCGATGAATTCACGACATCGTATGATAAATCTCAAAATTCGTTAGACCGAGCTCGTTCGTAGTCACCGTCATTCAAATCTACGGCTGGATGGTAGTGTACCGCAAGACGCTACTCTTTCCGGTCAGCGTGAATGTTATGACATCGACAAAACTGTTTAACGAATACTGAGTTTTAATCGCATCGTCAGGATTTAAATTTGCATGCATCGACCGTTCGGAGAAACTGTAGACACAATTGTCCGCAGATGCTCTGATCGTAAATTCGAACAGGTTAGGTTAGGTGATTGATTATGTGATTGTACTCGATCTTCGTTACGTTCCGTCCGAAATATCGTACTAATTCATTTGGTGGTCGAAGATTGTTAAAACTATCGAAATATAAAGCGCGATTTCCTCTTTTTGCATACGCCATCCAATGCGTACCAAATCCTTATTATCCAAATTCACGATGCCGTTTTCATTTCGACGTATATTACCGATTGGTAAAGAATCACGCATAAAAACGTCTCTAAAAAATGGTATATGCATACGTTTTGCCAATTGTTTTAATTGTATGTTGTTACGCCCGTGGGAGTATTTAACGCTTTTTTGATGTTTTTTTTTCCTTTGTTGTCATTCCTTGTTCACGTTTGTATGGGCTGAGATACAATCCCTTTCCAAATTTGTACGGAGCGAGATAAAGCCTGTGACCTTCCATTGAGCGATTGTGACGTTGCAGCTCTTCCAGTTGACACCGCGCGGCTTTGCTATCGTTTACCGCCTTCGCCACGCCAGCCGCTTCATCAATCAAGGAGCGTGCCCAACATCGGTATAATCGGCAATACACTGCCTCGTTTCGCTGTTGGAAGTATCTGTTTTTTCACGTTTTCTTTTTCTTCGTCTTCGTCTTTGTCTTCATACATATACCGAGCTTCATCTTAGCTTTCATAGCTGCCCAGACAGCTGTGGCTGAGCCTCTCTCACCGAGAGTCGAATCTTTCGCGACCATGCATTTTCGCGCTCTTTCAGCTAGTATCCTATCAGCCGCTGTTTCTCAGTAAGATCGGTATACCGAGATTACGCTATCGTGTTGCCGGCACGCCGTGTCCAGTGGATTTATATCCTGATCGCCTCTCGTCAACCGTTTTTCCAAATGAGTGTCCGAACCGCGAAACTAATAGCCGGTAATATGTAACTCAAAAGGAAAAGCGGTTATCGCGCGATTTAATAGGACTCTACCTATTTTTGTTGACTTTCGCTACAATCTTTCATCAACAGTGCTGGCCCGTCGATGTGCGTTCGCTGCCACGGTTGGTTACAAAGTTCGTAACAGCGACGATATTATTGAACTTCCAAATCCGCCTTTATATGTTCGGGAAGCTTATCCCAAGTAGTAGATGTGATCGCCGCACATTTGCAGCAAAATGACTTTCGACACAAATTGTAACTGTTCGATGCTCAAATTACAAATATCGGAAGATCTCGATAACAGGATGAACATTTTTTTGGTACTGAGGGATTCGACGTTACGTACATCTATAAATAGGCATTCGATCTAATTGCCCTCTCAGTCGACAATGTGAAAATGAGATTCGTGCGACAAATGTTGGCGATAATCAAAGTGACAAATTGCGACGACAAATTACGGTCGATGGGGGACAACGCGGAGATACGCAAGCATAATGCGATGCTACCGACTACTATACGCAGTCTTATTTGCGGTCCTTCGAATTGCGGTAAAACCAACCTGTTGATAAGTTTGATAGAAAGTCCACATGGTGTACGTTTCGAGAACGTGTACTCGAAATCACTTCAACAGCCGAAATATTGATATCTAGAGAATTTGTTCATATCGATCGACGAAATTGGTTATTTTACATTTTCTAACAACAGTGACGTCCGAACGAGGCCCGTCCAAACTCGATCTTTGTGTTCGATGATGTGGCATGCGCTAAGCAAGATGCGGTGAGAGAGAACTTCTCAATGGGTCGGCACTCGAGCGTTGACTGCTTTTATCTCTGTCAGACGTACGCGAGAATACCTAAACATCTGATACGCGACAACGCGAATCTGCTGATCTTGTTCAAACAGGATGGTACCAACCTGAAACACGTGTACAACGATCACGTGAATACCGATGTGTCATACGATGACTTTTGCACGTTGTGTCGCGATTGTTGGCAGCACAAGTACGGATTCGTAGTGATAAACAAAGACAGCTCGTTCAACGAAGGTCGATACAGAAAAGGATTTAATGTTCGCGATGCTGCAGTTAGGTAGTCGTTGCCGATACATCATTGTGAAATGTGAGAAATCGAAAATCTGCTGACATGGCTGAGAGCGAGGATATTCGCGAGTACGAGAAGATTACAAAAAAATTGCAAAAACGAACGAATTGATTCGTAAGAAATATCGCACTTAAAGACCGGTAAGAACGAGGAGGATAGACACTTTAGACCTCTCATCAAACTGCTACAAAAGATTGTCGACAATTCTAAGCAATACGTTCGATCGTAGTAAAGAATGAGCGGGGGAATAATGTCGACGCGGGGATAGAACCGTTATCCATCCAGAAGAATGAGGAGAATGCGACATCGAAAAAGAAAAAAAAAACAATCTGATGTCTGATCGAATCGTTCACCACATAAATCGAAACGATCGGACGCTCCACTGGGTGAACCAACGAAAATCTCTACACCTGTGCTCGGAATTAATTGCCTTTTTCGGGTCGATATTCGAAGTGACGCCTACGATCCGCCTACTACAGTTCGAGGCTCGGCGGTCGAGCAGCCGATCGCGCGCAAAAACAATTTTCTGCAAAATATGATGAATTTAAATTTTTTTTCGAAGATTTAGACTTGCTTTGCGAGCTTGATCTAGTAACTGATATAACAAATGATTTAAATATTTTAAATTTAAAGCTGCAAAAGACCAATCAAGTTATTTCACAATTAGTTAGTCATTTCGATTCTTTTCGCAGAAAACTGCAATTGTTTAAAAATCATTTAGAAAATAATATTTTTCACTTTTTTCCCTCTTGCCTTCTTTTTGAAGAACACGGCATAAATTGTCAATTTTAAAAACAAATTAATATTATTGATTTTTTAATAAATCAATTTGATTCGTGTTTCAAAACGCTACGAAAAGATTTAATACTTTTCGAGAATCCTCTCACAGTGCAAATCGAGGAATAAAGCCTAGAATTTCAGGCAGAACTTTGCGATTTGCAATGTGATCTTTCTTTAAAGACACGACTAGAAAAGGGAGTTGATTTAAAATTTTAAATGTATCGTGTTATCCACGTATTTCAAATTTCGGTCTTCAAATTTTCTTTATGTTTGGATCCACATATTTATGTGAATGTTTTTTTTCAAAAATGAAATTTATCAAAACAGAAAAAGTTCTTCCTTAAACGATACATCAATTTTCCTCGCTGATGCGAGTTAATTCATCGAAAATTTCTGTGGATATATCATCCCTAGAATCGTGCAAACGATCCAGAATATCCAATAAAAATTTTGATCCAAATTAATTTTCATAATTTTTTCTGCTTTTTTTTATTTTTATTTATAATATCTTATGTTTAAAAATATTATGTTCCTGCCGAGCTACATATTTAATGCTACAATTTGAATTTTCAAAACCTTTTAATGGAATAGGCCTGGGGAAACCACTTAAAAAAAACATATCGACAATAGTACCTCATGGGTGATGTTGAAAGTTATTAACAAATTATCATTATTATGTATACTCATATATATATATATATATATATATATATATATATATATATATGATACATGATGAGTACATATATATATATATATATATATATATATATATATATATACAGGGTGTTCAGCGTCAATCGCCTCACCGATCGTGTGCAGGTAGAACAGGTAAAACTGAAGAGAAAAGTCCTGTACCACTTTGCTATTTATGTAATAATTTTCGAGAAATTAATTAAAAAAGATCGACCAATTCGCGTGATTATAAGCACGCAATAAAAACCCATTGATGTGATTTCTAGGACGAGAGAATCCATTGTAATCGCTCGTATGTAACCGTTGTCATTTGTAGAGTGCTCCTCCCAAAATTTTGTCACGCTCCTAGCAATCACAAATTTTTGGGTTGTCTTTGTACCGTCCTTTCTCGCCGCGCGCTTATACTCACGCGAATTGGTCGATCTTTTTTAATTAATTTCTTAAAAATTATTACAAAAATAGCAAAGTGGTACAGAATTTTTCTTTTCAGTTTTTCCTGCTCTACCTGCACACGATCGATGATACGATTGATGCCGGACACCCTGTGTGTATATATATATATATATATATATATATATATATATATATATATATATACATGATATCTGGAAACTTTTGACCCGAAGTGTGAAGGTAGATTGGGCCCATCTGAGGCGAGAGGAGACTGCGTGATTCCACCTCTCGCTTAGATGATGCTTTCGTTACTAAGAAACGTACACAAATAATCCGTCGTACATGTCTGTCGATATCGGCCTACTCCTTTCCAACGCAGTCATTAGCTCACATATTTTAATTAATAACGCAAAAACTGTTGCAAATTTTGCAAAATGATAAAGAACTTTTTGATTCAGTTTGGCCCAATCTACCTTCACACTTCGGGAGTGTCAAAAGTTACCGGGCACCCTGTACATACATATGCGTTTATTAAATTTATATGCATATATTAATTTTATTATTAACGTAGAAATAAACTAAATCAAAAATTATCTTCACAAGCGCTCATAAAAATTAAATAAATGCCGTATGCATTAAAAATTGTAATAATATATTCAATGTATATCAAATGCGATATATATATATGTATGATGTAAGAATGAACGAAAATTTTATTAAGCAAAATTGATATAATTATTATTGTAAAATAATCGCACACTTAAGTGACTATAAAAGGCTAATATTTTAATGTTAAAATTATTGAAATTTTAATCATAGTACACAAAAAAAATATTCTGAAAGCGAAAACATCTACATATGTGCGAGACAAATTTTATATGTTAACTAACAATATATTAAGAAATAAGGAATAGAATTAAGAATTTAAATTGTAATATTTTATTCACTATGCAATATTTTATAAGAGTCCTAAACTGTGCCCAATGATGCAAGCCGGCCGTTGATCGATATTTTTATCCGCCCGTTCGATAAGATAAGGCTAAGGAATACAGCCAGCCGTCGGACGCTCGGACCAAGAGGCTAATGCAATACGGGCCTTGCCATGGCATATCCCTACTCCATTGGGTCTGTCCACCACTATATCCATACCATGCAGAGCCGAGCCGGAGAGTCAGTCAGCGCTCACCATCATTACTATTTCGAACTCAGAACCGACAAATCGCATAGTGATCCGGCGCCCGCGTCGACAAGCTTTTATACTTGCACAGTCTTTAAGACTTAGAATTTTCTTGCTGTATAGACACGCGCAAGGTTGTTTTTTGAGTCTAAGTGTTAAATTAATAAAAGTGTTATATTCAATTATTCAGAATACTGTTGTTTCGTCAATATCCAGTTAACTTCCAAATCCCAGACGAGGACTTTCAGATTATTCGATAAGCATAGAAAAAATTAAGGAGGATTTTTATAATATAATTTTTTATTAAACGTTTGGTGAGTTAACATATATATTTTATATTAGAACATATTGACAGGTTGAGAATTTCTGAAGTCCCAGGTAGATTCGGTGAATGCAGAGTGATCTAAAATGACATACAGAAGAAGAATACTATAATAATTAAAATAATTAATAATTTTAAATTTTTGCTTAGGTTAATAATAATAATTTTATTTAGGCTCGTTGTTCAAAATTTAAACATTAAAATTTATGGCTAAATTTTAACGGCGAACATCGCCGTTGTATTCCAACGATTACTTCAAAAATCAAAACACGAGCGAGAACAAATAGCGTCGCGGTCACCGGCTCGATGCGTGATCGCGTTATTCTTATACTGAAAAATCATGACAAACACCTAATTCTAGACTCTAACGTTTGATGTCGAAGAACCTGTCATTCTCATCGGATAATATTAAGGAGCGACGCGATAACGCGAAATCCAGTAGGTAGACGGGGAGGAGCACGACCGGATAGGAAGCGCAAAAATAATAAAAACATCGCGAATTTCGAAAGTAGGCTGCCAATAATAAAAATTAAAAACACGAAAATAGGATATAAATAAACAGTTAGATATCTTGGCGTTAATTTAGATAAATTTATGAGAGTTAGAATATAGTCATTGTAATAATTTAAATAGCAAAGTTGGGTTGCTTTTTCAAAAATTAGGTAGATTAGCAAGAGCCGAATGGGGGCTTGTGCGTTAGGGCACTCTTCACAATCTACCGGGGCGTGTTTGCACCGACAGTAGCTTATGCCGCTGTGGGCCGACCTGTGTACAGAGTGATATTAGGATCTTAAAAGTCCTGCAGCGCCGCATCTTGATTTCGATGACCGGCGCATATCGCACGGCTTCGTGGGACTCGCTTTGTATCGTCGCGGGAGCGATGCCAGTTGATATATTACTTCGGAAGAATATCGCGCGATACCAAATTAGAATAGGGAAAAACGTCAAGATAGGAAATGTAGAAATATCCGCCGAAATAGGGAAGGAAAACGCGTTTAAAGAAATCAGGGATAAGGCAATAAATATGTGGCAGACCAAATGATCTTCCACCAAGGGTCGTACCACTTTCGCCTTTTTCAAGGATATACGCGACAGATTGGCTGCACGGTCCTTTGAAGCAAATTTTTGGAGCTCGCAAGTTCATTGGACACGGAGACTTCTGGGCGCGGCTCGAATCGCTCGGTCTTGTGGACAGTGATGCGTGCATATGTGGGAATGGAATAGACACGGTTCAACACTTCTTGTTGGACTGTCCGCTCTTTGACGCGGATTCTCTGCGAAATTTAATTCCACAAAGCGAATGGAAATGGCCGGAAGCGGCACACCTCTTCGTGTCGAGCTCAGAGGCTTTTGTAGCATTCGCAGATTTTTGTTGCGAGACCCTTTGGCTGAAGGGATTTGAATCCTAATAGTAGTCGTAGTTTTGTTTAGGGAAAGATCGTTCAACTGGGGAAGTCGGAGTCTTCGGCCATGAAGGTGTGGTCCCGTAATCTTCTCGGAGAAACCGCACTTTCGAATGATCTCGCGTCTCGTAGTTTTAAGTTAGAGGTTAAATAGGTAGGTCTCCAACCTTATATCCAATGACTCTCGAGTCATCTCCTCCCCACACATCCTAGCCCTTCCAAATCTTCCTTCTAAACTTCCTCCCATAACAGAGTCAGAGCATCCAAGTCGGGATACAATGGACAGGCCCTCCCGTAGTCCCCGTGGACGCGAAGGTAAGCAACGGGGTCGCTGAGTCGGGGACGCGAGTGTGTGGACTAGGCGGCCTTTAGGAAGGATGGTGGGCTTACTGTTGCGACCAAACTGTCCATCCTGCGCATAAGATCCTGCTGAATTTTTCCATCCCCTGTCTCGGGGCAACGTCGCTATACAGTGGAGCGGTTTTGTAGCGTGTACCTATATAGGTGATGGAGCACAGGGTACTGCCCCCCCTCCCCCGGGGTAGTGTCCTTTACAATAACTGTCATTCTCATCGGCAGAGCGCGAGTTTTCGCGGTCGATTTAGTCTGCCTACGATAACGATTCGAGCCGGTCGAGATTCCTCGATCGTTCTAATTTGCTTTTCGCTTATTCTCGCTCGTGTCGTGTATTCTGTAAGCTTACTCTCAAACATTCCGAATTGTTTCGCCTCCGATCGCGTTCATATTTTCGCGGCGGTCAATTTGGTCACCTCCCAAATGGCAATCTTTAATTATTTAGTGTTAAGATGTGAAATTTAAGTGAAAAGTCCGAGAGTAGACGCTTGTTAACCGCATCGCGTATGTCCTTTCGCGCCAAACATCATTCAGCGTCCGCGTTCAAGATATCCGTTCTCGCGAGAACCTCTAGCAAGAAGCTCTGCAAGAATTCCGACTCGCGTCAAAAGCAATCATTAAGAGGATATTTTGAAGATTTCCGTCGAAGTCGCAGAGTACGTGCCGTCGCTCGCTCCTATCATTATCAATAAAACGACTATTCAAATCAATCTGTGCTCGCGTATTTTCTAACATCTCCTTGTCCTCTAGTGGATCTACGTATTCACGTTACACACTGCTTCTCGCTCATTTCTGAGCGTTTCTAAAAATTCGATCGCATCGCGGTCGACTCCCGAACATATTGGTCCTTTGAATCAGATAGAAGCGTGTGCGGAGGATAATTTTGCTAGTGATATTTTGGGGCAACATGTCTGATCACTTCGTACATCAGCAGCGTTTGATAGAACGCTACCTCGAGAACTTCAAAAAAATCGGCAGGAGCAATCTAACTCCGGCAAAAGTGTGCTCGAGGATTTCGTCGCTCAAGGAAATCTGGATTCAATTCTCCAACAGACATACCGAGGTCACAGAAGATCCCGGAAGCCAACCGGTTATCCTTTACCTACTTCAAGAAGAATCAATTTGACTCGACCTATGCAGTCTATCACAATGCTCTGGATCACATGGCGGAAATATTGGAGGAGTTGGAGCCGGTCGTAAGTCTAAATCCATCTTTGTCTTCAACGAAGCTGCCCGCAGACGCGTCAATGTTTTCATTATCGCATCTTTCATCCATTAAATTACCTCCGTTCGATGGTTATTACGAAGAATGGGAACAATTTCGTGATAGATTTACCACGCTCATTCGCAAGAATCCCGATGTCACTGATTTTGCGCATTTTTTACAGTCGTGTCTAAAGGATCGTGCGTTGGAATGTATCTCGAATATCTCGATAACCGCCGCAAATTTTGAAATCGCATGGAACGCTTTAACCTCGCGGTACGAGGACAAATAGCGTTCAATAAACAATCATATTTCGACATTACTTAATTTATCTAATATAACGCGCGAATCTGCCTCCGAGTTTCGGACTTTGTGCGATAAAGTCAGCATTGCGGTCGCGTCATTGAAAAAGCTAGATCGACAGCCGGAAGGACTGGTCGGGAACGATATTCTAGTCTATCTTATTGTACAGAAATTAGATCCAGTAACGCGCAAAGCGTGGAATATTAAAATCAACAATACAGTCGCTTCGCAGTGATCTTATGATGATCTAATTCGATTACTTCAATCGCGTGCTCGCGCTTCAAAGGCCTCCGCTCCCGCGTCAGTCTTAAAAAACGAAGCAAAACCCGTTGCAGCCTCACAAGTAAACGCCACCATCACATCCGCTAGCGCACAATCTCAGTGCTCATTATGTCCAGCTCGACAGATTTATAAATGTATGTCCTACATTTGTGAGCAAAAATGCGAATCAACATCAAGATATCGTGAAGCAACAGAAACGTTGTTTTAATTGTTTAAGTTTGAAGCATTCAGCACAAGAATGCAAGAGCAAATATTTATGTCGAGTCTGCCACAAGAAGCATCATTCGATCATGCTTCTTGTGGCAGACGTTGACTCGGATAACAGCTCAAGTGCATTGAAAAATGCACTGCCTAATTGCTCGGCGCTTCAAACTTTCGAAACGACTCCGGAAGTAAACTCGTTGATCGCTTCAACAAGAAAGCGATCATCCGTCTTATTAGCGACGGCCTGGGTACGCAGTTCGTCCGATCGTACCGATGTCATTCCAGCCCTCTTCGGTCAGGGCTCTGAAATGACATTCATTTCTGAAAATTTACCGCAAATTTTGCGCGTCAAATGCATTCGCATGCCAATCTCCGTTTCCGCCGTCGGCGGAATTCACGCGGAGACCTTTCAACACGCGACGTATATTTTCACATCGCCTCACGACTATCAAGCTCTGTCGCTTTCGACCGCGCTCATAATGAAGTCATTAACTTCTTACACTCCGAAACAAAATGTGGATCTCTTGTCATTCTCTTATCTCTCTGATTTGCCGCGAGCAGACGAGTCTCGATCCTACAAATCGCATAATTGGAGCAGATCTCTATAACGACATAATTCTCGACGATGCAAGGGAAGCGTCGAACAACTTATCGCTTAGAATTCAATCCTCGGATGGATAATTTTGGGACCAATTACGTCATCGATAACAAATAATTCTTCGGCGACAATTTTTTCTGGAAACTGCACTCGCGTTTCGACTCATATTTTTGGTTGTCCCTCGCTCAAAGAGAAACTTCGTCGATTTTGGGAAGTCGAGGAACTCCCACGACAAATTCTTCGCACATCGCACGAGAAGTGTGAAGAGCATTTTCGCTCAACTCATTCTCGCGACTTTGACGGACGGTACGTCGTGCGGCTAGCGTTCAAGAAGAGTCCTCTGATTGATATCAGAAATTCAAAATTTCGGGCGAAAGTGTTAAATTCATCACTCCGCAAATTTCACGACAAACCGGAAGTCGCGAAAGAATATCACGAATTCATATTCGATTATCAACGGCTTGGGCATATGTAATCTGCGCCGAAAGCTCAAAATCAAATCAAGCAACATTTATCTTCCGCATCACGGAGTGATACGAGAAAGCAGCTCTACGACGCGTCTTCGCGTTATTTTCAACGCATCGAACGTTACGACAAACGGTACATCTTTAAATGATCATTTAAATGCCAGGCCGATCTCATGTCCGTTATCTTACAGTGGCGTAGATAGAAACGTTTTCCAATATCCAATATCGCGAAAATGTATCGCCAAATTCGTATTGATCCGTGACATAAATTATAAACGAATATAAATCATCGCTTTCGGAACCGCTTATCAATTATCAACTATTAACAGTTACGTATGGAATGCCGTGTGCTCCGTTTCTAGCCCTTCGGATATTGAAGCAATTAGTCATCGATGAAGGTTAACATTTTCCATTAGTAGTTTTTATCCTAAGCGAATATTTATCGACGACTTACTTTTTGGCGCTGACGATACGACTCGAATTTGGCAATCACGCTATCAGTTAAATTCCATATTAAAACGTGGACTGCCAGGCGCATTTTCCATGGTTTGCCCAAGGCGCCAACGTGAATTTTTCATTATGCGATGCATATTATGTTGAAGTATTATTTGCAGCAAATAAAGTGAGCTATAAAATCATGCTTGAAGCATTTTTCGCGCTGGGGTCACCGGTGACCCCACGGCGCTGTGGTCAGTATTTACGATTGTCCTTTATTTCAAACTATCGTGTTACGGTTGCTAAGCGACTACTCTCATTATTTAGTCTTATTCAGTGCGTCCTACAATCAAGTAAGTGCGTTTCTTATATTTTTCACTCTACATACGTTTTCGCATTTTATACCTTTCATTCAATTCTTTAATTAGCCCTTGTAAATATGACTTCAAATGAAGATTATTCATCAAGTACGTCATCTGACGGTGCAATTTTACAAAGACCATCAAAAAATTTCGAGTGCTATCAGAGAGTGAGGAAAGTTCATCAAGTAGTTCATCCGATATGATGAGAGCTTCTACGATACGTCGGCGCCGAATTGAGTCTGACAGTGAAACTGAAACTGAAGATAGCGATAACAATGAAGATGATGTACCAGAAGAGTTTGATGTGAATTGGCGTATTCCGTTAGGTAATAAAACCAACATCACATTTTCGGATTCGTCAGGTACCAACACAAATCAATCAGAAATTTTTGCTTGTACGGAGCCACATGATTTTTATTTCCTCTTTGTTACTGAAGAAATATTCGAAATTATTGCAAAACAAACGAACATCTACGCTACGCAAAGAAAATCAGAACTGCAATCGTATCGTTTAGATCAATGGTATGAAACAAATGCTAATGAAATAAAACGTTTCTTTGGTCTCATTATTTGGATGGGATTAGTGCGATTACCAAAAATTGAACTATATTGGAGTACATATGAAGGATATAAACAGGCACTTCCACGCACAATTATGTCAAGAAATCGATTCGAATTGTTATTGCGGTTTGTTCATTTCAGCAATAATGAAGAAAATGATCCTAACAATAGATTATCTAAAGTTGCTCATATTATCGATCATCTAAACAGTAATTTTAAGAAATATTATAATCCAGACGAGGTAGTATGCGTGGATGAATCCTTAGTGCCATTTCGAGGCCGCATATTATTTCGTCAATATATAAAACAAAAACGTCACAGATATGGAATTAAAGTTTTTAAATTATGTAGTGGGCCAGGGTACACTTATTCATTTCAAATCTACACGGGCAAAGGCGAAAATACAAGTGAAATATATGGAAATAAGTCGACTGAGATTGTAATGGCTCTTTGTCAAGATATTTTAGGCAAAGGCCACACTATCTGTACCGACAATTGGTACACTAGCGTTAACCTGGCTGAAAAGCTAATTGATATGCACACACATTTATTGGGTACTCTACGAAAAAATCGGCGAGACAATCCAAAAGAAGTAGTGGCCCAGAAATTAAAACGTGGAGATGTTATCGCGCGAGAAAATAAAAATGGAGTGACAGTCTTAAAATGGAAAGACAAAAGAGATGTGTTAATGCTATCTACAAAACATTCAGCAGAAATGACAACAATACAGAAAAGAAACTGTACAAAAGAAAAGCCAAGAATGGTAGTTGAATATAATTTAGGAAAATCTTCAGTCGACTTATCTGACCAAATGGTTGCTTATTGCTCACCACTGCGTAAAACTATCAAATGGTACAGGAAACTGGCAATAGAGCTTTTACTAAATACTTGTATTGTAAATTCAATAGTGTTATTCAAACAAGTAACGCGGAAAAATATTGCAATTCTTGATTTTAGGATGAAATTAGCAATGTATCTAATGAAATGCCCCGATAACGATTGTATTTCTCCAATAAATTGCGTACCGAGAAGACCTCGGCATGAATTAAAAAAAATGCCGGGAAATGCACGAAATAATAGGCGATTTTGTAAGGAGTGCTATAAAAAAATTCAAAGCAGCTAGGAAGAACTAAAGCAAAGAATTGTACTAAAAAGTGGTAACATATTGTTCCTATTGTGTTGATTCACCTTTTCTTTGCCTTCAGTGTTTCAATCTGACTCATCGTAATGCGCGCTGATAATATGTATATTTTTCATGTACTAATAAAATTATTTTTGTATGTTCTATATTGCATTAATTTCTTCAAACCATTATAGTAACAATGGTATTATTGAAAAATGTATCAGTATCAATATTTACACTAATTATGTACTTTTATCATTTGCTGCGTCGCCGGTCACCGGTGGCCCCCACGGCGCTGTAGCCAAGTCGAGTGCCGGTCACCGGTGACCCCCACGGCAGTCAACATATTAAAACGTGGCGGATTCGTATTACGAAAATGAGCAAACAATTCGCCTTGTCTCCTTGAAGATATCGACAAAGCCGATTACGGTTTAGCAACGAAAAAACCTCTCGCTAAAGATGAACAGATCAAAATTCTGGGTGGAATCTAGCAAACGACATTTTCGAGTTTCGCGTGTCACTGGCGAATAGCGCTCTGGATACTAAGCACACGATCTTGTCCGCGATCGCAAAATTCTATGATTCGCTCGGGTGAGTCACTCAGGTTATGATTACAGCGAAAATCTTTATGCAACAATTCTGGCGAATAAAATTAGAGTGGGATGACGTTATTTCCGAGCCACACATCTCAAAATGGAGAAAAATCTATTCGCGGTTCTCGCATCTCAGTAACATGCAAATCATATGCTGGATCGGTCTCGGATCGGATATAAATCACGCCAAAATACACGGATTTGTGGACACATCGATACATGCGTATGCTGCATGTGTTTATATCAAAATCATTTTGTCGGCGGGTAAAATCACAACTTTGCTCGTCGGTAAATCAAAGATCGCGCTGTTGAAATCTGTAAGCATACCACGGCTCGAATTAGTCATTAGCAGCACTATTACTCGCACGACTCGTCGAGTTCGTTCGCAGATCGAACAGTTATAAAGATATTCTGTGCTATTGCTGGACGGATTCTACGATCGTGCGTGGGTAAGTCCTGCTTCCTTCTGTCCTGTATCCTGCTCGTTGGAAGACTTTTGTCGCCAATCGCGTTAATGACATTCAGACACGTCTTCCGGATGTTGAATGGAGACACGTTTTAACGGAGGAAAACCCCGCGGATTGCGTTTCGCGCGGAATATATGGCGATGAACTTGTCAACCGCGAGATATGGTGGCATGGCTTTCCTCGGCTTCCTTTCCATGGCTACTCATCGATTCCAATCAATAGCCCTGTATCAATGCGGGTCTTGCTAAGGACGCTCCTCTCGAAGAAAAGGTCAGTTTGCTTCAATGCTCTCAGGCACTCGTTATATGGGATCTCGCTTCGAAATATTCAGCGGGGCTAAAATTGATTCGCGTCACCGCGTATATAATCAAATTCGTAGATAATTGTCGTAATCACTCACATCGTGACACAAGCTCATCGTCGTGTTCGCCTGTGTCGTCTCATTTTCCAGCATCAAAAATTGCTGCTCTCTCCGCATCAGATTACAATTTCGCGAAAACCTATTGGATTAAGACAATTCAATCTACATTATTTTTGTCGAAAATAAATTCGCTATTCAAAAATCAAAGCCTCTCGGCAAGAAGTGCAATTCTCTCTGCTTGATCGTTCCTTGATCGAGACGGAATTCTTCGCGTGGGTGGACGGCTTAACAAAGCTCCGTTGCCAATGCTGATTCGACATCCGATCTCTATCATCTCACCCTCATATTGATCGTACATCACGCTCATTTAAGAGCGTTGCACGCCAGACCGCAACTCACACTAAATATCTTACGCCGCGACTTCTGGATAATTCGCGCGCGCAATCTTATGAAATTTGTCATTTACGTGCGTTTGCGAGCGAACCGCTATTCCTTTACAAATTATGGGGGATCTTCCCGAACAACGAGTGTCGGCGAGCACTCGGAACCCGCGTAATCGAGACCGCAATGAGAAAATATGCAAATTCGCGCCTCCGCTAGGATAAGGCGCATTACATCGCGCAAGGCGTACATCGCGCTCTTTATTTGCTTAGCGATCAAAGCTATACATTTAGAATTAGTGGCAGATTATTCCACGCCAGCTTTCTTAAGCATATTCTCGTTTTTGCGCTCGTCGCGGCCTACCGCAATTTATGTACTCGGATAACGGGACTACATTCGTCGGAGCCGAGAATTATCAATCCCTTATCGGTCAGCCTTACAAAATCCGAACTTCCTCAATACAACAGCTTCCGAAAATGTTACGTGGAATTTCATATCCACATCTGCTCCACATTTCGGCGGATTATGGGAGGCAGGGGTTCGAGGCGTTAAAAATCATTTGCGACGCGTTCTCGGCAATCACACGCTAACATTTGAGGAATTCATTACCCTGCTGTGTAGAATAGAAACTTGTCTAAATTCTCGTCCGATTGCGCCTCTCTCCGACACTCTCGAGGACTGCGAATGTCTCACTTCGGTCATTTTATTTTCGGATCCGTGCTTACTGTAAACCCGGAACCATTATTGCTCGATCTTAACGAAAATCGTCTTTCGAGGTGGCAAATCGTTCGACACGTCACCGAACGATTTTGGAAATTATGGAGCAACGATTATGCCAACAACGAGCAAAATGGCGAAAGGTAAAGCCGTAGATCGAGACCGGGCAACTCGTCCTCTTGCGAAATCCGACATTACCTCCCTGCAAATGTGAACTTGGCGGAGTGACGCAATGTCATCCTGGGCTCGACGGCTTCGTACGGGTCGTCACCGTAAAAACGAACTCATCTGAATTTAAAATACCGATTAGAAACTGCGCGCACTACCGGTCAAAAATGAGGCGACGAGCAATTAAGCACTTTCGCTGCGTTGCGTTATTATAATTCAGTAGATTTAAGCTTAAATTGTCAAGATGCGAACGTCATTCCGCCAAGGCGGGCGGCAGCAGGTCAAATCATTTTGTGTCCTTATTCTCGATTATGATGTTAACAATTGCACGCACTCTTGTCGTTTAATGCAATTGTTGTATTCGTTATTTAGAAACTATCGTTCCAAGGTGAGCGGTATGTTCAAAATTAAAACATTAAAATTAATGGCTAAATTTTAACGGCGAATGTCACCGTTGTATTCCAACGATTACTTCAAAAATCAAAACACGAGCGAGAAAAAATAGCGTTGCGGTCACCCGCTCGGTGCGTGATCGCGTTATTCTTATACTGAGAAACCATGACACACACTGATTCTAGAACGTTCGATGTCGAAAAACCCTATTATTCCCATCAGCAGAGCGCGAGTTTCCGCTGTCGGTGGATTTAGTCTGTCTACGACAACGATTCGAGCCGGTCGAGATTCCTCGATCGTTCTAATTTGCTTTTCACTTATTCTCACTCGTGTCACGTACTTAGTAGGCTTACTCGTCTCAAACGTTCTAAATTGTCTCGCCTCCGATCGCGTTCATATTCTCGCGGCGATCAATTTGGTCACTTCCCAAATCACATTCTTTAATTATTTAGTGTTAAGATATTGTGAAATTTAAGTGAGGAGTCCGAGAATAGACGCTCGTTAACCGCATCGCGCATGTCCTCTGCATTATATCCCGCCAAAAACCATCCAGCGTCCGTGTTCAAGATATCCATTCTCGCGAAAGCCTCTAGCAAGAAGTTCTGTAAGATTTCCGACTCGCGTCAAAGACAGTCAGGCATTAACAGGACATTTTGAAGAAGTTCCATTTCCATCGAAGTCGCAGAGTACGCTGCCGTCGCTCGCTCCTATCATTATCAATAAAACGATTATTTAAATTAATCTGCGCTCGCGTATTTTCTAACATCTCCTTGTCCTTCAGTGGATCTAGGGATTCATGTTACACTGCTTTTCGCTCATTTCTGAGCGTTTTTAAAAATTCGCATCGCGGTCGACTCCCGACTCTCATAAATAATATTATTTAATGTAGTTATTATTACTTCTCTTTATAATACTTTAAGAATAGAAATTAAATTAATTTAATTTGAACACTGGGACGTAACACTGCATAGGTTTATGTGAGTTTTTATCTGGCTTGTATGGTTATAACCCAACATTTCCCGAGCACATTTCAAGAGCACTTATTGAGGAAATCGGAGACATCTGGTTCCGAAAAGAACGTGCGGAATGATCGTGTTCCTTTGTATTCTGTCAAACGCCTTGATCACGCACTAAATCCTGCTTCAGCTCAAAAAGGAATTCACTAGAATTCGAAGGCATAACAAACTATAATAATTAATAGCATAATCTATAAACGCCGTATATTTGAAGACAGACTGAATAAAAGAGCGAACAAAATTCTGAGAAGGCTAGATAAACGCAGCGATGAAATAGCATGTGCATGTGCATCCCGCGAAAAAAGAATGCACTGCAAACGATTCTAAAAAAAGATTATAACATAATACAAAACCTTACATTACAGAAGTCTCATTGCACGGAGCACTTGTATGGAAATGGAATCTGACACGCAAATTGAAATAAAAGAATTCCGATATGAACCGGATATCTACTTCGAAAAGATAAATCAAACAGAATCCACATGGAAAATGGTGATAAGATTGGACATCTTCGCAATGACCAACATGAGCAATTGGAAAACTATATAGCGCAAATGAGAGCTCTATGCTATGATAAATAAATTGCAAATAAAAATGAAAGAAACCTGCCACATCTTACTACAGCAGAAAAGGACAGAGAACAAGCAGCAAAATTGCTAAAAGGTCTGAAAATCGCGTACCAAGCATCGAAAAAAACGAGACGAAAAATAATCGACGACCTAAGAACACTAGTCAAGACGTTCTTCGGCACAATGGACGCAGATGACGAAAAAGCCATGAAGGGATGAATTTAATGTAAAGAAATCAACAAACGTTACATGCGATGAAAAATCAAATTAAAATATTAAACGTCACAATTGTGCATGTAGATAACGTTGAAAAAATTTTGCAAAAAGCGACGAACAATTTTTAAATCTAACAGAAAAAATGCGACTAATCTGTTTACAAGTTAAAAACGGCTACGGACAACAAGAAGGATTTGACGAGCATTTCATTATATTAAATATTATAATAAAAAATTTTACGAATGATTTAACGCATATTATCGTACATATGACGAATGCCAAAAGCGGAATAATTGACATATGGTTAGTATCTATAGAAACCATTTTAGACAACCTTAAAGAAACTGCGTCACAAATACCGCAGGGAACGCACTTCCCATTTCAAATATCCACAGAAAACTGGAGAACAATCGAAAAGTTCTTAACAATTAGCGCGTATCACGACAACGCGAATATATTTACAATTATAAAATTCCATTAATCACACATATTCTGAATACGAAATAATAAAAATCATCCCATTATCAATGCATAAAGCTAACAAAACATTTATATTCATAGACGTAAATCAGCCGATAATAGCGATAGATATGGATAGTCGAACATATTTTACGTTTACTAAAGGCGATCTAGAATGCATGCGAAATAACGATCAATATGTCTGCGAATAGAATTACCTTATACATTACATAGACGACGGAGCGTTATGTGAAATACAAACGTACGTACAATTAGATATTTATACAAACAATTGTAATATTCAACACATACACACAAACACAATAATATGGATAGCGCTAAACAACGCAAATTCATGGTTATATTGCACGCGAAAAAAATAAACCGGTCAAATTAACATGTAAAAACGAAACAACTCGAAAACTAGAAATAAAAGGAACCAGACATATTACGTTAAAAGAAAAATGTAAATTAACGACACAAGAAGGAATAATACGAACAAACAAATCCGCGATAATAAGCATCGTACAAGCTTACCGGGTTACAATTTAACAATTATAAACGACGAACGAATTAACAAATTACTAGACAAAATAAAATGAATAAAATTATGGAAAATCATCAGAAATTCGACTGAATTAAGGGATTTGAGCGAAAGACTAAACGAAGTCATAAATAATAACTATTTTCCTGCGAAGGAACATATCAAATAGTAATGTCTAGTAATGTCAAGTTGCACGGGAATAATAATAATAATAATAATAATAATTACTATAATAATAATAATATACATTAAGAAAAAATGCGTAACAAAAAATAGAAAACCAATAGAAATTAACATAAACCCGATGCAGACCAAAAATAATTCAACAGCACATCTACGGGACCGCAAGTGGAATAAATGTAACAGCGGAGACAGAAACCGACACCGCAATAAATAATACCGCAATGCTATATTAAATAACGTAATCTTAAGAAACTATTGTAAAATGCGAAAAATTATGTAGACGAAAATTCACAAGTAGTTAATTTTCTTTTTCCAAAGGGGAAAGGATATCGTAACTCAACCAATTTCCCAATAGATTAAATATGAAAGTACTTAAGCATTACAGTAAAGATTAAAAAAAGATTAAAAAAGAGCAAAACAAAACGTAATATTAAATATAGCCCAAGAAAAAGTAATTAAAAAAGATTAAAGTAATAAAAGATTATTAATAGAATTAAGTAAGAGATGTGACTACAGAAAAGGAAATCACGGTCAAATTCTCGGAAGTTGAATAAGCAGCTGATGAGATAGGCTGACAAACGAGACGTGCTCCGGCCAGGATCACCATACTCTTCTCGACCTGACTAATTAATATATATATTGAGACGAGATGCATCGATGACAGCTGAGCACAGACAGATAATCAGAATCACATCGATAGCTCGCTCGCTCAAATATAATACGTATCGTCCCCGAAAACTATAATCACGAATAAGTGTACAAAACATTGTGAAATACAGCAAGTTATTCAGAGCATGGATCCTAATCTTTTAAACGTGCAAGAGCAGAACAACACCTTCCTTAATGACTAGGGGCACAACATATCATTATAAATAATTATATTTGTAATAATTATACTTGAAGATTTAAATTTATATATGTCTTACATAATATATGTACATATGTTCAAATAAATGTTTTTTATATGATATGGTGTAACGTCCTGCCAATTTTAAAAACTATATTTTAACTAATAATTAAGTACCGCTTTTATCCCTGCAAAATACCTATGGAGTAATTATATAATCCATTTGCTTTTATTTTAATTGTTAACTAATTTCATTAATCGCTTATCATTCTAGTTCCATATGGTTATTTAGCCTAAAAACCGAATATATTTTAATCCTTTTAGTAATAATAATCGATGGCGCAAGGAATTGAGAATTCCTTAGATCAGACGAATCAGAAAGCATTATTTAGAACTAGCTAGCTATACAGCAGTGACTTTCTAGAACTAATCTGCTGATTTAAGATTTAAGACTTTAAGAACGGAATTGCGAGCGAATTTCACACTCGATAATATCAATACTAATACTTAGCTTTTAAGATTTTAATATTTAATCACACAGACAAATATATATAAAAATAACTCACTCTTAAATTGAGGAGTAAATGCGCCGTACTTTATGGAATCATAAAACGTATATAATAATAATTTGTTGAAAATATTTATTATTATTTTATCCAAAACATCACATACAAAACTTTCAATACTATATTCAATACAATTTAATTTTATAAATAATTAAAATTATATTAATTAAAACAGGTTATTATATAATGCGCGAATGCTTCCATAAAGAAATGATCTTAATAAAATTAACATGCTTTATTGTAGTATCGATCAAGCGACCATAAATATAAATTTAAGAGGCTTATATTCTATGGAATCATAAATTATATACATTACATATAATACATATAAGTTATCTAAAATATCTATATTTTTAATAAACTATAGAATGCCATAACTTTATATAAATTGCCAACTTATTATCAGAACTGAAATAAATAGAACAAATGATTCCATAAATTAATAAGCATAAATATTAACCATATTATTAAGGATTTTATATTATAAAATATTAACTAAGCTTAAGAAGAGAATGCGCATAAGAGGCCTCATATCAGTGAAACCTGATATTGCGAGCGATAAGTCGAACGGACTCGCGACGGCTACGACCACGAGCGCCAAAACTTAATAGGCAGATAAACATATCGATCGACAATTCTCAGAAGAATTGTTAAAAATCTTTCTTCTCGAAAGTCCTCCACTGAATCATCCTAAGAACATTCCAGAGCGCAACGCGTGATCTGCACACGGCCCGAAAACCCTTTGTTTTGACAGTATATAAACCGGCGATTTCGAACCTCAGGGGCATTCAATTAAAAGGTCTTCAAGCATTCTAATCATTCATTCTTACATTCAAGCATTCGAGTCATTCAATTAAAAGGTCTTCAAGCATTCTAATCATTCATTCTTACATTCAAGCATTCGAGTCATTCAATTAAAAGGTCTTCAAGCATTCGAATCATTCATTTTTACATTCAAGCATTCGATGCATTCAATTAAAAGGTCTTCAAGCATTTGAGTCATTCAATTCTTACATTCAAGCATTCGAGGCATTCAATTAAAAGGTCTTCAAGCATTCGAGTTATTCAATTCTTACATTCGAGTCATTCAATTGAAAAGTCGTCAAGCATTTATTCTTAGTCAACATTATTCATTACTATTTCATTATTATTTCGTACAAGTATTCGCTCCGTATTATTCGTTCATTCACTCACGAATTCATTTTCGAATCATTCATCCGCTCTGCACCTGGTCATTGTTCGCGTACTATTCGCTATACAATTTCGATTAACATATTAATTGTTATTACCGTCGATTCAGTGTTAAGTTGTGTAAAACTAAGAAAATAATAAAAAACTTTGTGCATACGTCTGTGTACTTTTATCCGGCCTACCTCATCCACGACCGAGGTCTTAAAGGACGAGAGAAGGGTCTAACAGAGAACGACCAGAACTTGAGCAGAAGGAAGGATTTTCCTGCCACATCACGGTAAGTACTTACAATTACTATAAACCCCCGTCTTTCCATAAATATTAGAAACTTTATTTGAATTGACTGACAACCCCTAATATCATTCAATTACCTTTTCATCCTCTAAATAATAAGAAATCCCCTGTCAAGCATTAGCAAGTGGCTGACAGTTTCCAGTCAGTCAACTTTAATCTATTATCCTACTATTATTTAAAAGACCCCCATAATATCAATACTAAGTAAGATTTATAAATTCCATGCAAAATATACACTACTGTTGTCATTTAAACCTGACTTAATCTTGCAACATTTTGCTCTTTTTCCCGAAAATCCATCGTTGCCGAGCGCTTATGGTGCCCTGGCGACCTCCTCCTTTCTTTTTGAATTCTTGATATAACCCTTAAACCTAGTTGCCGAGCGCTGATCAAGGTGCCTTGGCGGCGTTTCCTATCGATTTAAAAACCTCCCACAAGAAATGACAACAGGAGATTAAATTGAAATCAAATTTATTATCTAATTTTCTGAACACAACCCAATCTTTGAACCTAATTGCCGAGCGCTGATTACGGTGCCCTGGCGACATTACCTATTCTCCCTAAGATTCCATCCTTGCCGAGCGCTTATTACGGTGCCCCTAGCGACATTCGACACCTTTCTAAACCTTCTCTTTCTATCAGAAATTTAGAGTCATAATATAATCAAGTATTGATATTAAATAAAAGACTTTATTCCTTAGACAATTCTCATAATAAATTAATTCGATCTAACTAACTCTCTATTATTTAGTGTCCACAATTAATTAACTATCCTTAATTTCTATTATAATGTTCCTTTTCAAATCTTAATTCTCTAACTCTTACGGTTTCTAATTAATATATATATATCTTAAGTAACAAGCCCCTTGCATATGGTGAACCCACAAGCGGGCTTGCCATAAAAACGCAATCATAATCGATATCTTTCTTTTATTATAATATTAAAATTCTATTCTTTAAACCTGATTAACCTTCGAATTACATATACCTAGTTGCATCCATATCCCTAAAATACCTAGTAAAACTTCCTAGTAAACAACTAGTTCCGCGCACGTCATTTCCCTAGATCCACTAGGTTAATCCTAGCTCTCAGCGTTCCTGGGGTATAGCCGGTGAAAGCAGGTTGCCCTATAAAAGTAGAGAGCAATCTTTTTCTCACTAACTGAGGTATAGAGAGAAAAAGAGCGTCGCTGAGACATAACAATGGCATGCTGTCCGTTAACAATTAAGAATTGTACTGTACTCTTTGGCACTTAAAATCTCACGATATCTTAACATATGTGATATTTTAAGTGAAAAATATGATACAATTATTCATTGCTTACAAACAATATATTATGTGAATTGTACTGATATAGGAATATATAATATATATTTATATATTCTAATACTTCTAATAATTCCATATTTCAATATATGTATTTGCGTTATGTGGAATAGTACATGTAAATCTTCAAATATAATTATTAAAAATATAATTATCCTATTGATACAAGATTATTTTCTGAAAAATAAGTGTACACTGCAATTTTAAAGTTAAATCAATTAAGAATAAAATGTTATAAAAAAATGTTATTTGAAAATTTTTTATTATTGTTTTTATCTTTAGAGTTCTTTTATATTTACTAATTTATTTTATATCTTTGACTTATTAAAATTTTATAAGGTTTTCTTTTGTGATACAGATAATACACAATGTGCTGTATTTTGATATGGCATGTTAAAGCACTGTCTTCACTGATGAAATTTACTTAGAGCAGATTTATAATATTCGGGACTTGATAATAACGTAATGTCTCACAATAAGTATTAAATAAAAAATATACATATACATTGAATTACTCCTAACAAAAAATTCTCTAAAATTTTGCAAATAATTACGTAAATTTTTGAATTCTAAATTACAGAAGCTTTTATATATGATGATGTTCAATAATTAATAATTGAAATTTTTTCATGTTTGTTTACAAAGTGGTAGAAAACATTTATTCAGGATCAAATATCTTTATATCGATTTTATATTCAAAACTTATTGTCAAAGATACTTCGTGTATATATATGTATATACTTACATTGATGTGTATATTTAATTTAAAAATAAAATTAGATCAGAATATTTTTAAAAACATATATTTGTGATTAGTAAGTTGCACATAAGTATTATTGCACATAAATATATATGTACTATTTATTGTATACTATATATTGTATATTAATTTCATATCTTTACATTACTTATGTAATAGAAAACAAACTTTGTTTGAGATCACGCTTGAACATATTAATTAAACACTTCATTTTATTTTAAGGAAGATTTGCGACATGGGCTTAAAACCATTACATTTTATTCGGTTAACAGCTCGCATTATTTATTTTTTCAAAGTCGAAAAATAGTCAAATTGTAACAAATATTATATTTCAACTTTTTCTGCCGCTAACAAAGCCCATGTCGCAAACAATTTTAATAACAAACCGCGCAAACAACTTCGACGGTTAGTAGCACGATAAGACAAACGGCATGCGCGATGCCGTGACGTATACGCTGACGTAAGGGCTACCGGCTTATCGTGCGCGCTAACTTTTGCCTCGCGCCAGCACTTCGCGTGGCAACCAATAAAGTTCGGCGCCTATTCGGATTTTAAATCGATTGAAATTAATGGCAGCGGGCGATAAAAGATCCATTATAAAAGGGCCTGCTCTCGAGAAGCGGTACGGATAATAAGATAAGATAAGAAGCGCACTCGCTTCTTACGCGCAGTTACACTGCATAGTTAAATCGAACTCTGACCGCATTATACGACCGCATTTCTTTATTCTAAAACCGCTTACGATAACCGCTTTCTCTCTGTACATTCGATTATAACGCGATCGCTTTTTCTTTTCGGACTACGCTTTGCTCAACTGATTGAATTGTCTAAATTTATTGTGATAATTATTTATTATAATTAAAGATGTTTTTTAATTATACGTTCGTGACTTTTTTTTCGTGTTCTGTCTTCCTTGTGAGTGTTCCGTGTGTCGTCGCGTTCTATGTCTCCGTCGCTCCGAACATTTTCTGGTCCTCCGAGTCGAATTTTCACCGGCACCCGCGAATTCGTGAGTGAAATTCCTTGGTGTTGATCATCTGGAAGAGATGAACTGGGAGAGACGAACAAGATGAGCGCAGAATTAAACACCATGCTGAACGCTCAGCGTGACATCCATTATCGCATGTCAAGATCGATGGACAATCTGAGGAACCTGTGCAATTCGGGCATTAATCCCGGCAGCATCGAAGCCCGCATTAGGATCCTGGATCAGCTGTGGGCCAAATTCGAAACACAGCACGAACTTATCCGCATCACCTACAAGGAGAGATATAACGAGAGTGAGTACGCAACTGACTTTTTTGATACTGCAGAAAATACTTACATTCAACAAACACGCGGTAAGCTCGCCGAATACGCCGAATGTTACCAAACCGTTCTTTCAACGTCGGCTGCGTCGAACGAGCAACAAAATAACGATCGCTCATTAAAATCCGCACTGCCAAAGATAAAATTATCTCCGTTCTCAGGCGCGTACGAATATTGGCCGTCCTTCCGCGATTTATTCCTGTCTGTGATCGGCGAGAATTCTGCTATGTCTCCGATTGAGCGATTTCATTACTTGCTCTCGGGCTTGCAAGGACCTGCGGAAAAATTGATACGGCCGTGAACTGTAACAGGAGAGAATTATGATCGCGCGTGACCAATTTTGAAGAAACACTTCGAGAATAAAAAGGAACTTATTCGGTCGAACTTTGCCACATTCATCACCGTCGCGAAAATGAAGGGCAAAACTGCGAAAGAATTGAGCCGCGTTCATCACGCTGTAACGACAGCCGTGAATGAAAGTAACCATCGGGCGGCTGATTGATTCGCATCGGATGGACCTATTCAACCACTTAGTCGTTGAACTCTTCGATGCGCGCACTAGACTCGAGTGGGAATCATCCGAGTGATTCATTCGAGCCTCCGAATCACGAGACACTTTTAAACTTCATAACTAAGAGAATGCTCACACTTAACGCCGCGAAATCGAAAACCGTCAAGGTCTCCGGAGACTCACCGCGGTCCGCGAAAACGCACTTGACGAAACACAAGTCTAATGTGATACAGTGCGCGATGTGCAAAGAGCGGTATTCGCTTATGGAGTGCGGGCAATTCAAGGCGAAGTCCGTCAAAGAGCGTAGATTCTTCGTCGAAGCGCAGAGACTGTGCTTCAACTGCCTCGATAATCATCCAGTTGCGAGATGTCAGTCGACCAAGAGCTGTTGGTCATGCAATAGGCGACATCACTCAATGTTGCATGACGTGTCCGCCACCTCGAAGCTCACCAACGCAACCGCGCTTTCCGCAACCAACACCGCCGATGACCGTAAAGCGATTTTCTTCGCGCGCATTTTCGTGCCTGACCGTGGAGAGCTCATTCCGTGCGGGTCTTGATAGCCCAAGGATCCGAAGTTTCCGTTGTCACCGAGTCGCTGATACAGCGCCTGCGTCTCTCACGAAACCGCTCCGCTGATGATCTTCGGGATCGGCGGATCGCTGTCCGGTGCCGCTCGCGGCAAGGCAACGTTAAAGATAACCTCAAAAGTGACCGGAGTAATGTTTGCCATCATCGCCTTTATGCTTCCCCGACTCTCGTCGTATCGGAGTTTCACGACAGGACGACACACAAAAACTGCCACACATCCGAGGACTGCCGCTGGTCGATCCGGAGTACATGGCCACCGATCCCGTCGAGCTGCTTCTCGGAGCAGAGATCTTCTCTTTTATCTTCGAAGACGGGTTTCGCAAGGGTGGACCGCTAGCTCCCATTGCGCAGAAAACCATATTGGGATGGGTTCTGTCAGGGGACTGTGGCGTTGCGAAGCTGTAAGGCCACCTTCGATCGCTTCAATGCACCGCTGATCACGATCTCACTACGATGGTCTGCCGCTTCTAGAAGCAAGAAGAAATACCTTCCGCTCCCACCTCTCGCACCCGAGGAGGAAAGGTGCGAGAAATTCCTCATGCAAACGCACATCCACACCACTCAAGGACGTATGTCATTCGGCTGCCGTTCACCGCTACCTCAAGAAATCTTGGAGAAACCCGCAAGCCAGTCGAGAGGCTACTGACCGCATTGGAGCGGAAAAGTAGCCGTGACCCTCGGTTCGGCGACCTCTACCGCACATTCATGCAGGAGTACGAGAACCTGGAACATATAAGCGAAATCAATCAAGAATCAATCGTTAATCATGAAGACCAGAATATGCTATCTACCTCACCATGGAGTGCTACGCGAGTCGAGCTGCACAACCAAACTTCGCGTAATCTTCAACGGATCGTAGCGTGTCCAGTCAGAAGAATCCTTGAACACCCAGCTTCTCGTGGGTGCCAACCTTCTTTCCGCACTCGCCAATGTCCTCCTCCGCTAGCGGTGATATCGGTATGTCATTGTGGCGGACATCGAAAAAATGTACCGCCAAATTCTCATGCACCCCGACTATCATGATTTTCAACGCGTGCTGTGGCGTCGCGAGAGCACCCACGCAGTGCGCGAATACCGGCTGAATATCGTGACATACTGTCTCGTATGCACCGTTCTTGGCGATTTGGACTCTGCGTCAGCTCGCCGACGACGAGAAATCTCGTTTTCCTTTCGGTGCCGCCGCTCTTCGGCGTGATTGTTATGTCGATGACATCATGTTGGGAGCCAACACATTGGCAGAGGCAGCAACGCTGCAGCGTGAGCTCCGCAAACTCTGCATGGTGGGCGGATTTCCATTTCGCAAGTGGGCTGCTAATTGTAAGGAGATCCTCACCAAAATTCCGCAGGAGCATCGACTCCTCAAGGCTCAGCAAACCTGAAAGGATGAGCTTCATCCCACACTGGGCCTTCTTTGACTTTCGCGCGGCGACCATTTCGCGTTCGCAATTCAACCCTGCTCGACGACCGCATTAACAAAGAGACGAGTCCTCGCAGCGCGTCTCTTTGATCCACTGGGCTGGCTGGCTTCCGTAGTCATCCGCGCCAAAATCCTAATCCAATCCGCCTGGCTGCAAGGATTGAATTAGGGATGCTCCGCTTCCACCAGCCGATCAGTGGCGGCTCCTCCTCGAGGAGCTCCCACAACTTGAACACATTCGCGTTCACTGCTGGCTTTGCACTGGAGATGAAGCTACCACCCTCCATATTCATGGCTTCGCGGATGCTTCAGAAAGAGGCTACGCCGCTGCCGTGTATCTCCGCACCTTCACCGATGACACCGCGACAATCCACTTCTTAGCTGCAAAAAGCAAAGTAGACCCGATTACGCAAATCTCGTTACCACGCTTCGAATTTTGCGCTGCATCTCTACTGGTTACACTTACTCACCATATTCGTACTGTGTTTGGCCTTTTCGCAGCGCTGATCTTTCTTTGGTCCGACTCCAGGTCATCCTGCATTGAATCCAAGGCTTCGAGGTGGAAGACATACGTAGCCCCCCGAGTCGTTCAGATCCAGCTACTGCTTCCGAAGACCCATTGGAGACATATCTCTGGACGAGACAACCTGGCCGACGCATCAAGAGGAATAACTCCCAGCGAGCTAGCACGTGTGGTGGACGGGTCCTTCCTGGCTTGTCAAGGACGAGCTCAGCTGGCCAGAAAAGAACTTGGAAGTTCCCAAGGGTGAGGTACCCGTGAATAGAGAGACCACGCACCACGCCGCCGCTGACATGAAAACTGAGCCCAAAATTTTACTCAGGTTTTCCTCGCTGCACCGGCTTTTGAAAGTAACGGCGTGGTGCCTTAGATGGTGACACTCAGTCACTCGCGAGCAACTTCCTGGCGACGCAACACTGAAGCTGGTCCTCTATCCTCAATCGAGCTCGATGAGGCATTACATCGATGGCTCCGCGTAGTGCAATCAATGCACTACGTGGAAGAGATCGCCGCCATAAGCGCCAACCGCATCGTCGCTCATCGAAGCCTCTGGCCAAGCTGAACCCATTTCTCGACAACCGCGGCGTGCTGAGAGTCGGAGGGCGGCTCAAGCACGCCATCCTATCGGCTGACGAGCGACATCCCATGATTGCTCCATCGACTTCATGGCTAACGCAACTCTTGGTGGAGTCATGCCACCAAAAAACGCTGCACGGGGGAGTACAGCTGACTCTAGGCTTGCTCCGCCAACGCGTCTGGATTCCACGAGGGCGAGCCGTCATGAAACAACTGCTTTACCGGTGCGTGACGCGCACCCGATGGCGAGCCACAGCACCGCAACCACAGATGGGTAATCTTCCTCGCGGCCGAATCACTCCCGGACTTCCGTTTCTCCGCATCGGCGTGAACTACGCTGGCCCATTTCTCCGGACTTCCAAGGGGCGAGGATATCGAGCGTACAAGGGCTTCATCGCCGTTTTCGTGTGCCTGTGCACAAGAGCCGTACATCTGGAGCTGGCGTCGAATTATACGATCGATGCCTTCTTAGCTGCTTTCCGCAGATTTGCCGCACATCAAGGCCTATGCACCGACGTGTGTTCGGATCGCGGCACCAATTTCATAGGAGCGGACCGCGAACTCCGGAAACTGTTCCAGGCCTCATTACCCGACGGCCGTCGCATCGCTCACTACACAAGTTCCGACGGCATTAGGTGGCACTTCAATCCACCTGCCGCACTTAGGAGGGCTCTGGGAGGCCGCAGTTAAGTCGACTAAGCCTGAGACGAGTCATCGGGGAGGCTACGCTGACTTACGAGGAATTCAGTATCTTCCTCACGCATGTTGAATCTTGCTCCAACTCCAGGCCACTTCACTCACTGTCCGACGATCCCGAGGACTACACCGCACTAACTCCTGGACACTTCCTCATCGGCGCTCCGCTGCTTGCCATCCCGGAGATCTCACTCACCGGCCAGAAGGAAAACCACCTTACGCGATGGCAACTCATACAAAAAATGAGGGACCACTTTTGGGAGAGATGGTCCCAAGAATTCTTACAAGGACTCACATCCCGACCATAGCTGGACCCCGAGACGGCTCCCGATATTGATACCTTGTGCACACTCCGTTCTGAAACCACTTCACCAAGCAGACGAAGGCTGGCCCCTTGCCCGCATCATCAAACTCCCGGAGACAACGTCATCGTTCGCGTGGTCACCGGACATCGACTTCGGAGCTCATCAGGCCACTCAACAAGCTCGTGTTGCTTCCCGGAGTCACTGAGATATCACTGCCGGCACAAAACGCGTGAGCAAAAAAAAACTGCATCATGTACTCAATTATAATTAGATTTAAAAAATTAAAGAGAGAGGACTTCAAACCCCTTTCCAACGGGCCGCGCCGCGTTCATTTTCACATACAAATAATTCCGCGATTTCTCTGTAATTTGTTTTCTTTTACTAATTTAATACTTCTCTTCAACCGCTTCAATCTCCTCACTCTTTTTTGGTTCACTATCACAAATTCACCACTTTCACATTACACTACACTCCTCACGTACCCGCAAATGCATGGCCTTCTGCCTGTGAATTAAAATCTGTAAGAATGTTCGTTCGGAAAATTTTCATTATATTAGAATCACTTTACGCACAACGTGCGTATTTGTACGCAACTCGCGATACACAATAACACAGCGAATGAGCGCTACCTCCCGCACTCCCGCTTGCTGCCCCGCATCACTCAATTCCACATTCCGAATGGATCAATCACGCTTATCAGCCAGGTCGCGGCATCTATACTTGGCACGCGAATTTATTTCGGCAAGGAGTGCCGAGGCGGGCGGGAATGTTTGAGATCACGCTTGAACATATTAATTGAACAATTCATTTTATTTTAAGGAAGATTTGCGACATTTGGGCTTAAAATCATTATATTTTATTCGGTGAACAGCTCGCATTATTTATTTCTTCAAAGTCGAAAAATAATCAAATTGTAACAAAAATTATTATATCTCAATTTTTGCTGCCGCTAACAAAGCCCATGTCGCAAACAAGTTTAATAACAAATCGCGCAAACAACTTTGACGGTTAGTCGCATGATAAGGCAAACGGCACGCGCGATGCCGTGACGTATAGGCTGACGTAAGGGCCACCGGCCTATCATGCGCGTTAATTTTTGCATCGCGCCAGCACTTCATGTGGCAGCCAATAATATTCGGCGCTTTTTCAGATTTTAAACCGATTGAAATTATTGACAGCGGGTGTCAAAAGATCCATTATAAAGAAGCCCGCTCAGGAGAAGCGACCGCACTCGCTTCTTACGCGCAGTTATACTGCATAGTTAAACCACACTACGACCACATTATACGACCGCTTTTCTTTATTCTATTTGGTCCTTGTGACGGACATCCCAACAACATCCCAAAAACGTCACGTCACAATATATATATATATATATATATATATATATATATATTGTGACGTGACGTTTTTGGGATGTTGTTGGGATGTCCGTCACAAGGGCCAAATGGCCTGATTGCGGGCAGTTTCTCGGGCCTGCGTCCTCCCGAATTAGGGAGAGAGCGACTCGATCGCAGATCAGCGGATCTGTTCTTTCTGTTTTTTTTCTTTCCTAGTATGTTGTCTTACGAGTATGTAAGCTCTATTATGAGCCCGAATAGTTGACGGCAGGGAAGACGGCGAGGTCCCATCCGGCGGAAGGAGGAGCAAAGGAGAAAAAGCTGCCGAGAGCGATCGTCCGAGCCGAGAGGAGAGCGGAGACCGCCCGGTTGCAGTTACTTTAATATGATCAAAAATTTACAGTAACAAAATGCACCTGCAGTTGGTTTTAATATTTGTTTTCGGTAGAAAAGAAGGAGCGAAAGACCGGAGGAATCCGGCGAGAAGGGATGGCCATTCCATCCGCACGAAGCGAGGGAGTCCCAACAACGGGGCGAAAAGGGGGCTCAATCCGGGAACTATTTGAGGAAATAGAGGCTGGAGCCACCCGGACGCTGCTGAGGAGCTCGCACTTCTCTGCCGAAGAACAAGTTTGATTACGGGGCGAAATTATCACTCGTACGGCACCACAAGGATCGCGAGGTACTCCTCTTTACGTCACAGATAATTCTATAACAATTCCGGCTCTCAATATTCACACATGTAAGAAAGGTGGTGTATGAATCGCGGCGCAATACGCAATATCGATCCGCGAGATCGATTTCGAATTTTCACAAAATAATCCGTCCGAAGGACGGCCCTGTGGAACGCTGAAGCGCCAGGTGGCCTACTTGCGATTTATCGCGCTGGCGTGTCTCTCGCAGGACGATCGCTCAGCACTGTTCGGCGAGATACTGACGAGGCATGCTTTGATTACGTTAGAAGATAACACCGAGCGAACTTTGCGAAGGACGAAGGCCGGTGGGACGAGCGTCGTCGACCGATAGTTGCCGTTTGTGAGTAGGTTGATCGATTCGAATGAGCGGCGCCCCAATTAGTTGTCGCGCCACGCGTTGGTGATTATTTTGTGAAAATTTATGTGATTTGCGTATTAATGGCCGACGGACTTACGCTGCTCATTCGAGTCATCTTGTTCGCGTTCTCTATCATATACTTTGCCGCCGCCGACAGTCACGCAGAGCATCGTATATTAGTATTGTCTTTAACGTTTTCTTTCTCTTATTGTCACGCGCAAAGTAGTAATTATCAGGATATTATTAGACAGTCGATCTCGCGGATCGATATTGCGTATTGCGCCGCGATTCATACACCACCTTTACGTCTTACATGTGTGAATATTGAGAGCCGGAATTGTTATAGAATTATCTGTGACGTAAAGAGGAGTACCAGAAAATACACAGATATGGAGCGGTTCGTTGTAGTTATCGGGAATATCGTTTGAAGTCTTTTGTGTTATCTACGGCATATAAAGCGACAGAAGAACCTCTTGCGGAATATCGTTGTCTCGCTGCATAATATCCTCGTAAGAATCTTTGTATTGCTCGCGCTAAGACGAATTACATTCTTCGAGATAATTACCGCAATCATGCGCAAAGTGATTACCATGGGCAGGAGGAATTTTATTAGTTGTCGCGGCCTAATTACGTTGCGTCCGGCGAAAAATCCTCGCAATAGAAAAACCAAGCATAATTCACGCACGCGGTAATCAGATACTCTTGCGCCCGGTCGCGCCGACCTCCGAGTTGTAGTTATTATCCAACATATATTACCGTCTCTCAAAACCGAAGGCGACCCTTACCGATCTGTACATTTCATACGATTTATCATTCTAATATATTATTGTTATTTGTTAATTTGTGAAATGAATTTTTACTTGTGGCTTCTGTCCTCTCGATTCTCGCACTCTCCCCACTCCTTATACCACATCGTTTAGATTGAGTAGCCGCGTTTGGTTCCGTCACATTAATTAATCTATCCCGTGATCTTTTCACGTTTGTAGAAATTTTGTTCGTGCGGTGCGGCCTGGCGCCCAACAATCGATTTTTGTGTTCAATTATCGGAAATTGTTAGAATTTTGGGATCGATATTCGGAAACGTGCCGAAGATGTACCGTGGGCTCTGAAGAACCGCCAGCTTGATATTTAGATCACTTTATCAAATCTCCCCATTGGGAAAATGATTACATATATATATATATATATATATATATATATATATATATATCAATATATGTATTTCTTACATTTGTTTTTATGGCATCACATGTAGTGCTTTTTTTATCAGTTTTGTATCTAAGTAAAAAAATACACTTTTTTATTTATTTTTATAAATATATATCTATGTATATGTATATATTTGTATGTATACTGTTTTTCATTGCACTATACTGCTATTTTTTTAACAGTCTTTATCTTTATAACAGTTTTTATAAATATATTTATCTTTTTAATAGTCTAATAGTCTTTTTAATGGCGTCTAAGAGCTTTTCTAAAATTTTTTTTTTATCATCAAACGATAAATCTTATATGAAATATAAATTAATTACATAATTGTGTTTAAATTTTGCTTCATCTTATTACGTTTTTTGGTTATATATCCATGTCTTAATCATAGCTTCGTTGTCTTAATAAATCAAAGTACATTTTAATAAGTTTTTCAATTCTGTTGAATGTGGGTAATTTGTTGACAATAGAATTTATGTCCAAAAGCATCGAAAACAATACGTTTTTCATTGTGTGTCCATCTATTGTGACTAGATACTGGAAATATTAAAATATTTATTAATTTATATAATTGTCCCTAAAGCTTTTCATATATTTAATCGACATTTTATAAAATATTTTAAGATTCATACAATATATACAGAGAATTTGATAAAAAGTTTTGAATTAAAGATATACATGAAGATTAGGTCATCCAAAATAAAGTTTTTTTATTTTGCAAACAATCACGCAAATTTCTAAGTTATTAATTAAAGTAGCTTCCTATATTGCCATTTTTAATAATTAATAATTCATCAAATTTTTTTCATGCTTTGCAAAAATAATAGACAACTGTTCCGTTCGCGATGACCAAATTTGTACCACATGTACATTTTTTATTTAAAACTTTTTGTCATACACTTTTGTAACGGTTCACATTTCCCGTACGCCACGGATCAGGCTCGCCGGTTTCCAGGATTCTATAAGAAGGGGGAAACTCCAATTTACTCCTCCGATAATTTTGACAAAAACAATTTATTTAAAGCTTAGAAAAGAAATAATACAGGCAAAACAATAAGCGCGGACAGCGTGACCAATGCAATGTACGCTAAGAAAGTCATAATACAATTACAACAATAAAAGCGGGCAGCGTGAGCAATGCGGTACAAGCTAGTCCGCTGGAGCATGCATTAAGGCTTTGCTGGTTCGAGTTTTACGGAATAACTAGGCTAATGCGGTATTTACAAAACGGTCGTTTTCGGTGGACTACTGGATACAACCAAACGGTATATTAATCGGTCGGTCCGGTGGGGTACAACCCCTCAGTTTAACGAATCTACCGGTCGGTGGGGTATAATCCCTCGGTTTAATGAATCGATCGGTCTGTGGGGTATAACCCCTCGGTTTAAGAATCGGTCGGTTGGTCAGTTTACCGGAGTACCCGGTATACGAATCGGTCGGTCCGGTGGGATAAAACCACCCGGTATATCAGTAATGCGTTTTCTTAATCTAACGCCGTCCCAACAACCGGGAAGCCCGGCCTAACTACGAGAAGCCCATGGCCTGGTGTAACGGAATGACGGGAACCGCCGTCCCATCAACCGGATAGCTCGGCCTAACCACGAGTAGCCTGGTGTAACGGTGTGACGGGATATGCCGTTCCAGCAACCGGGAAACCCGACCTAACCACGAGTAGCCCGTGGCCTGGTGTCTGCGGAGCTTGGTTTCGGATCTTGGTAGGGACAGGACTCAGGCTCAGGAACTGGTAACGATACCCTCGCCGGATCGCCTTATATACCTGGCGCGGCTCTCCCACTCACGCGATTCAGCGCGTGGTAGGATGGTTCCGCTGGCGGGGTTCGCGCCGTAGGTGCGAGCGTTTAGGAGGCCATAGGCGCCATGCCTCATTTTGCGGGCGGTGGTCTGCCCGCGAGGCCGGTAACTGAATCGTTACACCCCCACTTTAGGGTATGCGACGGCTCATCCCGGGTCGATCCGGATGAACCATTGCCTGGTGAGGATCGTGGCCCGATATTTCGGATGACGTGAGCACATTGCCAGGGCACCGCCGCCGTGTGCCCGTCACCGAGGGTGATGTACTCAGGCGGCGGCGGCCGGGTAGCCCACCCGGATTCCACAGTGGGGGCGGTCGCCGAGATGGTCGTGGAGACGGACCCCACCTCATCCTCCCCGGCTGTCGGTTGCTCGGGGGGTTTCCTTCGCGCCGGTCGCGGGCGCCGCGGTGACTTCGACACGGCTCGTCGCGACCGAGGCCTCGGGGTGGCAGACTTGAGAGAATTATCGCCTTTCGGCGATAATCCGCATCCGACCGCTGCACCGAGATGCCCCTCCGCTCGGCCGGTCCATCGGGCGGCTTGACCGATTTTGCCGGCGTTTCCTCTTTCTCACTATCTGTCGATATATCGCCAAAAAGCGCCTCGATTTTTGCCTTGCGTCTCATCGTGATGAGTCATACTCACTCGTCGGAACGGTCGACCTTTTATACTCATCGGAGTGCTTTTTGCTTATGGGTAGGAGCTTTATTTCTTGCGTTACTCGGTGTTACAATCGCGAGTCGCAATCGGATTGCGAGTGTGGGCGTGGCCCATGTTACCCTATTGGCTCAGAGATGGCCTTAGGATGCCGATTAGCTCGATCTGCGGTTTCGCTTTCAATCGGCCGAGGTCGCTACCTCCAATTTCCCGGTATAATTCCGTGACCGTGCGGTTAATTCGTTAGCTAGGAAATTTTCCTAAAGATGGCGCAGAGTGCTTCATCTGTCCGACCCACAGTCTGAGCTTCGCCCGAAGGAGGTCGAGTGGAACCACACCGGTATGGTCCCGCATCCCTTCGCCAACCGAGGTATAGATATCGAGTCATTCGCAAGTCTCTGCCATTGCCCAAAAATAATGAAGCAATCGAGTGGAAATACGGAATGGATGAGCGGTCGCTAACTGATTCAGGTGCTTATTTCATATAATCCATAATCGCATACTATTCACACAGAGTTGCGCTCGCAAATACGGCCGGCTGCAGTATCTCCGGTATAATTCCGTATGCCGTCCTCCCAATCGCAGTCGAGGCTTTACATTTTTATCGGGCGGATCGGATATCGCACGCGTAATTCATAGGGCTTAGGGGGGGTTGGTAGATGGTCCTTCTTTAGTCTTCCGGCTCCTCCTCCTCCTTCTCGGGCTGGTTCTCGGCGGGTTTGGCTGCTAGCTTAAAGTCCTGGATGTGGACGTGGCGATGCCATTTTCCCCGACTATCGTGTAAATCCACCACCACGGGCGACAGGATCTTGCGGATCTCCATAGGTCCGATGAAGCGGGGTGCCAATTTCGCGTTGAACGCCTCTCTTTTACTGGACAGCGGTCGGTCCCGCTTCCAGACTTGGTCACCTAGACGGGGTTGCCAGTACCCCGCCAGCGCAAGTTATAGTGGCGTTCCTGCCGTTGGAACGATCGGGCCAGGTGTAAGCGGACGATCTCGAACGCGTTTTTGAGTCGTCTCCGGTATACGTCTGGGTCTGGTGCGGCGGCCGGGATAGTCAGTCCTCCCGATAGGGTCGTGCCAATTTGCGGCCATGCAAAACGTACGCAGACGTGTACCCGGTAGCCTCGTTCTTGGCCGTGTTTTACCGCGAATTGTAACGCGTCCACGTGCTCATTCCAACTCCGGTACCGCTTGCCTATGTATTGCGCCACCATAGTCTTTATGGTGCGGTTGGCGCGTTCCACTGGATTGCATTGGGGCACGTAGACCGGAGAGGTACGGTGAGTTATTTCAAACGCGGCGAGCAACGTTTTGAATTTCTGTGCCGTAAACTGCGTTCCGTTGTCGGAAATTAGTGTCGTGGAGCAACCGTGCCGATGTATTAGGCGTTTGGTGATGGCCTGAGATAGATTTTCGGCTGTGGCCTTTCTTATGGGTACCATTTCGATCCACTTACTGAATCAGTCTTAAATGATAAGTAGCCAGGTATAGCCGTTTGCAGATCAGTGGTCCTACCAAATCGATTGAGGCTTGCTGCCAAGGCGCGGCAACGGCGGTAGCTCGGAGGATGCCCGCGGGTCATTGCTGCGATACTTTGTGTGCCATGCAATTTGCGCACCGGCGGACGTATTGGGAGACTTCTCGGAACATTCCAGGCCAGTAATATAGGTGAGCAATACGGGCAACGGTTTTTACTGTGCCCAAGTATCCGGATGTATTCGGTGGCCTCGGCGGCGGTGGCGGTCGGATGATCGGTGCTGCTTCGGCTATTGTTCCGGGTGGCCCGTAGGCCGGTTCGGCCTCTCCGAGGAGCTCGTTAATCTCAGCGATGATGTCCTGTTCGATACTCATCGTGTTCGCTTTTGAGCTTGTAACGATGCATCCCCCCATCGTTCCTGACACGTCACCCGTCGGAAGTCTGCCGCCCGGCGAACACCAACCGGGCAGGGGCAGAGGCGCTTAGCGCCCATTTTTAAATACGAAAACAATGTTTATGACAAACACTGCCGTTAGTGTTTGTCATAAACAAAGCGAGCGCCGAATGGCACCGAACGTTTCCGGCGAATGCCGATCGCCGAACGCGTGCTGCCGGAGGCCCGCGTCGTCTCCCCCACCCCGAGGGGGATGCGAACGGCGCGGGTGTCACGCTCGCTTCGGTAGGGTATAAAAAGCCCTACCGAACACCAGACAGTACCAGACCGGCACTTGAATCCGCTCGAGCAGTACGCTCCGAGACAATTCCAGGAAAACCGATCCTAAACGTCAAAAGACAGTAAACCGGAGGTTGACGAGTTCGCAGCCTCGAATATTCTCGACTAACTGCTCTCGAGACGAATCCTGCCTTAACTCCCGTACAGGACAGAAAGTGGACGAGTTCGCCGCTTTCCTCGAGGATTCTCGAGCCTCTACGGTCCGATCACCTGACCATCCGGACTCCGCGCACAGACGCATCCCACGATCGTTGTCTGGGGACACGCGCCACGTCACCAACGCCGACGCATACATCCGACTGCAGGCCTGACACCCTGCAGTCCGCGCCGAACACCCAGCCGCACGCAATACGCGTTTGAACTCACGTATCTCGCACGATATCAAATTGCGAGATATCGAAATACTGACACGCGGTGTCAATACGCGCCCGCCTTACCGCGCGCACCTCGCATCAACAAACGCGAGACGACAACACGCGCCCGCCTTACCGCGCGCACCTCGCGCCAACAAACGCGAGACGACAACACGCGCCCGTCTCACCGCACGCGCCCCGCGCCACCAGCCATTTAACTAGACGCGAAAAAACCTTGTCTAGATCGGCGTCATCACAGCGCGTACTCTTGTCACGATTCATAACATTGTGACTGACTCATTTATCGATTGTAAGTTGACCATTGCCTCGAGTGGCGAATAAACGACGTAAGTAACAACTCACGTCCGTTGCGTTTCAACCCACTTCACGAATCCTGATCCCGATTGCGCTGTCCGCGCGCACGCGAAACCGCACGTGAAGCGGTCCGTTACAAGCTTGCCGGATCTTTGTTATGTCTATTTATCTGGCTGTTTATTATTGTTTCCGTTGTCCTCCCCGTCGCTGTTATCGCTGTCGTCGTCGGAGGTCTCCGTTCCGTTGTTATTATTTACTTTCGGAGCGGGTTTTAGATCCTGTATCTGTATATGCCGGTACCATTTCCCGCTCTTACTTCGGAGGTCGGCGATTACGGGCGAGATCATCCGACGTACTTCCAGCGGTCCGATGAATTTTGGTGCGAGTTTTGCGTTAAAGGCGTTCGCCTTGTTTGACAGCGGGTGTTCCCGTTTCCAGACCGCTTCGCTCACTTGTGGTCGCCACTGCCTTCGTCGTAGGTTGTAGTAGCGCTCTTGCCGTTGGAAGCTCCTTGCCAGATTTATCCGGATTACTTCCTTGGCTTCCTGTAGTCGGCGTTGGATGGTGTCGGGCGTCGGGGCCTCTGGGTTTCGGGGGAGGGCCGGGGTGGGCGGCGTTAGTTCGCGGCCGTGATTGATGAACGCCGGCGTGTACCCGGTGGCGTCGTGTACGGCGGTGTTGTACGCGAACTGGAGTGCCGGTAGCGCTTCATCCCATTTCCGGTGGTCGCGGTCTACGTATTGGGCGATCATCGTTTTGATCGTCCGGTTTGTGCGCTCCACCGGGTTACAATGTGGGGCGCGTACGGGCGCGGTACGGTGTTCGATGTTACACGCTTTGAGACGGGCGGCTAGGGGCGCTGATTTGAACTACGTCCCGTTGTCAGTGATGATGATGTCGGGGCGGCCGTGTCGTAAGATCACCTGGTTGGTGATCTCGTTGGTGACCGCCTTGGCGGTGGCTTGTGGAAGCGGCGCGAGCTCGGCCCACTTTGAATAGCGGTCCTGCATTACCAGGAGCCACGTGTGGCCGCGACGGGATCGGGGCAGCGGGCCGATGAGGTCGATCGTGACGTGCTCCCAGGGGCGGCTTATGTCCGTCGCGTGCATCGTTCCGGCGGGTTTTCGTTGCAACGGTTTATGGGCGAGGCAACCCGGGCACTGTCGGACGTATCTGGCGATGTCGCGGAACATCCCGGGCCAGTAGCACCGTTCGGCGATTCGTGCGATCGTCTTGGCGACCCCATGTCCGGCGGTGGGAGCGTCGTGGAACTGGCGCAGGATGTCCGCCCTTCTTTCGCGTGGGATGCACACCTTCCACTGTTCTTCGGTGGGGTTGTCTTTAAAGTTCAGGGTGTGCAACACATGGCGGTATAACTCATCCTCCCTGATCCGGTAGTCTGGATAGGCGACGGGTTCGCGGCGCGTTCCCTCTATTGTCCGGGTGTACCAGCGGCATCGGATGGTCTGAATCGCGCTAACTTCCGGCTGCCGAGAGAGAGCATCGGCTACGCGATTGAGAGTGCCGCGGCGGTATTTGATCTCATAGTCGAACTGTTGGAGCTCGAATAGCCAGCGGGCGAGGCGGCCGGTCGGGGCCTCCAATTTTTGGAGCCAGCGGAGTGACTTTTGGTCGGTAATAACGGTGAAGGCGTAGCCCTCTAGGTAATTCCGCATCCGGCGGATGCCCCATATGACCGCGAGACATTCGAGCTCCGTCGCGCTATAGTTCTTCTCGGCGCCGATCAGTGTGCGACTCGCGTAGGCGATCATCCGTTCCCCATCCTCGTGGTATTAGGTCAGGACGGCTCCAAGACCGCTGGTACTCGCGTCGGTCTGCAGGAAGAAACGGCGGTTGAAGTCTGGGCACGCGAGTACGGGCGCGGTGGTCAGTGCGTCTTTCAGTCGTCGGAACGCTGTTGCCTCGTCTTCCCCCCATGTCCAGCGAGCGTTCTTTTTTGTTAGACGTGTGAGAGGCGCGGCGAGGGTCGAGAAGTCTTTGATAAATCGCCGGTACCAGGAGGCCATGCCCAGGAACTGGCGTATTTGTTTGATCGAGCGCGGTTCTGTCCAGCTAGCTACCGCGCTGACTTTCTCCGGGTCAGTATGGATTCCGGTGCGATCGACGATGTGTCCCAAATATTTGAGCCGGTCCACGCAAAATCGGCATTTTTCTGGGTTCAGGCGGAGTCGGGCGGCGCAGAGGCGGCGGAAAACTTCGGCGAGCAGTTCGAGGTGCTGCTCGAATATCCGGCTGATGACGATGATGTCGTCGAGATATACGAACACGTTCGGCTCGAGCGCGGGGCCGATGATGGAATCGAGCAAGCGTTGGAAAGTAGCGGGCGCGAAGTGCAAGCCAAAGGGCATAACCCGGAACTGCATCAACTCCTTCCCCGGTACGGTAAACGCGGTAATCGGTCGGCTCTCGGGTGCGAGTGGTACTTGCCAGTACCCGTTTTTGAGGTCTAAGATGGTGAGGTATCGGGCCCCCCTTAGTTTATCCAGCGTGGCCGTGATTTGTGGTAACGAGTAGGCGTCCTTCTTTGTGACTTCGTTGACCTTCCGGAAGTCGATACAAAAGCGATGCCTCCCGTCCTTTTTCCGGTCGACCACGATGGGTGAGCTCCACGCACTCCTGGACGGTTCGATGACTCCGGCTTTCTCCATCTCTTCCATCTCGGCATCGATAATGGCCTGCATGGCCGGATTGCGTGGCCGCTGCTTAATCGGCATTCGGTGTTTCAAGCGGATCTGATGCTCGGCCAAGGGTGTCGGTCCGGTGACGGCCTGGAACTTGGGGAGTTCGTTCTCCAAGAATTCGTGTAGTCGTTTGCCCTCCTCAGTGGTGCGAGCGGCCAGGCCGCCGGTCATCCCGCAGGTCGGATACCGTCGTTGGCGGTGCGGTCGTCGCGGTGGGGCAATATTCAGCCCCAGCTGGCTCCACAAATCCACTCCGATGAGCATAGCTTCCCGGAGGGACGGCAGGATGGTGAACGTATGCGTGTACGTGCGCCCGTGTAGATGGAGGGGCGCTCGGACGTGGCCCTGTGTTGCGGCATGCGTGCCGTCGGCCATCTAGATCTGGCTTTCGGTTAGGGTTGCTTCGAGCCTTCGTTGCTGCATCTTTGCGACCGTCTCGGCGTTGATGAAGGATAGTTCGGAGTCCAGAAGTGCGTTGATGGGGAGCCCGTGGACCGTGACGGTCAGGTGCGGCCGTGGCGTGTATCTTACTCGGCGCTGGTCGTCCGGGAGTCGGCCGTAGTGTTCCCGGCGGTGGATGGCAGTCCTTGGTAAGGACCCCGTCCTTTCCGCATTGCGAACAGAACCGTCGAGGGGAGCGCTTGCAGTCAAACCGGGTGTGCCCCCTTTGCTTGCAGCGCCAACAGCACTCTTCCCGGTTGTACGTGGTGGCAACGGCGGGTGAGGTCGCGATGCCTTTCGGCGTTTTCCGCAGTTCGCGTGTGAAACCCCCGGCGTCACGCATCATCGTCATCATCGCGTCGGCGCGAATTTTTCGCCTTCGCGTTGTCGCCTATCGGCGATCTGTCGTTCCAGTTCCTCTTGGTAGCGCGGCGGGAGGTATCGGCGGCAGAAGGCGCGGCAGAAATCCTTCCAGGTCTCCTAGTCGCGCCAGTTGTTGCGGGCCCATGCCAAGGGGTCGCCGCGTAAGAGCTCCAATAACCCCCTCAATAGTTGTTCGCCGGAGAACCCGTATTCCTCTCGGAGGTCGGCGGTCCTCTCAAGGAATTCCACGGGGTCGCGGCCGTCAAATGGCCGTCCCCATTTTCTCAGTTGATTGAGGATCGAGTTGTCTGGCGTGCGATCGGTGGGAGTGTTCGGTGGGTACACCTCGATTCGTGGTGTCGGTTGCGGACCGCGGGTTTCCCCGAATTCTTCCGGGTGCGCTTCGACGTGTGCGCGCATCCGGCTACGGATCTCGTCGAGCGTGCCGGTCGTGTCGAGGTCGTATGCGGCGGTGATTGCGGCAAGCTTCTCTTTCGAGAGCGTACAGCCACGTCTTCATGTCGGACGGGCGATTCGAGCTAACCACGCTTCGAGTAAACCAAAAGAAAAATTGTGTTTCACAGACAGGTCCCTGTTCGGGCGCCAATTGTAACGGGCCGCTTCACGTGCGGTTTCGCGTGCGCGGACAGCGCAATCGGGATCAGGATTCGTGAAGGGTTGAAACACAATTGTACGTGAGTTGGTATGTACGTCGTTTATTTGCCACTCGATGGCAATGGTCAGCTGTTACAGTCTTTATATGAGTCAATACAATAATACGAGCGCACTGTTGTGACGCCGGTCTAGACAGTGTTTTTCGCGTCTAGTTAAAAGGCCCGCCTGGTGGCGCGGGGCGCGTGCGGTGAGACGGGCGCGTGTTCTCGGTGTGAGCCCGTAGGCGCAAGGTGCGCGCGATAAGGCGGGCGCGTGTTGAGAACGTGTGTCAGTGTTTCGATATCTCGCTGAATGGTATCGTGCGAGATGCGCGGTAAGGCGCGTATCGTATGCGACCGGATGTTCGGCGCGGACTGCAGGGTGTCAGCCTGCAGTCGGTCTTATGCGTCGGTGTCGGTGATGCGGCGCGTGTTCCCAGATAAAGATCGTGGGAGGCGTCTTTGCGCGGAGTTCGGATGGTCAGATGTGCGGATCGTAAAGGCTCGAGAATATTCGAGGAAAGCGGCGAACTCGTCCACTCTCGGTCCTGTACGGATGTTTTAAGACGGGATTCGTCTTTAGAACAGATAGTCGAGAATGCTCGACGGAGGCTGCAAACTCGTCAACCTCCGAGTCACTGTCTGTAAACGTTTGGAGCGGTTTCTGCATTTGTCTCGGAGCGTACTGCTCGAGCGGATTCAGGTGCCGATCTGGTACGATCTGGCGGTCGGTCGGGCTTCTTATACCCTTCCGGAGCGGTCGCGATACCCGCGCCGTTTACATCCCCCTCGGGGTGGGGGAGACGACGCGGGGCCTCCGGCGTTCGGCGTTCGCCGGAAACGTTCGGTGCTGTTCGGCGTTCGGTTGTTTATGACAAACACCAACGGTGGTGTTTGTCATAAACATTGCTTTTTAAAATAAGGCGCTAAGCGCCTCTGCCCCTGCCCGGCTGGTGTTCACCGGGCGGCAGACTTCCGACGGACGACGTGTCGGGAACGATGGGGAATGCATCGTTACAAATATTGGATTATGAATGTGTTCTTCTGAATTAAGAAAATCTATATGACTTTAGGTTCTAAATTAGATTCATCATTCTTTAATTATTACTTATCTTAATGAAAATATGATGAAAAAATTCAAATTTTATTTATGTAAAGATAAAGTACCTTATTGAAAATCTCGAATAATTCTTCTGTTTGCAATTTCCCTATTAATTTTGTTATCGTAAGTTTCTGTGGTCTTCGTCTTGTTTTCAATATTTGAAAGTTCAGAATCAGAATCATCATTACTATCACTTTCATTCATAACAACTCCTTGTGCGCCTTCCAGATATTGAGATATTTTTAAGATTTTTTTTTCCAATAATGGGCTGTCTGTAATGAGATAAATGAATTTTATCGGCATGAGCCATAAAATTTGCAAGCGTTGATATTTCATTTTCAGATAAAATATAATGAACACTTATTGTTGCTATATGCTTCCATAATTCAATGGTACGAGTCTCTGGATTTTCTACTGCATATTGCAGTAATAAATCAGATGCTAAAAGATATCTGTGTTTATCTTTTTTAAGCGAAGGAAGACCAATTAGGTCCAAATGGATTTTTCGACGAAACTTTTGCAGTTTCTCTGTGTTTTAAAATCATTTTGATACAGTCTCTTAATTCTTCTGTTAATAAGATTGATATCGTTTGTTCAAGTTTACTTCTTAGGGTAAATCGTACATATTTTTTAGCAATTTCTTTTCTTCAGCACGTGCTAAAAGCGCTTTATACATATCATGTGTCTCATAATTAATTTCTTGATAAGTCTTATAATCCTTGATTAACATTCTTTGTATCTCTCCGGATCTCTCCGGATCTACGTCGATTAAACACTTGTATTGAAATCAATGTTACTTTTGTAAGTGAGAGCCATGCATCATAGGAAATTTTTTTTCAAGGATATGTAACAGTTTCATGTTCTTGTTTTAGAAAATTATGTATTTTAATAATATTTGCTTTAGAGGATAATGTAATTTTTTTACGTCTTATATTTTCACTCATTGTTTCCGATATTGTTTTTGTTATACGTGTTGCAAAATCTTCGGTACTTTTAAAAAATCTACGACACGTAATTTTTTTTCATCTTCTTTTCTAATACATCGATTAATCAAAAGTTTGCCTATTTTTTTTATCAAACCTCTAAATCCAGAAACCAGTGAAGGAGTTTTGTAAAATTTTCCATAAAGATAAACCGGTTAAGGTATTGATTATTTTAATGCAAGTATTTCTGTATCAGGGAAAGTAAATAGAAGCAAAATCCATAAGGTCAGAATTTTTACATTTCAATGCTTGAAGTAGGCGACCTATCTTCCTAATTTTTTGTTTAATCATTGTATCATTGTATTCAGATGTTTTATATTTTTCTTCATTGTTGATTATCGAATGCGATTATTAACTCATCCTAACATAAACTTCTTACTCATCTTCTCGTAAAAGTGGAAAAACTCGTAATCTTAGAGCATTACTTGCCTCATTATGAATACGTTCTATTATTTGTCTTCCTAAAACCGATTGATCTATTATCTTTAGTGTTTATCATTTTTTTAATGCATCTCTGATAGTGATATCTGCTTGTAAGTTTCAGAATGAAAGTTTTATATTTTGGACATAGGTATCCTGTTGTATTCTTTTTTTCAACATCTTTCTACTAGTTGTTCACCATTATTTCGTGCACAATCGATATTAAAATAGAAATCTCCACATCTATGTTTCTATAATCTTTCTTCGTTCTACGTCCCTTTGGCATATGTTTAAATTTTTGTACTTCTAATTCATTCGCATGTACTCTTTCAAGATAAGCTATTTTGCTCTGAAATGTATTGCAGTATATACAAAAATACTTTTTGTATATACAAAAATACTTTTCCTGCATTACTGATGTAACAACATTTCACAACATCCCGAACATTTACCAGATATTTAATTTAGTGACATTGATATGTCTAATCCACTAGAAGTATTTGCTGAACTGTAAGTTTCTCTAGCAAGAAAATTTGTTGCCTGATCTATCACAGATTGAACAACTTTTATCAAATGAAGTTCGATGGTACGTAAAATAGATTCTCATCATGAATATTTTTTGAAATGTTATCTTGCACAGTTTTATTATTATTAAGACATGCTAAGAATAAAAAAAAATAGACGATAAATATCACAAAAATTATATAGACTTGATGTTAATATTATATATAAAAAAGTATATGAATTTTATATAGTTAATGAAATGTTAGACCCCGATATACTCCGTTTTTGTAGCTTACTTTTTATTTTTTATTGGTTGCATATAACGATGAAAGATTTTCAGTGTGTAAATACAAATTCTAATGAATGGATGACTGCCCAATGTTATTTAAAACTCAACAAAAAAGTTTCATGTAACATTGAGCAATCTTCCATTAGTCATCAGTATGTACTTTCATACTGTAAAAAATTGCCATTTTATGCAATCAATAAAAAAATTAATTTCGAAAGCAGTTATATCGGAGTTCAGCATCTTTTCAGAGTTTCAAGATTCACTATAACCATCTTTATTTGATGATGTCAGAAGCGAGAAATTTCATTCAAATAATTTTACAGTATATATTGAAATAAAAAGACATATCTATAATCTATTTGTGATCAATTCAGCAAAATAAAATGTTCTGAAAATTCTTTTTGTTGTGATAATCAATAAATAGTTGTATAATATGCAATCAGTAAATACTCATTTCAGTAAGTTAAATTCCTATATCTTGAGCTTGTCCTTTACAGATGCACGGCCCGCCCTATTTGCATTCCTTCTCTTTCTTTTTATCATCAGCCAATTCTTAAATAAAGTTTATTTTCTATGTTGTACTGACTGCACAAGTTCAAAACATATATATATTAAAGTGTGAGAAACGTATATGAAATCCTCACTTGAGTATGTTTTTCTTTTTAGTATATGTAGTTTTTTAAATAGCGATCATTTAAGCGATAGAGACAAGATGTATAGATATCTATTTCATTTTAAGCGCAGAACACTCAATGCGATATGAAAAATAAATTTGTCTAACCTTTATAAGATTTCCAACGTCATCCTAGATCCCTCTGTCTAATACATTTAGTGACGTTATGTAATCGACTAGAAGTATTTGTAGAGCTATTAGTTTGTTTAGCAACAGAATTTGTTGCCTGATTCATTACAACTTGAATTAAATCATCTTCAATGTTTGATATGTAAGATAGGACCTTATCATAAATATTTTTTGAACCATTGTCTCATACAGTATTATTATTATTATTAAGGCATGCTAAAAAGGGAAAAGAATGGACATTAAAAACACAAAAATTATATATCTGATGCTAATATATAAAAAAATGTGATTATATTTATTTACATTATTAATTAAGAAAAGGATTGACAACTTCTTTTTTGCGTTATTTTCAATTAGACGTGGCAATTCTGAAAAATTTTTGCAGGCTGAAATCGAATCCAAATTCTATTATGTAACACTTTTGATTAAAATGGCGTGAGAATCTTAAAATAATGATTTTGAGGAAGTTTATGAATGATACTTTTGCGTAGCATTGATAAAATTTAGAAAACTTGATGTTGATAAAACATACGTCATAATGTACTTTAAAATGTTTATTTTGGACTTTTTTTAAAATTATTCTCAAAATTGTAACGATGCATCCCCTATCGTTTTTAAAATGTTGCCCGTCGGAAGTCTGTCATCTGGCGAACACTAGCCGGGCAGGAGCAGAGGTGCTAACCGCCCTATTTTTAATAAACACATATGCGGCCGTTATACGGCAACACGACCGTCGAGCAGCGCCGAACGCTCTCGAAGAGCTCCGAGTGCCACGAGCTAAAAATCCCGCGTCATTTCTCCCACCCCGAGGGAGACGTTAAACGACGCAGGTACTGTTACTCGACGGATATAAAAAGCCTGACAAATCTCAGATCTGTACCAGACCGATACCTGATTCCGCTCAAGCAGTATGTACAAGACAATATCAGAAACCGTTCAAAAATCGTCGAAAGACAGGGAAACAAGAGGTTGACGCGTTCGCAGCCGTCGAGAATTCTCGACTATCTGCTCCAGAGATCCTTCCGAAAACCTCCGTAGAGACCGAGAGTGGACGAGTTTGCCACTCTTCTCGAGTATCCTCGAGCTTTACGATCCTAACACTCGACTATCCGAACTCCGCGCACGGACATCTCTCACGAACCTTATCTGGGAGCACGAACCGTGTCACCGATATCGACGCTTGTACCGACTGTAGGTCGCTGCACTGCAGCTCGCGCCGACTACACGGCAAGACACAACGCGAAATACTGTACGCGATCTCGCGCCTACCAGTAAACGCATCATGCCGCGAGATACCGTATGTGATCTCGCGCTTTGTAATAAACCACTCGCGAAAATGCATTGTAGCGACTTCACCGCCCACATCACAGCGCGCCTCGCGCCTACAAGCACGCGCTGACAACACGCGCCCGCCTCATCGCGTGCGACTCGTGCTACGAGCCGGGACTTTTAACGGGACGCGCAAAAACACTGTCTAGACTCGCGTCACAACACCACGACTATTATCTATACTTTTGTAACAGCTATCCATTGCCGAATAGAGGCAAAAACGACGTGCATTTCACCTCTCGTCTTATCACTGTGTCTCAACCCTTCACGAATCCTGATCCCGGTTGCGCTATCCGCGAACCGCTCGTGAAGCAACCCGTTACAATTGTAATATAATAGACAAGCTTGAACAACGAATTTGGTTTCAGGATACAAAAATTATTCGAGATTATCATGTCCTGTCCGAGATAGTCCAAATGAAATAAAATTTGTCAGCCTGTTTAAATAAATGCACAAGCATTTCAATTATATTAAAAAAAGGTGATATAAATAAGTTGTTTTTATTAAAATAACAAAGTAAATTATACAAGATCGTATTTTACATAATTTTACACTATTGCATTATTTATTAGTGCAATTCAATGTAAATAAGAAGATGATAAGGATTACTTTGATAAATTGATGATTAAATGCATCTCATTATGGGTTCTTAATTCGTTCTACTAAAATTAGTTTTTATTAGTTTCTCAGTTTATTAGTTTTCTTTACGATACATAGCTTACTTCAATAAAATGTAAATAAAGGAAGATTTAAAATTTGCAAAATATCTAAAATAATTATTTCGTATAGTACACACTGCATGTGGAACTTACAACAAATTAATATTATATATGTATATGTTAGAATAGATTAAAATAATAATTTTAATCTATGTTAATCAATATTAATTGTACAATAAAAAGAAACATATAGAGATATTTATTTACCAAATGTTTAGAATATATTTATATAGAAGTAACAGTAAACTATTATAATTATTATTAAACAATAATATATCTTTAGTGGAAACTGGTTTGGAACGTTTAAAAATTGTGGTTTCTCAATGATGGATTCGAATAAGTCATAATTTTCATATATACTTTAAATATATTTTCTCGCCAATTACGTGAAAAATTGTTTAAAATTATTTTATATAATATAACAATATTGAATAAAAGATAAAAGTAAAGAAATAAATATATAGTAAATATAAAAAAATTTCTACCACAACTATATGTGACTTTTTACAAACAGAAAATTAAATAGGGAGGTTAAAAGAAAGTTTGTTTTTACAAAGATCTAAATATATTTAAATCAATCAAGACCAATATAAAATAATGTTCTGATATTAATATTCCACAATAATCTTTAAAAATTTGATATTTGAAATAACCAATAAATATTACAAAAGTATAAAAAAGTAACATATAATACGTTTCTACAAGTTTTGTATGTACATGTCGATATGTACTGGCCTTAAAAGTTTATATTTGTTTAAATAGGTTAAATTACTATACCATATTTTGAGTTTCTGTTTTACAGTTACGCGACCTGCATGTTTTACGTTCTTTCTCTTTTCCTTTATCATCAATATTATTCAATCTTTAATAAAGTATTTTTTCCTATGTTGCATTGGCTGTTTGCATTGGCACATTACATACACACACATACACGTTTTCTCGCACGCACGCACACATGCACGCATGCACGCACGCACGCACGCACGCACACACGCACGCACGCACGCACGCACGCACGCATATATTGAATCACACATATAATGAAATAGAAATATAAGTTTTTTTAATATAAATTTTAATTATATATTTAATTTTTTTTTAATTCTTTATTTTTATCCTAACATTCTTATCATTATTTTATAATATTGTCACCAAAATTATATATCACTTTTCACTTATTTGTTTATATATTAGTCATGCTACTTTCTCTCTCTCTCTCTCTCTCTCTCTCTCTGTCTTTCTCTTTGTTTCTCTTTCTCTCTCTCTCTCTTGTTTTCTCTTTCTCTTTTTTTCTCTGCTTGTTCTTATATTGTATTCATTGCCATTATTATATTCTTTTATTTGTTTTATTTTTATTTTTTGTATTTTCGTTTTCCTACATGATAATCTCATTTATGTTGTATAAAATAAAAATACATAAATTTATTTATTTATTTATTTACGTGTAGAAAAATAAGAATAAAATAGAAGAATAAATGTTGAACAAATATAAAAATATAATAATGAGAATGAAAGAATAATAAATGAACAAAAGAAGAGAGAGAGAGAGAGAGAGAGAAAGAAACGCAAGTGAACGCATAAGTGAATATGTGAGGTGCATGAAACGATACATAGTGAGCGAATGATTAGAAAGAGACAAATAGAGTATGATTGAAAAAGAAAGATAGAGAAACTATGCAATAATGTTAGTGTATGCGTACTCTGCGTACATGTATTTTGCTCTACACACATGAAAGAGACGAAGATATTACAATTATGTCTTTGTCATGTAAGATTGCAGCTCTGTCTATCGCGACATCACGCAACTAATCTACTGCTCTGTTTTATTCTTGAGTCTCGATTTCGTACACACACATATGCACGAAAATTTTGGATGCATTATCTTTTTTACAAAGCTTCTAAACTCATTTCTCTAAGTTCACAGACAATTCACTCTCTAATGAAATGCCGGGTCTGGTGGCTACTGATTAAGCACGTGCAAATTACAAATCTTTTATATTAAGTAAATGTTAAGCAGAAGATAACAAAATTGTAATTTTGTAATTTTTTCTCACTTTTTATGAAATCATATTTACCAGAGTTGTTATTATATGTACTTTAATTATGGAAAAGAATTTGTCGATATTTATAACAAACAAAAAGATTAAACATTTTAACTTAATATTTGCGTTTTTATCGGTAAAACAGACTTTACGGATGGCCTTAATCGATGAATTAAACCAGAGATTCTCAAACTTTATTTTTTGCGTACTCAAATATCTACACAAACAGACACGTACCATCAATTAAAATTAAGATGAAGATGTAGTGTGAAACATGAACATAGCGTGCGTGTACTATTAGCTTAAGCAATGTTAGAACACAAAAAAACCTGCTATGGACTTAATTGATTTATTGCAGAAAGTGGGCAATTCTTGTCGTAGTTCGCGTACCATCAGTGGTACGCGTACCATAGTGTTCCGGAGTCGAACGCGACACGATCGCCCAAATCTTTTAGATGTAAACGCTCAGAGATGAGCGAGAAGCGACGTGTAACGCGAATCCGCAGATTCGCTGGAGGATAAAGAATTTGAAATGATTGCTAGCGTGACGTGATTTTAAGAGTATTTTATTTGTTAATAATAGGAGCGAGCGATGGCACGAGCCCGCGAAACTGATCAGATATCTTGATAATATTCTTTTTTGATCTGCCTTTTTCTGGGATTTGGAAATCTTGAAAGATTTCTGTTAAAAATCCTAGCGAGAGCGGAAATCTTGCACGCGGCCGTCGGATGGAATTTAACACGAGGCAGAGAACATTCGCGATGTGTATAACGAGCGTCTACGAACGCCACTAGTCACAACCACAACTACACAGTGAATAATAATAAGTACGAATTGAGGCGTTTCTTACAAGAAAGTTTTACACTCGTTCGCACACGAGAATGTTAGTTGAGCAATACACAACAATAATCCTTAGCTCTCTCGCTACATTTCGCTACATACTCTTATCGCGGAAGGATATTGCGCGAAGGATCGCGATAAATAAGGAAGATTCATTCGTTTATATAATAGTACGAATAAATTTTATTTTTTCAAAAGTATATTTTTATTACGCGATGCGTAAAAAATATAAAATATGTAAAATAAACATGGCGACTGCTTGTCTCGCTCCGTCCTTCTTGCGCATCTCGCTTCGCTCTTATCGCGGAGGATAAATAAAGAAAATTACGCGATAAATAAAGAAAATTCATTCGTATAATAGTACGAATAAATTTTATTTTTTAAAAAGTATATTTTTATTACGCGTAAAAAATATAAAATATTTAAAAATAACGTGGCGGCTGCTTTTAAAACGGATAAAATATAAATCTTATTGATAAATTTTTTCTTTAATAAATATTTCAATATACTTAATATGCTCCTCTTCGTCGTAGGGCTCGAGCCCGAACACCAGAGAAAACCGTTGAATATTTTATGATAAATGCGCGATGAACATCGTTCGAATTAAACGTTATAGGAGTAAGAGAGAGATGTGATGCTATGTCACTGTTATATCAGTAATACTAATATTATATATGACAAATACATTTATTTAAATATAACAAATATACTTTTAAAAATAAGATTTATAATTAAATATTACAAATTATATAATATGATATATTAATGATATATGATATAATAATATATTATATGGTTTATAATACATATGATATACAATATGATATACAATATGATATACAATATGATAATATATGGAATGTGGTTTGTAGGTAACATGAAATGTAGTTTATAATATAAATTATTATACAGGCTGTCTGATAATAATCACCCCACCCGTAATGTGCAGATAGAGTAGATTAAACCAAGCAGGAAAGTCCTTTACCATTTTTTTGTATAACGCTTAATAAAAATTAATAATTATTATTATTGAGTAAAGTCTGGCCAATCATCGCTGATCTTTAGCCGGACGCACATCGATGAGCCGCGCGTCTAGTGTGCGTGAGCGTTTAGCTGTTACAGTGGCTCATCGACGTGCATCCAGCTAAAGATCGGCGATATTGGCCAGATTTTACTAAAAAATAATTTTTAAAAATAATTATATTTTTGTATAACGCTTAATAAAATTTCTATCCGTTCTATCTGCACATTACGAGCGGGGCGATTATTATCAGATACCCTGTATAATACATTAAAATTAAACTTAAATATCGCTTAAACCGTCGCGTCGTTCCAATCACCAATCGTGCAGTTTACAGACGTTCTCCAATGCGCAATTCTTCGCGTAGTATTTGCAGCAAAGGGTTTGCGAAGCGTTCAGGGTTTTCAGCTGTCCGATGTCTTCGTAATCAGCGTCGATGGTCTCGACAGCAACATAGCGATTCTCGTCGATATTCTCCAGGATCTCGATAAATCACTTCTTTTTTTCGTGGCCTTTGACATATATTCGCAATATAAAATCAGGACTGGTTCCACTGTACACGGCGATTCAAACGAGACTCTTCATTGATCATAATCGACGTATCTATTGTACCACTGTAATTGATGGTTGAGTGGTTGATAGTCAATTACCAAGCTTGCATTTCCTCCACTTTCATTAACAAATCTCACAACATTGGCGCGCGGAAGATGTGATGCGTCAAAATTCCATACTGTTTTTCAATATAGCTATTTCTTTTACCACGAATTTTTCGTTAATGATAAAACTCTGAAGATCGGCGAAGATCGCCGAAGATTGGCATGTCCATCATCGTCTCAAATCGGAGTTAGAATACTCGCTTCTCTAGATTTCCTCTTTTTAAGCATTTTATTCTCACTCCATATTTTTTTATTTATCTATACTAGATTATTCTACACGATTCTGCGCAGAATATTGGTGAGCGGATTATACTCCACCACTCGATCGTGAATAATGAGACAATAAGCCGTAGCGTTAGAGGGAACGTTTTCCGTGCAGTCGAACTCTGTACGAACGTCCATTGTGGCGCTCTTGATTCGTTCAGTCGAAAACAGTCGATAACTACTGTCGAACCATACATTTTAAACGTTTCGTCTTTATCGCATCCGTATTACGTTTTTCGAAATTTTGAATACATGTCGGATACAGTACGGCGATTTTATTCTTTTCAAAATTCAGATTCATATAGGGATAAAAATTTGAATTAAGATACAATTTGACGTTCAGTTTGTAATCGTCGAACAGGGAAGGATCTTGAAGCAGAACGTTCTTCCTTCCGGATTGCAGCGCAAAGATAATGTATCGCGATTTCTCGAGCTGCGTCGCCGCTTTGACCGCCCACGAGTGTAGTCGTACTCTGCAGAAGCGGAAACACGTAGAGATCCCACGAACAAAAAGCGACGCTCAGATATCTTCCGCTATCCAACGTACAAAATAGCGCCAATTTATTAACATCATTTAACAATGCGCCATTCACCATTATATCTTCAATAGAACGATCTTAGGTTCGTGCGTTGCGTACAATGCGAGATAATTGTGATCATTGCGCGCTCGTATCAGGACGAGTTCGTGTCGTGCGTTGATCACGACGCGCTTGTAATCTTCACAGAATCCTAGCAACATGCTGAGAGATACGCAAAAGTTAAAATCGTCTATCGCCGAATGACTCTCCGCTGCGGCGTTCTGTAATATATTGCTTCTCTCGACCGTCAGCGACGTGTAATTCTTGATCGTGTTCGTTATTCCGATATTTCTGCTTCGATCGATCTCTACCCCGTCGAGCTCGTAGCGAATCTCCTCGAACATAAACGCGGCGCAATTATTCGCCAGCCTTCTCGAGCTTTTTCTCTCTACGTCCGATGATTTCTTCGACTCGAGTCTGCCCTCGATGTAGAGGAAACTCTCGCACGGTAACATGGACAGATCCTGTTGTTGTAGGAGTTCATATCTCGTCGCTATTTTCGAACGTGATAAGTTGTATGTGTAAGTTTCGATATTGATGATGCGATCGTCGAAGACAAATTCTTAAGCGATGCTTAAGATATCGCTCATTTCGCTCTCATAGACAAGCCATTCTCGGGACGATAAAACCCAAGAAATGCAGAAAACGCTTTCCTTTCGCTTTCTTCTCTTCGCGTTTAGGGACGACGTTACGGGAACGATGGGCGCGTTTCTCACGATTGACTCGTTCACAATGACCATCGCAAGTGTCTCTCTACCTTCTTCATCACGCATGCGTATTGTTATCTCCTCGCAGTGAAAATCGATCGATTTTTCGTTCTGGTCTAAGACGCGCACGGTTATATCGGTGTAGCACATCGCCGATATTGAAAGAAATATATGGAAAGCTAATGAGATATAAATCAGCAGGCGAAAGAAAATAAGTGGACAATCCATGGGAAAAAGTGCGTCAAGGTAGCACTGGAAAAAGTACATGAAAATTCGGAGGAGACATTCCAAAGCGACGAGAATTCGACGCCGAGTCTATATAAAGAAAAAATAAAAGAAGAAATAAAAACTTTGATTTTAGTTCAAGTGTGCAAAAGTGTTTAAAGTTAGCACTTTTCAGCATAAAATTGCACTTTCGAGTGTATGACTATTTTATCCGTGAAATTATATGAATTTTGCGATTTTTATATTTAGTTTGATGAGATATAAGAGACTGATTTATTTTAGAGTTTGCGTAAATGTCATTAATATTTCATAAATATATATATATATATATATATATATATATATATATATATTTATGAAATATTAATAACATATCTAGAATTAGAGTTATTACAAATATATATTTTTAAATAAATATTCCTGTTTAAAAATAAAGCGTTTTAAAAATTATTTAATATATTTTATTACAATAGTAAGTTTTATGTGATGATATATATAAAAGAAAAAAAAATAAAATATACATAAGATAGATACGTGCGTGAAAAAGTGTTTATTAAGATTATTTGTGTTTGATAAATTAAGTATAAGTACGTTAATTAATATATAAACTTTGTAAATATCTGTATTTAGGTTAGTTATGATCTCTAGATATAAAACATGTGAAATAATATATTATAAAATATTTATTTATAAAATAATAACCTTTGAAGTAGTTTAGGAAAACGTATAAATTGGCTAAATTGAAAGAGGTTCTAACCAGACGTCGAGCCGCCGAGCGGCGAGTAGTAGTGGGAACGACGGCCGAGAAGTCGGGCGTTTGAAATCGAGCGTCCTATTGGTTGAGAAAGTCCAAGAGGTAGGAGGACTATATAAGAAGGTGGAGAAAGTACTCGAGAGCGTCTCCGGCAGAAAGTCTTATGGTGAGAATCCGCGATACTCGGAGTTTAGAAATATGTAATACGCAATAGAAGTTTTCAAAGTTCGAAACGTGTAGTTTCAAAAAGGCGATTGTTATTGATAGTTAATTAATAAAAAGCAGTAATGAGCCTTCTCCGGTGAATAGTAAAACGTAAAATATCCGCAATGCACAGAGTTTTGAAATCAAAATGCGAAGTAAAGAATCTCTTAGTATAAGGGACGCGTACGTCGTTAAAAAAGGCGTTTTGAGTTTGCGAATCGATTGTGAGCATGGTAAATTATCGCGGGCAAAACGAAGAATCCTGTACCGAGTAATATTCGCGAAGATAACTGCGAATTCGAGTGATATTGCGCGATAGACGTGCGAGACAATGAAACACTGCTTGTAATAAATCTCGTGCGATCATGAATAGCGTGTTTGAATACTTTGTAACGAAATAGAACTGTGAGATGTGAAATAAACGTTATATTAATTATTGTTACTGTTGATATAAAAGAAACTGTGAGTGATTTACTTACCCGTAAAATATCCCAAGTCCTCTTCACAGTAGAATTTCCTGAGGCGACGAAGCAATATTCGAGGATCCTGAACGGTATCCAACGGCGATCTGAAAAGAGAAAAGATTAAATTAGAGCGAAAACTTAGTGTTCGGTCGTTCTCGCTTGTTCTTTGTTTAGTATTTGTTATTCAGCAGAGAAACGAACTATACAGAAGGAATATACAGATGGAATCCGTGTCCAGCGGCGACTTAAAACAAAAAAGGGATCAATTAAAAATGATTTAAGGAGCAAAAATAACAATTACGCAGCTGAGGAGAGATTCATCATCCTGACGCGAGCGAACGGCGGCCATTTAGGAACTCGGAACCGAACAACCTTGTTCGTTGGGAGTGAAACGAACTGGCGGTCATCTGAAAAGGTAGGAAAAATCTATTAATTCTCGGTTCCAACAAATCTCGTCATCGAAGTCCCAACTTAAATCGCCATCGCATCCAGAGGCGGAAAATAGGCTTAAGGACGCTGCTTCGTCCTGATAGCGTGAGAGTCAGCGACATCGGTGGGCGCGGACGAACTGCGCTCGACGAGCGATCTGACATTATAGCCGAAAATTTTTCCAATCATCTTCTCGGAGAAATCTCAGGCATAGTTGCCCGCAGATGTTCTAATCGCTCGTCTGCTGGGAGCTACGAGCTTGTATCGGATAGTCCGTATCGCGCCCGAGATAATCCTCGAATTCGCGCGACAGCCGAAGATTGCCGAAGCAGTCGTAGTAGATCGCGTCGTTGCTCTTTTTCGCGTACCCAATGAATGCCCGATATCGACGCATTGTCCAAATTCACGATATCGCTCTCGTTATGGCGCTTTCGCGCCGGAAGAGCATCGCGCATAAGCTTCTGAAGTGAGGCACGCACGAGAGTATCGCGGCGCGATTCAACTGTTTGTTAGTTGTTATGCCAATGGGTGAGAGGAACCCTAGTGTCTTACATGAAGTTTTTTTTAACGCTTCCTCTTTTTCTCGTCGAAGATGCACCGCTTCCATGTTTGTAAGGCGTGAGGTATAAACCGCGACCTTCCATTGCGCGATTGTAATGCTGCAGCTCCTCCAATCGTCGTCGTGTCGCGTTGCCGTCGTTCTCACCGCTCTCGCAATCCCCGTTGCTCCTCCAGCCCAGAACTCCCAATAACAGTAACAGGGAATAGAAGCCGCCGCGTTTCGCTATGGAAAGCATTCATTTCCCCATAACGGTCATTCTCTTCCTACCGCTCTTTTTTCTCTTGATTCTCGCGGACATATCCATTCCGAGGTTCATCTTCATTTTCATAGCTGCCCGTCGAGGCGGCTGTATTGCCCAAGGTCGAGTCGCTCGCCACGATACGCTCGTGCGCTCTTTCGGCAAGCGTTCAATCAGCGACGTATCGATTGGCGAGGTCACTGCTTCGTGAGTGCGCGATGTTGTGCTCGCGGCAGGCCGCGTCCAACGGATTGACGCCTTGATCGTTTCGCGCGAGTCTCTTCGCGAGACGGCGCGAAGAAGACTGCCCGGCGCGCAGAATTGATAGCCCGCATATGTGCAGTTCGAAGGGCAGCGCGTTTATCGCTCTGTTCAATAAACCCGCACCGCCGATATTATTGGTTACACGATTCTGCCTCAAGAATTGCATTCGCTGCAATCCTTAATGAGCGGTACCGGTCCGTCGATGTGCGTCCGTTGCCAGGGACGATTGTATGGTTCCAGGCACCGACGATACCTGGTGCGCCGTACCTCTAGGTCCGCTCTTATATGTTCGGGCAATTTCTTCCACTTGTTCCACATAGTGACCGAAGTATCGCAACAGGGTCGTTTTCGGAATAAACCACAACTGCTCAGCGGTAAACTCGAGAATGTCGTCGCTGTCTAGTAGTAGGATAAACATCTCGATCGACAGCGGACGATTGGTTATTGCGCGATCAACGACGATCCATTCGTATATAAATAAGAGGATCTCGCTCTCGTTTCGCGAGTGTTTCGCGCACGCGTGCAGTCGAGAGAGATGCGATTGTGCGGCAGCCGATCGCAATAAAAGTGATGAATCTAGACGGTAAAGCGCGTCGTCAGACGATGCGGGAGCGCACAGACACGGCCGTCTTCTACTGAGTGCTATTTGTTGCGTCATTTGTGGATCCTCTAGTTGCAGTAAAACAAACGCACGATAAATCTGGAAAGCCCGGCTTGCGCTTTGAGAACGTTTATGTTTACGAAATCGTTGCAACAACCGAAACATTTAGATATTTAGATATTTAGAAAACTTATTGGCACCAATGGAGGATATCAGTTATTTTACATTTTCAAATAACTCTGACGTTATTCTGCCTAGCGAAACACTTCCAAATTCAATATTCTTGTTCGATAACGTAGCGTACGATAAACAGAATGCTGTCAGGGAGTACTTTGCAATGGATCGACACTCGAACGTCGATTGCTTCTATCTGTGTCAAACGTACGCTAAGCTATCGAAATAGTATTGGTACAAGATAACATGAATTTACTGATTCCCTTTAAACAGGACGGTACCAGTTTGCGTACGATGATCACGTGAACATCAATATGTCATACAAGAATTTTCACACGCTTTGTCGCGCGTGTTGGTAAGGCAAGTATGATTTTCTAGATGAGTTGACTAGTTAAAGACAGCGCGCTTCGCAACGGCACATATAGACAAGGATTTAACGAGTTTGCCGTACCGTAGAGTGATCAGTCGTCGCGGCTCTCGATAAATAGCTCTTTCTAGAAAAAAAAATGAAGAGGATTGCGTGGTTCTATTTTATTTTATATTTTTATATTTTACATTTTTATATTTTATTTTATATTATTTTTATTTTATATTAATATTTATAAATTATAGCGGTCAGACTTTGGCGTTCGCTTTTAATGTAAAACGTTGCAACTTACGATAAACGGTTCTTCTTTAAAAAAAGGGTATTTTGTTAGAAGAATTTTTATTTTGTCGGTACTTTTAGTTTTTTCCGGCGTTTGCCTTTGTATATATGCGCCGGTTTAAACATGTCCCGCTCCCACGATACCAAAATATTCCGTTCACATGGAATGCTATTTGTTTATAATAAATATAGCAGCCGCATAAATATATCGGCGCTCGTCTTTGTATATACGCATCGGTCTTGGATATTGGAATCAGTGAACCTGCGTCCTTTGTGGAATTACATTTTTATGATATCCGAGGATATCACATAACACTATCTCATGAAATGTGAGAAACGTTCATCGAAAGATGTGTCGATATTGAGCGATTCCTGCAGTTGAATACACCTTTGGCGTAAGAATTGAATATCTAGTAATGAAACATGTTAAATTACATGATGCAGGTGTCGTAAAACTTACAGTAGACGATTCTTGCTTGTACATAAAATCATTAAGGGGATCCTTAAGCGACTGGCGAACTCCGATAGGTTAGCGCCCTCATCTAAATGTAACTAAATTGCCGATATTACCGGCATTTGTAGTTCCGCTATTACCGACAGTGTTAATTTAATTTAAACATGCATAATAGAAGACGCAATTTTTCCATTGTGTTCCATATATTCAAATGAGAATATTACAAGATATTTTTACTGCTTTATCGTCTGGCATATACATCCAAACATATCTAAGCGTATGATAGTAAAATATACATGTGTCTTTATTGCATTTGAACACAAATTGAATATTGCTTACATTATAACGTTTATTCTTCTATGTATTTTAAGAGAAATGCCATTTGGTCATTTGTGTCCATATTTCTATATATGAGCCGTTTATTTTGAAAGTGGCCTAAGTCCATTTATCTTCAAATCGAGATATTTAAGGGTTTGCGTTTCAATGAATTTAAAAATATACGTATAGGACACTAATGAGTCATCCTGCTTAAGTGTATCTAAGGGTGTTAAATTTATAGTTCCTATTAAAATAGTGGCAATTATTAAGTGAATAATATGCGTTTTCTTATCAAGAATGGAGTTAGGCCACTTTCAAAATTAACAACCAGATTCATTATAAAATTTGAAGGTGCCCAAGTCCATTCAACATAATTTAAGATGCTTCAAATTGAAAAAAACAATACTGAATTTATTTTACATATCTTTAAAACACTTCAGGAACATAATTTATGCGATTCAATTAACTACATAACGTGCAAAATTACAAACATAAGTTTATTACAAAACAATTTACTACTCATCTACATTTTGTGCGTGTGAAAGGGATTTGAAGTAATCATGATGTTCCGGTGGTATATATCGTAATAGGTCCATTATGTCCTTGAATTTTACTGTTGTAATTTGTCTGATATTTTTATACAGTGGTGTCAATACAATATTTTCGACCTTTCTTGGTCTACCCCGACGTGGTAATAAATTCAGGACTTTAAAATTTTTATTCTTATTCATTGATGTCTTATAGAAAATTTTATACGGTTCATTTCTGACAAAACGCATCCAACATATTTTTAGCCAGTTTATTGATTCTCCATCAGAATTTTTACTCTTTTAAAATTGCATCTTCTAATAATTTTGTTGATACAAAATCTTCTTGTCTCATTTCATTTACAATAAAATTATTACCTTTCCGACACTTTTTCATAATCTTGTAATAATCTTGGGGAACGAACAATAAATTATTTTTTTTTAATGACATTTCTACCACGCCAAAATCTCTATCATTTGGTAAAAACGAATGTCCTGATATTAAAAATTTGTGATCTATGATTTCCACATTATTTTCCAAAGATTGGACAATTTTTAACCACATTAAAGCTATTTTAATGTTTCTATTTTGCCCGGTGCACATGTCACTGTAAGCTATAATGTGTCTTTCACTTTTTAAATTTTTAACATGTTTTAGGATGCATGAAACAATTTCTTGAGCACCTCTGGATGCAATAGTTTCATCCCAAACGTACATGTAAACATTATCGTTATGAAAATTGTGAATGCCTAAATTATATAATAAATAGAACATACATATTGCGTTTGTAATATGCTACTGAGGTAGTCAACTTGGGATACGGTAATGCTTTTTGCAAGTCGAACGAGAAAGCAAAATAATAATCTGAATTACGTAATACTTGCTCCTGATCTTGTTTCAGTGAATTCCTAGCTGATTCTGCTAGTCTTAAATGGACATCGTGTTCTTCTGTAAGTTTATTCTTTTCTTCATCATCATTCGATGCTTTAATTTTGATGTTTAATAAGTCGCATTTTTGACATGTATCTTTGCGCGGTTGGTGGAAATGTAAATCAAAATCTTTTTTAAATATTTTTCTGTAAGTCCACTCATTAACGGCTTTTATTTTATTTTCCTCGCAATAAAGCTCGTATAAATTAAACATTTTCCTAAGAGTTAGATCAGGATGTAGATATCTTCTATTAGGATTATGAGATCTAGTATAATGGGATTCAAATTTAGGAAAACTATTAATATAGTTTTGAACATGCTTTTTTCTTTCCTCAGATAATTTTCTTGATGATCCAACCATCATCCCACGTAAATCATTGCCTACATTTGCAGAGTTTAATACTCGTTTTAAGCGTCCTTCACTTATTTTAAAAGTATCTAAAAAGAATTTTTTACAGACGGGAACTTTTCCGTTTTTAGAATGCAACAAATATCTAAAACTCCAATTTCTTGGCAAACCTTTTCCGTTTGTTGGACGTCTTCGTTCCACAATTTTGCGCTCGACAGCTTCGTAAAGCAATACATTTTGTTTGTTAAAATTTCCCAAACCCCAAAACTTCTCAAAAATATTCTTTCTTTCTTTTTCATCGTAATTTTTTGTGCATGCATTCCGACAACGGCAATCTTTGTTTTCGAAAATTTTTTCCGGTACAATATTTCCGGTTTGAGTACAATATCTTTTTCCTGAATTCCGTTTAATCTTTCGCACTTTTTGGATGTATGATTCATCAATTTTTTCTCTATTGTTATTCATATCTTCATCCCCTGAAGACGAATATTGTTCTATAATTCGGTTTCTTTTTCGATTTTTTTTAAAATCATTACTTACTGTTCGAGATTGCAACGATCTCGAACTTCGCGTTTTTGTTGCCGCGCGACCGCGTCATCGCCGCGCGCGCGATGCGAGGTAGCGTTTTCTGCGACCGAGCGAAAACGCGCGGCAACAACAAACATCGTCGCCCTTCTCGAAGGATCTAAGGTAAAATTGCGACAAACAAGTCACCTAAAAACTGTCGGCGGAAATGACTAAATTTCGGGGACCTTCTGGATCCTTCGAGAAGGCGATGACAGTATAAAGGTAAGCCGCCAACCGAGCGCGGCGCATTCCGCTCAGAGTACTTTTGACGCGTGTACGCTACTCGAGTGAAATAAAGAGTCGGTCTCGTTTAGTGAAATAGACATATTTCAGTGCCGTTGTGTGACTACCGGAGTTATTCCGAGACAGACGATTTATCGCTGTTCATCCGCCGCGTGCGAATTACAATCGTATCTCGCGTACGAACGATAAAGCAAAGTGTTAAGATTCTATTCATCTTAGAATCGAGCGCGTCTCGATACTCGCGGGTGTCGTTGTCCGTCGGCCGTCTCATTTCGCGCTTGTCTCTTTTGGAGCACGCTCGCTCGCACGCTGGCTATAACTTTCGCTCTCACTTACTATTTCTTCTTCACTATCTGAACTAAATAATAGTCTTGTTCTGTTCTTCCCCATGGGTGAAATAATTTCTAAAATTTAATATTAATTTTTAGGTTTTATATTAATTAAACGTACTGGTTATTCAACTAAAGCAATTGTCCAAAAACTGAGGTTAACTTGTAAATACTAATTAATTAAAATTACCTTCATCACTACTTTCCGACATTATCAATAGTAAATATATCTTGATTATTTAAGTATAAATGGAGTTAGGCCACTTTCAAACTACACAGTTCGATTATTGAATTAACTCTGAAAACTTATGTGTCAAGAATTATCGTATTTGCTCGGATTATAAGCAACCTGAAATGCTTTACTTAAATAACATAAAGTTGTACATGTAACCATGATAACCGGAAAAAATTGAAAAACGGAGTTAGGCCACTTTCAAAATAAATGGCTCATATATATATTTATGTGTACATATATATAATATATTTTATATATGTATAAAATATATATATATATATATATATATATATATAATATATATATAAATAATATATAAATAATATATAAATAATAAATAAATAAATAAACGATATAAATAATATATAAGTAATAAAAAAAATAATACAAAATTAATACAATAATAAATTTTTATCATCTTTAGTACATCGATATAATCGATATCATCGAGAGCTCAGTATTATAAACTTTTATTATAAACTTTCTCACCACATAAATGTGAATGTTTTTATATTAGTAGGACATAAGTGACACATTATGTGATATTTGTCCAAATATTAGTAATCCTCTCCAGCTCACGAATTGATCGCCTCTGGCATATATTTTTAACTAAAGCGCACATGAAAAACGCATTTGGTGTGAAATATTTTTAAAACAACCAGCTCACGAATCGCCTCTGGCTAATTACTGTACCAGTAACTACTAAACTACTTTTAAAATACTAATATAATAAATTTTAAATATGTAATTATATGTAAATACATAATATATATAATTGTTGTATGTGTAAATGTTTATGTATTTGTAGTATAAATTTTTAAACATTTACAATACATTACATATTTATCGCAATCGCGACAGAATAATGAATTTACAATATTTTGAATATTGAATTTCCAATATCTTGAATATTGTAAAGAGTAGGCTCCTTCATCGCCTATTTTTGTGAGACACAATCATATATTTTTTTATCTCTCCAATAAAGATAATCTTCGGATTTATTTCTTGATGATATTTTTTTGTACATCATGATAAGCTTTATGAATACTCTAATAAATCTTTATCATCTTTAATATATCGATTTAATCGATATGATCGAGAGCTCAATATTATAAACTTTTTCATCACATAAATGTGAATGTTTATATATTAGTAGGACATAAGTACACATAATGTGATATTTGTCCAAATATATCCTCTCCAAAATATTACAACAAAATTTTTGACAATTAGAATGTTTTGGATATTTATAATATAGAAAGGGCCCCTTCATCGCCCATTCCCGTGAGAACGCAACCAAAATATATTATTTATTTATTTTGTCTCTCCGATTTTAATTTTTTAACATTGAGGCATTTTTTTTGCTCATATACTCTTACGAGTATTAGGACATATTTTTAAATGATAAATTATTTATCACTTTGGAAAAGGCAACAGTTTATTGCCTTCTATTATTATTATTCTATTAATTTTCAAAAAATGTTTTCTCATGCATTTAACATTTTTGGAATATTTTTCTTCGCAAGGATTGCCTCCTAAGACTACTGTTGTGGCAAATCCTGCAGCATAAATTCCACAATTCGTCCCATCAGGTTGTGTTTCAACATTTTCAAAAATTATGTCACTTGAGCTTACAGTCGGATAACGAAGATGTATATAACTTTTTTCTTTCGCTACCAATTTATCATATGTACAGCCAGGTAAACTATTGTACACGCGAAGTTTGGTGCCTTCAAAGAAAATACATCTCCAGTGATTACTACAATTTCCTCTAATTATTTGTACGCTTTTTGTCACTATGACTAGCTACAATTATGTGAGCATATTCGAAATATATCACACTTTGTGTTTCGAAAGAAGAAGTTTGTTTTATGATGCGTAAAAAATAAATCCAATGATTCATCATTTAATTTACTTGTTACAGGCAAGACATTTTGTATTGAAGAAAGGGAAGCAAACGTATGATCTAAGACATTTTTATGTCTTATCATATCCTTTTCAGTTATATCTCTTTTACTCGAATGACTTATTATATATAGTCATCGTCTTGCTCTTCATTTAGAGCAATAGCAACAGTATCAGTCATTGTTACTTCCATTGATGAAACGTTCGATTTGAATCGTTTGCTATCTTCCACGTCATTTTCACTTTCTGTAATATTTCTTCTACTTTGACTACGTAATTTTTTTGTTGCTTCTTTTTTAGCTTCCATAATATATCTCGGATTTCTTATTGGCATATGTCTATTATAACGACTGTCCAAGATTTTTGGAAGCATGCATTCGTTATAGAAGCGTGTTAAGAAAGGCAACATTTCCTTTCTCTAAAAAATATTATCATTATCAATACGCAATATTTTCATGCTTTTTGGAATCCAAACAGCAAAAATACAATATTCTCGCTGTGTAATATTTAGCTGACCTTGAATTTGATAATAATATCGGCGCTTCCGATTCATTTTGTGCGGATTTTTTTTTCAAAGATACCTTTTAAAGAAAGCAATAGCTTTTTGTTAAATTTTCAGCTGACAAAGGACATTCGATTTCCTAGACCATTATCATCAATAAGTCCGTCAGGGGAAGCACCCAAGCATGGATTTTCAGTATCGATGAATAATCCACAAGGTTTTATTTCTTCATTTAATTGTATGGCCAATTCTTTCCTTACTACTTCTTCATTCTCGCGACCATATATTGTGGCTGCGGTATCAATGAATGAAGGATATAAAATGGCTTTTACTGTTGCTGCGCAAGATGTTATCAGTCTCATGCGACATATGGTTCCAAAATTGGATGCCGTCAACATTTCTCGTCTCAATGATAACCATAATTCAGATTCGCTCTGCTTTCTTGTTCAAATTCAATTTTCTGCCAATTTATCTCATTTTTCAACAATTTTTTAAAATGGTTTTGCTGAAGATGTTAGATTTTATCAGATGAAAGATCTGGTTTTTGCGATTGCGGACCGTAATAACAATGTGCTCCTGGCTTTCGTTTGAATTTTTTTTGTTTTCTTTGTGCTTCTCGAGATTCTCTGGTTTTTGCAACTTTTATTTGTCGTCGCTTTTCCAGATTCTCGATAATAGGCGGAACAGTCTTACACATGCTTTGATGTACTTGTATAAGTACTTGTTGCGTATTGCAATTGTATTGCACAACTGCTCCAGCAATTCTAGCATTATAGGAACCTCATTTGCCAAAATTAACCCTTAGCGCTCCGTTGGCTCCGCTACGGAGCCATCCGTCATTTGTTCCGTAACTCCGTAGGCTCCGCTGCGGAGCCCAATGTTTTTATCATGATTACGCTTAAGATGCTACGGAATCGTCGGCGTTGGCAATTGTTATCTGTAGTTAAAACGTGCTCAGTCTTTCTACTGTTACGATTGAATCATTTTTTGACCCATTTTATGGTTAGCAACATGGAAAAAAATAATTATTATGATGAGAATATAGAGTTGAGTGATAGTGAAGATGTGTTTGATTTTCAAGTGTTAGAAGATATTGTGGAAGACAATGTTGATTATAATTCTGACACTTCAAGTAGTGGTTCCGAAATTATACTACCAAAGAGACGACGAATGATAGTTATTGAAAATGAAAGCGAAGAGTCGCTGGAAGACTTAGATGAATGGCGCGATGTCACGGAAGAATTAGATATTCCGGATAGAATACATTTTAGCGTATCGCCAAAGGTCATTGGACCACAAATTCCTACAAATATTGTACAGCCGATACAATATTTTAAATTATTTTTTACAAACGAACTGGTAAATGAAATTATAAAAGAAACCAATTACGCAGAAAATGTTCTAAAGAATAAAGAAATATTTAGTAATTCTATTTGGCAAACGTGGCGTGCGGTGGAAGAGGATGAGTTTTGGGCTTTTATTGGAGTTATTATAAATATGGGTACGATACCCCCGGCGAATATGCAGGAATACTGGTCAGTTAAGGAGAATAGTCGCATCTCTTTCTTTAGCAAAATATTTACAAGAAAGAGATTCATGCAGATATTCTGGATGTTGCACTTAAAAACACTGGATCCTGCGAAAAATGATATTAGAACACGTATTCAACGAGCATCTAATTTTTTGGAATATATAAACTCAAGATTTTCAGACTATTTTATACCTGGAGAAAATATATGCGTTGACGAATCTGTAGTTAAATTTAAAGGAAAGATAAGCTTCATCACATACAATCCCAATAAACCTACCAAGTGGGGCATTCGAATATACGTTCTAGCAGATTCCGAAACTGGATATGTGTATAGCATTCTTCCATATTATGGAAGTATCACTTCCGAAAATCTGCCAAGGCGAAATTTACTGGTCAGCACCAGAATTACCCTGCATCTGTACCAACAATTATTAGATCGGGTACCTACCGCAGAAGGATATCATATGCATACCGACAGGTATTACATTAGTATACCCTTAGCTGAAGAATTAAGAAAAATGAAATGCCACTTGACCGGTACCATACAAACAAACAGAAAAGGTGTTCCAACAAGTCTGAAGAAACCAAAATTAAGAGAAAAAAAAACTGTCGCATACAAACGAGGAAATACAATGCTCTTAGCTTGGAGGGATAAGAGAATAGTAACGTTATTGAGTAACTGGCATAATGTTGGAATGATAACCACTAATAGATTTATTCGAGGTGGTACAAACGAAGTAATCGAAAAGACAAGTATAGCTGTCGGGTACACAAAGTCGATGGGTGGTGTTGATCGGGCTGATCAATACGCCTCCAGTTATTGCTTTTTGAGGATGTCACTTAAGTGGTGGCGGAAACTATTCTTTTGGGGAATGGAGATGTCAATAATTAATTCATACATCTTGTATAAAACTGTACAGCACAATAAAAATGAGAAAGCACTGACGCATTTAAAGTACAGGAAAATTTTAGTCGATCAACTCGTAGGAGATTTTCGTCAGGAGAGAACAAGAGTTTGTACATCAATTTCTGAAATCAGACTACGGAAAACTGTACATAATGAGGAAAGGTCCAAAGAGGGACTGTGTTGTGTGCTCTACAAGGAAACAAAGGGATGGCAGACGTCAAACAAGTGAATACTGTGACACTTGCCCAAGTAAACCCAGAATGCACATGGGAGATTGTTTCAAAAAATATCACACCATGGTGAATTACAAAATTTAAAATTTATCTTTCATTTACAAGAAGAAAGTGCATATGTATAAAATAAATAAAATCAAAAACATTCACAAGCACGTGTAATTCTTCTCATTTAAAATAAGACTCCTTCTTCTCACTCATTCCGCTGCGAAAATGTGTCGGAGTTGCTGGTAGGCAGTGGTACAAAAACGTGCGGAGCGCTAAGGGTTAATACGCTTTCCGCCAATTTGTTTGCAGATTATCGAGTTAAACGATTCTGCTGGATTATTTGTTAAATTTAATAATAAATTGTCGGAATAACCACTTATATATTTGATAGCATTTTCTATTTGTTTATAGAGACCGTATAATTTTAGAAACGGTACATAATTTTTTTCCGTTTCATCACAATTCTTTTTACATGTATGACCACGTGTTTCATATTGCTTATGTTCGCCAAAAATATGGCTAGGAATGTTCAATATATCTTTTTGTAATTCCATAGCCTGACAATGTTGAGATTGCCTTTCTTCTCTTCATAGAGCGGTTGCCTCTATTATTTCTTTTCGTATTTTTTTAATGTTTTTTTGTACAACATTTCGCATCTCTATAAAGCCACGCTGTCTACGTATTTTTGATTGAGTCATTTCAGCCACAGCTTTTAGCTTCTTGCATAAATTACGAAGCAAATGATTAGTGCATTCTATTTTTCTTACTCTAACCAAAGGGTATGGTCAGTTATCAATAATAGCCTGATAAACGCTACTGTCACAATCAGCAACAACCATTTTATACATCAAACCATGCATTTGAAGGCTACATTTAAAATCTTCCACGATCGCATCACTCTTCATGCTTGTGGAGCTTGCGTTCCGATCAAAATTTTTATAGCATGTAACGATGCATCCCCCATCGTTCCCGACACGTCGCCCGTCGGAAGTCTGCCGCCCGGCGAACACCAGCCGGGCAGGGGCAGAGGCGCTTAGCGCCCATTTTTAAATGCGAAAGCAATGTTTATGACAAACACCGCCGTTGGTGTTTGTCATAAACAAACCGAGCGCCGAACGGCACCGAACGTTTCCGGCGAATGCCGATCGCCGAACGCGCGCTGCCGGAGGCCCGCGTCGTCTCCCCCGCTCCGAGGGGGATGTGAACGGCGCGGGTGTCGCGATCGCTCCGGTAGGGTATAAAAAGCCCTACCGAACTCCAGACCATACCAGACCGGCACCTGAAATCCGCTCGAGCAGTACGCTCCGAAACACTTCCAGAAAACCGATCCTCACGCCGACAGACAGTAAACCGGAGGTTGACGCGTTCGCAGCCTCCGTCGAGTATTCTCGGCTAACTGCTCTCGAGACGAATTCCGTCTTAGTATACGTACAGGACAGAGAGTGGACGAGTTCGCCGCTTTCCTCGAGGATTCTCGAGCCTCTACGATCCGATCACCTGACCATCCAGGACTCCGCGCACAGACGCATCCCACGATCGTTATCTGGGAACCCGCGCCGCGTCACCGACACCGACGCCTAAGACGACTGCAGGCCTGACACCCTGCAGTCCGCGCCGAACACCCGGCCGCACACATTACGCGCCTTAACTCGCGTATCTCGCGCAATATCCATTTGCGAGATATCGAAACATTGACACGCGGTGTCAATACGCGCCCGCCTTACCGCGCGCACCTCGCGCCGACAAACGCGAGCCGACAACACGCGCTCGTCTCACCGCACGCGCCCCGCGCCCCGCGCCAGGCCTTTAACCAGACGCGAAAAACCTTGTCTAGACCGGCGACACAACAGTGCGCTCGTATTCTTATATTAATTCATATCATTGTATTAACGCGTAGAACGATTGTAAGCTGACCATTGCCTTGAGTGGCGAATAAAAAGACGTACATACCAACTCACGTCCGTTGCGTTTCAACCCCTTCACGGATCCTGATCCCGATTGCGCTGTCCGCGCACGCGAAACCGCACGTGAAGCGACCCGTTACAAGCATTTGTGAGCATTTGGTTCTATACCGTTTCGCTCTGCTACATTACATAGCGTGCAAAATTTATTGTGGATACCAACAAAGAGAATCTTTCCCGTGCGGTAACAAATTATGGCTCCGGAAAGAGAATCGTACGCACCGTACGATCTCTTCATCCAACTACCGCTATCCGCTACGACTGTTATGTACGGAATACCGTTTATAACTTTGCTTTTTTCAATAGCGAATTGCTTTTCAGCTTTGCCAGCCAATTTCATATTTTCCATGGCTGTTTTTTGAAAATCATCGACTAAATTTTCTCTATATTTTATATAAGTCGGCTCGGATATACAAGGAACATTCATGGCTGCACACAGCTCTTCCAGCTGGGCAAAACCAATTCCCATTGTAACAGTTCCTGCTACAGCGGCTGTATTAATGTCCAATGTTTCCGGCTCTGTGGGTTCAGATGTTGACTTCTTAATTACACATTTGGCATTTGAAGAACAACTGTGTCATTAACCCACGGCGACGAGAATTAATGAGTTTCCAATCTTTAAATTGGCACTCTATTTCTCGCGCACGATTATTGAAAGTTCTGTGGATTTCATTTCACATAAAAGAAATGTCGACAATGCGACGGCCTTCAGGCATGCTTTCCTGAATACGATTTGTATCCAGAAGGCCGATTTTCGATAACAAAATTATTGTTATCTTTGCAAAATTCAACATTTTCACAAATATCTGTATTTGAAGTTGACTCAAGGCATTGTTTGGGTACTAATTATCGAATCCATTATATCGGGAAGTAATTCAACCGAATTTTGCAAATTTATGGATTCATTAGTATCCTCAGCAATGCTAGTGTGCCAAGAGTCATTTGCCTCTTGGGTCTTTACTAGCTTCAATACAATAGCTGTCACCTGTAAAAAAAATTAATGGATAAATATTTTGTAAAATACAGCTACAAAAATAAGATCATTCATTTTATATATTCCTGGAAAAAATTAAATCTCTGAAAAACAAATGCAGTCTTTTGTTTGTAAATTTTTTCTAAGTGCTATTGAAAATTAGTTATATAATGCTATTATATAATACATTAGAAAATATGTTGATAACAAAAATGCCTCTAAAATATTTTATTACAATCATTACGCACATGCAAAAGAAGCTCAACGAATTGATCGCCTCTGGCATTGATTTTACACACATGCAAATCATATCTAGTATGAAATAACCAGCTCACAAATTGATCGCCTCTGGCATTAATTTTACACACATGCAAATCATATCTAGTGTAAAACAACCAGCTCACGAATTGATCGCCTCTGGCATTGATTTTACACACATGCAAATCATATCTAGTGTGAAATAACCAGCTCACGAATTGATCGCCTCTGGCATTGATTTTACACACATGCAAATCATATCTAGTGTAAAACAACCAGCTCACGAATTGATCGCCTCTGGCATTGATTTTACACACATGCAAATCATATCTAGTGTGAAATAACCAGCTCACGAATTGATCGCCTCTGGCATTGATTTTACACACATGCAAATCATATCTAGTGTGAAATAACCAGCTCACGAATTGATCGCCTCTGGCATTGATTTTACACACATGCAAATCATATCTAGTGTGAAATAACCAGCTCACGAATTGATCGCCTCTGGCATTGATTTTACACACATGCAAATCATATCTAGTGTAAAATAACCAGCTCAGGAATTGATCGCCTCTGGCATTGATTATACATACATGCAAATCGTATCTTGTGTAAAACAATCAGCTCACGAATTGATCGCCTCTGGCATTGATTTTACACACATGCAAATCATATCTAGTGTGAAATAACCAGCTCACGAATTGATCGCCTCTGGCATTGATTTTACACACATGCAAATCATATCTAGTGTGAAATAACCAGCTCACGAATTGATCGCCTCTGGCATTGATTTTACACACATGCAAATCATATCTAGTGTAAAATAACCAGCTCAGGAATTGATCGCCTCTGGCATTGATTATACATACATGCAAATCGTATCTTGTGTAAAACAATCAGCTCACGAATTGATCGCCTCTGGCATATATTTTTTTACCAAAGCGCACATGCAAAACGCATTTGGTGTGAAATATTCTTAAAAGAACTGGCTAACTAACTACTCTTCTAACTACTATTTTAAAACACAAATATAATAAATTTTAATAAAATATAAAAATAAGCAAAAGACTGCGTTCTTATTTTTCAGAGATTGTTATATTTTTTGCATTACATACACACACACACACAGATATATATATATATATATATATATATATATATATATGCGACGACATTTCCTTCCGCGAGCCGTCGAACGCTGAACACGTCCGCCGTCGAGATCTTTCCGTCAACATCGCGCGGATGTTCGCCGACGAACGAGAGTAAGATTTGCTAGCCGGGAAATGCAGAAAAAGGAACGTGGTCAAAAAGAGAATCCGGATATAATTACACAATAGCGCCGCGAAAAATAGGACGCCGAAAAATCAAGATCGAGCGGGCCTATGCCTGAGCGCAATTACACAAAGTTGATAGTCGGACCCCTTTTGGATCAATAATATTTCGCTCTCTATCTTAACATGCCGTGCGCCAAACACATCCAGGGCACCCCGAAACAAGCACCGCGCAAATATAGCTCGCAACGCACTGTATAATATTCCATACCAAACGCGAAATCACTCTATCGCTCATCCATTCCAACGCATATAATTCGTCGAAAAAAATAATAAACAGAAATATCCGCACGAAACACACTCACACTCGGCGGCTAACAAAAGAGATACATAATCGCGAGACACACTCACACTCGGCGACAGACTACTTACGTATACATGACTTAGACGCTAGGCGAGAAATTTCGCGATTACTGTATTACGTCGTATTTCCGATTCGCGATCTCCAAAAAGATGATACATGCGGTATTAAACGCGCAATAATGATTGAATCCGCGAAACCAATACCTAAAACGTTTCGGTATTCGGATCGCTTCCCAACGTGGTCGTGTCGCAGTCGCAATTATGCTAAAGACGACGCGATAAACACCAAAATTCCGAGTGGGGCTCGAACGCGAAAATAACACAAAATTACGGCCACGACGGCAGTACGAACAATTCCGATCGCGATCGCGCGGGGCTATTAGATAGCAAGATAACCTCACCAGCAACGATGCTCTCTTGCTGGGAATCCAGGGCTCGGCGGCTTCTCCTCGTCCCCTTGGGATCCTGCCGCAACCACTCTCGCTCTCCTCGCTCTCAACCGGGATCTTTCCTCGCTCGCACACATTCGGCTAAGATCACTCTCGTATAATACCCACGTCTAACGCACGCTAACGTCCGCGCCAGTCTGACCCGCGGTCTAATCGTCGCGATCTAAAATCGGTAACGCCGGGCCAGTCGGGGATGCGCAATCGAGGTGCGTGTTATCACGGCCAATCGCGTGATAAGGCAGCCGCCAGGCAGCACGCTCATGATCATATCGGGGGCGCACACACCCCCGAGATCGCGATCAATCATTTCCGCTGGGCCCTTCTGAGGGGACACCAGCGGATCTCGCTTGGATTTCGGGATCGAGGAACGCATTGGCGACTCTCGACGACCTCTTTTCCTCCCGCCGCGCCTCGTGATGGCGAAGCTCCTCCGGGGTCCTTCGGGAACACGTCTCCGCACGGTCCTGCATCCAGGCGCGAGGATCCCCTCGACCTCTCGCGCTCCTCGCCTCACGCTTCGGAATTCGGCTGATTATTTTCTTCCGTCTCACGTCCTCCCGAAGGTCGTCCCTCGTCTTCCGAACTGTCTTAAATTGTTGTCTTCCCGGCCGCTTTCTCGTTCCTCCGATGAGGCTCCCGTATCATATCGTAATAAGAGAATAATAAATGCAATTAAAAATAACGAAATAACCCCAACAGATAACGCCCCTCTGGAGATTTCGGTACGATTCTCGCGATTTTCGACTGGCGCGGGCGCGTATCCCGCGCTCAGCGATCGGGGAGAGATCCGATGGACGCGCACGGAACAGCAACGTCTCAATATATATATATATATATATATATATATATATATATATATATATATATGTATGTATGTATGTATACAGGGTGGACCAGTAACTCTTAGCATCTCGAATATCTTCGAGTCTAGAACAGTTACGACGCATTTTTTTCTATAAAAGTTTTATAATTTGAAAGGGACCATCGAGTGGTAACACAGTTCGGGGAGGTGGTGCTTCGGAGATCTCAAAGTCAACCCCACTTTTTCAGATGAGATGACTATTTTTTTTGCATAATTCGATAAAGAAGCTCAATAAACGTTAAGAAGGGAAATCATAAGACTGTTGATTAATATTAATTATAAACAATCCATAAAAAATGCGTCTTTAGGTTTTCAGTGGTTTTGTACTAATTAAACCTCGAACCTTATTAAAAAAAGTGTTCATATATACTCAAAATACAAAGTTTTCACTTATAATGCATTTTTTGACACTCTCCATATGTATGTTTATTATGAAAAGTAATGTTTACGTTTCATTGAAGAGGTATTATCACTGTTGTGCCATTGAAAAGGCACGGATAATTTTGGGATCGGTATCCGATTGAGAATTAGGATGTTCAAGGCTGGTTAGGATGTTCAGCTGATTTGTTATAATGAATGTAGCCTCCCTTTAGTTATTTTATATAAAGGTATATATTTTCACTGTTTCTCTGTACAATAACTGTTAAAGACTCGATATAAATCGGTAATAATGACTGCCCGGTATTAATTGATCTTGGTGACTGCCCTATATAAATCGATAGTAATGCCTGCTCGATATAATACTTGGTTAGTGACTGCCCGCCGCGTGTTCGCGGTGATTTCTTATTATCTCTTTTTCGATTGATTTTTTGAAATGAATCCTTTAGCGATATGACAATATATGGTTGTGTCATTTTGAACGGTTAAGCCAAAATGCAAGCTAAGATATTTCGATCGAAATTTCTTGCATTTCCGGTGGTTCGATCTTCTTCGCGTTCGCATAGCCTCGGCGCGTGGCTTGCTTCTTCGCGCTCGTAACATTATACGCTTTTCGCGATATCTCGTTATAGATGGAAGGCGTATTAAAAAATACTTTAAATTAATAATATTTAAGATTAACAAAATAATAGTTATAGCTTTGGGGTCATACCACTATAATACCTACACGTAACACGTGAGAATCACATTGATAACTATTGTTATGAGTTTAATAAACATGAAAAGATTAGTATCAATAAATCAGTCAATTTGACAAGATGTATCCTTTTTAAAAACAAGTTGATATGCTTTCAATTTACGAGAAATGTCAAAAAAATGCAGTGCGTGCGAGAAATTTGTATACTGAGCGTTATTCGGATCGTAATTCATCTTCGCGCCAAACGATTATAAACGTGTACAAATAATAATCTTAGGCAAACTGGTAGCTTAAAGTGTTATACGAGTGAGCGTGAAACCAACAACGGAAGAAACTGAAGAAACTGAAACGGGTATCCTTGCAATGGTGAATCAAAATCCTCATATTACGTACGTGACAAATTGAACGAGATTCCGGGATCGAAGCAGTATATTTCGCATTTTATCGACATAAATTCCATCCATACCATGGAAGCCTTCACCAAGGATTTCATGGGAATGATTTTATGAATCGTGTGCATTTCTGTGAATTGGCTCTGCGACAGAACGATGCTTTATTTTTCAATAAAGTACTTTTTACCGATAAGCTACGTTCACAAATCACGGCAATGTAAATTTGCATAACATGCATTTTTGAGTGGTGGAAAATCCATATTGACTGCGACAGGTTGAACATCAGAGTCACTAAATGGACTATATGGTGCGGTATAATTGACGATAGAGTAATTGATCCTTATTTCATCGATAAACGTTTAAATGTTCATACCTAAAATTAATTAATTAGTTAATTTTTTGGAGCATGAATTAGGACTTTTGTTGGAAAACTTGTCGTTGAACACCCGACAGATAATGTGATTCGAACACGATGGATGTCCAGCTCATTCTTTATTAGTTGCGAGACAAAAATTAAATGAAAACTGTAATAATCGTTGGATAGAACGTGGAAATAATGTGGTGTGGCCAGCTCGTTCACCATTTGATACCATTGGATTTTTTTTATGTGGAATTTTGAAAGACATGGTATACAAAGAGGTGCCTACTACTCCACACAGATATGAAACACCGAATAATTGCAGCTTATTCGTCAATACATAACAAGAAGCAGAACAATGCAATCAATACGAGACAGATTCCAAGCGTGCATCGATAGTGGTGGCAATCACTTTGAGTATATTTTATAAATGTGAGTTTTTATTAATATTAATATTAATATGTTATTAATATTAATTTAATATTAATATGTTAATTAATAAATTTATATATTAATATGTTTATTAATATTAATATGTTATTAATATTAATTTAACTATTTTTTAATAAATTTTTTATGATTTATCGATACTAAACTTTTCATGTTTATTGAACTCATAACAATAGTTATCAATGTTATTCTCATGTGTTATATGTATGTATTGTAATAATACCTCTTTAATGAAATGTAAACACTATCTTTCATAATAAACATACATACGGAAAGTGTCAAAACATGCATTATAAGTAAAAACTTTGTATTTTGTATACGAATACTTTTTTTAATAAAGTTCGAGATTTAATTAGTACAAAACAACCCAAAAATCTAAAGATGTATTTTTTATGCATTGCTTATAATTAGTCGAGTCTTGTAATTTACCTTCCTAACGTTTTTTGAGTTCCTCCATCGAATTACGCAAAAAAATAGTCGTCCCATTTGAAAAAGTGGAGTTGACCTTGAGATCTCCAAAGCTCCGCCATCCCGACGAATTGTGTTACTTGATGGCCCTTTTGAAACTATAAAACTTTTGTAGGAAACTTTTTCGTAACTGTTCTAGACTCGAAGATATTCGAGATGCCAAGAATTACTGGTCCATCCTGTATATAGAATTACTTTAATAAATAAAAAACACGTACACACCTACATATTACACATTTTTCCTTAAATTACAAAAATTTTTGAAAATTTACAAGTAATCAATGGTAAACCTTTTTAGCCTTGTAAATACTTCATTGATGCTATGTCCATCGTGCGCGAAAAAACCCGGCCCGTCTCACAACACTGAGTTGATGGCGCCAATCAAGCTTATTAGACCGTCACACTACTTCTTCGCGACCTAGTCAAAATATGACATTATATCTTACCGTCTATATCTTGGATGCTCCCAATGCTCCTCTCGCCGCTACTTGTCAAGACGATCAGAGCACGCAGACCGTACCATCTAGCCGGATACATTCAAGGAAATAGGTCCGGCAATCATCGCGAAGAAAGATATGCAATCAGATTCCAGCGACTGGGAGAGTATCACTAAGGACGCTGAAACTCAGACGGAGAAGTGCGTACTCAGACGACACACTCCACACGAGAATAAATAACTAGTACATTGGGGACTGAAGCACACTATGCTACTATTGCCTGGAATGTAACCCAATATAATCTCAGCATATAAAATGGCCCTTTTCAGGGCCAAATATTCAAACGTTAAACATTCCATAAGCGTAATAACGACTCGAGCTTTTTCAGGGCTTGGTTGGAATCACAGTCTTCTCTACACAAGAAATTATCGATCGATGATTTTTTGTACACGTCTAATAATGAAACACATAACGCTAAAGTGTCGCACAAATAAACACACTGTGATGTTGTCTTCTCGCGCGCATCTGCCGGATTCTTCGATCGCTAAGCGCGAACAAAACGGCCGCGCCAATCGTACAATATTGAGAACTGTATCGCAATCTCCAGAGAGGCATTATTATTTGCGATTATTTTCACTTAGTTAATTTTTTCATATTATTTCTTTTACATGAAAACGTATTTTGAGAGCCTTATTGGATGAAAAAACAGAGGATCTAAACAGGAAACAGACAAATATTGCGAGCTACCGAGATCGGAAAGAACGATGGTCATCAGATGAACGGAGAGGACCCTAGATATCGCTGCGGAAAAGATCTCGAAGGAGGACGACAATTCGGAGAAAAAATTACGGTACTGAACTGAAATGAGGGGAGGGATTTAAAGCGGCAGAGGCACGTACTGAGAAATCATCCTTTCCATGGCAGTGGCACTGTCGTATATATGTAATGGATTTACATATCTTTTTAGCCCAACAAATAATTATTAGAAAACAATATTTACGGCCTTGGAAAAATATGTGAGACACGAATGGTTGAATTGGGTATCGAACCCAAGTATTTTGCTTTCCAGATAACTGCTCTTATCACTGAGCTATTCAGACCTCACACCACTTTAACACAATTTATACGACTCCAAAACGATATTGGAATCTTGCTCAATCTTGCTGGATGCAATATCGGCTGCTATGGAGGGACGACATATTCAAGATACTTGCAGCATATCTCCAGAACCAATAAGTGAAGTTAACTCCTTTGGTAAAGCCATTTGGTAGCCACGAGCGATCGCGGTCGGAATCGTGTCGTTATGTCATCATCGCCATATTTTTGCGTCTGAGAGAAACCCGGTTATTTAGTGTCATTTTCGGATTATTTAGCCTCTTCTTCATCACGACTACGTCAAGCGATTTAATCTCCAAAACTGATAAAATAACAACTTGAGCTAATCGGGACATTGACGCTGCATGTTATACAGCGCGTATCGACTCTCTGGATTCAGCATTCTTATATTATAATTGCTGGTACTATAATTGTTGGTTTTTGCCCATGTGGAGTGTAAGTCTCGCATATATCTTATGTTTGTCGTCTGAATATGTGTGAGTCGCAAGATTATTATCTGTTCTTTTGATTAACCGTCGCACCTAACGTTTGAGTGTGCGTTTATTAAAAATAATTGCATTATGCGATTCTCATGCGAATTGTGTGAGTGTAGCGTACGTCGTGTATAATTCACGCGTCCATCCGGTTGTGTCATATGATTGAGTCGTGCATTGTGTGGTAGAATTAAAGAATAATCATCATTGTAGTAATAGCCGAATATCGAAGGCTAATTGAATCGCCGGATTGTTCGAGTCAAAGTTTGTACGAAATAATTGCCATCTCCACGATGCGGAGCGTACTTAATATCGAGAGAGAGAAAGACAACTGACGCAACTTATTGTAGAATTTCCAAAATTTCTCTTATTCTAATAACCTATTTCCCTTCTAATAACTGTCCCGCTACCGCGTAATTATCGCGATCAATTCTACGATTATTATTATTATTTGTCAAGAGTCTCGACTCCAGATTGCAATAAATTGTTATTTCTTTTGTTCAAATTCGCATTCTTCTTTTGTTTGTATTTGTCAATGCCTATCGCTTTTTGTTAATTCTATCACGTTATTACAGCATACCTGCCCCTCTACTTAGATTAGCCCGTGGCGGATTCGGATAATCAGTTCTTCGATATTTTGTTGCGTCTCGCGAACTGATACAAAAGATTGTATCTGACGCCCAATATTCGATTTTCTTGTTTTTACTCGGTTTTCAATACGGCACACGTAGAAGTCTCAACATTCTATTCTTATTAACTTTTCGTTCGCGTTAATCTTTTCTTTTTTTACAATCACAATCCCACATCACCCGTTCAATGAATTAACTTCCGTTCGTCGGTGCAAGGTACATCCGCCGTGTTGAGAGAGAGAGAGAGAGAGAGAGAGAGAGAGAGAGAGAGACAGAGACAGAGACAGAGAGAGAGAGAGAGAGAGAGAGAGAGAGAGAGAGAGAGACGGCGAACGCTTTCATCGTTCAATGGTGAAAGGAGGAAAAGTCGTTACGACACCTACAAGAACATAAGTCTCAAAAGTCCCAATATAATAAGAGAAAAACAAGAATATATTATAAACAATCTAAAATATGCCTTACTAAATGCAATATATTTTATAAATAAAATTACAAATGTGTAACTGAAAAAACATATATAGAGCAAATAATCAGATACAGGATAACAATCCAAATCAAAAAGTCCTGAATCATTTTTTAATTTGAGCCTCTTTTTGCTATTATACGATGTTAAAGTTATTCAATCAGTTATTTAATATCTGTCTATAGCAGAAAGCAGGAAAAGTACGGCGAGCATTGGAGTAGCGAGATGGCTTTCCGCTATATATATTAATCATATAACAACGAAAAAAAAACTTAAATAAAAAAATTCAAAACTTCTCAATTTTGATTGTTGTCCTATATCTGATGGTGTACTTCATATATGTTTTTTTAGTTACACCCTATATATATATATATATATATATATATATATATATATATAGAGTGTAACTAAAAAATATATAGTATATATATATATATATATATATATATATATATACTATATATTTTTTAAGCGCCACAGGTAGTCTATTGGCGATTTATGACATCAGCGTGTCTCCCGCAGGATGATCGCTCGGCACTGTTCGGTATGGGCGTATCCCATTTGGACACGTAACGATTGGGCACCCTTTGATTGGACACGCATTATTGGACACATTTTATTGGACATCGCTCAATTGGACACCGCACGATTGGACACTGCACGATCGGACACCGTACGATTGAACACCACATGATTGAATATCGCACTTTTAGGTTAGGAAATGAGGTTTTAATAGATTTTACAACTTTTCACGCAAAGTGAGATTTTACATGGGTTTACAATTTTCCACGTAAAACGAAGTTCAAGGAAAACCTATGTGTCTAATTTTAATGGTAGTGGTGCCCCCTTCTGGAGGGAGGAGGGGCAAAACATACTTCCTCTACGCATATACTTTTCAATGCGAAATAAGGTTCCAAATTGGGTTTACAACTTTGTTCAATTGTGTCCAATCGTGCAGTACTCAATAGTGCGATGTCCAATTGTGCAATGTACGTATCCAATCGTGTAGTATTCGATCGTGCTGTGTCCAATCGGACAATGTGCATGTCCAATCGTGCAGTGTCCAATTGTGCGGTGTCCTATCGAACAGTGTCCAATAATGCGTGCCCAATCGGGCGATATCCAATCGTTACGTGTTCAAATAGAGGTCACACGTTCGACATGACCGGCGAGGACGTAGGACGAGAGCAGTACTTCGAGAATTAAGAAGGACAAAAAACATACAGCCAGTGGGACGAGCGTCATCGACCCAATAGTTCGCTGTTTATTGTAGGTAATTGATTCGAATGAGTAGCGCCCGAAATAATTGTCGTGCCATGCGTTTTGTGAAATAATTTTAGTGAATTTTGTGAGAATTATGTATTAAATGGCCAACGAGTTACGCTGCTCATTCGGATCGTAAAGATAGCGCTCTCTCTCATATATCTCGCCATCGCCAACAGTCAATTAGATTAGTTTGTTATTTTGTGTAATTTATTCTATAATTGTCGGGAGACTATTAGTTATCAGAAATCTGTTGTCCGGTCGATCATTCGGATCGATATCGCGTATTGCGCCGTGGCTCACGCACCATTCGCGTCTTGTATTTTCGATTCCGATATTGAGAATAGTAATTTACAAAGAATTATATAACGTTCACTAGAAAAATCCGGATAAAGAGCGATTCAAAATAACTGTTGGAGATCTCGTCCATTATATACTGCGCTCAGAGCAACGGAAGAACATCTTCTAGATTACCGTAATCTCGCAAGATATTTTTGCGAGAATATTTGTATTGTATAAATTTGGATAGATTATATTTTTCGGGATAATTGACATGATCGTGTGCAAAGTAATTACTGTTGTTTGAAGAGTTTCATTAATTGTTGTGGTCTGATTACGTTGCGCCCGGCGAAAAATCCTCGCGATAGGAAAACCGAGCATAATTCATACGATGATCCAATATTTTTGCGCCCGGTCACGCCGACCTCCAACACATTGTTATTGTTATCCGTAACATGAAAACATCTTGTATCATCGAAAGTGACAATTATATACACGCTTTCTTTTATATTATTTATTACTTTTTTTAATATATCCTTGTTACTATTAATTTATTGATTGACTCTTTTATTGTAGCTTCCGTACTCTCAGTTCTCGCATTTTTCCTGTCTTTCCCGAACCACTCCCTCTATCATATCATTTAGGCTGAGTAGCCGCGTCTTTGCCGTCGCGTTAAATAATCGATTCCGTAATCTTTTTGGCCGGTGTTTCGTATAATTTTCGTTCGTGCGGCCTGCCATATCTGGCGCCCAAAATCGATTATTGTTACGTGAAGAGAAAAGTATCGGAATCGCGGAGTCGATACTCGACATGCGCCGAAGATACGCGGAAGGTGTGCTGTTGGCTCCGAAGAACCGCCCGCTGAATAATTAGATAATCCTCCTTATCCTCTTAAGTATTCGAAATAAACGATTACAATATATATATATATATATATATATATACATATATATATATATATATATATATATATATATATATACATATATATATATATATATATATATATATATATATATATATACATTCCATTCTAATAGTTGCAATTAAAATTTAAATACTTTTATTTTTATATTAATATCTGTTTTACAATTTTAGCTTTTCGTATGCACATAAATAACAATTGCAATCAATATAACTTGCGATGTTCTGTGATACAAGTAAGTTATATATTATAACTCATTTGTGTGTGTGATAATCGCTGCTCTCATTGTCATAAAATATGATAAGACCGTTGTTAGGAACTGCAAACACAATAAAATATTTTTAAGAACTGTTACACATCAAAAATAAAAAAATTAGATAGCACTACTCTTACTAAAAAAAAATATTTCTCACATTTGCATAATATTCTAAAGTGAGAGCGGGTAATAATCCATTCATAGATATCAGAAGTGGTTTCCGGCTTCTTTGAAGCATCATGAAAATATTATTCTTCATTTTTTGTGATTTACCAATCCACGATGCGCTATAAACTGACCAAGCAAATTGTGTGCTCTGTAAATAGAAAAATATACTTAATTTGCATATCTCATTTATGATTATATCTATAATAGATCATATATCGCTATTTAAAGATGAGCGGACGCGCGAGGAGCGTCGAAAGAAACGAGCATGAAAGAATAAAAAAAGCGGAACAAGACGATCACACAATGAAACGAGAATAATTTACAGCACAACATTTAATTTGAAGTAATTATGTACACGTATTTACAATGTTTTTGTTTTCAGAATAAATTCCGCGAACAACGGATCTTTAACAAGCGAGAATTATTAACAAGGTTCGTTTTACAATCCGCGAACTATGGAGACATGACAGGAATGATCTTATTAAAAATCATCTATCTCTTTTGAAACTAGTAATTGCTGCTAAATGACGTGTATAGTTTCGAGACTTGCTACAAAGTGTGCCTCGCTCCTTCCGCATGGTCTATTTATTGGAGCGAGAATCGTTCTAGAAAAATCCTGAATTTTCTGGAGATTGACAAAACTTTCGGTGACAGTTTTTGCGTGAGGCACCTCATTTATTCAGAGATTTTTCTAGAAAACGTTAACAATTACGAGTTATGTTGCCGTATTGTTATTATACGCCGAGAATTGTCAGCTAAGTGGCAGCTTGTGATTAAGCGCCTGTGTCGTCAATTATGAAAAGAATGATAGGCTATGAAAATAGGCTACTAAAAATGACATCTTTTAACGTCAATTATTAATCGTCTACGTCATAGAAATAATAGACGTCAAAAATAGACGTCATTATGTCGATTTTTGACTTAATAAATAATTTTGGTAGTTTCTTGGTAAACATGGATGTATGGATAACACGTAAATCTCTAATAAATATTTTTGGTATCTACTTGGTAGACATGGATATGTGGATAACTCGGATATAGATATGTGAATATTTAATGAATATCTTCTTCTTGGTAAACATTTAGATATGTGGATGTTCAAGAACGATTCGATTCTAAGCGCGACGAGACGATAGGATTTTGCGGACGGACTGAACACAATGATAAATAAATATTCACGTATATTTTTTTGTGTTTCTTTAACAATTATTCAAAAAATTAATAACGTTAAATAAAATCAATAACGTTAAATAACGATAATAAAGTATTTAGTTGTCTTTGTACACTGACAACGGCGACGCAACACTAAATAATTACACGCAACAATTGTTACGTCTAGACTCTCGGAAAGATAAGTCACAAGGAAGGGCGCAACAACTGTTAAATAAATTTAAAATAGAATATTACGTCCAGATTCTCGGAAGGATGAGTCGCAAGAAAAGATGCAATAACTATTTTAAATATCGAAAATCCCAAAATCAAACGCCTTACGGGCGTTTCGTCCGGGTCGAGCGAACTCGAGGGTTCAGAAAACAGGTAAACGATTGGATCGCCGTTACTCTGTTTATTCGAACGCTCGCTCAGTGGTCCTTTTTTGGTCAGGGAATTTAATCCCTATTACTCGGGATGGGATTAAGTGCGATCTTTTTGGTTTTTTAAAAATGAGAGAAGGGGGTGAAAGAAATATTTTTAATTAATTATCAAACATTCTGGTTTAGTCAAAAATATAAAAAAAGTTAGATTTATACATGTACGTTTATACATAATAAGAAAAACTAATACTTATATAAGCGTATGTATTTTTTGCATTTATTCGCGGGTGTTATATTTAGGTGGAGGACGTCGGTCAGGATGAGTGAGGGGGCATATTCTATCGTTAATATTTAATTCTGACCGGGTATTATACAATAATTTTGTTAATAGGTAAATAAAATTAAATAAACACGTGTGTAGAATGATCGCAAGTATAAAATTGGTCGCTCGCATATGAGTTAAATTAGGTTTTTCAAAATTTTCTAAAGCTTACTACGACTATTACGGAACGAGTTAATGATTTAAAAGAATAAAACGTCTTACGAAATTGTTTTGATTTAAATAAAACATAAGACAAAAAGAAAAAGAGAGGATTATTTAATCAGACTTATTTATTAAGAATAATGATTCGGAGTCTGAGGGATGGCTAATTAGTGCGATGTTTCGCTCTGTGTCTCATATCGGTAGCTCGATGCTCGTTACTCTGGAGATGACGCCGCCCAGGGAACTGGTTGCACTTTCGCGCTGAGTTAAACCTTGGAATAAAATTTAAAATAAAAATTGAACACGAGAACACGAGAAAAGATTTTGAACACTAATTTGAACTGTAAGATGTGACCTGAACTGAACATTGATGATTGTAAAGACTGATCTGAATGTAATGAGCGTACGGAGTGTAAAGAGAACGAGGAGACTTGAGTTTTCTCTTTTATAGGGCCTTTTCAAGAGTATATTATATAGTATAGTATATTATATTTTAATTTTTTGAAGTATAGATTCTCTAAGATTTGACGAATTAGAAATTGTGCTAGTGTCTTTGTTAGGCGGGGTGTTTCTTCTACTTTTTGTTTTTTTCTCGCGGTGATCATCGATTGGTGAGTCTGATATCAGTTCAAAGTCCCTTGATCGTTGCCTTTCCTGGCGGAGACTTGCGCACGTGATTTGATTAGAAAAGTCTTATTTATTCATGATTAGGAAAAAATTTATTTTCCTTATGATTACTTTTATCAAATGGTACAGCTCTATTTGTTAAGTATTTCGTTAGAAAAATTTATTATCTTTTCGGTACTGCTTTATTCTTCCGCCGAAAAATTCTACTGCAAGGGATATTTATCAATTTTTATTTATTCGAAAGAATCGGCGTGGTTTCATCACCGATCATCATCTTCTCGCGTCTTTCTCACGGTTACTCATAGATATATGGTTATTACAAGTGATTAAGAGTTTACGAAACGCGTAGTGTAGAATGCTTTATTTATTAAACGATTCATTTTTATCACCAATAAACGATTGCCGCAACTTTGCGGAAGGAAGGAATCATGGAGCCGCCAGGCGTAATACAATCATTAACAAAAAGTCTTGAAATAATCGAGAATAAGGTTTTCCGGAGAATAAGTAATTGTCCTAAGCGGTGTAACTATGAGAAAAGCAGTTTGTCGTATAAAATAAGCGATGAATCGTTAGTTCTCTTATCGGTAACTTTGCGCATTTTAAGCGGCCGATACGTTATTGCATACGTCATTGACTCGCGCGTGTCGGTTACCGTGTATCGAGAGCTCAAAGTTGTTTTCGTTACTTGTTTGCGACATGAACACCGTTAACAACATAAAAACTTGATAGATAATAACATCACACTAGGAATTTCCGGTTACGTAGTGGTAGAGAGTACATGTGCGCATATCTAATAGAATATTAAGATAGAAAATTGAACTGTTATTACAGAGAGAGGATAGGGCAGAGTAAAGAGGAAAGAGGTAAAGGGACAGAGAAGACATAGGAAAGAAGGGAGCTTTGGAAATTAAGCAATGTAGCAGGAAAAAGGAAAATAAAGGTAACAACAAAGAGGTTAGCGAGCGGGGAAGAAGAACAAAGAAGGAAGGAGAAAGATACCAGATATAAATAATTGAGAAGAAGAACAGACAGATGGCGCCAATGATAGGAAGGACGGGTAAAAGCAGGGCACAGATGGAAGGTAAGACGCTAGATAAGTGAATAGGAGGTAGAAGAGTCGAGAATCATAGAAGTGCGATAGAAAAGATAGAATCAGAGATCGTCAGAAATCAGAAATCGGAGTCAAGTCGATAACAGATAAAGGAAGAAAATGGATACGAGTGAATCGGTCAAGAAGATGTCAAATCGAAGTAAATCGAAGAATGCATAGACAGTAAAAAAATAGAAGAAAACAAGGAAATTGTAATAGCGAATTTGATTAATTGGGAGCAGAAGAGGAAAGTAATGAATAATAAGAGGAATTTAAGGCCAGGCATATGGATAGAAGATGATTTGACGAAAGAGGAGAGAGAGGTGCAGGGAAAGCTAAGAGCATTGATAAGAGAGGAAAAAGAGAAAGGAAATAAAATAAAAGTAGGATATATGAAGATATATATTGAAAATAACATGTACAGATGGAATGAGAAAGAGAAGAAATTAGAAGACAAGGATAGAAGACAATGAGACAAGACAACCCCCCATCCCCCTACTTCCATTTCCACGACAGTGGAAATGGAAGTAGGGGGATGGGGGGTTTAAAAATTTGTTTTTGGAATATAGCGGGTCTATTGAATAAATGTGAGAATACGTGGGAATTTTTAGACGGATTTGATATATTAGGATTGACAGAAACTTGGTTAGATGAAGAAGGATGGAAGAAAATTAAAGGAAGATGTCAAATAAATTTAGATGGCACTGTATGCCGGCAAGAAGAGAGAATAGGAAAGGAAGAACAAAAGGGGGAATTATAACAGCTGTTAATAAGAGTTTACAAGAGGTAAGCATTAGGGATATGAATTATCAAGCAGTGGAGATAAAACTGAGTTATAACGGAAACAGATGGAGAATCACGATATACAGTCAAGACGTAGAAGAAACCATGCAAACAATAAAGGAACAAATACAAGAAAAGAAAGAAGAACATCTAGTGGTCGGAGGAGATTTCAATGCAAGAACGGGTAACGAGGGAGGACCAATGAGAGGAAGATGATAAGATAAGAGAAACGAGGAAGTCAATAGATAAGATGGTAAATAGAGAAGGAAGGATATTAGTAGAAAAAATAGAAGAAAGAGTATGGATGATTTTAAACGAAAGTTTTAATAATAAAGGAGGATGGACGTATATCAGTGAACGGGGAGCATCAGTAGTGGACTATGTGATAACAAATGAAAAGGCTAAAGGAAAGATCAAAATGATAGTGGAAGGAGATAGAACGGAATCAGATCATGTGCCATTGGAAGTGGAATTGAAAGGACCAGAAACAAATATAAGGAAGGCAAAGATTATAAAGTGGTCGGATCAGGAAAAGATTATCATATAAGGATGGTGAAAGGATCGAGCATTAAATAAGGAATAGTAAAACGTAAAATAGGACTGGTCAGAGATATAAAGAGCATTATCGTAGATAGTAAATCATTCAAGAAAATATTAAAAGGATACAGCGGATCAGCGTCGATCGTCAATAGAAGATTCAGTCAGTGCGAAGATAGAGAGCGAAAAGATAAATAATATCATAACGGAAGCGGAGGCATGGAAGTATATAAATAAATATGGTAAGAAGAAAGGATTGATGAAGATATAAAATTGGAAAGCTGGAAAAATTATTTTATGGACTTATTGGAAGGAACGAAAAGAAGAGTTGTATTAGAATTAGAAGAAGGGATAGAAGAAGAGATCCAGGATTTGTCAAAGGAAGAGCTGATAAGACAACTGGAGAAACTGAAAATGGCCAAGGCACCGGGGGAAGATGGTATATAGAAAATGAGGCATGGAGATATATGCCAAAGGAATTAGGGGAAGTATTATGGAAATTGTTAAATAGTATATGGATGAATGGTGGATTAACGGCAGAATGGAATAAAGGAATAATTAGTCCGATTTACAAAAAGGAGAAAAGTGAAGTAAAAAATTACAGAAGAGTAACGTTGATGAATACGGCTTACAAAATATATGCAAGCATTTTGAACAAGAAACTAATAAGAACAATTGATAAGAAATTGCAAGAAACATAATTCGGATTCAGAGTTGAAAGAGGAACAATGGATGCGGTGTATGTATTGAATTACATAATAAATAAAGAACTGAGGAAGAAAGAAGCAAAGATATTTGTGTTTTTTGCGGATCTAAGGGCGGCATTCGATAAAATAGATAGGAAGAAGTTAAATGAAAGGATGGAGAAAATAGGAGTAGAGAATCATCTAAGAAGAAGAATCATGGAAACAAGGAGACAATAAATATAGTGAAAGTAGGAGACAGGAAAACAGAAGCTTTTTGGACGGAAAAGGGGGTGCGTCAGGGGTGTCCGATGAGCCCTTCACTATTTAATATATATGTGGCGGATCTGGAGGATGAAATGAAGAAGGAACAGACAAGAGAAGTAATAATAAGAAAGGAAAAATTTTGGACGATGACGTATGCAGATGACATGGCATTGTTGGCGAAGAGCGAGGAAGAACTAAAAGGAATGCTGAAGCGATTTAGCAAAACGGCGGTTTTAAGGCCAGAGAAGTCAAAGATAATGATGTTTGAAAATGGAAGAGGAAGAAAGAAGAATAGAGAGTGGAAATATAGGGAGAGGAAAGCATAGAGGAGATCAAGGAAATAAAGTACTTAAGCTACATATTACAAAAGAACGGGGGAGTAGAAAAACAAGTGAGGGAAAGACTCAAGAGGGCGATGATTGCTATGAAGAAGACATGATAGGAGAGGCTTTTGAACGACTATAGAGAAACAAAGATGTTTGACGCTAGTAGGCAGTGTAGCGTTATCGGAGCAGAAATATGGGGTCGGAAGAGCTGAGACTGGATCAGGATCAGAGGAAGATATCAAATGGATGTCGGATGGATCAGGAGAACTCTCATTAATTCAGTCGAAAACGAAATCGAATCATCGCACAGCAATAAAGATCGATGAACAACAGTCGATCATCGAAAATCAGAACTCGTCATGCATCGGAGAACTCATCAGAATGTCAAAATATCCGATCGAGAAGCGAGAAGATCAGAAATGGATCCATCTGGGACGCATCAAGAGCATCAATCAGATCAATATACGGAATCGTCGAAAAGGATTCCATCAAGAGATCGATCAGATGAACAGATGAGATGAAAGGAGACCAATACTGAAGGGAAGCAGAGGATAGGATATGCAGAATATGCGAAAAAGAAGAAGAGAGTATAGAACATGTGATAAGGGACCAGGAATGACATGCAAATCAGCGAGTTTCTGAGTGAAGAGGGGAAAGGACTAGAGATAATGAAAAGGATTGAACAGGAAAGGGGAAAGAAAGAAAAGGAAAGAGGTCAGAGTTAGTGAACGGAGCACAAAGTTTTTAAAAGTTTAAAAGATTAAAAGGTTAAAAGGTTAAAAGGTTAAAAGACTAAAAGACTAAAAGAAGGAAAGAGATAAATTAAAATAAATAAATTAACAATTTACAATTTACAATTTATAAGTTATAGTTTATATAATGTACAGCTTAAAATGTATAGTTTACAGTTTATAGTTTATAGTTTATGTTTCATGTTTTGTTTGTATTATGCTTTATGTTCCACAGAATTATAACTGTTATAAATGTTCAAATATTCAAATATTCAAATACTTATTTATTGAATGAATGTAATGAGGATTGTAATGAATACTGGAAGCCATCCGAAGCCGCAAGGCAAGGATTAAATATATAATAAAAATAATAATAAATAACATCACACTAAAAAAAAATTCACAAAAGTAAAAAAAGTACACTAAGTAAATAAAAAATGTTTCTTGTACGCAACAAAAAGTTGAAAAGATGTTAAAGTTGAAAAACTATTTACCTCTAAAAAATAACTTATAAAAAAATTGTTCCCTAAAAAATATAAACCTTTAAAAAATAAAAACTAAATAGGAAATCAATAATTAAGTAGCCAAGTAGAAGGAATTTAATTTGTGAAGATTTATAATTTGAAATAATATTTGTCATGAAATCAATCTTGCATTTATAGAAATATTATGGGTTCTCTCAAAAAAATTAAAACGCATTTTATTTTTATTAAAAAATTACGCTATTATGTTTCAAATTAATATGTTGTATAATATAGAAAATATATTTTGTATAATATAGAAAATAGCATTATTATATTACGATTTTTAAAGAGAGTAAATCATAATGTTACTTAACCCTTACTAATAATGTCGATCACATCTATCATCAATTTTGAATTTAAAAGTGTCCATGCCAAATATAGCTCGATTTGTTTTAAAATTAATCATAACCTTAGCAGAAGCCCGGCACGAAAGGATTAATATTATAGTGATATATAAAAGTTGGCGTTTTCGAGTCGCATTATAAGTCATACATTTTTATTAAGATTGATAATGATTTTTAATAATCATTCGTAAATTTATATTTCAGATCAAGCGCGCCAAGTTTTTATATGTCACTTTAATATTAACTCTTTTTAGAGATAAATATTTTTTAACTCTAACATCTTTTCATCTTTTTGTTGCGTACAAGGAATATTTTTATGTACTTGGCGTACTTTTTTACCTTTGTGAGGTTTTTGGTGTGATCTCATTGCTTTTTGTAAAATTTATTAGATTTATTAAATATTTTTTAACTTCAATATTTTTCAACTATCGGTTACGTATAAAGGATATTTTTTATGTAAACGTGTACTTTTTACCTTTGTGAGATTTTTAGTGTGATTAAATTGTAGACATTTTTAAGAACTTTTGCGATCGCGTGTAATGAGGTACATACTACGAACTATGACAACACGAAATTATTACCTACTCGCTCTCACTGTATAAATGATAATAAAGTGAGATATTTTATATACAAAACAATAGCATTATATACAGGATGTCCTGCAAAGATTGTGCCAATGTTTGTGAGCAGGTAGAGCACAATAAACTGAACAGAAAAGTCCTTTACCATTTTGATCTGTAACACTTAAGGGGATCCTTAAGGTCTGTTTTACCGATCAAAACGCGAATATTAAGTTAAAGTGCATAATCTTTTTGTTTATTATAAATATCGATAAATCCTTTTCCATAATTAAAGTATATATAATAACGTACTCAGGTAGATATGATTTCATATAAAAAGTGAAAAAAATTACAAAATTACAGTTTATTACAGTTATCGGCTTCTGCCGTCAACATTTATTTAATACAAAAAATTTATAATCTGCACGTGCCTAATCAGTAACAATCCGACTTGGCATTTCATCAAAGAGTATCAGTGAACTTAGAGAAATGAGTTTAGAAAATTTGTAAAAAAGATAATGCAATCTAAAATTTTCGTGCATATGTGTGTGTGCGAGATCGAGGCTGAAGAGTAAAACAGAGCAGTAGATTAGTTGCGTGATGTCGCGATAGACAGAGCTGCAATCTTACATGACAAAGACAGATATATTCGTACTATCTTCGTCTCTTTCATGTGTGTAGAGCAAAATACATGTTTGCAGAGTATGTATACACTAATATTACTCCAGTTTCTTTATCTTTCTTTTTCAATCATACACTTTGTCTCTTTCTAATCGCTCGCTCACTACGTATCATATATGTAGAGTACGCATACATTAACATTATTGCAGTTTCTCTATCTTTCTTTTTCAATCATACTCTGTCTCTTTCTAATCGCTCGCTCACTATGTACGTATCGTTTTATGCTTCTCGCATATTCACTTATACGTTCACTTACTATCTCTCTCTCTCTCTCTCTCTCTCTCTCTCTCTTTGTTCATTTATTATTCTTTCATTCCCATTATTATACTTTTATATTTGTTCAACATTTATTCTTCTATTTTATTCTTATTTTCTACACGTAAATAAATAAATAAATTTATGTATTTTTATTTTATACAACATAAATGAGATATACAATACAAGTTATTTTCTTTTTTTATTTTATTATAGTTAAGTTATTATAGTTATTTAGTTATTATTATAGTTATTATTATAGTTATAGTTATTATTATAGTTGTTATATATAGTTATTATAGTTTTTATTTTATTATCAATTATTAGATGCACGAATCACAGGCGATCATATAAATCGTAAGTTATAAAGTAAAAGCTATTAAATTTTAGAAAATACTGCTAAAAAATTGATAAAAATTTTTATTATTTAATATTTCCAGAATTATTCCTTTGCAAAATATATTAAAAATTATACGATTTATATCGTAAGTTAAATACAACAAATGTTTATACAAAAACACACACATGTATAATACTTTTATTTATACAAATATACAATGTTTCATTTATGCTCTATAAAATAAAGATGAATAAATTAATTTATTATTATGTAGGAAAACAAAAATACAACCAATAAAAATAAAACAAATAAAATAATATAATAATGGCAATGAATACAAGAAAGAATAAGCAGAGAAGAAAAGAGAGAAAGAGAGAAAAGGAAAAAGAGAGAGAAAAAGAACAAAGAGAGAGACAGAGAGAGAGAGAGAGAGAAAGCAGCATGACTAACATATAAACAAATAAGCGAAAAGTGATATATAATTTTGGTGACAATATTATAAAATAAGGATAAGAATGTTAGGATGAAAATAAGGAATTAAGAAAAATTATAATTAAAATAGAGATATTTCAAAAAAAACTAATTTATTTCTATTTCATTATATGTGTGTTCATGTGCTTGAGCGTGTGCGTGCGTGTTGCGTGTGTGTGTGTGTGTGTGTGTGTGTGTGTTTGCACGTGTGATAACTAAATATAAATATAAATATAAAATGTATGTATCCGGTTGTGTTAAAAAATTGTATGTATCCGGATGATGCGCACGGTAGATGGTCTCAAGCCAAATAATGATATTCGAGCCGATTTCGAGCATGTGCGCTGTTGCCACATGGTTAACAATATCGAGAAAGAGAGAACAAGAAAGGAGCAAGCGAGATAACTAACATGAAACAGTTTCGAAGTCTTGTTCGCAAAGGTCGCTTTATCTATAATCTCTCGCGTTATATATCATTACTGTAAAATTTTTGTTTTTTGCACTTATTGATTCGAAAATAATCACAATGAATTAATGATATTTTACCGATTAAAATAATACTAAACACGATATAAGTCGCATAATTTTTAATCAATTATGTAAATAAAATTATAATTACAATTTTATTAAAAATAATCCGATTTATATCATATTTAGTGTCATTTTAATCGCCAAAATGTAATTAATCCATTACAATTATTTTCAGATATATAAAATGCAATATATAGAATTTTTATTTTCTAGTAAGGTGACATATATACGTCAAAGATTACAGATAAAGGGCCTGGTGAGCGAGACTTCGGAACTCTTTAAATTTGTCAGCTCGCTTGCTCCTTCATTCTTTCTTGCTCTCTCTTTTGTCGACTTTTTAGCATCGGGATCTTTCCTTATCTACAAAATATAAATCTTTTATAGAATAAAACTTGCATTTTGCATTTTATCAGTACGAATATAAATATAATGGATTAATGAGATTCTTGTGATTAAAATGATATCAAACATGACATAAATCGGATTATTTTTTATCAATTATGATTATTTATTTCATTAAAAATTATACGATTTATATCGTATTTAGTATTATTTTTATCGCAAGAATGTCATTAATCCATTATATTTATATTCATATTGATAAAATGCAAGTTTAAGTTTTTTTAAATGTTTATATTTTGTAGATAAAAAGAACTCCGATGCCGCATCATCCGGATATGTACCCGCGCTAATATGCGCAGAGGTATTCTTTTGCAATTTTGTTTTCTTTAATATAAAATAATTGCTAAATTGATTTTATACATAAAAACATTATTTCTATTTTACGAAAAAATTATATAAAATTAACTATTTATATGTATATTAATATAGATTATTCTGTATAATTAATAATAATTGTATTATCTTTGTATATTAGATATTATATATTATATACAAGGTATCCCTCAAAATTTCGAAATTTAAATTTTGTAATGCAATAATTCTGGAATTATTAAATTATTAAATTATTAAATAATAAAAATTCTTTTCAATTTCTTTTAGCAGTATTTTCTTAAATGTAGTTTTTACTTTACAACTTACAATTTTATGATCGCCTGTGATTCGTGCCTCTAATAATTGATAACCGAGCATTTAAAGTTTCACTTACTCTACATACAATAATTAATTGATAAATTATCAAACTTTAATATCAATCTTGTTACTAATAAGCTATAAAAATAAAAATATATATATACTTTCATTTTTATATAAAGTTCCCAAGTTTTATTATCAACTTGTTATTGTTTAATATCAACATGTAAAATATAAATATAATAATTAATTAATCAATTTAATATTGAATTGATCTTATAGTTATTATCTGATAATAAATACATATACGTATGTTTCCATCTTTGTATATAAATTCACAAATATATATATAAATACACACACGTTATCAGCATATTATAGGTAACAAAATAATTTTGGCATGTTGATATTAAAAAGTTGATAATAATAAGTTGGGAACTTTATATAAAAATAAAAGTATATATATATATATATATATATATATATATATATATATATATCATTTTTATATATATTTATATCTTATTAGTATTTTATTAGTAACAAGATTGATATTAAAGCTTCATAGTTTATCAGTTAATTATCATATAGAATAAGTGAAACTTTAAATGCTCGATTATCAATTATTAGATGCACGAATCACAGGCGATCATATAAATCGTAAGTTATAAAATAAAAGCTATTAAATTTTAGAAAATACTGCTAAAAAATTGATAACAATTTTATTATTATTTAATATTTCCAGAATTATTCCTTTGCAAAATTTGAATTTGGGAACACCTTGTATATAACATATGTGTAATATACAAAGATAATACAGTTATTATTAATTATACAGAATAATCTATAATATACATATAAATAATTAATTTTATATAATTTTTTCGTAAAATAGAAATAATATTTTTGTTTTTATGAAATTAATTTAATAATATAAAAATAATGTTTTTATATTATAAATGTTTCGGTCATAGAATATTAATTTATAAAGATAAACATTTATAAAGATTAGTTTTCATTTTCATTATTACGCGATATCTATAGCAATTAGTATGTAAGTATGTATGTATCAGGCAGTAAGTCAGCTGTACGCACACACATACATGCGGACAGACGCACGCGATCGTATCAGTGCGTGGCAGGCTCAGTCTCAGTTTGTCGCGTGTCTTGTTCATACGCGTAATAAGAGATTATCGCGTATTATTATAGCACGTTATTACACGTTGAAATTTTTTTTTTGTGTACTATTTTTAATATATGATGTGCGGGAACGCAATGAGACGCAAATATAATGAGAAAAGCTTGCCTCTTTTATTATATTAGTATTTTAAAATACTAGTTACAGGTACAGTAGTTAATTAACCAGAGGCGATCAATTCGTGAGCTGGTTGTTTTTTCATATCAAATGCGTTTTGCATGTGCGCTTTGATTAAATAATAAAGCGGGGAGCACACACTTTTGCATAAGCGCATAACAATAAACATAAAAAAATTGATTGGTTCATTTTCTTATGCATACATTTGTGGACCAATCAATTTCTTTATGTTTATAGTTATGCGCTTATGCAAAAGTGTGTGCTCCTCGCTTAAATGCCAGAGGCGATCAATTCGTGTGCTGGTTATTTCACACAAGATGCAATTTGCATGTGTGTAAAATAAATGCCAGAGGCGATCAATTCGTGAGCTGATTATTTTTTCATATCAAATGCGTTTTGCATGTGCGCTTTGATTAAATAATAAATGCCAGAGGCGATCAATTCGTGTGCTGGTTATTTCACACAAGATGCAATTTGCATGTGAGTAAAATAAATGATAAAAACGATGATAAATATTTATTATCGTATTCATAAAACTTATGATATGCAAAAAAATATTAAGAGAAAATCTCAATGCGAGGATTATCTTTATTGCAGAGACAAAAAGAATATATGGTTGTGTCTCACAAGAATAGGCGATGGATGGGCCTACTCTTTATTTACAATATTCAAGATATTCGAATATTCAATATTCAAAATATTGTAAATTCATTATTTTATCGCGATTGAGATAAATATATAATGTATTGTAAATGTTTGCAAATTTATACTACAAATACATAAACATTTACATATATATATATATATATATATCATATATATATATATATATATATATATATATCAATTCTATATATATATATATATATATTTTATACATATATAAAATATTATGTATATGTATATACGTGTATAATATATTATATATATTTATACATAAACGTGTATATATAAAAATGTGGACACAAATGTCCAAATGGTATTTCTCTTAAAAAATATATAGAAGAGTACACGTTATTATGTAAGCAATATTCAAATTGTGTTTGATGCAATAAAGACACGCATATATATTTTAATATCACACGCTTAGATATGTTTGGATACATATGCTAGACGATAAATAAAGCAGTAAAAATATATTGTAATATTCTCATTTGAATATATGGAACACAATGCAAAAATTGCATCTTCTATTATGCATGTTTAAATTAATTGAATACTATCGATAATAGCGGAACTACAAATGCCGGTATTATCGGTAATTTTAGTTACGTTTAGATGAGGGCGCTAACCCATCGGAGTTCGCCAGTCACTTAAGGATCCCCTTAATAAAAGAGTTATTATTAAGTAAAGTCGAAGAAAGATCGACTATACGTTTATTAGATATCGGAGCCATCTAGTCTAGAACAACATCTGTGTTAGATGTAATTTTGTGTAATTACATTTTTTAGACTCAATTAAACTTAATATTCACACATATATTCAGAATATATTATTTATAAAATACTCTTCGAAATGCAAGTCATCTCTTGACATCTAATAGGCATCTAATAGACCCTTAAGTAAACATTAATGCAATATGTATGTAGCATCATAATAAAAATTAAAATTTTGTTGTTGGAAAATTAATCTCAAAATATATTTGTAGTCATACACTAGAATTCACTTCGTATTGTTAAGAACATATTTCTGTCAATATATCATATATGAGTCTGAAGATTGACGATTTTTCTGGCTATAACTAAAGAGAGATAGAGATAGCATATGTTTGTTTTTTTTGCCTCCTGCTGAGTGTATAATTACATCAATAACCGGTTATTAATTAAATGAATATTATTATTTTACGGAAAAATCGCTAGTGATTGATTGTCTCAGGTTTATAGTTCATTTGCTTACCGCTATTGCAGCGCTATTCACTTTATACATTCGAAATCAAGTTTTTGTCATGGAGTGCATATAAAGTCTGCAAAAGGCAATTAATAACATTATAACAAATATTTCTGTCAGTTTAATTTCTGACACTATCTCCACAGGAAAAGTCAGATATTGATTTTTGAATTCAGAATTGATTTCAGAATTGATTTTAGAATTGATTTTTGGAAAATTGGACAGATAAATGTCCGATTGGATATATAAAGTGTTCAAATAAGTAGAAGTGGTTCATTACTGTTTACTTAAGATATAAAATAAATATTATATTTCATAACCAGATAGATTACAAACAGATTACATGCTCTATAGTGCGAAAAATTCAAGAAAGACTAATATTTAGAACACAGTAAATGTTGAAAGCTTATTACATCCATATTGTAGATTTGGATTAAGTCATTGTATGTAATTATCTAATGGATTAAGTTCGTCTCAAACTGTGCATTGAAGATTAAAAATTGAAATTTGATTAATTAGGATAAAAAAACTAAAAATTCTTTGTACTGATTGGTCAAAATTCAATTTTTAATTTCAGTCTTTAATAGTCTGGTATAAGAAATCTTGTAGACATTTATAAAATGTCTAGAAGATATTTCTAAAAGTGATCATAACGATGTATATCTAGATGCGAAAATCGATTTATCTTAGACATATCGAACAAATGCCTACTATATCTATTCAACTTTATGTTTCTCCCTGGGTGACGAATCAGCGCCGATCTTTAGCCGCACGTCGGTAAGCCGCACGTCTAGTAATAATGCGCCGCCGTAATGGCGGCGCACTCTCTCTCTCTCTCTCTCTCTTTCTCCCTCTCTCTCTCTCTCTCTCTCTCTCTTTTTCTCCCACTCTCTTTCTCTTTTTCCCACTCTCTTTCTCTCTTCCTCCCGCTCTTTATCTTGGTGTCGCAATACTACAGCGAACCTCTCGATATATATCTTATACACGCTCCTACATATTGTCTCTCAAGATGTATTTGCACATCAAGCCAATAATCGTACGTAAGCGCTGCAAACGCGCTGAAAAAATCGCTTTGCATGTGTCCCTGCGAGTTAATGTACATGAGATCTGAAACTGATGGAAAACGAAAAATCTCACAATTCTCATAAACGATCATCATTTCTCGAGATTGACTGCAACAATCTTATTGTTCGATCTTCGATCGTATCGATCGATGTTTGATCTTGTATCCACATTTTATAATAAAAGTGCCGTTAAATTTTTGATTAACGGCTTTAGTTTTTAATATTTTAATTGAAAGTTTACAAGACCTAAAATTCCGGATAAGCTATTTGGTAGCGCCGCGCCCCTGTACACAGGCAAACTGCTAGAAGTATTTTTCTAATTTATTTGGCGTCACGACGCTATCGCGTCGCTTGATTCAAATGGCTGTTATTCTTTTTCTTTGAAAGAATATGTGATATCATGAATTTCGTCCATGTCGCAATCAGTTAAATTAAATTAAATTAAATGTAATTTTATAAATTAATAGACAAGTGTTTATACGACCAAACTGGCAATTTATTATTTGATTGTTCTATCACAACGTTTCGACCATATGGTTTTGGTCCTTATCAAGTGAAACTAAAATAACAATACTATAAATAATGATAGTCAAGTTACAATGAAATAAATAGAATTATGTACCTACGTTATAATCAAAAAGTAGAAAGAGAAAAATCGAAATGTCAAACTGACATTGTGTCAACCGCTATGTTTGGAATACTGAGAACGACTAAACGACCTTTATTAATTTATCGTATATGTTGTTTAAATTCTCTGTATCTTTTTGGAAGTTAATAGTGTTGTCAAATTTTTTAATAAAAAACATTTCAGCTATTTTTCTCTTTCTTACATGTTTTTCGTTATGCAGAATATCAGGCGCTGACCAATCGAAGTCATGATCAAATTCTAATTTATGTTTGCTAATTACAGATAGACTGCTTGCGTGCATTTTTATATTATTAAAATGTTCCTTGACCCGATAATTTGATTTTCAATAGTTATCACCAACGTTTAAAATTCACGCATGAAATAGAGTCAGATTCATGTATCAATTTTTTGAACACCAGTGTTATCCGTTCCAACGGAAAAATTTTAACAAACTGGTATAGAGAACGTACTTGTTCCAATAGATACATAAATTTTTATTCGAACCATCCTTTTAAATATAAGCTGAACACCATTTTTAATCTCGTTGACCATGCTATTTTACTGTCTGACGATCAGTTTCATGGAAAAAACATTGATGTCGTGAAGCAGATCTTACTTAACCACTTGCGCTGGCAAAAAATTCACTGACGCGTGTACCAGAACGGTCCAGTGTAACTCGCTGGGAGGCGACACGCAGTGTTCGATGCCTCAGAGAAATCGGAAAAAGATTTATATTTTCTAAACTAATTTATTGTTGACCTAGAACTTTTTATAATTTTTTGAAGGGAATATGGAGCATCGGTTGATTATAAAATTATACAAATATAAATATTAAATTTATTTATTAATAATCATGCAACGTATGATATCTTTCGAAACAGTCTGGAACATGCAATGGTACAAGGCATTTCTTACATTCCCATACAGTTTCACTTCGCCTTTTGTGTTTGGTACACACTCTACACCTTCGCTGTGGATTCTTTTTGGCATTTGTGGGTGGAATATTTCTCGGGAAATGTCCCCATTGCGTTGCCTCTAAACGATTGGGTGTGCTTCCAACAGACATCGTTCCGCGTTTTTTATAATCGGGAATACACACAGCCTGTAATAGTTGCTCTGCCATATCTAATCGAAATTTCGGGAAGGAAAATTTCTTGCTTTTTGCTATATCCATTTTCTTACAGAATAAAACATAAGAATTAAAAAGCGCAACATCCGCTAAGTAAAAAAATATTTTTTTATAGGTTTTTACATATTTTCTCATAAGAGAAAAAGAAGATAAATAACTATCTTGTAAATCCATCCCACCCATGCCATTATTGTACTCCAAAACAATGTTGGGTTTTGTTACAGGGTCGTTGTTATTTTTCCACCTCTTCTTTTCTACTTCTTTCATCTCTACTTTCGAATGCTTTGTGGACATTACGTATATGTCTTTTTTGTCTTTCCATCTGGCAACTAAGATACCATAGACGATCTTGAGATCACATCAGATCGTTTCAATTTTTCCGCTGCTAGTTCTTTGGGCATATGCTTTCTATTACACCTCACTGTACCTATGGCATTCGTTTTTATAGATTGTAACTTTGCAAATAGACTTGGTGATGAATACCAATTGTCGAGAAACAGAGTGTGACCGTAACCAGATATTGTTGTGCACATAAACATTGTAACACTTTCCGATGCACTTGTGTCAGCATTTTTATTTATATCCTGACCTGTGTATATCTCGAATTGAATGCAGTATCCAGATTTTGATTCGCACAGTTTATAAAATTTTACTCCAAAGCGGGCCCTTTTCGATGGGTTATACTGTTTATATGCCATACGGCCTGTATATTTCATTAGTGATTCGTCTAATGATAGATCTTCCTCGGGAGTGTAAATAGTCTTAAATTTTTCATTGAAATAATCGATTATACTTCTCAATTTCCATAAACGATCATTATTGTGGTCTTCAACATCGTTGTTACTAAAGTGTAAAAAGCGCGATAACTGGGAAAATCATTATTTATAGTATTGTTATTTTAGTTTCACTTGATAAGGACCAAAACCATATGGTCGAAACGTTGTGATAGAACAAGCAAACAATAAATTGCCAGTTTGGTCATATAAACACTTGTCTATTAATTTATCTACTGGCGACATTTTAAAATGAAACATAATAATTTTATAAATGTTTTATGCGATCTCAAACATAGATAACACATGATCTCTAATAAATATCTTTATTAGACATGGATATGTGGATAACACGTAAATATCTAATGAATATTCTTTGGTAAATACTTGAGGACTATGGATATATGAATAACACGTATATATCTAACGTAAATATCTTTGGTAGACATGGATATATGGATAACACGAGTATATCTAGTAGATAACTTTGATAGCTTTTTGGTTGACATGGATATAATATGGATAATGTATACATATCTATTAGATATTGTTCGGGAGTCGATCGCGAAGCGATCGCCCGAATCTTTAGAAACGCTTAGAAATGAGCGAGAAATTGCGTTCATATTATCGCATAATGTAACGTGAATCCATAGATCCACTGGAGGACAAGGATTTGAGGATTGGAGGACAATGTTAGAAAATACGCGAGCGTAGGTTGATTTGAATAGTTATTTTAGTTCCGCGACTTTGACGGAAATCTTCAAAATGTCCCGTTAATTACTGCCTTTGACACGGTTCGGAAATCTTGCAGAATCTTCTGCTAGAGGCTCTCTCGAGAACGGATATTTTGAACGCGGACGCTGGATGATGTTTGGCACGAGGTAGAGAACATGCGCGATACGGGTAACTCGTATGTCTACTCTCGGACTCCTCACTTCCTTATCTCACAATATCTTAGCACTAAATTAACGAAGGTGATTTGGGATGTGACCAAATTGACCGTCGCGAGAATAAATATGAACGCAATTGGATGCGAGACAATTCGAAACGTTTGAGACGAGAGTAGTATAGGGGCCACTATGGTGAGACAGGAATGTCCCCCCTTTTCCTTCCTGGCGCCAGCCCCCCGCTGTGATCCCGTCCTCCCTGCCCCCTCCCTGCGCAGGTACCTGAGAAAAAAAGAGTGGGGACTCGTGGACGTCCACGAGGCAATTTTTAAATAAAAAAAATTTTTTTTAAGAGTTGGGAGTCGTGGACGTCCACGAGGCAATTTTTTAATTTTAAAATTTTTTAATTTTTTATTTTTTACTGGGCTGGAAATATTCGGGCTTGAACTTGGGTCCTCTGCTTTTCTGGTCTGGGTCCTATTGCGGTGGATTAACTGAAATCTTACAAGAGTGAGAGTTAGATGGGGCATTTAAGCGAGGAGTAGGTCTTTCCGGCCCAGGGACCGAACGCTCCGATTGGTTTCCTATAGTGGCCGGCTACTTGATTGGTTCCGACAAGCTGGAAAAACAAAAGAGAAAATAGAGTGAGAGAGAAAGTCGACAAGATGTCCGACATGTCAACAGCCGGTAAAATATCGACAGCCGAAGACAGCAGAATTGTCCCATTGCATTCCCCTCCTCCTTTTCCCGCCCTGTGGAAAATCGAAAAATATCGCTCGACATCTCTCCTCTTCGGCCGCCCTTACGGAAAAACTTCGTGCTGCAGCGAGCGTGTCGCCCGCTCTCTCCTTGCTGAAAAAAGAAAAATCGTCTAGTGTGGAATTATCAGATATCTAGGTATACAGACGAAATACGAAGCGTTCATGTTCGGACATGACTGTCCCGCCAGTCGAGGCATGCAACGCAGGTAGACGCGACGTCTTCGTTGGAGACAATACGCTAGAGGAGATTTAAAGCGCTATGGCGTCGCAGAGTCTAGGAAGGAAAGAAGGAAGGAAAGAAAAGGAAAAAATTAAACGTTTTCAGCTAATATTTAAAATTAATAACATTTTTATTAATGCTATACAGAAATATAATGTTTTGTACAAATTACTTTAAATATAATATTTATAACATTTACAAAAAGATGTTAACTCTTAATGGACGGAAAATATGGGAATTCGTAAGTTATTATATACAGCGATAAAAGTGCGAGAATCGAGAAGAATCGAATATGAGAAATTATTTAACTATTATATATATCCGTATGGTAGTGAACACCGACTATTAATAAATCTACATTTTAATAATACAGGCTCACATACTTTGGTTTCATCCCGCGTTACTAACTCGTGAAACGCATGTGGTACGTCGTATTGCTCTGAATCGTAAATTTATCGAAGTTTCGGCTTTTTCATCATTCTCCTCATTTTCTGTCTCTTTAGCTAATAATAAATCCCTAATACTATTGAAATTAACAAGCTGTGAGTTTTCATAATTTAAAGTAATGCCTTTAACTTTACACGATTCGTGCGTTCGCCCGTCTGGCGTACGTACGATATAAGCATAAAATTTCGGGCCACCGGATACGAACGCTTCGATATAACTGCCACTACCATAGCTCTCGAGCTCGTTGGTCATATCGCCTAAAACATTTTCTGTACACGGCTCATATTCGTTCGGATCGGCGTTGCTTACGTAGATACAATGAATTTGTATCATAATACAAAACACGACGTTCTAATCGCTCTAAATAAGAGTATAATGTTAAACGAGCTTGTGCGGTCGTATATGCCGCTATCGCGACGTTAGTCAACGAGGAGGAAACAACTGCTTCTTGTCGCAGTCGCCAGGAAACATATATTACCTCGTCGTTCACGGGTAATATATCGGTTATTTCATGCTCGGCACTCGTCAGCAAAGTTATAAAACGTTGCTGCGTTCTCACGACTTCCGTATTAGTCAAATTGGATCGTTGACCGAATTTCCCCCAAAAAGAATTTAAGCATAGCTTCGCGACAGAACGTAAGCCGGGATTTCTCACGATGTTACGCTTATCGAGAACAATACCTTCAGTCTTTTCATATTCCCGCAAATATTGTTCTTTAGCATCATCATCGTTTTCACCGCATTCACTCGGCCATCCGCTGGCCTCTTGCTTAAGTTGCAAGAATGTATTTATATATCCGGCGAATAATCTTCCTTGACGCATCGTGTGATCGAATTGGCTAACTTTGTACTGCCAAATCTCACTTACCGTTGTCACGAGATAACTTTTGTAACGGGCCGCTTCACGTGCGGTTCGCGTGCGCGGACAGCGCAATCGGGATCAGGATTCGTGAAGGGGTTGAAGCACTGTTGTACGTTAGTTGGTGTGTACGTGGTTTATTTGCCACTTGGTGGCAATGGTCAGCTTTTACAATGATACGAGTTAATACAATAAATCGCGTTACTATAAGAATACGAGTGTAATGTTGTGACGCGGGTCTAGACAATGTTTTGCGCGTCTAGTTAAAGGCCCGGCTCGTGGCGCGGGGCGCGTGCGGTGAGACGGGCGCGTGTTGTCGGTGCGATCCCGTAGGTGCGAGGTGCGCGCGGTAAGGCGGGCGCGTGTTGATAGTCTTTCGATATCTCGCAAAGTGATATCGTGTGAGATACGCGAGTTACGGCGCGTATTATATGCGGTTGGGTGTTCGGCGCGGACTGCAGGGTGTCAGGCCTGCAGTCGGTTGTATGCGTCGGTGTCGATGACGCGGCGCGTGTTCCCAGAGAGAATCGTGGGATGCGGAGACGGTCGGATGTTCGGTAATCGTAAGGTCTCGAGAATACTCGAGGAAAGCGGCGAACTCGTCCACTCTCTGTCCTGTACGAAAGGTTTTAAGACGGGAGTCGTCTCTAGAGCAGATGGTCGAGAATGCTCGACGGAGGCTGCGAACTCGTCAACCTCCGGGCCACTGTCTATGAACGTTGAGGATCGGTTTCTGGAATTGTCTCGGAGCGTACTGCTCGAGCGGATCTCAGGTGCCGGTCTGGTACGGTCTGGAGGTCGGTAGGGCTTCTTATACCCTACCGGAGCGATCGCGACACCCGCGCCGTTCACATCCCCCTCGGGATGGGGGAGACGACGCAGGCTTCTGGCAGCGCGCGTTCGGCGATCGGCATTCGCCGGAAACGTTCGGTGCCGTTCGGCGCTCGGTTTGTTTATGACAAACACCAACGGCGGTGTTTGTCATAAACATTGCTTTCGCATTTTTAAAATGGGCGCTAAGCGCCTCTGCCCCTGCCCGGCTGGTGTTCGCCGGGCGGCAGACTTCCGACGGGCGACGTGTCGGGAACGATGGGGGATGCATCGTTACGCAGGAGGGGGGGCAGGAGGGACGGGATCACAGTGGAGGGCTGGCGCCAGGGGGGAAAAGAGGGGACATTCCTGTTTCACCTAGTGGCCCCTATACTACTGACGAGTAAACCTACTGAGTGCGTGACACGAGCAAGAATAAACAAAAAGCGAATTAGAACCATCGATGAATCTCGACCAGCTCGAATCGTTGTCGTAGATAGATTAAATCGACCGAACGCGGAAACTCGCGCTCTGCCGATCGGAATAACAAGGTTTTTCGACATCGAACGACATAGAACTAGGTATTCGTCACGGTAGTTTTTCACTATAAGGATAACGCGATCACGCAGTGAGCGGGTGACTGCGACACTATTTGTTCTTGCTCGTGTTTTGATTTTTGAGGTAATCGTTTGAATATAGTGACGTTCGCTGTTAAAATTTAGACACGATTTTAGTGTTTCAATTTTGAACAGATATCCTTGTTAATTGTTTGAGAGATATAGATATTTTATTGATCTATTAGAGATGTCTAATATTATTTATAGATATAGACATAAAATAGATATGTCGATATTTATTAGATATCTATTTTTTTCTGTGTGAACGCATTTCAACGCTCTTTATCAATATTTCGCTACATGAATTAAATCGAGTAGATTAAAAAAAATAACGATAAAAGTCATTGTTAAGATAAATGTTAAATTTAAATAATAAATATTAAATAATTAATATTAATTTTAAATAATAAATTCGTTAAATTAATTGTTGAATAATTTTTAGATTTGTTACTCGTTACTGAAAAATCTAATAAAATTACTTTTTTCATTACAAAGAAAATTTTTAATCCTGTTACAGTGATCGAAAAAAATAATTATAATAAATAATAGTATCAACATTGCAAGTAACACGTTATTTCTTAAGTCTAATATGTGTTAGTGTTATATACACATAGCAAGCGGTAGTGTCGCGATGCCAAATATATAAAAAAGAGATATTTACTAGTTTGTCAATAGTTTTTTGTCTGTATGTACAGGAGTTGCAACGTTATCAAGTTGCTCATCTGAAATTTTACGTCAATTAAACTTTCGATTAAAATACCTCAAGAGAGTTAAAACCGTAATCTAAAATCTAACGGCACTTTTCTTATACAATGTGGATGCAAGCTATGGATTGCGACCAGTTTGAATAAGATTGGTGCAGTCAATTTTAAGATTTAATAATCGTATGCTAGAATTGACACTTTCATTTTTCATAAGGTTCAAACTCTCATATATTTACGCTCGCATGCATATACGCAAAGCGATTTTGTTCCTCAAGAGATATTCACACTGCTTATGTACGATTATTCTTATATCATTCTATAATTATAGAGTATATCATTCTATAATACAATAAAAGAGTGAAAGAGAATGGAGAGAGACAAGGAAGAGAAAAGGGAGAATGAGAGAAAAGAATAGGGAGGGAAAAGAGAGCGAGAGAGAGAGAGAGAGAGAGAGAGAGAGAGAGAGAGAGAGAATGAATATACAAAGTGTCCGGTAAAGATTGTGCCAACACTCAGGAAGGAGTAGAGCACAGTAAATGGAATAGAAAAGTCCTTTACCATTTAGTAATTTTTGCAATAATTATTGAAATATTAATTAGAAAAAATTGACGAATGAGCAAGCGTTTCATGCGATTATCGCGTGGCAAGACTATGAGACGAACACTCTAGACATGCCAGCGGTAAGCTTCGCAATATCGCACAGCAATGAAAAATTTGGCTTCGCGCGTATCCTGTCGCGAGGTTTTGAATGATGAAAAAGGATCAAAATTTGTCTGCAAGGGAAATGTATGAAATCGGTCTATCTTTATGTTTTTGGAAACTCAAAAATGAAGCTTAAAATTGTCCAAACGGCGGAGAAAATTCTGAAAATACATATAAATACACGTAAATAAATTTTTCTACAGGAAAGCCTCGTTTTGTAACAAATATTTGTTAATGAACAATAATCAATTGTAAGCGAAAAAAGTCTTTTTATTGATATTTTTTAGAAAATAAGAAAAGGAGTACTGTAATCGAGAGTGTTATAATCGCTCATTTTTGAAATTGCATATTTTTATGATTTGTTACGTTCTGCCGACTCCACGATGCCTTCCTTCCGCAAAATTGCAACAACGATTGTTTTGATTAGTAAAATAAAATACGATTTTCGACGAATAGAACATCTTGCGCCACATAACGCTTTAAACATTTCGAACATTCATAAGTAACCGAGAGAAAACAAAAGAAACTACGCCTATCTTCTCTAAGTAAATGGATGTCTCATACAGTAACCTCTTACAGTAAAAGAACAAAGAAACGGCGAAGCGACGAAATAAACACCTTACGAAATATCTTTAACAAAAATAGCCGAATCTATATCAATAATCATAGAAAAATAAGATCTTTGCCATCCACATCAGAATCACGCGTGCAAAGATCCGTCGGAAAAATCGAACCTTTGATCAATCGACTAACTATAAAAAGAGAACTCGCGAGGTCCGTGGCATCAGTTGTCAATTAGTAATCCGCATAATCGGTAGACACTCAGTCACTCAATCTGTCAGTTATTCAGTCAATACTTAGTATTCAGTGCAACTGTTATTTAAAATCGTTTGAGTGCATCGTGATTCGCCACCGGTGATTTTTTCAATGGCATCTCTCTCTCTCTCTCTCAACCAAGACGAACTGCGACCACCTATCAGCAAACTCTATCCCTGCCATCATTACAAAAAGTCGTTAAACCAATTTTTTTTTCTTTCTTTCCTTTTTACACGAATTAGAATTTTACTATATAAATTTCCATAATGAAACAAATATTCCTGTACATTGCTATCGACCAATTAGAATTGCAGGTTGTTAGGCATATAAGTTAAGCATATAAGATGAGTCGTTCGCAGGACTCGAAGAGTACTGGCTCAAGCAGATTTACAGATAATCGAGATAAATCGACGTATCGTTAGAATTAACTAGAAATTAATCTAGAAAAGGCTAATAGCCCGAGCAATTAACAAATTTAATACGTATAGCGATTTACCACACACTAGCCCTCCAAGTCTACTCCCTCTATATATCCCTCCTATTCTACTTGTTCCTCCCCGAGATCACTATCGTCACTTTCCACAGTGATTCTCGATAATAATTCTCCTGTACCTATTTTCCCCGCAGAATCAGACCCAGAATTTGAAAAAGCGATCCAGATGTTCTACGAGGAACTTCCGGATCTCGAAGATCCCTTCTTCCAACCCGGATTATCCTTTAAATCCCATCACCATCTTCTGACACGATGACACACTAACACATATTTTTTTGTTTAACTATTTATTGCTTCCAATAATGATATATTGGATTTACCAGCCAGAGATATAATTTTAACGATAGAGCCTGCCCATAAGATCTCTGATTGATGTCCCTCGAACCTATGTATCACCCGCGAGTAAAAACACACGCACACACACATAAGTAGTGATACTAAGAGAGTTCTAACCCTGGTGCTCTGAGAGGGGAGAGGCGAGGGGAAACCGCGAGGAAGTATGACGAAGAAATAATAAAACGAAGAAATAGTAAGAAGTATGTATGTACGTATGTACGTACATATCATTCTTAAATGTATATCGTACTCGAAATCATCGACACGATTCCGTAGAGACATTACAAAATACTTTTGTAAATAAAAATTATGTGCATTTATTATAAATAAAATTATATTTATTGTAAATAAAATTTATATGCATATTTTTGTACATTTATATGTATATTTAGAATTTTTTTAGAATATTTTAAGTAGAATATTTTATTATATATATATATATATATATATATATATATATAATACTGAATATTATCTAATTGAGCTTATTTGTAGATAAAGTGAGATGAACCAATCCTTTGATCTATTTATTATATTATATAACAAAAATATATTTAGTGCTATCAAGTAAGTAAATAAAAATTTTACAATTAAAAATTTTAGAAAATTTATATATATAATTATATATATATATATTTTAGAAAATATTAATATTTTAAATAGAATATTATTATTATATATATATATATATATATATATAAATTTTCTAAAATTTTTAATTGTAAAATTTTTATTTACTTACTTGATAGCACTAAATATATTTTTTTTATCATATAATAGTAGTCATATAATATAATAAATGGATCAAAAGTATTGGTTCATCTCGCTTTATCTGCAAATAAGCGCTACAATTTAGATAATATTCAGAATCCTGAAAAATATATAAAACGATAAATAACATGTATAAACAGATATATATATATATATATATATATATATATATATATACTGTTTATACATATATATATATATATATATATATATATATATATGTAAATAAATAAACAGATGTCTCTATTTTTCCGCAATTCTAACCTTTATGTATCATATACATATTATGCACACATATAAAACAACATTGTCTCTCGAGACGTATTTACACACTCAAGTGAATAATCGTACGTGAACGCACCTTGAAGGACAAAATCGCTTTTCGTGTGTGCTTGCGCGTGTACGTACATGAGCGTCTGAAATCAAAGAACAACGAAAAATGTCACAATTCTGATACTGATTAATCATACCTCAGGATTGACTGCACCAATCTTATTCAAACTGGTCGTAATCGAAAGTTTGTATCTATATTGTACTGAAAAGTGCCGTTAGATTTTTGATTACGGCTTTAGTTCCTGAGATATTTTAATCGAAAATTTATTTGACGTAAAACTCTGAATAAGCTACTTGTTCGCTCCGCAGCCCCTGTACGTAGACAAATCATTGAAGCTAGAAAGTTATTTTTTATATACTTGGCATCGCGACATTTCCGCGTCGCTTGACCTTTCAAAAAGAATCAATCATCCCCACTTTATTGAGAATAGCGATCGAGCTACTAAGGAATCCATTTGTTTCGATTTTTCAGATATGCATAAGACACGTACGTGTTGGGAATTCTTTGGAATCCACAGTGGGATTGTTTGTTATATGAAATTATCACTACTAGCAGAGAAAAAAATCACGAAGCGTTCTATGTTAATACAAATTGCAATAACTATACGATCCTTTTGGACTTTTAGACTAGATTATTATCAAGGCTAAAATACTGTTTCAAGTTTTATGGAAACTACAGTTGATATGGGACGAACCAATTCGGTGAAAATCTGTACTGAACGGAAGTCTTTTCGAAATCGTCTGCAGGAACTGTACAACATTATATTCCACGACAGAGCTGTACAGTCCAATTTACAAGTTGACATTTACATGGATTCGCTGATGCGAGTGAAGCTGTTTACGGAGCTTGTTTATAAATAAGATCACCAAACTCTGATCAAGCTAACAAGATGGTATTAATTGCTCTAAATCGAGAATCACATCACTCAAAAAACTTTCATTGCCGAGACTATGTGCAGTTTTTGTTAGCGCAACTTTGTCAAAGAATTTTAAAAGCGTTGAACGTGTCCTTCGACAAGGTCATCTTATGATTTGATTCGACAATAATTCTGCAATGAATAAACATTCAAATTCATAGATTAAAAATATTTGTAGCCGTGTCCCTATTATTCATGAAATCAGCGCGCAAGTGGAATGGATACACATAGGACAATCCTGCAGATCTAGCTTTTTCGGAGAGGGAGTTCATCTCCTTTATTGATAATTTTTTATGGATTAAAGGTCCAAGATGGCTCGCGGAGCATATATATAATTGGTTTAATTCCAATGCCGATTGAGATACCGGAGAAACGATCAACGATTAATTTGAAGACGGAGCAGAGATTTGACATACCACAACAGTTCTCAACAATTACTATGCTTCGCAGAATGGTGGCATGGTGTCTTACATTCATAAGCAATTGTCGTACACGAAATGTAACACAAAACAAGGTTCGAGGTAATCTATCTAGTTTTGCTAAATTTGGCAATGAATAATATTGTTAAGCTTGTTTAATTCAAGTTTTTTGCCTTTTGCAAGCGATATCAAGATTAGAGACAAACAGATCACTTAAAGGTAAATATCTCTCCGACCCTCGAGTTAACTCGGGGAGGCGCGTCGTCGAGGCCATCCGGCCCCGTTTATTTAAATGGGTGGAAAGGGCCAGTGGCGAGGTGTCATACCGTGTGACGCAGATATTCACAGGACATTTTGGATGTTTTGGGGCTACCTGTGTCGCTTTGGTCGCGAAGACAGAGCACGCTGCCATCACAGTGACGGGGACGAGGACACGACGCAGCACATGTTGGAATACTGTCCAGCCTAGGCAAAAGAGTGTTCTCGTCTAGCAAATGGGGAGACATCTTTCGTTCTCGGGCATCATTGAGGCGATGTTCGAGAGCGAGGGCGGTCTCCTCCTTTTTGAGGCAGTAATACTGCAGAAGGAGAAGAGCGAGCAAAAAAGAGAACGGGTCCTGGGGGGTAGGGACCCACCCTTCCGCAGAAGAAGAGCGACGGGTGACCAGTGAGGGGGGAGCGGAGGACCTACGAGTCGGATCTGCCGGTCCGCCAAACCGCGGCTTCGCAGAACGCGCCACACGAATCTCCGTCTCGAGGGGGGGGGGAGAGGCGTGCAAATGTCCCGCCCCCGCAAAGATACTGGGTCCCCTCTAGATACTAAGGGACGCACGCGGGGGGAAGGCCGGCACAGATCCAGTGATGTCAGAATGCCCACGCTAGCAACACGCAACTGTAGTGGAAGAGATAACGCATACAAGCGAAATCGCGTGCATGTGATATGCAGAACCACTACGCGGTTTCGCTTTGTGCGTTATCCCTTCCATTACAATTGCGTGTTGTGACATGGGCACTCTGGCATCACTGTGCAGATCGCGCATGGACCTCCTCTTTTCAACAGGCGCGCTAGGCGGTCAAGAGAGGAATTTTATGGTTCCTCGGAAACTCCCACCGCCGCCGCGGGAAAAATCTTTTTTTTTTCCTGTTGTCAGTCGCAGAATGAATTTCTATTATTAATTTATATATTTCTACTATTAACTCATATATATACTTGCTAATCACTGCGTACAATGAATTCCGAAAGATTTTTTATCTGCATTAAACGAGAAATTAATTTATCAAGCGGATATATTAACTTTTCACCAGCATTCATAAATTTTATCATTATTACGACAAGAATGCGAGATCTTCGCAGTGACGTTATATTATCGCAACATTTATAATCGCTCTTTGCGTTCGACTAATTAATACAATCATGCGTTCATTTTCTTTCCGGGTATTTTAAGTTTATATATATTAACACATTTAATTACACTGAGGAAGGCCAAAAAAGGGTCCAAATGTTTGCTATCACTATACACATCACAATGTTAATTTGATTCGCTGATGTTTTTAAAATAAATCATTTCTGTGCGCCCTTACTACTGCGCCGACTCTCATTGCCATTTATTTCTTTTTTGATACTTTCAGAGCCTTATTTACATTTTTAACTTAATATTTAAAAAGTATCAATTATTTCTTTACTTTGTGTTACTCTTTTTCTACACGCGAAAATCTTATTGCGCTATCCTTCTCCCATACTCATGCATTAGCCCTCTCACATCGCTTTGCTCTCTCTCCAACGTACATGCAGTATCTTGGCGCTATCCATGCAATACATTTGCATTTCTCTCCCCGCGGATCTCTCGCCTATTAGTCGCGCTGTGGCTCCCCACGTTATATCTTACCTGCCGCGCCAGTTTCCAACTCGCATCCTTCTCAAAGAACCTGCATTAAAAGAATCTCTCGGTATCACTATTATCGTGGTTCCGAAAAATTTTGGCATACCTATATTTTTCTATTCTATACTGTTTTACGGATAAATATCATATATGCGTATGATCATGTACTCTATATTATAATCATAGGTTATCCATCGTTACCACATTGTAATACACAACAGTAAATATACGAGGTTTGATAAAAAATATCCGATCTTATTTTTTTGTTGCATCAATCAGCTACAGCCCAATAGGATTAATATGTAATCTTGGACCTTTGCACATGCATGATTTTTTATCAAACCGCGCAGCTCTTTAATTGCTGCATGCGTAATAGTTGCATGTGTATTCAATGCATTTCGTGTTTCCAGCTAAAATAAGCAAACATGTTCAGCAAAGAAATTGCATTAAATTTTGTCAAAAATTTGGTGATACGCAATCAGAAACAATTGAAAAGATATAAAATTAACAAAATTTAATGCAGGTATTGATTCTATAATTCAAGCAAAAGAAAAATTACAAAAATGAACGAATTTATACTAGAAAATTTATAATTGTATTGATCCAAACCTAGTAAATTTAGTTATATTTGTAATTTTCACTCTTGCTTGAATTATAGAATCGATATCCTGATTCTTTGCTGAACACATTTGATCATTTTAGTTAAAAACAAAATGAAATACACCGGACACTGAATACACATGCAACTATCGCAATTGCCTGTAGCGATTGAAGGGCTGCGTGATCTGGTAAAAAATTATGCATGTACAATTGTGTCCAAGATTGCTTGCTGAGCTAATACCGAACTGTAATTGCTTGATGCAAAACAAATAAAGTCATATACTTTTTGATCAGACCTCGTATATATTCCGCACATCAAGCTATTGCTTTATTTCGCTCTCCCTTTATCGCTTCTGCTTGTTTGCTTGCCCCTTTTCTCTCTACTGTTTCCATAGGAAATAGGTCCTCACTAACCTAGCACAGTGGAGGGTAAGGGCCTTGGTCGGATATATAAAGCTGCTTGGTCGGCACATTAGTGATGCTAGAATTGAGATACAAGCAACATGCAATCATAGCGGAAGGGATACAAACGTGAACCATGTACATATAATGCGCAGAGCGCTCTGCTTATCGCTTCTATTACGGTTGCTCGCGTCTCAATTCTGGTATTACTGCAGCACATCGATACCAAATTATAATCCGGTTTTCCTACCAGTCAAGATTTCCTGCTTTATTCTTCAGCTATCCTTAGCGCTAAGATACTATTTATATCTGCTGAAGCCATCGGCTTCCTGATACCTCCGAGCTAACAATAAGGTTTTATTTAGCTCTGCCGAGAGTTATTGGTTTCTTGCTACCTGTCCAAGACCGATGTGATAAGGCTCTATCTGACCGATTATCTCGACTATTTCTGAGTGTGACATACCGTTTACCGAAACGTATTCCACTTGAGTCGCACCGGTGACAATCGTAGTCAGTAAGTTACGAATGTCATAGTTAGTAAGTTATCATAAACCGCATACACTAACTAGTAAATCACGATCATTATAGTTGTTAAATGCATCGTAGTCGTTAAGTTGCAATCACTGTAGACGTTAAGTTCCGATATATGCTATTGCCTGCCGCAAATCTGCATTCATCAACCGCTTAGCATGACTCACAACGTGACTCCGTTTGCTGCATGTCGCAAATCGCATTGTAGATAGTGCATGTAAAAACCCTGACAATCAGCATTTCCAAGTGTTCTCTTAAGCTTGAGTTTCCCCTTTTACTCGAACTCGGATATCAACAAGTCAATCCGCGTGTCGAATAAAATGATCGCGTTATAATTAACTATCTTTAGATGTAATTTCCAATTCGCAGTCCAATATATACAGAATATTCTTTCTCAAATTTTCATGTAACTCTGCCTGTAACGGATGGTGGATGGATTAATTCACTATCTAACGCAGCCGGTCCCAAGCCCGGGTAAAAGAGGAGGGTTCGGGGACAAGGCCAGCAACCTACCCTCGATAAAAATTTGACGCTCACAGGACCGATAATGTGCCTCGGAATGGGACAGATACAAAGACGACGACACTGGCCACGAACAGGAACATGCATAAAAACCACAGGGGAAGGAAGGGAAACAAGAAGCAAATCTGGAGGAAGAGCTTACTGAGATGCGGATGCTGGAATATCATGAGTTGGAATGGAAGAGAGCAGGAGGTACTGACGGAAATGGAAGAACATAAAATAGACATATGCGCCCTATCGGAGACCAAAAAGAGGGGAAAAGGAGACAAAAGCTATCCTGGATACATTCTTAAATACAGCGGACCTGAGAAACATAGACGGGCAACAGCAGGAGTGGGGATGTTAATTAAGGACAAATATAAGTACAGCATAGAGGGGACCAGCTACACAAGCGAGAGAATACTGAGAGTGACGCTAGACATAGGCAAGGAAAAAATCCATCTTATCAGCGTTTATGCACCTGACAGCAATAAGAGTAAAGAAGAAATAGACGACTTCTACGAAACTCTACAAGAAGAGATAGATAAGATACCGGAAGAACACAAAATCTTGATAATGGGAGACCTAAACGCGAGAATTGGCAACGCAGTCGTGGACGGGGTAAAGCAAAGATTTAACGAAGCACACATCAACGACAACGGGGAAAAGCTAGTTGCTTTCTGTGCGCAAAACAGATTAAAAATAAACAACACTTATTATGATCACAAGGACCAACACAAGATAACCTGGGCAAATACGCGAGGCCAAACATCTATGATAGACTTCATAATCTCGAACAGAGCGGTCCATCCAACACAGGTCGTCGACGTACGATCATTGTCCTCGGCGGACGTCGGATCAGACCACCACCTCGTCCTCGGAAAGATCCGGCTCACCGCACAGCTCAAGAGGAGACCGCCACCCGTGATGGTAGAAAAACTTAACATAGAGTCGATCCAGAACGATACTATAAAGGCTCTGTACGAGTGGCGGCTGAGACAGAAGATAGGGGAGAACAGCATCACAGACGAGGACGATGTGGAAGCTGGATGGAAGAAGATCAAGAGCCATATGACTATGGCAGCAGAAGAGGCACTAGGAAGAAGGAGAGTGAACAAAAATGCCGATATACAACACAAGACGTGGTTCACGAAAGAGGCAAAGCAACTGGCAAAAGAGAAGAGGAAAGCATATCTCAATTATCTCAACAACAGGACCCCCGAAGAACGACAGAGATATAAGAACATAAGAAATCTCGCAAAGGCGGGAATGCGGAGAATCGAGGAAGAATACTGGGCGACCTTCACTGCTAATATGGAACATGATCTATACGGAGCCCAAAGGAAGGTGTGGGGAATATTAACACGCAGAAAACAGGAAGTGAATGAATATGTCCAGTCACAAAAAATCTCCAAAGAAGACTGGATGGAACACTTCAGACGGCTGTTCCGGGAGGATGACGACCGTTTACCGGCGACACCGCCAGAACGGACCGCAGTAAACACACAGATCGGCGTTGAGCTTGTGGAGTCCCTCGCCAAGACACTGAAGAACAGAAGGGCGCCTGGACTCGATGGGCTGCACAGTGAGTTGGTGAAATATTGAGGGAAAGACCTTCACTCAGAACTAGCCAAGCTATTCCAGAAAGTCCTCACCAACAGGACCGTTCCATCTGACTGGAAAAAGAGCATAACCATCCCAATATTCAAAAAAGGAGACAAGAAGAAGCCAGAGAACTACCGCGGAGTGACTCTCCTTAGCGCGGCAATGAAACTCTTCACACGGATCCAAATAAGATATCAGAGAAGATCCCAATGAGTGAAGAGCAGCAAGGATTTAGGAGGAATAGGTCCACAATAGACACAATATTCATAGTACGCCAGATAGCCGAGAAGGCCATCGAATTCGATAAACCCGCCTATATGTGCTTTGTCGATCTGACCAAGGCCTTTGACCGAGTCAGGCTCAGCGACGTCACAGATATCCTGATGGAGGAGGACGTACCTGAGGAAATAGTACAAGCCATCAAATCCCTGAACTCCAACACCACGACACAGATCCGCGTCAGCGGCAGCCTGATAGAGGAAATCCCAATTTCAACAGGAATAAGGCAAGGCGACTCTCTCAGCCCGCTACTTTTCAACCTTGTAATGGACAAGATAATAGCCGACGTAAGGAGGGCGGGCTGCGGACTCAGAACAGACAAAGGAGAATTGACTATACTGTGCTATGCCGACGACGCAGTGCTAATCTCCGAGAACGAGGATGAGCTGCAAAAACTGCTACACTAATTCTACTTGACGGCGACACGATATAACATGATGATCTCAGTGCCGAAGACCAAATCCCTTGTCATCGCAAAGGAACCCATCAGGTGTGAGCTGGCCGTAAACGATGAAATCATAGAGCAGGTCATGTCGTTCAAATATCTGGGAGTAGAAATATCCTCTAATCAGGACAGAAAGAAGGAGGTCCAGGGCCAGATCGACAAGGCGGCAAGAATATCTGGGTGCCTAAAAGAAATCATTTGGCGGAACAAACACATGAAGAGGGAAGCCAAAGTAAAGATCTATAAAACCTGCGTCCGACCAATTATGACGTATGCTGCGGAGACCAGAGCAGACATTAGAAAAACCAAAAGCATGGTCCGCACGACAGAGATGCGGACTCTCCGAGCCATCGCGGGGTACACACTCAGGGACAGAGTATCCAACGTGGCGATCAGGGAAACCTGCGGCGTCCAAGATATTATCCGATGGGTAAGGCAGAGGAGACGAGGATGGAATGAACATGTATCCAGGATGGGGGAGGAAAGGATGGCGAGAATAGCGAGAGATGGGAAACTGAGCTCCAGAAGACCTCCAGGAAGGCCCCCAAAAAGATGGATGGACATCTGGATCACAGGAGGCGAAATGATCGGAAAAACAGGCTCTAAGCCTATTTCAAGAGGAAGAAGAAGAAGAAGAAATTTTCATGAATATAATTCTGATTCTTTTTTGATAAACTAATCATCATTTTTAATCTTAATAATATAAAAACTTGAAAAATTAAGATAGAAACTGTTTTTCGCAGTTAGATATATGTATACAGTAATGTGATAGAACAAACTAAATGCATGTTCATAAGCTTTTTCGTCATTTTACTAAATAGGTTTTTCGGAAAACTTACAATTTCCTTTAAATCATTAGCTGCCCATGCTGTGATATACATTCGTTGCAAAGCTGCTATTATCATGGATAAGAATTGAGGTATGAGGACATGAGATTGTAGCTGTCAAGATATTCTCAATTAAAATTAAAAGTCTCAGAGATAAGAACATAATAAAAATACTTACGTATAAAAGAGGAAAACAACCGCTGATTACAGTAAATCCCATTGTGAGCGTAGTTTTGAAAAGTATATATCGAATAGCTTGTTGCGTTTTTACAATAAAACTGCATACATAAAAACATATGCAAGTAAATAACAACATCTATTTGAAACAATTAAATAATAATAAGAAAGATTTAATAATGCAAAAATCTAGAAAATATGAGTTTTTGTAAAAATGTAGTATATATAAGCTTTACACAACTATACTTAGAATTACACAACTATGTTTGATAAATCTTTAATATAAGGACGACTTCATGAAATTTTTTGGAACTCACATATTTTATGTATTTTGAATAACGGAAAATGAATTCGTTGAAGAAAATTGTTGCTCTCCTTCCATTTTTTAAATATTCTTGATTAAACATAAAAATTATTTGCATACAATATTGACGCCGAGTACATTATTTGATTGGTATATAAGGAGATAATAATTTTTTTTGTTATGATGTTATTTACTGTGTATTTTTGTTCTGAATGACCCTGATTTTTAAAAAAATGGCAGTCACAAATTTTAGTTTTAAATTAGAAACAAATTTGGGCTAAGTTATAGCTTTCGAAATTGTAGCCCCCGTAGAGGAGGCGGAACTCACTGCGTTCACGCATACACTTTTTTATTTACATAACAATTATGGGATGGATTTCGCTTTGCTTTGTAAAGTACATGGACGCGGACGCAATAGGTTCCGCCCTCTCTACAGGGGGCTTCACTTGCGAAAGATATAACCTAATTATCAATTCTATTCTGTACCCAATTCTATTTCTGATTTAAAACTAAAATTTATGCTTCTGTTTAAGCTTATATTAATGTTTCATAACTTTGATTGTGATTAACAAATTGTGATCGCCATTTTTATCAGGGTCACTCAGGATGATGATGTATATCAAGGTTAAAGTCATACATAAGGTTGCCCTCTTTCTGCATAACATTCCGCAAACATTTAAATTAACAAAAGAGAGATACTATCCCCATCATCTTATTTTATTAATATAAAAAAACAGGGGAACGATAGTGACAATTTTTTCAACAGATTCGTTTTCTCAAAATATGTGAGTTTTAAAAAATTTCATGATGTCGCCCCTATATTGAAGATTTACTCTATATTTTAATAAGCAGAAAGATATTTTTTTTCTTTCTTTCCCATCCTTTCCCTCTCCTTTTCTCTTTCTCTCCTCCCTCTTTTCTGTTTTAAGTACAGTAAATTTATCTAAAAAGTGATATTTTTATAAAAATGCTTAAATTTTTTTAACAGTTACATTGAAATACTACAATAACACTATTTGATAAAATTGTTACAAAGATTTAAATTTATGTATGTTTTTTGCTCAGCCGATTTATGTTGTTTAAATATATTGTTATATTATTATCCAAAACTATATTTCTTTTTATATATGTATACACTTTATAACAATATCAGAGATTTGCTTTAAAAGCGTAAAAGATTTCAGAAAATATGTTTTATTTTGGATTCCAATCAAAATATAAGTTTTTTTCTAAGAATTGCTCTAATCAAAATAACAATTCTCTACAAAAAAAAATTAAAAAATATAAAATTAATGCCATGCAAACCTCAGAAATGGACTAAAGGTCAATAAAATACGAATATTAGTCAAAGAAGAAAATCTTTTTGTAGATTACACAGATTAATAAATCCTTTCCCACAGTTAAAATACATATAATAAAAAAAGTTGGGAAGTAGTGATTTCATGTAAAAACAAAAATATATTATATTATTGAAATTTGGCATCAATAGTTGCTTAATATAAATGTTATGCAATTAGTATATGCAAAACAAGTAGTCTTCTTTTTTTATATATAATAATATTAATAACCTATTAAAATTAAGTTTGGAAATCTAAAATAGATTTTTACATTGAATGTAATCATACAATGTGTGTGTGCAAGATTGAGGCATAAGAGTAAAACAGAATAAATCGTTTTATATCAAATATAATTCAGTTCATTAAATAATTAATTTTTTTTTCTACTTTATCGCCAAAATATCATTCTAAAATATATTATATAAAATTATTTCATTAAAACAAACAAAACAATGTTATTTCTCTATCCCGCTGATAATACACGAAGTATCGATAGTAATAAAGTAACAAATCATCAAATCTAAATAACAGGCACCCGTACCTTACATATATTTTTTTGTTCATCCTGTTACTTATTAATATCTTTGTATTATTATCAATTATATTTAATATATAATATTTAATTGCATATATAATTTTAACTATAATTTAAACATATATATGCATATGTGTATATACGCAAGTATAAAATCTCAAAAAATGGGTGCCCCTTAATCTTGTTACAGAAAACATTTTCAAGCCATATCTCGGTCGTAAAACAATACGCTAGAAGAACAAAGACAGTAGACAATTGTCTTCCTTTGTCTGACATTATCTTCCAACAATCGCATCCATGTGCTCAACATATCAGTGTTTGTGCTTTCACACTATACACGATGAAAGAGAAACGACAACGACGCAATCATCTCTCTTTGTCTAGCGATCAGTGCTCTACAAGTATCGACAATATCGAAAAATGGACATGAACCAAAATCGACAGTATTGAAATGTAGATGTTGCATGAGCATGAACCAATCGGCTGTTTTATCATGGCTCCGGAAAGTGGATGTGGCCATATAGTTCCCGGCGCTGTAAAATGGATGTACGCGACGCTAATATACAATCTAGAAAAATGGCGGCGACGATTTTCAGACTTCTCTATCATTTCTCTCTCTCTCTCTTTCTCCCTCTCTCTCTCTCTCTCTCCCTCTCTCACTCTCTCTCTCTCTCTCTCTCTCTCTCTCTCTCTCTCTCTCTCTCTCTCTCTCTCTCTCTCTCTCTCTCTCTCTCTCTCTCTCTCTCTCTCTCTCTCTGGATGGAGAAATTTTGTCAAACTGTGTTCCACAGAAAAGTGAAAATTTAACAGAAAGAACTTAATCTTTAAATAAAATTCATGTGTGCGTTGGTCAAGGGAGAATTAGGGAGAGTATTATCTACTGTGACTAGCAGTATTTTCAATTATAAATTGATACGAAAGATCTAAGTGAATTGAAGTGCTGATGGGCGCCATTGTGTGGGCGATCCATGTGAGTCACCGTATTTGAAGGAACTAAGTGGCGTGATCTTAACTAATGAGTGCCAGTAAAATAGTGTTCATTCTTATCAAATATCAATGAGCATGATTGATGTATAAAAGTACCAAATATATAATAGGCAATGTAGGCAAAAAAGAGATTAAGACGAAAAAGTAGAGATGTGTAAAGCTCTTTCATCCTTGCTGTCACAAGATAATAAAATGTATAATTTAAGTATATAATGAATGAGGTAGTTCTTTGACCATAAAGGGAAATCGAAAGTATATACAGTAAGAATAGATAGAGATAGTGCTAGAGAATTACAATCAAATACTGAAAGCGACTAATCATCAGAAAGTAATATAGATGATAAAATTGATGCCATATATCAGTTGATAAGAGAAATAAACGATGATATAAAAGAAAAACAACCTAATTAAAAATGTCATAATCAAAGCTATTAATGAAAAAGTGATTAAAGTAAGATATGAAATACAAACCTGAAAGAAAATCGAGCTCGAATTACTTATAAGTAAAGTAGTAAGAAATGAAATACAAAGAATATTTGATGTTTTATCAACGACAAAGTAGTATTTAACCGGATCCAGGGAAAAGAAAGATTTACAGTGAGGCTGTATCAAAGGAACGGTAAACAGTAATTATAAATCCTGAGGATGAAAATGCTGGCTCTAGTGATGTTACCAAAAAAGAAAATTATTAAAAATAAAATTGATGTCTTTAAATTGGGTAACAAAAATGAGAACAGTAGTAAGAGAAGCAATTGCAATACGATGCAAAAATAAAATTCAAGTAGATAAATTAAAAAAAAAAATATGAAAGATCTGAGTAAAAAATACGTAATTCAAGCTCCAAGGAAGAGAAAATTAAAAATTAAGATATTTAATTGATAAAAAAAATAACGAAAATGAACAAGAATTTTGAAAGAAATTGAAGAACAAAATGGGTTAAGAAAAAATAGCGTGAAAAAATTTTGCAAGTCAAGAAAGGAAGGATCTCAACGAACGACGATTATAGCTGAGGTAAATGATGAGAGGCAACATATGCTGGAAGAAGAAAAACTGTAAGTAGGAGAAAAAATATGTAAAATATAGGATTATATAGAAATTTTAAGATGTTATAAATGTTGCGGTTACTTTGCGAAAGATTGTATCAAAGAAAAAATTTGCGGTATATGTACGGGAAAGCATGATACTAAAAGGTGTAGAAATGAAATAAAAAAATATGTAAATTGCGAGGAAAAAATTAAAGTCTTTAAAATTAAGAACTTGAATTCACTCGGCATTTAACACGGATTGTTCATGCTATAAAAGAGATATGGAAAACCAGAAAAGTAAAATACACAGTAGTTTGAGGATATATACATATATATATTTTCGCTAAGAATTTCTTTTGTTTTAGAGTTATTTTTAGAGTTGTTTTTATGTTACTGCTAATACACTTCTGAATCACTTTACTCACAATTGCTACGCAAAGCAAGGTTCAACGCAAATCGGAATGGGCGCGCTATCGGCATTTTTGCATCACAGTACAGTTGTGTTCTTAGTATTGAAATCTTCTCCAACTTCCGGTTTTGTTGAGCGAAGATTGCAATTCTACATCTTTCTTTTGTGATTTTGCAAGGTCCTCGTAATTTATAGTTATTTGTATTTTTTCTATCTGGGATAGTATGTCGGCTACAATAACATTCTCCTTCCCTGACAGATGCTGTATATCGATCGTAAATTGGCTTATGTAATCAAGTTGACGTGTTTGACGGAGCGAACTGCACAACAAATCCTGCTCGAAGGCATAGATTCGCGGTTTATGATCTGTGTATATCGCGAACTCTCTTCCTTCCAGCATGTGTCGGAAGTGTCTGATGATTATATATATTGCTAGTAGTTCACGGTCGTACGGGCTGTATTTTTTCTGTGCTGAGTTTAATTTTTTGCTCATAAATGCTAGGGGTTGCCATTCCTGCTCGACTCTTTGTTGTATATGTACACGGCACCGTTCCAAGTGCCGTGTCTGAAGAGTCTGTTGTTATGGTCAGTTCTGCCTCCGGATCTGGATGTGCCAATAGTACTGCTTATGTCAGACTATTTTTGTACTTTTCAAAGGTCTCCTCTAATGTTGTTGTCCATTCGATTGGAATATTGTTCTTCATTTCCGGTCTTTTCAAAACGTTGTTTAGTATGACTTGATCCTGTGCTACTCCAAGTATGAAACGTCTGTAAAAATTTATAGTGCTTAGGAACTGTCGCATCTGGTTTATAGTGGTTGGTTTGCAAAAATTCTTGATGACTTCTATTTTCTCTGGTAGTGCGTTCCGTCTGTTGTTATCAGGTATCCGAGGAATTTTAATTTTTTTGTTTCGAATACACATTTCGCTAGATTATATTGGGTTTATAATACCGTATGCGTTTAGACGCTGGAATAGTTGTTTTAAGTGCTTCCTGTGTTCTTATTCTGAGCAGGATGCTACTAAGATATCGTCTATATAGCAGTAATCGAGTCCGTTTATTACTTCGTTTATGAATCTCTGGAACATTTATGCAGCGTTGCGTAGTCCAAAAGGCATGTATAGGAATTCATATAGTCCGAATGTGTCGTGATAGATGTTTTGGGAATATCTTGTTCGTGTATCAGAATTTGGTTGTATGTACTAAGTCGAGTGTAGAGAATATTTTCTTCCCGTGGAGTGTTTGTGAAAAATCCTCAATGTGCGGTATTGGGTAACGATTCGGTATAGTGCGAGTATTCAATCTCCTGTAGTCTCCACATGATCTCCATGCACTGTTTCCTTTCGGCTCCATATGTAACGGTGATGCCCATAGATTTTATAAAGGGCGAATTATCCCATTTTATCTTAAAAGTTCAAATTCAGCCTTTGCTATTTTTAATTTGTCTGATGCCAGTCTGTGAGGCCGGTATGCCTCTGGCTCTCCATTCATTGTTTTTATGTAGTGCATGCGGTGTTGTATTTGACTATTGATTGTTCTTTGTTGGGTTGTGTAATCTTTGTGTTGCACTCTTGCAGAATGCACAGGGCACTGTTATTCCTAATTATAGCCTTTATGGATCCTATTTTGCCTGCTGTTCCTGGTGCAAATCCCGGTGCTCCATCTAACTTTTTTTTTATTACGGATGTCCGGTAGTAGCAAAGGAAGTCTGATTCTGGATTGCGTTACGTTGGCAATTATAAAACGCTATGGTTCTATTTCCGTATTGATATCGTGGAAGATATATATGGTGATTTAATACGAAGAAAAATGTTTGATAAGGAAGCTAAATGTGCGATACTTATTGCGAGAAATGCTGATGTTGACGATCAATAAAAAAGTTGTTGAGTTATTAGATATAAGTAGTAATATAAGGCCGGTTCTAAGGTCTTCCTGGTCTTCTGAGGGGGGCTGGGGCGAAGGGAAATCGCGCGGGAAGTATGATGTCATGTGGGGAGACCGCGGCGTGATCATAGGGCGAGGGTACGCGGGGGAGAGGGATACCGCAGCGCGACCAGTTGGCGAGGGGTCCGCGGGGTAGAGGAAGACCGCGAGACGCAAGAGAGATAGCGCGAGGCGTATGCACGCGAGAGAGAAGTAACGATAATGATCTCATACATGTGGGAGAAGAATAGCGCGAAGCGTTTGCGTGGTCGTAGGAGAAAGATAGCGCGCGAGTATGAGAAGGATAGCGCGAGGCATTAGCAAGTTGAAGGACCTATCCTTTTTTTTAAAAAGGTAATTTTTTTAGAGATATCATTTTTTTTCATCAAAATACAACAGTTCTTCTTGCTTATTATAGATATCTAGATCCTTCAAATTTTTTATCTACTCTTAATCTAAGAATAACGGATAACTTATTACAAATTAGTGTATCAGAAATATACATTATTCACAATCTATACTTCTAAATTTTTGATGATTAATCCTTGTTATTTATGTAGTTTTACTATTATTAATTATATAACATATTAATTAAATAAAAAAATTACGGACAGCTCATACTTTTTAAAAAATTTTTAAATTAAAGAATAAAAAAATTAACTTAAATATAATAATAATATAACTATATTTAATATAATGTTCTAAGAATAATGTTCTTAATAATAACAATATTAATAACAATATTATAACTTTTAACTTTTTAAGATTATTTAATTTAATTTACATTGCATGGCCATTGCATTGTTTTGCTATTTTATATTAATTTGATTAGTTGGCTTTTGGTACATTTTATTCTATGTGAAATAAATCATCTAATAATTTTCAATGTTGATTGACAACAATTGTTAATAAGACTTGCATAAGAAACATTTTTATACAATGCAATTATAACTACATTGCACTACACTCGTTCATATCGTATACTAAAATCCTTAATGATAGAATCTGGTCACTTAATTAATTTTGGAAAAACATGACAGCAGTGTATACATGAACGAGTGTAATGCAAAGTAATTATAATTGTGTTGTATAAAAAAATATTTCTTATTAACAATTGTCACCAATCAGGTTTGAAAGTTAAGACAATTTATTTCATATAGAATAAAAATTGCCTGTACCAAAAGCCGAATAACCAAACCAATATACAATAGCAAAACAGTCATTCTATAATTAAACAATATTAAAAAATTAAAAAGTTTTAATTTTTATTATACAGTTTATATTTTTTATAATATCGTATATTATTATCTTAGAATATTATATTAAATATAGTTATATTATTGTTATTTAAGATAATTTTTTTTTATTCTTTAATTTAAAAATTTATAAAAAAGTACAAGTTATTCGTTATTTTCTTATTTAAATAAATATATAAATTTATAAAAAAGTACAAGCTGTTCGTAATTTTCTTATTTAAATAAATATAAATTGTTTGTAATTTTCTTATTTTACTTCTTTTTAAATTATTATGTTTTCCCTAACAATTTCTATTGGTTCTGCCATGTTTTTTCTAAACTTTGTTTCGACCAATAAAAAGAAACACGCACTATGGCCAAATTCAATTCAGACTTGCACAAATGTAGGCCTTTAGTTAAGATGTGGTTACCACGGTAATTTTTAAATCAATCAATCGCTAACTGTAGATATGCTAAGAAGAATTGCGTTGCTAATATAACTCAGAACAATACTAGCGCAATCTTTCGTCGAAAGTAGTAAAAGGACTTGATTTTATTTTATATTATATTATACAAGGTGGTCCCGAACGTTCCAGCCAGATTTTGAGATCTTATAGGAAATTTAATTCTGAACAAAAAATTTCTTATATGAATCGAAAAATGCTTCTTTAAGAAGTTATCAAAAATCTCTGATAAAAGAAAAGCAAAAGATAAAAACAAAATGAAATAAAAAGAAAATAAAACTTAAAAGGAAGAGCAAAAGGTGAAAAGAAAATGAAATAAAAAGAAAATAAAACTTAATAAATTTCTTGAAAAAACGATAAAAATAAAAAATAAAAATCTTTTTTTTTATGAAAATAAAATAAATTTTTTTAAACTAAAATAGCACATAATAGTAGAAAATGAATAAAGATGTGAAAAAATTAACTGTTCTCAAAATTGTAATTAACGTACCGTATTACGTATGCGCATCTAACAATAAAGTAACAAAAGCACTTTTTGTACGTTTGAAATTGGTTATATCAAAATCTATGGAACGTACAATTAATTTAATCTCATTTGAAAAATAATTTAATTTCCTACAACTTTTGTTTCGGTACTTTTTGTTTAAAGACATACATTTTCCATGATATTTGAAAAAATGTGTTAAATAATCATGATTTCAGAGGTTTTTGAGCGATAACTTCTTAAGAAAGCATTTTTCGACCCATGTTTGTAGGAAATTTTTTGTTCAGAATTAAATTTCTTATAAGATCTCTAAGTCTGGCTGGAACGTTCGGGGTCACCCTGTATATATCGTTGATGATGACGCTGTTTCTTAAACAAAATTTTCATATTTTGAACTTTCCATCGTAATATCTCTGATCGTAGATCATGTAGAACAAAAATAAAGATATTTTCCTATAATTAAGATCTAGCTATTCATTAAGCCTATTAAAAATTCGATCGGTCCAGCCGTTATTGAGAATTATGCGTAATTATGCGGTACTTGCAACTGATCGACTCGCGTATAGATACACGGTATGCCTCGCTATACTTAACGCAAGACTCTACCGTGTCTTTTGATTTAAATAAGTATGTCACTCTTCTTTTCTTTTGGAAAAAATATAATTAATTGTTGTCATACAATATTTATAAATTACGAATTACAAATTCATTATTTTGTCTTTATACTAATAGCACGTGGGTAAAGTGGAAACGTCATTTTAATCATGCGTAACTGAAGAGATATTTCGATGAAATGACAGAATTGAATAATTCTATTGTAGATTGCATAAGCAGATAAAAAATAAAATTGTAATAAATATAATAATATATTAATAAATAATTGATATAATAATCATTAATATAATTAAATAGCTTCAAGAGTCAGCGCGGGAATTAAAGCGCATACATTATTGTAAATAATTATATTGAATTCATGACAATTTTCGTTTAGTAACGTACGTTTTGACCCTTTTTGGGTATTCTTCAACGTGAAAAAAATTTTTTATTAAAATATCCGATGGTTCAGTATTGAAAGATAGATCGCAAATATTTTATCGAAAAATGATTATCACATGTTAAATATATATTTCTTCGCTATGAGATACTGAGGTTATGTCATTCATGTGATGGTAAATTCTCCAAATGTTATAAAATCTCCTCGATTGATTAGCCAAAAAATGAGAGAAATTATTTGAATTTACTGTTTTTTACACTAAATAATTTTCGAGATATTTTATATTTTATAATATGTCAGAATAAGATACAAAATAACTCAAAAAATTTTTAATGAAAAAATACTTTATTATAGTGTTTTGAAACGCCCTCGAAATAAGTTACAAGAATATGCAATAAAAAAAATGGGGGTTCCCATATAAGAAATTAAAGATATCTTTGACTTGACCTTAACGATGCGATACAAGGTAAAACCAATGACATCATCTTATGTTATCCTCAAAACCAATTTTTGTTCAAAACGTTTTTCTCTAAAATGCTTAGTTTTTGAAAGAAAAGGGGTGTACGGGTGGTCTAGGACACCCTATATAATAAGAATATATAAGAATGTATATCACAATAAAAAAACCTCACAAAGGTAAAAAAAAGTAAGCCAAGTATAAAAAATATTTCTTGAACACAACAAGAAGTTGAAAAGATACTTATCTCTGAAAAATAACTAATAAAAAAATTTTTCTCTAAAAATAAAAAAACTAAATAAAATCAATAATTAACTAGCCAAGTGTTTACAAGTAATTCAGTTTATAAAGATTTGTAATTTGAAATAGTAGATATCATAAAATCAATTTTTATAGAAGTATTTTAGACAGATTTTCTCCTTAAAATTAAAACACATTTAATTTTTATTAACAGAATGATGAAATAAGTTCAATTTTGAATAGCACATCACAAATTACATTACTTTAGAGTTTAAAATTATACTATAATATCAAATCATATTGTTAATGTTAAGTGCAATTAGAATTCTTTTGAGTTACAAAGTATATATTACAGGATGTATAATTTGAAAGAAAATTTTTCGTAAACTCTAAGTCGGGGCGCGCGTATAAAACAAACTTACAAAGCAAAATATAAAAATTTGGCGTGCTCGGGTCATAAACATATACAATTAATTCGTGTTGTACAATATTTCATATTATGTAAAAGTAGTATAGGTGTCACTATGGTGAGACAGGAATGTCCCCCCTTTTCCCCCTTGGCGCCAGCCCCCCGCTGTGATCCCATCCCCCCTGTCCCCCTGGGTAGGTACCTGAGAAAAAAAGAGTGGGGACTCGTAGACGTCCACGAGGCGATTTTTTAATTTTAAAATTTTTTTAAGAGTGGGGGGAGTCGTGGACGTGCACGAGGCAGTTTTTTTTATTTTTTATTTTTTCCTGGGCTGGAAATACTCGGGCTGGAACCTGGGTCCTCTGCTTTTCTGGTCGGGGTCCTAGTGCGGTGGGCTAACTGAAATCTTACAAGAGTGAGAGTTAGATGTGGCATTTAAGCGAAGAGTAGGTCTCTCCGGCCCGAGGACCGAGCGCTCCGATTGGTTTGTCCTATAGTGGCCGGCTGTTTGATTGGTTCCGACGAGCTGGAAAAACGAGAGAGAAAATAGAGTGAGAGAGAGAGAAAGTCGACAAGATGTCCGAGGTGTCAGCAGCCGGTAAAATATCGACTTCCGAAGACAGCAGAGATGTCCCATTGCATTCCTCTCCTCCTCCTCCTCCTCCTTCTCCCCAGCCCTGTGGAAAATCGAAAAATATCGCATGACATACGGCATCTCTCGCCTTCGAGCGTCCTTACGGAAAAACTTCGAACTGCAGCGAGCGCGTCGCCTGCGTCTCTCCTTCTTGCTGAAAAAAGAAAAATCGTCTAGTGCGGAATTATCTGATATCAAGGTATACAAACGAAATACGAAGCGTTCATGATCGGACATGATTGTCCGCGCCGGTCGAGTCATGCAACGCAGGTAGACGCGATGTCGTCATCGGAGGCGATACGCTATCGGAGATTGAAAGAGCTATGGCGCCGCAGAGTCTAGGAAGGAAAGAAGGAAGGAGAGAAAAGGAAAAAATTGAACGTTTTCAGGTAATATTTAAAATTAATATTTTAACATTTACATTAAATTTAACATTTTTATTTACGCTACAGAAATGTTTTGTACAATTTTCTTACATTTAAATATAATATTTATAACATTTACAAAAAGATGCTAACTCTTAATGGATGGAAAATATGGGAATTCGTTGTTTTTTCAATTATTTAGCTGCATATTTTTCCCCCTCTTTTCCTTATATTTCAGTATATAAGTAAGGCGAGAAAACGCGGAACTTTATTCATTTGAGTTTGTTCGAAATCTTCATTTCGGCTTCGGTACAAGTATTCGTCGTTGTTGTGACCAGTGTTTAACTAGTTCTCGGTAAAAAGTGATAAAAATGGCCGCCACGAAAAAAGTATCCAGTGAACGGAAAAATCTAACCGATTTTGTTAAATTTACTCACGTTTGTGATATTAACAAATCGGGCCTCAAGACCGTCTTCGATAAAAGAAACGATCAGCGATATTTCTTATTATCGACGACGTACGGGCTTAATGCATCGTATACTAAGAAGATTTACGTGTGATTGCAGGCGACGAGCGAAAATTGCTTTGTACCGATTGTAAAATTAACAGGTAATTATGCAGATGGAATATGTCTCGACATCGACACCTGGCAGCAATTTCAAATCAGCATGGAGCAGATGAAGCAGTATTTGTGCGAGAATCAAAAATCCAAACCAAGTCCGATTATTATCAACAATATTTCCATCGGCTTCACAACCGCTTACGGAACAAGGGCAGTGATAGTGAGTTATAAGGAAAATGCGGGACAACCGGCGAATAATAACGAGACGGAGGAGCAGCCCCCGTTGAAGAAGCAAAAAACGTACAGCGTCGCCATTGTGATGCAGAAAACTACTTTTGTCGGCCTGGAAGATATCGCAAGATGTGTGGACGCTCATTTGGCACGGTTAATTCCCATTACCGACACCGTCAACGCGTGCTCCAAATACCTGATTAACGAAATAGAATTAAAACTTCCCTCGTCTTACATAGATTGTGAAATTATAAAACTTACAGTTAGAGGTAATTTTGAAGAAATCGAGCGCGATGTACGAACACAAATAAATAATTTACCATTTTTAGACGTATATTTTAATATTGTATTCGAAGAATTGCTTTCGCTAGGTTTTAATGAAATTGTACGTATAATTTTACTAAAGCGCAATTGTTAGTTTTATAAAAAAGAAAAATTTTATTTTCAATAAATAGAATGTTTTAACCTTAAAAAACTTAAATATATTTTCTTTTATCCCACTTCTTTCCTATCAATCACCCCTCCCCTCTTCCTCGCTTCTTTACTATTAACATAAAAATTTTTATCGCATAGTAATATTGCACGATAGCCGCGCGTTAGACGAACATCTTATTTTTAGCATAAGCATGCATAGAGCACCGCGTAAAAGCTCGTAAGCAGCGGTGCTCAAAAAACGCTCGCTCTCGACGCGAGCTCTCCGCGAATACGCTTACTCGCGTCGATTCCGCGGCTGCTTATCAGCTAATTGGCCGCGGTACTTTTCGCTCGTTCGCCGACCGGAAACGCTAGCGCGAGCATGCGGCCGCCGCGGTGGGGCCCCCGGAGCGCGGATAAGCTTATTATTCCTCGCATACACGAGCAATATTAAAGCAATATTTGAATGTACATATTTTTTACGTAACATTAAGTATCATCGGCTACTTTTTTATATTTATGAAAGCGCGCGCAAATGCCAAATCGTTCATTTCGCAAAATGGACGTACGGTGGAAACATCCGTGGACGTCGATCGTCTGCGGTCCTACGCAATGTGGAAAAACAATTTTCGTAAAAACGTTTCTTCAATATTTATCCGTCATGTCCGATGTTAGATTCGAGAGAATTTTATTTTATTACGCAGAATGGCAAGACGCGTATTAGCGTTTACAGTACGCCGCAAGTGCGTCAAAAGAAGAGGAGGAGGAGGAGGAGGAGGAAAGAGCACGAAAGACGGATTACGTTAATAATGTTTTGATAAAATCGAAGAAAAATATAATTGAATTTCGCGAAGGATTACCGCGTCCGGAAGATTATTCCAACGATCCGCTCTCGCCAAAATTAATAATAATTGACGATCTTATGAGAGAATCATCGTCGTGCGACGCTATCGTAGATCTATTTACCAAAGGAAGTCATCATAAGAATCTCAGTGTTATACTCATCTCGCAAAATCTCTTTCATCAAGGACGCGGACAACGCGACATATCTCTGAACGCGAATTACATAGTAGTTTTTAAAAATCCACGCGATCGCGCACAAATTCGTCATCTAACGCGTCAAGTATATCCCGATGATCCAAAATTTATGGAAGAAGCGTACTACGACGCTACATCGAGACCTCACGGGTATTTATTGCTCGATTTGAAACAATCGACTCCAGACGAATATCGTTTTCGCACGTGTATCTTTCCCAACGATACTCTGCATTACGCTTACATTCCGCGTAGATCGAATAATAGAAGTGGAGGGTGTGTATAAAGGACAATATTCGCGTTCGCAGCTTGTCAGTCGTGTAATTGCAGCGTGAGTGAATGGTGAAAAAAGAAGCGAGTAATAAAAATTCGACGTCTTCGACATCGGATAAAGCAATAAAGAATGCTAGACGCTCTATCGGTGAGAGAAACTTATGTCTTTTGAAAACTTTGTGTCATTTGAAAAAAAATCAAAGAACAGCATTCTTACGTACGGCCGATATTAATCTCGTAAAGTGTATTCAAGAATGCATTTTCAATACACTCAAAGGCAACGTGCCGCTTCGTTGTAGCGATAAGAAGCATTTAGGCAAACATAAAACGATTTTACGACGTGTAGCGGCAAAAGAGGGTAATTGGAAGGCTAAAAGAAAATTGTTGATACAACGAGGTGGGTTTTTACCATATCTTATCGGCCCTATACTTACAGCTGTATTATCGAGGATTATCGGTGACTAAAGAGAAAAATTCCTGTCTATATCGCGTCTTTTCCGGGAAAAAATAAAAAAGATACATATTATCAATAGAACTTTGAATAATGGAGAGAGCTAAAAAATGGTTTTGATTTCTACGGAAAATCTCGAGAGAATGCAGCGTATGCAACCGGAAGTGTCATCCGTTATACCAACTGACAATCCGATGAAGAAAAATATGGAAATATCAAATACGGAAAATGTTAATAATAATACGGTACGGACACCGGGAACACCTTTGTCGCGACTTGACGCTGAGATGTGGCGTATTTTGAATCTCGCAACTCCTATAGATGAGGACAAAAAATGGAAATTGTATAAAGAAGTACTTCAACGTTATCTTCACTTTGTTCGCGAGGCAAAAAAACGTTTACGCGATAATACACAGGCTAACGAAGAGGACGATAACGACGAGCAGAACAAAGAAACGAATTTAGATGACACCGATAATGATCTTATGGAAACGTCAAATTTAATCAATAGCGGGCATGATGATAGCGGCGATAGTAGTAGTAATAGCAGTAGTTTCGGAAAAAACGCGTACAATTGGCTGAAATGATTAAAGAAATAATCAGCAGCGTACCGAAAACTTATCGCGATAAAGTGCGCGCCCTATTAAAATATTTGATCGATATTCCTCCATCAAAGGTTAGCTGGGATAGGCGAGGACTTGTAACTATAGATGGTATCGTCATAATGGATTCGAATATCACCGAACTTATAAATGATGCGATACGCGAAAGGAAAACAGTAAAAGCAACCGGAAGAATTCAGTTTGCTCGTTTATTACATGACATAGGCACATCTTCCAATCTCATTGGAAATCGCGATTTATTACATACAGCCGCACGATCTCGTATTAAAAGCACGTTACCGCGTGGAACTTCCACTCCGAAAACTTCATCCGCGCGCTCAAAGTCGTGTAGGCGTAAGGTGAATCTAGCGAAATCGAAGGTGATACTACGTTTATATCGGCCGACGAGGACGACGGTGACAAAACATTAACAGATTACGTAGAGCTGTCGCCGACAAAGAAGAGAAAAGATTTACTCGACTGGAGCAAACGCGAATGATGGAACTCGAAAAATTCTATTACGATCCCTCGCATTATGCTGGATATTCAGCGACGGCCAATTTGTCGCGAGCTGCTAAACCGAATTTCACGCGTAACGAAGTCATCGACTGGCTTAAATTGCAAGATGCGTACACGCTGCATCGTCCAGTGCGCCGAAAATTTCCGCGTTTACATTATAATGTGACAAACATCGATGACTTATGGGAGGCTGATTTGATCGATCTACGTAATCTTAAAAGCTACAATGACGGCTATTCATATTTATTGACGGTTATCGACGCCCTTAGTAAATTTGTTTGGGTAGAACCTTTACGTGATAAGACAGGTAGCTGTGTAGTAAAAGCCTTTCAACGCATATTCTCGAGAAACAATGACCGTTTACCCGTATACCTGCAAACCGACAAAGGTAAAGAATTTATCGCTCGTCATGTACAAAATTTCTTAAAAGAAAAAGATATTCGTTTTCGCGTAATCCCGATATCAAAGCAGCTATAATGGAACGATTTTATAGAACGCTCAAGGAACGGATGTGGCGTTATTTTACACATAAAAATACGAGGCGTTACATAAATGTTTTGCAGGATATCGTTCGCGCTTACAATCACACTCGTCCACCATCAAAATGCAGCCTGCAGTCGTTACGCGAGAAAATGCACGTGTAGCGCGTGAAAATATGATTCGTCGTTGGAATGACATCGAGCAGAAAAAGAATCGCGGTTGTAGACAAAAGGCTAAATATAGCGCGCGTGATTTTGTACGGGTCAGTAGAGCAAAAGCAGCCTTTGAGAAAGGATACGAGGCAAAGTGGAGCGAAGAAATATTTCGAATTCACCGTGTTCTCGAATGGAGAAAACCGCGCGTATACGAACTAAGCGATTTAGCGGGTGAAGTTATAGACGGGTTTTTTTACGAACAAGAATTAGCGCCGGTTATTAAAGACTTGCAGGGAGAAGAATTTATCGTCGAGCGTGTGATAAAAAGCAAGGGTCGTGGAAATAAAAAACAATTATTAGTTAGCTGGCAAGGATATCCTTCAAAATTCGATTCTTGGATACCCGCTGAGAGCTTAAAGATTTTGGATAAAAATGAGGGAGGATGAATTTTATATGGTTCTTCCGAGCAATAGCAGAATGCGCTACTTTCCGGAAAATAAAACCACCTGTTTCACCACCGAATTACCTCAGCGTGTAGATTTGCACGGACGGTGGGAAGTAGCGCTCACGGAGATTCAATTTCCGTGTAGTTTTTTACATATACGAGCCGGAGAAGGATTAATGAGATTCATCGATATTACAGAGCGCGATAAGACAATTAACGCTATGAAAGCGCAAGTACCTTCGGGTATTTACTCGACCGTGCGAGATATTATAGAGGCTGTGAATTATACAGCCGAATCCGTGGCTTCGCATATCGTTTGACGATTTGAGACTGTCATTGGTGGTAAAATTGTTATGAAACTTTCCTGTGAAGAAGAGAAATGCGCTATAACTCATTATGCAAATTTCTCCGACAAACTTCAACTAATACTCGGTTTTGACACGCGTGTTAAGCATAGAGATCTGATTCAGCTTGATAGCGATCCTATTCCGCTAACATTTCCAACATGGTTTTACAATGAAATCGGCATCGATGTACACAAAAATACGAATGAACTCATTAAACTAGAAAGTAGTTCTGTTCTATCTGACGTTTTACCCGAATGGGTTTACGATGAAGTTTATAATTTGATATTTTTTGTACTCCCACACAGTCGCATGATAATAGCTGACGAACCGGCTAGTTTGTTGCGCGCTACTCCCGACAAACTCTTTGTCTATTGCGATATTTGTGAACCTTACATTACGGGCGATGTACAATCTCCTCTTCTGCGAATAGTCACGCACGATGCTCGAAACGATTACGCGTTTGCATCCACGCAGATAAAGCATTTCTCACCCGTGCAATACATAGCTCTGCGTCAAACGTGCTTTCGTACAATAGAAATAGATATAAGAGATCAGCTGGGGCAGAGTATACCATTCGAATTTGGAACGTTAACGGTGACATTGCACTTTAGACGTATCGAGTAGATATTACAAAAAAAAATTTATAACCACGACAACGGAAGAAAAAAATTTCGAACGTTAATGGATTATTATTCGATGTATCACGACGAATTACAAAATGGTGGTAGTTGGGGTGGCGGAATTCCGCGAGTTTTCGTTGGTTCGTCCTATCAACGCGGTCATGGTATCGGCAGTTTTCTCGGAGGATTATTCAGACGCGTACTACCCTATTTAAGTAGAGGCGTACGGGCTGTGGGGAAAGAAGCTTTACGCGCCGGCGTTAATATAATCGACGATGTTGAAAATAATATGCCGTTTAAGGTAGCGGCCAAACATCGATTCGAAGAATCGCGCGACAATCTTAAGAGAAAAGCTAAAGAAAAAATAAGCAGTCTAATGAAAGGATCGGGATATAAGACGGATGCGAAAATGCATGTAGCTCAGTTTCCTTTCGTCGGGCTCAATACGTGCATCGCTAAATCTGCGGGATCGCGTAAACGTCGCAGGACGTATAAGAAAAATTCGTCGAAGATCAAGACTCGCGGAATGAAAAAAACCAATACGCGGTCGGCGGGCAATAAGAGGAGGGGAAGGAAAAAAGCAGTGAAAAGGCTTAAGACATCCACGAAACGCCGTAAAATCGGTAAAAAGCGCACCGTATCCGACATATTTTCTTAAACGCACGTTTAATCTTTGAAAGCGGAAATTATAGCGACGAGAAAGTAAAATTTACGCTAATTAAAAGACATGTCTTTTCTTCATACGCATTCGAGCGAGTGTTTAAAGAGTGAACTCGACCTCTTCTTCTTACCACCCACGCAAACTAGTATCGAGAGTTCACAATGGATTCATTACAAACCCGTGACTTCGCTCTCGGACGACTCGCCGATAGAATTCGTCATTCCCGGTCACGGAGAAGAATATTTAGATCTCACGCACACCATGCTGAGTCTTCGCGTACGCGTAGAAACGTCAAGCGATTCCACAGGATACGTTACGGGCGTAGGCGGCAGCGCGACGACGGACAATGTAGGCCCCGTAAATCATTTACTGCATTCCATCTTCAATCAGATCGATGTGTATTTCAATCAAAAACTCGTATCGCCGCCAAACAACGCTTACGCGTACCGCGCCTACATCGAGGCGTTGTTAAATTATTCTTCACCGGCAAAAACTTCCCATCTAACCTCATGTCTATGGGACGCGGATACTCCCGGACGAATGGACGAGCCGGTGGAATCAAAAACGACAAATTCCTCTCTCGTGAGACGCGCTCATTACATACGAGGAGGACGAGCTCTAGATCTTATAGGCCATCTCCATTGTGATGTTTTCAATCAGGACAAATTTTTAATTAACGGTGTAGAAGTACGTTTGAGGCTCGTTCGTTCGAAAGATTCGTTCTGTCATGGATAGTAACGGTGCGTCGTCGAAAATTCATATACTGGATGCGAGTCTGCTAGTGAGAAGAGCGAAGATAAGCACCGGATTATTGCTCGCACATGCAAGAATGCTGAGTAAAGTTACGGCCAAATATCCGCTCACGAGGGTCGAGGTTAAAACATTCACGATCCATAGCGGTGTTGTGGGCGAATCGTTAGATAATGTAATACTTGGTCAACTTCCGAAAAGAATAATAGTCGGTTTTGTCAATAATAAAGCATTTAACAGCGATAGAAAATTAAATCCGTTTAATTTCAAAAATTACGGAATAAATTTCTTCTCGCTGTACGTCGACGGCATGCAAATTCCCAGTAGACCGTTACAACCCGCTTTCTCGACAGAAGAATCGCTTTACGTCGAGGCTTATCAAACGCTCTTCACAGGAACAGGTATTCATTTTTTGAATGAAGGAAATTCTATAAGCAGAGATGATTATTCAAAGGGCTATACGCTATTCGCTTTTGATCTTACGCCCGACTTATCGGCTAATTATGCAGGACATTGGAATCTTGTGAAACATGGTAGTTTACGATTAGAAGTGCGATTTGAGAAGGCACTCACCGAGACCGTTAACTTATTATTATTTACGCAGAGTTTGATAATGTCATAGAAATTGACTCATCCCGGCAAGTCATTGTCGATTTTGCCGGTTAGATTTCCGTCGTTCTCTATAATGTAATACTCGAAAAATTTTCTTCTAATTTTCCCCCTCCACCACAAGCGATCAAAATCGCAAACATCAACGTGCTACGTATCAAAAAACATGCAGTACGGTAAAAAAGATTTCAGTTTCATTCAAGACACGAGTATCGACGCTTCGCGAAGAGTTTAAAACTAGCTATCCGGAGCACACAGGTTTTCGCATTATGGATATAATCGTCGACATACAGGGTTTCCGTGATGCTCGCGAGAAATTTATCCCTAAAGAAGTTGCCGTTGTCGTCGTTGACGCGCCAATTGTCGGGCATTGGATTATGATGCCCCCGCATTCGTTTTGCGAATTACCGGAAAATGTAAGACGACAAAATAATTGGCTCACGCGAAATTATCATGGTATTGAATGGTTCGACGGCGAAGCTAATCCGAAATATTTTACAACGCATCTACGCGAAATAACAAGACATGCCCGATATATTTATGTCAGAGGATGTGAAAAAGCAAGCTATTTGAGAAATTTACTCTCCAGAGATATATATAATTTGGAAGATATTTCCCCTGCATTTAAAAATCTAACGTCGAGAGAAGGACGCGGACGATATTCTGGTTATCACGGATTTCGAAAATTCGGAATCTTTCATTGCGTATTACGCAACGCAAACAAATTAAAATGTTGGATACTCGAGCAAAATAATTTCGTCGACGGCATTAGGAACAATAGTACTCCAACTTGTCACGCTCCGGATAAATGTGAAATATCCTATGACAAAAACGAGGAAATCAGTAATGCAGATGATATTTCTTATATCATAAATGAAAATATTAAAACGCTGTCAAATAGCGAAATAGAGAAAAAAGAAAATTTTGTGAGCCCGATTAAAGAAGAAAAAAAGGAAGAAGAAGAAGAAGAAAAAAAATTTGAATTATCGTCGATGATGGACAAGAACAAAATCGAAACGACTACGATCTCCGTGCAAGCAGGCATTGAAGACTCGGCGATACAAGATGATCAAAACGAGAAACCGAAAGAGGTAAATACTGAAGTTATCGAATATATAATACCACTCATACGCTTGCCGTCGAATCAAAAAATGAACTCTCGCGAAATTTTACAAGCATTACGACACATCAATGCCAGACACGCGGGAGTTTATCCTGCCGACAGAGTCCCGAGGGTGTGGACACGGTCGACAGCTATCGTCGCTAATACAGACGAGCACAATCGACCTGGAGAACATTGGGTCGCCTTCTTCCTCGATGAGCATGGCACAGCCACCTACTTTGACAGCTACGGAATACCCCCCTTGCACTCTGGATTTCTCCTTCGACTCCGCCGAAACTCCATTATTCATCACTGGAATACTCGACAATTGCAAGGAATTTTTTCGCAAACATGCGGACACTATAGTTGCGTATTTTTATATTATATGTGCAATGGTTATGATCTTAATCGATTTCTTAGTCTTTTTACCGAAGATTGCGAACATAACGATCGTTTAATTGTACGGTTATTTCGTAAAATTTTTCTTTGCAAAAAAAGAAACAAATGAAACATTGTATGCTATGCGCTGTTACGTTTAATAATGTAATTCAAATTGTAATGTTATAAAAAATACAGTAGTGTAATATTTTAATTATATGTAAAATAATTATAAAAATAAATGTGAGATTTTTACTTAAATTGTTTGATTTTTTCATGCTTTCTTTTTTCGCCGATATGACGTCATATTCCCCTACCACGTTACCTGTATTTTTCAAGACGCCTCTATTATCACCACCCTGGCATCCCCGCCATACGTCTACTTTTCTAATTCACTAAAATTGTTGGTTCCCCACTTATGCTTCATACAATTCTAATTTGTTAAAATTTTGAAGAATCCCTTCCAAAAATCAGAATACGCCTTCGGAAAAAAATATAAAAAGAGAAGCCTTAGGATTTAGAGACACTTTCCTACAATCTTTGCTGGAGCTAGTTATCATCTGGACATCTCTTAAAATTTACCTTAAAATTTCGATCGCGAATAACAAGATCTCGAAAAACTTGCATCATATATAATTATTAGTACAATAAGGATTCTTGATTTGTAAAATATATCTAATAAAATATATATAATTATATTAGGATTTCTTTGATTTGCAAAATATATATAATAAAATATATATAACTATATTAGAATTTCATTGATTTGCAAAATATATCTTATAAAATATATATAATTATATTGGAATTCTTTTGATTTAAAAAATATATTTTATAAAATATATATAATTATATAAATAAATATGATATAATATGCAAATAATTTTCATATCACATGCAATTGTATAGACAACACAAATCTAGTTCCATGTTTACGACAGGCACGCCAAGTTTTTATATTTTGCTTTATAAGTTTGTTTTATACGCGCGTCCCGACTTAGAGTTTACGAAAAATTTTCTTTCCAAATTATACATCCTGTAAGATATAATTTGTAACTCAAAAGAATTCTAATTACACTTAACATTAACAATATGATTTGATATTATAGTATATAACACCTTTAATAAACTCTAAAGTAATGTAATTTGTGATATTCAAAATTGAACTTATTTCATCATTCTGTTAATGAAAATTAAATATGTTTTAATTTTAAGGAGAAAATCTGTCTAAAACACTTCTATAAAAATTGATTTTATGATATCTACTATTTCAAATTACAAATCTTTATAAACTGAATTACTTGTAAACAATTGGCCAGTTAATTATTAATTTCATTTAGTTTTTTTATTTTTTAGAGAAAAATTTTTTTATTAGTTATTTTTCAGAGATAAGTATTTTTTCATCTTTCTGCTGTGTACAAGGAATATTTTTTATGTACTTGGCGTACTTTTTTTTACCTTTTTTATTGTGATTATGGTATTTTGTATTACGGATTCGGATTCTATGCGAAAAAACATGAAACTTTTGTTTGAAACATTTTTTTGAAAAATGGCATCTTATGTCCTTCAAATGACCTTTAAAATGAGTTTTGGCGAAAAAATATTTTTACACTATCTGCTCTCCGCATAACTCAGGATCTACAATGAGGACGTGGCAGATATCAGATCCTGTGTGTGTGTGTGTGTGTGTGTGTGTGTGTGGGTGTGGGTGTGGGTGTGGGTGTGGGTGTGGGTGTGGGTGTGGGTGTGGGTATGGGTATGGGTGTGTGTGTGTGTGTGTGTGTGTGTGTGTGTGTGTGTGTGTGTGTGTGTGTGTATGAATGTATGGCTAGATGTAATTAGGAATGTGATTCGATGTTCGAAATGTCCACCGTTTGCTTCAATTCAATTAAGTACTCTCTTCTCAAAATTGTAGCTCATTATTTGTAGCAAATTAAAAAATTTTATCAGCATCTAGAGAACGAATAGCGTCACGTATTCTACAAATCATATTATCTCTTGTTGTAGGACGTTCGCGGTATACCAGATCTTTTATTCTTCCCCACAAATAGTAATCGAGAACGGTTAGGTCCGATGATCGTGATGGCCAATTATGTGGGCCATATTTGCCTATCTATTTATCTGGAAACATGTTGTTTAATCGTTTACGGGCAATTCTAGATGTATGCGCTGGGCATCCATCTTGCTGGAAAAACATGTTTAGGCGCAATTGTAAAAGAATATTTTCAAGTAAAGATAGAAGATCATTTTCATTGAGATTAGCATACTGAACACCGTTTAAGTTCTCTTCAAAGAAAAACGGCCCAATATTTTTTTTCCCACATATTTTTCAATAATTCCGCATCAAACGTTGACTTTCCAGACATGTTGATGGTCAATTTCTCGTAACCAATGAGGATTTTCTTATGCCCAATAACGACAGTTCCAAGTATTTACAGAGCTCGTAAATGTACTTTAATCAGAAAAAAAAATTTTCTGATGAAAGTTCGGTGGTTGTTGACGTATCCAATTGTAAAATTCGAGTTTATTTCTAAATTCGGCATATGTCAAAGCTTGGTGAAGAGACATTCTGTACGAATGTAGCTTGTTTTTATGAAAAATCCTCCAAATAGTGTTACGACTAATATCAGAATCTCTTTCTGTATGCCTTAATGAATTATGGGAATGCAATTGAACGTGTGCAAGAATTTCCGGCGTTCTTTCGTCCCTAACTTGGCGTCGAATTTGTTTGCCTTTATTGTGACTCGTTTGAATAATACCTTTCTTGCTAATTCGATAAGCTAAACGAGAAAATACTTTGTACGAATAAGGAGTGCGATCTGAATATCGTTTTCGCCATAACCTTGCAGCTGCTCTAAATTAATCATTACATTAACCTAAAATGAGCATCATATTTAAAGCTACCACATTTGAATACGACATTGCTGGTCAATTAGAATTTTGTTACACTTTACGTGACAGTATCTGTCGTGCATGGGTGGGTGATAGTGTAAAACTAAAAACATACCACATAGTAACCATTCCCGAAAAATTGGCAAAATTTTGGTACCAATTTCGAGAAAATTGGTCCATAAATGTGAAAGTAATTGTGTGGGTAATTGGGTGGAAGTGTAAAACTAAGAAAAAAACTACATAGTAGCCATCCTCGAAAAATTAGCAAAATTCTTGTACCTATTTTGAGAAAATCGGTTCATAAATGTGGAAGTAGTTGTGTGGGTGCGTGAGTGGATGAGTGGAGGTGTAAAACTAAAAAAACCACATAATAGCCATCCTCGAAAAACTAGCAAAATTTGGTATCAATTTCGAGAAAATCGGTCTATAAATGTGGAAGTAGTTCGCGGTCTGATAGAGGCAGATGGTATATATACATATAGTATGGTTATGTATGTATAATTAGATCATTCTAATTAATACGATAATTGTATATGCAAAAGATTTAAAAAAATATATTAATTTTATTACTCACTTTATTATTTCTTGATGTTTTTTGATGCATGAAACGATATGAATCTCATTAGTAGCTTGCTCCACTTCGAAAGCCAATATCTCCAGTTTAGCTGTAGAATAGAATAAAATAACAGCAATCATGATATCTACACCAAGGCAGAAGACAGTTTGTGCAATTATAAATATTTGCATAATATAAAGAATAAATTTTCTTAATAGTGGTTCTGTCGAAAACGGATACCATACATCCGTGGGAAAATCTAGAGGTAAAAATAACGGAGCGCAAACGACAGTGACTCCTGCTACGATAAAGGATATCGCAACAGCTGAGATAAACATTGCATAACGATCTGCATATTTCTGTAGAATAACTTTTTCACAATCCTCGGAGACTTCCACAAATTTTTCGATGTTCATCAACAGACTCTAAATATTCATAACTCGAGAATTACAATTAGAATTAAAATAAAATTTGAAATACATACATATATATATATATATATATATATATATATATATATATATATATATATATATATATATATATATATATATATATATATAGAAGGTGTCCGATAATTCGCGGACTTCCTTTTAAGGGAAGGTAGAGGGTGTTATTCTGAATAGAAAAGTCCTGTACCATTTTGTGATTTTCTCAATATTTAAGAAAATATTAATTTTAAAGATCAGCCAACGAAGTGCCGCGAAAAGCTCATGGCGCGAAAATGCCTTCCACTGTCAATTGATACTCGGTCCGCGGCGAAGCAATGGGAGGAGCAGTTTGCGAGCATGCTTCGCTATGGCAACTGAAAAAAATACACACATAATGAAAAGATCACATACATAAAACGGAGCGCGCATTATGTGTGTATTTCTTTTGGTTGCCATAGCGAAGCATGCTCGCAAACTGCTCCTCCCATTGCTTCGCCGCGGACCGAGTATCAATTGACAGTGGAGGCATTTCGCGCCACGAGCTTTTCGCGGCACTTCGTTGGCTGATCTTTTAAAATTAATATTTTCTTAAATATTGAGAAAATCACAAAATGGTACAGGACTTTTCTATTCAGAATAACACCCTCTACTTTCCCTTAAAAGGAAGTCCGCGAATTATCGGACACCCTGTATATATAGGGTCAAAACAAGTATAGTGTCCTTAAAGGATCGTATTCTTGAATGAATCTTAAAGCGAATTTTTGCTTTAGGAAAATTTGATCTGAAGCTTAGTTTTTAAATTATAAAAAGAAATAGTGAACGAATTATAGGTACATATGGTAGGGAGAGGCGACTCAACTCATCCTCCGATACAGGCGCTTACGCTAGGCGCTTGCTACAGCTGATTAAGCGCTACAGCGTACCCGTCCCGTAATTCGCTCACTATTTTCTTTTATAATTTAAAAACTAAGCTTCAAACAAAATTTTTGTAAAGGAAAAATCATCTTAGAAATCATTCAAGAATCCGATTCTTTAAAGACGAACGATTGTTCTAAATCATTCCGCTACAGCATTCGATCAGCTGTTTGCTATACGCGATGAGTGTGTGTATGGTATGAGAATGTGTACGCGTATTATATACATATATACACGTTTACACACACACACACACGCGCGTGCGCACAAACACATACACACACACTCTCTCTCTCTCTCTCTCTCTCTCTCTCTCTCTCTCTCTCTCTTACTCACTCTTCCTCGCTTGCTCGCTCGCTCACTCGCTTATTCACTCATTCGCCCTCTTGCTCGCAGAAAAATGTTAAGAGATAATAATATTTGTCGCATTTTGACTATTTTTCGACTTTGAAGAGATATAAGAAATAAATAATACTAAATGTTAACCGAATGAAATATAATTATTTTAAGCCCATGTCGCAAAACTTTCTTAAAAATAAAATAAATTTTTTAATGAATCTGTTTGAGCGTGATCTCAAACAGAAGGGTTTGTTGGAAATTTTTAAAAAGTTTTCTATAAATTTTCGATAGTATCCCGCTAGACCAATAAAAGGTTATATTTTTTGACTTTGGTCGGCGTTGAAAATTCTCGTACTGCTTTCAGTTTGAAAGAGTTAGGCATGATCCCGTTCTCGATTACTATGTGCCCTAAATATATTACTTCCTTCCGGAGGAATTCGCACTTATCAAATTGGAGCTTTAGATAGTGTTTTCGTAATCTATTCAATACTTCGATAAGTCATATATTATGTTTTTTATGCTTGCTCCGTATATTCGACATATGACATATGATTCTGTCATCCGAACATACTAAGCATTTTAATCCTTGTAGTCCAGTCAGCACTTCATTAATCTCTGGTGCGTTCTTTAATCCGAATGGCATTCTATTGAATTCAGTGTCCATAGGATATAGAAAATTCTGTCTTGCATTTATCCTGTTCGGTCACGGTTATTTAATGATAACCTGCTGCTAGAGCCAAAGTGGTAAAATACTTAGCGTTTCTCAATTGATCTAATATGTCCGTTATATTAAATAATGGGAAGGAATCGCCGGTAAAGTTAAATTCTTCAACTTCCGGAAATCTACGATTATTCGTAATTTTTGTTTACCGGATGCGTCGGCTTTCTTAGGGACCACTAGCAATGGAGCGTTCCATTGACTGATGCTTGGTCTTATTATTTTGTCTTTTAACATACCATTTATTTCCTGAATTACTTCTTTATATTTTTCTGGTAAGCGGTACGGTTATATATTCGCGGGTGCGCTATTTGACTTAACCGTAATTTTAGGCGTGATATTAGAAGTACAAGGAAGGACAATTCCTTCAATAAAATCGCAAAATTCCTCAGATTTCTAACAGTGTTTTTATTTCCTTTTCGTTTAAATGTTGTATAAAGTAAATTTTTTATTTTATCGCTGCGGGAAAGCGTTGTAGCTTTCTTTTGTGCTTGAATATTGCATACTTGAATCGCTGTATTTTTATCTCTTCGAAAGCTACACACATGGGGTTAGTAATTTGATATATTCTTCGGTTGTATTTGTCACGTTAATCGGAAAAGAAAATTCTTCCGGCTTTACTAAACAAGAGCCAATTTGATATTAAAATAATCTGTAAACAATATATACTATTGAAATATATATGCGATATTGAATTTGCTTGTTCTAAACTATTATTATCTAAACGACACTGTGCTCGCTGCGGACACGTCTACGACGTGATCTTATATCATATGAACTAATGAAAAAATTTGTTGCTCGCATGTATTTGGTATAAAAATAATCTGAACAATATACTATCAAAATATATAAGAGATAAATTTGTCGTTCGTTTTAAAATATTGAAACACGATACTTTATTGCTGTGGACCCCATACGATGCATACTATTATAACATAAAATAACTAAAAGAATTTGTTGCTTGCATGTTTATGGTGTTAAAATAATCTGGACAATATACTACTGAAATATATAAGAGATTGAATTTGTTGCTCGTTTTAAAATATTAAAAACACGACACTTTTTCGCCGCGGACATTGTACGACACAATCTTATATATACCTTATAAACGAATTAAAAAAATTTGTTGCTCACATATTTTTTGGTATTAAAATAATCTGTAGATAATATATTATTAAAATATATAAGGAACTAAAATTATTGCTCGTTTTAAAGTATTGAAACACGACACTTTGTCGCCGAATAGGAACGGATGTGTTCTGACATGTTATGCGAATGTCTTTTGTTTGGGCTTTTTTTTAGTTTCTTTCTTTTTTTAAAGGGAATTTTTATATTTGTTACTCTTACATTTGTTACTCTCTACCAGTTATTGATCAAAATTATCCGATTATATTCCAGATCATCAAGTTATAAATAAGAAGGAAGAAGAAGAAGGCCACATATAATGTTCGCGGAGACATAGTGTCGTTTTTTAATATTTTAGAACAACAAATTCGATATCGTATATTTCAATAATATATTGTCCACAGATTATTTTAATATTAAATACATGCAAATTTTTTTAATTAGTTTATATGATATAAGATCGCATCGTATAGGTCTGCGGCGATAAAGATTTCTCGTCCATAATTCATTGTTCGCAATGTGTTCCTCAAGTGTTATTACAAGTGGTATTTTTTGGATGTTTCGTTTTTCTGTATATTAAATTGTGCCGTAATGGATAATTTTTCGAAGGAACTATTAAAATCTTGGGATTTAGACATTCTTATCAAACATTTTGAAGGTAATATCTTGTTTAAAAATTACGATTTAAAAATTTACGATCAATATATTAAAAAAGATTCAAAGTTTTTACTTTTATAAACAATTTCTACAAATTCATTGTTATAAAAAATTGAATCTATACATACATTTACTTACAGAAAATTGCAAAAGATAAAGATTCTATAGCAAATTTAACATCAGATTTAATAAAAGAATTAATTCCGCAAATTGGACTTAGAATTAAATTTAATAAAAAATGGCAAGAACATTTTAATAAAATAAAGTTGAAGATGTGACAAATGTAGGTATATATTTAATTGTAGATTCTTTAATCAATATTTAATCGATACTTAATAATATATAAATTAATAAAAAATTAATTATATATATATTTGAGCATATATATATATATATATATATATATATATATATATATATATATGATATGAGCATATATGTAGATATATATATATATATATATATATATATATATATATTGATATGAGCATATATATATATATATATATATATATATATATATATATATGACATATATATATATATATATATATATATATATTATATTGAGCATATATTTGATATGAAATATTATAGAAAGAAAATGAGAGTACTGATTTAAATACTACGCATAATATTATATATACTTCATCTGATGAAGAGATTAATAATGAAAGAGACAATAATGAAAATTTAATTGATAAAAAAAATAGTTTCATTGCATCATCAGTATTCAGAAAATTACAGCGACCATCCGTTAAAAATATTTTAAAGTTGACTGCACAAAGTCGTGCAATTTTAAAATCATATGAAAGGCGTAAAACATTAAGCAGAAAATGCCGAAGTACTATTGTAGATTTTATCTTATGTGAAATATTAAATAAAATTCATGGGTACATTTTTTTGTAGAACTAATACATTATAATAAATGCTTTAAAAATGTATTTATATATGTGAAAATCTTAAATTTTTTAGGCCACTGAAAAATGAAGATTTTGATTCTTTATCTAAGGAAATTGAAGAATTGTTTCCAACATGTAGCACATACTATGTTCCACCTATAGCTAAAAAATTTTCCAGAAATAATAAATCAATAACATCTCGTGGTAAACTCATTGACAAATACAGGAATAAAATATGGGACTATAGAAAACTAACAGGATATAGTTTAACAGAATGTAGTTCCACATCAACTTCAACGACATATAATAGTGAATTAGAAGGTATCTGAAATATTTTTTTTGTATATTAAATTATTCCAATGACTCATATTTACATTATTATATTATATTATATTAAGTTTACCATATTCTCTCTTTCTCTCTGACATGCAAGCGCGCACACATATTTACATTTGTATTATGTTATATTATATTAAGTTTACCATATTCTCTCTTTCTCTCTGACATGCAAGCGCGCGCACATATATACTTACATACACATATAATTGATTGTTTTACAAAAAAATTATGTTTTTAAAATTATTTTAAGATAATCAAATATATAAATATGCTTCATTTATTTGTGCAGATGACTCTACAATTCGTAAAAGCATATTGTGGCTTCAGAATAATTTGTCACCATGGCAATTAATTAAAAATCATTGGAAAGCGACTTTAGCATATAGACGGAATCAAATTCAAACATCTCAAAATAAAAACATAGCTGAAATTTTCTCTGAATGGCCGGTTTTAAAACATCCTACAGCATATACTTTGATTGATGAAGATTTTAGATTTCTTAATTTAACATCAGAGGATTGTATAAATAATTGGTTTCAGTTTTTTTTCTAAGATTCAAGAAGTTTGTCCTCTTAAAGATGATAAAGTAATAAATGAGTTACGTTCTGTAATTGAAATAAAAAATGTAAAAGATGGTAAATTTTAAAAATAATATAAATTTACAAAAAAATTATATGTATATCTATATGTGTGTTTTTCTCTGTACTTGTGTGTATATAAACATTAAATTATCAAATTTTCATTTTTCTATCTAAAAGCATAATCAAAATAATAATTTTTCTATTACACCAGAACTTTATTTATGTTATGATAATATTTTATGCCACGACATTATTAAATCTAATGTCGTTAAATCAGATCAATTTAAAATATATACTGATTTTGATGAATTTTTAACAACGGAAACTTGTGAACAATTAATTAATGATCCATTAATAACATTAGAACAATTTGATGATATAGTTATGAAAAGGACTGCTTTATTTGTTTGTTTCTAAATTATATTCTAATATTGCTTTATCACGATCAAATAAATTGCACATAAAATTGCACATAAAACTTGCACATAAAATAATAGAATATGTAGGTGATCTTTACAAATTAACTATAGGAATCATTAAGCATAAATATGAATGTCAGGAAAATAAACAGAATGCATCATCAAATTTAAAAGATATGTGCATAATTCTACAAAATGCTTTTGCTGAATTCAAAACCGTACATCAAACATTACAGTATTTTATACGACGTGGGTATCTTATTATGCCAAATCTATTGATATTGCCTTAATATTACATCCAAAACGTATTCAAATGCATAAAAGCATAGGTTTAGTTAATCTAGTTTTACAAATTGTTCCCATAAATTTTCTTTTAACAAAATTTTTACAGTTGCCAAATGTCTTTCAGACGATAATGACACATATGTGCGAAAATAAATATAGCAACGTATTAACTTCCATTGTTCATGGTGAAGTATGGAAAGAAATTGAAAAACAGTTTGCAGAAAAATTAGTTTTGCCTCTTTTATTATATTTCGATGATTTCGAAATTAATAATCCTCTTGGATCCCATAGTGGGATAAAATTGGTGCCATATATTGTACTATTCCTAGTATTCCAATCGAATATTCAAGTATTCTAGAAAATATTTTTTTACTTCAAATGCATGTAAATGATACGAAAGATCATTTACAGTTTGGAAACAGAATTATATTTTTTAATTTAGTGAATCAATAGTCAAATCAAAAATTTAGAAACAAATGGTTTAATTATAAATATAAATAGTAAACAACAAAAAGTATATTTTGCTTTAATTAAAATTATAGGAGATAATTTAGGACTCCATACAATTTTTGGTTTTTCAAAAAGTTTTAATTCATCATATGCCAGAGCCTGTTTGGCTGATAAAACCATTCTACAAAACCAGGTATCAGAAGAATCTGAAATATTAAGAAATCGTTTAAATTATGCTGCTGATTGTATTACAAATGCTCATGGTATCCAAGAAGAATGTATTTTTAATAAAATTTCCAGTTTTCATGTCATTGAAAATATATGTTTTGATGTTATGCATGACATTTTTGAAGGCATCTGTCGATATGAAATTGCTAAAATTTTACTTAACTTTGTGCACACGGAAAAGTTATTTTCTTTAGATACTTTGAATGATAGAATACAGTATTTTGATTATCCTATTAGCAATAACGAAAACATTCCATCTATTGTAACTAAAGCATCATTAAAAAATGAATATCTTTTGACTTCGGCATCAGAAATGTCTACTTTAGTTAAATTTCTAGGTTTAATTATTGGTGATTTGATACCTGTCAGAAACAAATTCTGGGAACTATATATTATTTTAAGAGAAATTATATGTATAATAGAAACACCAATATCAACAAGAGAAACGTGCAAACTGCTCGAGACATTAATTTCGAAACACTATAAATTATATTTAGATCTTTTTAAAGAAAAATTAAAGCCTATACATCATTATTTGATACATTATCCACTAATAATAATGAAAATGGGTCCTTTGAAATATCTATCTTGCATGCGTTTCGAAGCTAAACACAAAGAATTGAAACAAAACGCTAAGATAGTAACATCGCGGCAAAATCCTTCGTATACTTTAACATTAAAACATCAATTAGAATTAACATATCGATTTATTCAAAATAAGGGCTTCGAAAATCATTTTTCTGTTGGCGTTGTTCTAAAGAATACATTAACACAGTTAGATAATTATAATAATTTTAAAAATGTACTATCTAAAGATATCAATGAAAATTATTTTTCTGTATTGTGGTTAAATATTAATGGAATCGTATATAAACCTGGTATGATTGTAGAAATAGACACAGATGGTATATTTCATTTCTTTGGTCATATTCGATATATTATAATAAATAATGATCAATATGTTTATTATATTTATCAAAATGTAGAAACATTAAGATTTTTGCATTTGAAGTCATACAAACAGAAGTATGGGGTTGCATTGCTCATGCAAAATTAATTTCTTTGGTGCCTAATAATATACATGTTATGGCAGATGAAAATTCCTATGTAATGTTTATGTTTTTATTCGAATTATAAAAATTATTTAAATTATATTAAAATATAATTTTTTTTAGTTTTAAACATATTGTAAAGAATTTTATTTTATGTATATATGTATATATACATCCCGAAATTCGAGAACAACAAGATTGGAAATATGGAAGTTTGTGAAAAATTAAAATAAAAATGCAAGCTATTTTTTATTCAAGTAATAATTTTTAAATTATAAGAATTTAAAATTGGGCAATCACATGTTATGTTTAAAAGGTCGCCTGTTTATGAGCTGTGTATGCATTAGTATTAATGAAGCATATATTATTTACAAACAGGCGATCGTCTAAAACATAGCCTGTGATTGACCAGTTTTAAGTATTTTTCTCAAGTTTTTTTCTTAATATCTCAACACTACTGTTTGAAATAAAAAATCGCAAATATTTTATTATTTAATTTTTACAATTTTTTATGCTGTAATCTTATCATCCTTGAATTTTGGGACATTATACATATTATTATACATTATACATTATATATATATAATTTTTTTATTATTATAATTACTATATTATTGATTATTTAATATAGATTAATTAATTAGAATATAAGATTATTCATTAGAAATTATTTGACTAGATTATAAGATTATTTAATTAAGTTATAAGATTATTAGTAGGATTAAAATTTTATTAATAGTATTATTATTAAATTACACGAACTGTTATATATAAATGACAATTATTATATAAATATATAACATGTAATTAATAATAAATACGTATTAAATAAAAATATATATTTATTTAATTAGAAAGAAGAAATAGTTATTTTCCTCAAAAATATATAAATTTATATAGATCAGATAATAATGTATTTCAATTAAATATCTGATTAACGTCAAAAATTCACAAATCATTCAACTAAACATTCGCGACAACTAAAAAAATATATATAATAATACAATGAAAATATTTATTTAATCTATATTTATAATCTAATTTTATATTTAATTAATTTGAAAATATATGTTGTTTATTAAATTCAATACATAATTGAAATAAGATAATAAATATTTAAAGAAACTAAATCTTCAATTCCTTTAATTTGATATTCGTGACAGTCAATACAGTAATTATTTTATATGACATTAAATATGATTGACTAAAAAATTGTTTTATTTGAATAAAATTAATATCTGTTTTGCGTAATTATGTATATAATTCATGTAAAATAACTAGTACTTAATTAAATAAATAAAATCGTACATTTAAATATATATATATATATATATATATATATATATATATATATAATTTAATTCTGTTATGTCAACTAAATATTTCTTTTGGTATAAATTTATTATTGCATCTATTGAGACATATTATTTTTGCAGATTAACAAATGTTTGCTTGACAGCCCGTGACCGCCGCATATAGTTAGATAAAAAAAAATTTTGTTGATTTAACATTTTTTTTCTCAGTGTGCTAAAAATATGCGAGCAACAAATTTTTTTAGGTACTTTTAGTTCGCCAAAGTAGATGACACGTCGCTGCAAGATTGAATGTATAATGATAATAATTAAATAATATATTTTTTTCAAAATATTTTCACGTTATTTGAAAGTAACAAAATAGCAACAAATTCTGGTATATTAATTTTTTTATTTTATATTTTTTTTACTATGGAGGACGGGGCTACCTTAATGTCAAGCTGGCCTCTCCTCCCTCCCCACTTTAAATTTGGATTCCTGCTAAACAGTTCGAGCATCAAAATTCGGATTACGGCAACAAATTAGCACATAATTAGCACTAAATTATTTGAGGTGCGACTTCATATGGCGTTGGTGACCAGTTAATATGGGTAAAATTATTTTATAACTGTAAGTTTTCTAGATATAGTTTTTCAAGCATTGTACGACATGCACATACTAAGTTCCTATATAAACAAATAAATAAAAAAAAACATAAATTTATATCAAAATATAACGCCCCGTTTATATTGTGATTTTTAATTATTGTCACTGTTTTAGTTATATGTCTTGTTTGTAAAAACAATACGCAATACGCTTTATTCAATTACATTAGTTTAACAACATATATGATGCGTGATGCAGACGAAATACATCTCATGGTCCTCATTTTTCTCTCTTTCTCTCTTCTACTCTGATATTTTTGTTTGAGTAAAATATTGTGTAATAAATTATATTTTTATGAACAAGATACATAACTAAAACAATGACAATCATTGTCGTAGAATGCTTAAGAAACTATATCTGAAAACTGGTTACAGTTATAAAATTTGTATTTTAGAGTTTTCAGATTAAACGGCAATAACATCGATGAAATTATATTTCTCTCTTTATTTGTCTTTAGCAGTATTTTGTATATTTATTTTTTTATATATTATAATATATATATATATATATATATATATATATATATATATTATATATATATATATATATATATATATATATATATATATATATATTTATATTATATATATATATATAATATATATTATAATATATAAAAAAATAAATATACAAAATACTGCTAAAGACAAATAAAGAGAGAAATATAATTTCATCGATGTTATTGCGTGATAACCTCTCTCATATATTATAATATAATATAATATAATATATATATATATATATATATATATATATATATATTATATATTATATATTATATATATATATATATATATATATAATACATTATATATATTATATATATATATATATACATTATATATTATATATATATATATATATATATATATATATTATATTATAATATATGAGAGAGGTTAGCACGCCTGGCCACAAGCAATAGGACTAATCAGATCATCAGTTTGCACTTGCAACAGCATCCGAACCGCACTATGATGACACGCTCAGTCCCAAAACAGCCTATGCCTTGGAAATTAAAAACCTGCCCTGCATTTAGATCCTGCAGTCGTTTTAAAGGGGAAGATTTCTACTTTTTTATAAGATTTTTCCAAAGAAAAATGAAGATATCCAAGTTTGAGAAAAAACAATTATTTTTTTTCAAAAATCTTAAATAAATTTTAACTTTAAGAAAAATGATTTTATAAGAATAAAAAGCGTAAAAAGACCTTTCAAAACTACTACCTATTTTTTAAAATCGGAGTAGTTTTCTGGAACTTATCGACGTTTGAAGTTAGACGCGACAGATCAAATAATAAAAAATCAAAGGGCCTAGGGGGATAAGCATAGTAAAAGCTGCCCCCGCACGTATCAAATCCAGGTTGACACCATAGATTGGCATCTATGTGACTAAAAAATCTTGCAAATCTTATCTATCAATCTTAAGGGGATCCTTAAGGTCTGTTTTACCGATCAAAACGCGAATATTAAGTTAAAGTGCATAATCTTTTTGTTTATTATAAATATCGATAAATCCTTTTCCATAATTAAAGTATATATAATAACGTACTCGGGTAAATATGATTTCATATAAAAAGTGAAAAAAAATTACAAAATTACAGTTATAGTTATCGGCTTCTGCCGTCAACATTTATTTAATACATAAAATTTGTAATCTGCACGTGCCTAATCAATAACAATCCGACTTGGCATTTCATCAAAAAGTATCAGTGAACTTAGAGAAATGAGTTTAGAAGCTTTGTAAAAAAGATAATGCAATCTAAAATTTTCGTGCATATGTGTGTGTGCGAGATCAAGGCTCAAGAGTAAAACAGAGCAGTAGATTAGTTGCGTGATGTCGCGATAGACAGAGCTGCAATCTTATATGACAAAGGCAGACATATTCGTACTATCTTCGTCTCTTTCATGTGTGTAGAGCAAAATACATGTTGCAGAGTATGTATACACTAACATTACTGCAGTTTCTTTATCTTTCTTTTTTCATCATACACTTTGTCTCTTTCTAATCGCTCGCTCACTACGTATCATTTCAAGCTTCTCGCATATTTACTTATACGTTCACTTGAGTCTCTCTCTCTCTCTCTCTCTCTCTCTCTCTCTCTCTCTCTCTCTCTCTCTCTCTCTCTCCTTCCTACTCTTCTGAATCCTCCGCACCTTTCCCTCCTCGATCACTATCATCTATCTCGACAGTGATTCTCATAAACGATTCTCCTCCTTCTACTCCGGAACCCGCAAAATCGGTTGAATTTTATAAAACGATCCAAGAATTCTGCAACAAACTCCCTAACCTTGAATATCCTTCATCCTATCTATGGATACCATCCTCTCAATCCTTTTATTATTTCCTAATACAATGACTCTATCCTCTCATTCTTACATTTCCATAATCATTTATCACTCTTCACACATGTTTATTTAATTTTATTTACCTATTAACAAAATTATTGTTTAATAACCGGTCAAAATTAAATATTAACGATAGAATTTATTCCCTCACTCACTCTGACCGACGTTCTCTGCAATAATGTAACACCCACGAATAAATGAACATATACATATACACCTCACACATATTTTCATATACTCAAGGATTAGTTTCTTTTTATATTATTAATGTTAAATTATAAAAACCATATATCAACTTTCCTACTTGTAACGACCTGTGTCGTTACTAAAGCCTCGCGGACCGTCCACCCGTCTGTAAAAAAGGCCGGCGCTTGGCGCCCCATAAATTTTACATATCCGCGCCGCTGCGGGGCAGCGAGCCTACCGTATGAGCCGCCGCTGGGCGATGCGATTCCCCACTAGGACGGTGCGAAATTTCCTAAGTAAGGAAAGTCGGCCGAGTATACAAACCGGCTTGATACGGCTAGCGGTACCATCCCCTGGTCCCGAGCCTCGGGACGCTGGAAGACTCAAAGCGCTCTCTGAGACTCCAGCTGACCGATCCTTATACCGTTCCTTCTAACCTGATCTAGGAGACGAGTGCTCTCGTCTCCGGCCGAGTACTCTCGGCGTCCAGTCCTGTTGGTGCGAGGGAGTGCTCTCCCTTACATCAATCACCTCCGGCCCGGGGGACGAGTGCTCTCGTACCCTGTCGAGTGCTCTCGACGACCGGCGCTATTCGTGACGAAGAGTGCTCTCTTCGTCGCTACCACGCGATACCGTCGACTTCGACCGTGCGACAATGTCCCGGTGATCCGCGACCGAGAGCCTTTAGGCTCAATCCATTGTACGCGTCGCGTCCGTACTTATTATTATTATTATTTTTGTATATACCGCGCCTAATCAGTAAGTCTGGCTCGTGCCCGCTCGTGACGCCAGGAACAGCACCTCTCCAGCGTCTAGTCCTTCTCAGGATAAATCGCAAGGCACGCCGGCTGGCTCTTAGTCCTTTTCAGGATGGGCCGCTGAGCAATGCGCACCAGACGTCACGTCCTGGCACGATCTTGCGTTATCTCATATCCGGACCAGATTAGACAACTCCGGTGCTGTTGTTGCATACTAGCCAATTTCGTTCCTTTTGTTAGGGGTCGATCCCCTCTCCTCCAATTGCATTCGCATTCTGTTTATTGGCCGATTCTGTTGTAGCATATATTCATGCAAATAAATCATTGTTATTTATTGGCCAAATCGAGTGTGTAATTTGCGAGCCCGAGTCTCTTTCTTCTCCCGAATTCTGGAACCGACGAGCCGATCCGTGGCGTCGGGAAAGGTAAATCGTTACATACTTATTTAATGAATAAATGTATATTTTTGTCTAACTAATCTAAATATTTCTTGACCCCTCTCTCGTTCCCGATAAAAGATCGCATTTGGTCCTATCCCGAGTAATAGGGATAGGACCAATTCCTTGACTAAAAAGGTACCACCGAATGACCGTCGGAAAAGAGCGTAACAGCGACGTGTACCGTCGTTTACCTGATTTTCAGACCTTCGAATTCACTCGACCTGATTCTTACGCCCGTAAGGCGTTTGATTTTGGAATATTTAAAATAGTTTTTGCGTCCTTCCTTGTGACTCATCCTTCCGAGAGTCTGGACGTAATATTCTATTTTAAAATTATTTAACAATTGTTGCGCCTTTCCTTGTGACTCATTGTTCCGAGAGTCTCGACGTAACAACATCAAATCTAACAGCATTAGAATTGTCTAAAGCGATGGAAACTCTGTCTATAAAATGTGATTCGACATTATTAGACAAAATAGGCGAATATAGTATTTCGGAAGAACAGTAAGAAGTTTTTACGGGATTAAATTGGGAAAATCTTAATACCATAAAAGATATGTTGATTTCACTGCGAAACAGTAAATCCCGTTCAGTAATCTAAGTGTTCATTGTCTTCCTACTTAAGTTAAAGACAGGGAACTCTAATAAAATGATAACTTCTATCTTACAATTGAAGAATGAACACGATGTTTCAGAATATTCTAACAGTATAATAAAATCTTTTGAAGATGACGTTTTGTCACTTCGCTTCGGCATAAATTCTCTCAATAGAGATAATCGTATTCAGAATCATACAACTAAAATGTCAAAAAAATTATTCAATGTTAATGACAATTTATTTTTCATCTGTGATGGCACGTACGTTCGTCAACAAAAAAGCAATGAATATCAGAAAAAATCTTTTTTTGGGCAGAAAAAAGTTCATCTGTGCAAACCTTTTACTCTGTGCTTAACTGACGGCTATATTGTTGACATGCTTAGACCATATTTTGCTAATCAAAATAATGCCGAGATTTTAAAAAGTGTCATTAAAGATCCAAATAGTTTGCGTAAATTTCTAAAAGAAAGTGATATTTCTGTCCTTGATTGCGGTTTCCGTGATGTAAAAGATAGATATTTTAGAAGATATTTTAGAACATGAAAATTTTAGAGTTTTGATGCCTGCTCTGAAAGGAAAAAGGAAACAACTGTCCACGGAAGAATCCAATGAGTCACGTTTTGTCACTAAAATTTGCTGGTCAGTTGAATCCGTTCACGGTGTGCTTAAACAAAAATATCAGCTTTTGGATTATAAAATTGACAACAAGTTGATACCGAAAATTAGATCTTACTTCAGAATTTCGTCGTTCCTCAACAATACCTTTGGAAAAAGGTTTCATTCTGATGTAGATACTTTTGATGACATTTTACAGAGAATGCATAGGAAAAAAAGATGTGCAGAATATTTTGGCAGCTGAGATAGAAGAAAATGGTTGGCTTCGTCGAAAGCTACCTTTCAAAAGTGTTACATCAGATGACATTTTAGATTTCCCAGAAATGACAGAAAGAGATTTAAAAATCTTATTCACCGGTTCATATCAACTTGATCAAGTATTATATTTGGCAGAAATGGTTGACAAAGATGGTAAACTAAAAATTGAGTACGTCAAAGATCAGTCAAATGTACTCAAATTGAAAGTTCCATCTCGTCATATTTCTCGAACAGCATATATAGCATATATAAATGCTTCTTAAGATATAAGTCTAATAGTGTTGGCGTTTCTGGTTTGACACATTACCCATGTGAATGTGCTAATGGAAAACGGTCTGTTGGTTGTTCCTCCCATATTGCTGCAATCGTTTATTATTTATCTCATGCTAGGTACTTATCAAAAATTTTCAAACCAATGGACATACTCAGCAAAATATTCAAGAAAAATAATTATATTCCAGTAATTGAGTGACAATGATAAAGATTTAAAAAATAATCTTGATTTACATAAAAAGTATCCAGTTTTCTGAGAGGCGAGGTGACTCAGACTAAAAAAGCACTCTGTTTTATGAGAGGTGAGAGGACTCATATATACTAATAAAGCATTACGATAAGGAGTTAAAGACAGCCTCGCGGCTTGTAGTCCTATCAAGCTTGTAGTCCTATGAAGTGATCTTTTCAAAGTTTTCCGATCATGCTGAAATTTACACAAATTGTAGTCCTATCAAAAGTAAAATCATTGCCCAAAAGAATTGGATTTAAATTTCAGCATAATCGGAAAACTTTGAAAATTTGAATAGATCACTTCATAAATAATATCCCATATATGTTTTTATTGTTAAATATTTCTTCCATTTTATTAATGTAAGCCGATTTATTAAATGCAACCATGATGTTAATCTTATCAGCACGTATAAAAAAAATCTCATTATTATCTTTAATAAAATTATTTGTGCTTGTAAAATATCTCTATCAATATTGTTATTCGAATAATTATGATGTAGAAGAGCTTCAATAATAAATAGCGAATGATTTTAATTTAATGAAACTTCAAGATGTTTCTTTTTTTGGATTTTTCATAAATTATTTTCTATGTGTTTAATAAATTCTGTGATAATTTTATCTTTTATAATTAAAGTAAAACTATATTAAAGGTAACAGACCTTCAATTTTATCACCACTAAAATATGTTGTAGGGGAGATTCTTCTGAGTAATTCTCTGCAAGAAATTTGTGACGGACGCCACTAGTTTAGGAGATATAACAAATTGAGATTTAATATTCAAGTATATATTGTATATTTTGTTATTTTTTCATTGAAAAAAATTGTTTATTATACTCACGTATGGGCGAGGAAGGAGCGAAGCCCCTCCCCCTATATCCTCCCAAAAAGAATCTGATCTAACTCAACACAAATCTATTTTTATGGTAAATCTTCAAAGGACAAAATTTTTTAAAACTTACATATTTTATGTATTTTGAAGTGTAGAAGCATAAATTTTAATTTTAAATCAAAAATAAGTTTGGATTAGATTATATCTTCCGGAAATGGTGCCTCTCTCTCCCTCCATAAAGGAAAGAAATTTTGACCAAATTTTAATTTTAAATCAGAAATAAGAGGATAAAGTGTGAATGTGTACCTTTCCATAAATGTAAACACTTTTTCTACATCTGCTCTACACAAATACAACGTAAAGAAACTTAATTTTTCCTCATTTTATTAGAAAAAGCATTAAAATTGTGAAACTTTAACTTGTTATATCTTCTAAACCAAAGCAATCCCGCATAAAGTTCTTACAAGGAATTACTCAAAAGAACCTCCTCTACAATATATTTAAGTGGTGATAAAATCGGAGATGTGTTATCTTTTATACAGTTTTACTATAATTAATATCTAGTTTAAATATCTAGTAATATTTTTTAAAAATAAATAATATATTTGAGTGAAGAATACACACACATGTACGCACCCGCACACGCCCGGTGCACACACGCCCGGTGCACACACGCCCGGTATACACACGCTTACACACGCACGCATGTACAGACACAAACACACACACACACACATACATGCGTATGTACATATGTAGCTAATATATGTATAAACATTTACCTGCAGTTGTTTTCTTTTAATTCTACATAAAATTGAATTGAAAATAGCTTCTGTTAAGGCTGCTATATGAGACAAGTTCTTCATTAATATTCCGATATCATTTCGACATATGTATGTCTTTATTATCATTGGTATCCACACTGTCATTAATATAAAAATCGCAAAATAATAATAAAGATCGCGAAGAAGGACTTCATTTCTTTCAATATCCGGACGTGCCGGCCATGTATTTGTAAAGGTTCCAAATATTCGGAGAATATAAAATATTCGTTCAAACTTTAGATGAATGATTGCCATATTAAAACATCAATGCTCATTACATAAAATGTCCTGAATAACTATAAAGCGTGACATTGCACATCGAAAAAATACCGTAAGAACAAAATCGGGAGGTTAAAACGGAATAGTACAATCAATAATAGTACAATCAATAATACATTAATTATTTGTGAACAAGTATTTGATTCCTTATGATAATGATGCCTATGCCACGATCGGAAATAAAGTTAAAATATATAGTATGCTTAGTGCATACAAATGCTTGAATAATTGCAGTAGATATCTATAGTGCTGCGATTTTTTTATTTAGTTACTTTGTGATTTCTGTAATTTTATGGTAGCATATATGATAAAGGGAGAGTAAGATAATTGTAGTTCTTTATATATCTTACATATCACTACTTTTTGCTCAATGTTCAGTGATACTCAATGCGAGCCAAGTTATTGCTTTTCACTGACATTTAGGATTCAGTAATTATTATAAATTGTGCCAATCAGCCATAAATAATGTTGAACACATAAGTGATTCAAAAAACAACTGGAATAAAGTTCCTCACTTCCGAAAAATACTCACTTCCGATTTTTTTGAAATTCAATCTTCTTACGTATTTTAACGCGCCGACTAGGAATATTATAATGAAAATTGGCGACTATTTGATTTTCATGGTAAAAACCATAAAAAAACCCATAAATATTATAGTTTTTACGTTTATCTCAATAAATACGAAAAATCATGATAAATGTTTTAAACAAAAGTTTTAGATCTCACAGAGATAAACATTTTAGGTTCTATACATTTTCACCGTACGAATAATAGTTTTCGAGGAAATGGAGTATAAATACAGTAACAGCGTTAATACAAAAATCCTATATATTGCATAATAGCGTCGATCTCTCCGATTTCAATGACCTTAATATATGTTGTCAAGGACATAATTCTGAATAACTTTTTCTTCTAATTTAATCGTCGCTCGTTGTTTATTAAAAAGTTATTAACAAAAAAAGATTTAAATATACCAAAGCACGCACACACACACACACACGCACATACACACGACACGCACACGCACATACACACGACACGCACACGCTCACGAACACGCACACGCATATATTGAAACACACATATAATAAAATAGAAATAAAATAAGTTTTTTTTAAATATATATTTTAATTATATATTTAATCTCTTTTAATTCCTTATTTTCATCCTATTCTTATCCTTATTTTACAATATTGTCACCAAAATTATATCAAGCGACGCGGTAGCGTCGCGACGCTAAGTTCATAAAAAAAAACGCCAATTATAAAAGAAATCTGTCTGGCTTATCAAGAGTTTTGCCTATGTACAAGGACCGCGTCGCTACCAAGTAGCTTGTCCGGAGTTTTATGTCTATAATAATTTCGATTAAAATATCTCAGGAACTAGAGCCGTAATAAAAAATCTAACTGATTTTTTATAATATAATGTGAATGCAAACTTTCGATTGCAACCAGTTTGAATAAGATTGGTGCTGTCAATCCTGAGAAATGATATTCGTATATAGCAAACGTGAGACTTTTTTTTTCCGGATAAGTTTCAGACTCACGTACGTATGCTCGCACAGACGCAAAGTGATTTTGTCCATCAAGGGGCATTCACACTATTTAAGTTTGATTATTCTTTTGTGTACACTCTTTTATATACCACTACGCCGCATCGAGATACAGACAGAGAGATATGATAAGACAAGAATCTTATGCCACGATGCAGACGTAGACGAGCGATAATATGTTTGTGTTTAGAATTTTTCTAATTTGCAAAGTATGTCTTACAAGATGTATAATTTGAAAGACAATTTTTCGTAAACTCTAAGTTGCATAAAACACTTATACCGAAGCAAAGTATAAAAATTTGACGTGCCCAGATTGCATTAAAATATACTACTAAAAAAAATAAGGAACACTTTTTATACCCTAAAAATTCAGCTCTTTTCAAATCGTTGAAACTCGACGAAAAATCATCGTACACAAAATTAAAATGCATTTTAAAGCTTGGTTTCAATTTTAACGCGTTACAGATGGTTTTAAAAAATTTTTTTATCTTCCTTGTGCTGTACTTTAAAAAAAAATACATTGTTTCGTTTCTTAAAATTACGTATTTTTGATACTCCGCAATTCGATAAAAAAATTTCTTTTAAAAAGTTTATCTCATGTTCCATAAACTACAACACTTCTATTTTGCCTACAAAATGCTTTTTTAAAAATTTTTCTTTTTTTTAATAAGTTACACGATTTTGAAACTAAACTGTATTTGTTAGAAATAATGTCGATACTCCGCCAAAAATCATCGTAGACAAAAAATTAAGAAAGCATTTTATAAAGCTTGAAATTTTAACTTTAAAGCTATTGGTGATTTTTTAAAAATTTTTATCATTTTTTCATTTTTAAAAAATACAGACATTTCAAACTCATGTAACTCGGTCAAAAAGAATCGTAGAAAAATTAAAAAAAAATGTTTTGTAGACAAAATATTGTAGTATGAAACTTAAGTTGAATTTTTCAAGAGTTTTTTTACCGAGCTGCAGAGTGTCAAAAATGTGTAATTTTAAATTACAAAACAATGTGTTCTTTTTTAAAGTACAAAACAAACAAGATAAAAAGATATTAAAAATTACTGATAGTGCGTTAAAGTTAAAACTGCAAGATTTGAAATGGTTTTTTTAATTTTGTGTACAATGATTTTTCGTTGAGTTTCAACTTTGTTTGAAAATAGTCCAATTTTTGGTATGAAAAATGTTTCCTATTTTTTTTAGTAATGTATAATTTAGGTTTGAAAATAATCCAATTTTTAAAATATAAAAAATGTTCCCTATTTTTTTTAGTAGTGTATATGGATCCAGACTTGTCCATACAATATTCCACGTTATATGAAAATTGTTGTTATGTTATATAATATTATGTTATATAATAAAAGTATTATTATATTAAAAATTTATATTTTATACAAAATTTTATAAAGTTTTATATAAAAACGTCAAAAAAGATATAATAATAATTAACTGGTCTACTAAAATTTTAATTTATTAATATATGTTCATTTATAAATTTAAAAAAATCATATACTTTACAAGAATTAATACAATATAATTTTTCAACATTGGAATAATGTTCAAAAAATATGTATCAATTGTGATGCTGTCTCAGTACTTGAAAAAACTGATATAATAATAACAGGAAGTATTATCATCTTACAGTTATTGTTATTTAAAATTAATGATCCAAAAATTATTAAAGTAACAGATTTAAAAATTAAAGCTGTACCTATGGAAAAGATAAGTATTGGTGCGAATATATATAAAGTCATTAGTGGAATTTTTCATCAAGATAAAAGTGTAACTGATGGACATTATGCAAGAATAATACGTGCTAAAGGTATCGAGTGGAAATTAATGAATGATTTAAAAGTACAAAAGTGCAGTTGGCCACGAAATGCTAAAAACGCATATATATTCTTTGCAGAAAAAACATAAATTTTTACAAAAAGCAATGAGATCACAATAAAAAAACCTCACAAAGGTAAAAAAAAGTATGCCAAGTACATAAAAAATATTCCTTGTATACAACAGAAAGTTGAAAAAATACTTATCTCTGAAAAATAACTAATAAAAAAATTTTTCTCTAAAAAATAAATAAACTAAATGAAATCAATAATTAACTGGCCAAGTATTTACAAGTAATTCAGTTTTGTAAATATTTGTAATTTGAAATAGTAGATATCATAAAATAAATTTTTATAGAAGTGTTTTAGACAGATTTTCTCCTTAAAATTAAAATACATTTAATTTTTATTAATAGAATGATTTCCGAAATAAGTTCTATTTTGAATAGTATATCACAAATTACATTACTTTAGAGTTTATTAAAAGTATTATATATTATAATATCAAATCATATTGTTAATGTTAAGTGCAATTAGAATTCTTTTGATTTACAAAGTATATCTTACAGGATGTATAATTTGAAAGAAAATTTTTCGTAAACTCTAAGTCGGGACGCGCGTATAAAACAAATTTACAAAGCAAAATATAAAAACTTGGCGTGCTCGGGTCATAAACATATACAATTAATTCGTGTTGTACAATATTTCATATTATGTAAAAATTACTTGCATCATTTATCATTATTAGTGCAATAAGGATTCCTTTGATTTGCAAAATATATCTAATAAAATATATATAATTATATTAGGATTTCTTTGATTTGCAAAATACATTTTATAAAATATATATAATTATATAAATGAATATATGATATAATATGCAAATAATTTTCATATCACATGCAATATTATATAGACAACACAAATCTAGTTCCATGTTTACGACGGGCACGCCACGTTTTTATATTTTGCTTTGTAAATTTGTTTTATACGCGCGTCCTGACTTAGAGTTTACAAAAAATTTTTTTTGAAATTATACATCCTGTAAGATATACTTTGTAAATCAAAAGAATTCTAATTGCACTTAACATTAACAATATGATTTGATATTGTAGTATATAACATCTTTAATAAACTCTAAAGTAATGTAATTTGTGATATACTATTCAAAATTGAATTTATTTTGGAAATCATTCTGTTAATAAAAATTAAATGTGTTTTAATTTTAAGAAGAAAATCTGTCTAAAACACTTCTATAAAAATTGATTTTATAACATCTACTATTTCAAATTACAAATCTTTACAAACTGAATTACTTGTAAATACTTGGCCAGTTAATTATTAATTTCATTTAGTTTTTTATTTTTTAGAGAAAAATTTTTTATTAGTTATTTTTCAGAGATAAGTATCTTTTCAACTTTCTGTTGTGTACAAGGAATATTTTTTATGTACTTGGCATACTTTTTTTCACCTTTGTGAGTTTTTTTACTGTGATCTCATTGCTTTTTGTAAAAATTTATATTTTTTTTTGCAAAGAATATATATGCGTTTTTAGCATTTCGAGGCCAACTGCACTTTTGTACTTTTAAATCATTTATTAGTTGCCACTCGGTACCTTTAGGACGAAACAATCTTTTAAATAAAGGGCCGTAGTTATCGTAATCGCTCCAGCGATTATTATACTCTAAAATGGTAGCATCGTGAGTTGAATCAGGCCATCAAGCTATGTTTTGAAATTGTAGTTTATTGTTACATACTGCTTGCACATTAATGCTGAAGAAACTTTTTGTGTTTCGAAAAACTTCTACCTCTTCTCCGCCTAAACAAATTATAAAAACATGTTCAATAATTTCTTTAGAAATAAAATATTAATAATTAAAATTAAAATACTAATAGAAGTAAAAAAAGATTAATATTAATATATTTTTTTAGAGGTAAATTTAAACAACATGTATTTAGATTATATGATTGACTTAATGATTGAATTTTAACATGATTACAATCTATTGCACCAATGACACGTGGAAATTTTGCAATATTGTAAAACTTTTGACATGTTTTTTTCTATGTTTTCTGGAAAACGTATATAACGATGACATTCAGAAGCCAGAGCTATTGTTACTTTTTTATAATTCTGCATGTGGTAGATTTTTGAATTCCTGCAGAAACAGTTATAGTAATTTGAAAAGTTCCAGTTGCATAAAAATGCAACGTTAATAATAACTGATAAAATGATGTTGTAGCATTGTTTTTAAAAAATAAAGAAGATATATAAGTTTATTACATTATAATTAATTACACATTAATTGTATTATAATAAAATTATAATAATAAATATTCTATTACTTTGTTTTATTAATTATACTTACCTCATTGTTTTTGTTTTTATTTTATCATGTATAAAACCTGTCGCACACGGTGCTTGTTTCCTTGCTGGATCGTTTGCTTGGAACTGGCAGCTGTGCTGGGAGCGATGATAAAAAGTGACGTCACTGATGGCCGCGCTGGCTAGCCTGCTGGAATTTGGTGATTGAATCCGTGCTATTTTTCTAGCAGATTTCTCTGCTGGCTCGTAAGAAGAGCCAATTAGAACACATTGGAAACAAGGAAACAAGCACTGTGTGCGGTGGGCTTAAGGTCAACTATTCTAAGAATTGTTTCTTTACACAATCTACATCGAGCAACAAATTCATTTTCATCATACGTATTTAAAAGATTTAGCCGTGGTCGGACAGTGGTTTGCGAATCACAACTAATATATCATAATCTTCTTCGTCCTCATGTTGAAAAAATTCCGCATATACATTTAAAACCATGTCTATAAGTAAAACAGAACTTAAAATGTCACAATATTCTCAATAATATACGTAAAACATAACCAATGTTTACTTTACTTGTTAAACAGAGACTTTACTAGTTAGACTATTAAGTAAAATTACCTTTTGCTAACAACAATTTTACTCATAGGTGAACTTTATCAATAAATGGAACAACAGTTATTGAAATTTACTTAATGTGTCTAATGGATAAATTTACCAACAATTTGGAACAACCGGCCCATAATGATGATATGCTATTATACTAGTGCAAGTTCTGAACTCGTGTCAAGTCTTACGTTATAGTTCTAATACTCCTCTATGTATTTCAGAACAATTCTAAGTTCTAGCAATTTTAAATAATTTTATAATTGTTATCTCTCTATTATACGATTGTAATATATTGGCAAGATATTTTTATGTATTCTCAATCTCTGCATTACCCAAAGCCAACGACATGAACGTGTGGAGAACTGACTTTTTTTATTTTATTATATTTTTAACTGATTTTTTATTTAAAAAATTTTTTTATTATTTTTATTTTTTATTTTTTGATTTTAAAATTTACTTTTGTTAATTATTTTTTTAATGACTTTATGTTATGTATAAACGTTTATTGGTTTGTCTTATCGCATATCACGTATGCAATTAGATGTGGACATATAATCGTTTTTGAATTTACAGTTTGATGTTATTTAATTAAGTAATCATATTTATATCAAAAATTCACCTGTTAATGCGTACACGAATTAGTGCTTCTTTTCCATATTATAATCGATCACACCGATTAAGATGTATGTTTTTCTATCGACTTTCACAATTTTTGTAAGCGAACTTAATTTGTGGGCAATGATGTTATCTCTGTTCGGGTAACCAGTATCAGTCATAACAGAAGTGTCGATTATGAGGTGCGGCCCATATTTTGCCCATAAGTTAGCAATTTTCTTTTTGCAATTAAAGCAAGTCCTTTTAGCTGTTAAGCATGGATTGCTTTTGTAATAAATATAGACCAACGCAAAGAATCGCAACCGCAAACAATCATGTCAACGTTTATGTTTATAGTAGTAGAGCTATGAGAGTTCTAACTCTGGTCCTTTGAGGGGTGGCGGGAAGGGGGTAAGAGGTGTGGGGAAACCGCGCGGGGGTGGCACGGAGGGTATGACGTCACGCAGGGAGGCGGATATGACGCGGGATATGATGTCACCGGGAATATGACGCCACGCGGAGGAAGATATCACGCAGGGTAATTCGCAGCGCAACCGGTAGGTAAGGGGTCCATAGGGAAAAGAAGGATCCGCGGGGAAGAGAGCGATCCGCGGCGCGATCGATAGGCGAGAGGTCCGCGGAAAAGAGAAGGATCCGTGGCGCGACCGGTTGGTGAGGGGTCCGCCAGGAAGAGAGGGAGAGCGCACGAGAGACTGCATGCATGTGAGAGGATAGCGCTAAAGAGATGTGTGGGAGAGGGATAGCGCGAGGGATCCGCGTAAGAGAAGGATAGCGCTAGGCGTTCGCGTGAGAGAGAGAGAGAGAGATAGCGCGAAGCATGCACCCAAGATACGTTCGTACGACGGTGGATATGAGGGAGATAGCGTGAGGCGTTGCATGGACGTGGGAGAGGGATAGCACGAGGCGTTTAGGAAAAGGATAGCATCTACATTAACGTGGAAAAGAGAGAAAGATAGCACGAGGCATGCACGCGAGATATGACGTTCGACGGTGGGTATAAGGGAGATAGTTGCATGGACGTGGAAGGATAGGTGATAGCGTGAGGATAGTGCACTGGATGGAAAGAGAGATAGTGAGATAGCGAGCATGGAGAGAGAGAAGTGAGAACGAGCTGTTTATATATAATAATATTTATTTAAAATCAAATATTTGTGTGTGTGTGTGTGTATGTAAAATATATATAAAGTGTGTGTGTGTATAAAATATAAAAATTATAATACAAAAATATAATAACAATAATAATAATAATAATAATAATAATAATATAAATAATACGCGTTATTTGAAACAGATAACAACAGATTTTATTAGTTAAATAATAATAATATTGTGTTATAAAATTGGAAAAATACATACAATTAATTTAATTTGTACAAATGGGGCACATGTTGCACGGCAATATTTGACGGCAATGGCCTCCCGCACTGTGTGCAATATTCGTCCAATATCAATTCGCAGAGTGTGCTTTGATGTTCTCGCACAACATGAATGCTGGAAAAAGTCCGTAATATTTAAAAACATGATGTGCAGAATTTAACATGTTCTTCTGTAATATAAATATATACAATACATTTTAGTTCCACCTAAACCGTTTATTTCCACTTTGTTTATAATTTGTTCTTTAATGTCTGCGATATCATCACCGTCACTATCGTAGTCCGAATCTTTAGACAGTATGCGGTCTTCATCCGAAAAATTATTATTGTCCATTAATTGATCGTTCCCATTTGCTTCGTTATTGTCCAAATTATTTTCTTCAATGAACATCACTTCATCGTCGTCATCATCATCAATCACAATAACTTCATGTTCATCCATAGCACGCAAAATCGTTATAAAAAAACGTACACGATTTGACAAGAACATCGTAAGAGAATTGAATGGATAATGTTACACACTTCTCTCGATTATATATATTTTAATTCTATATCTTTGTCTCCTTCTAACTAGAATATCATGTCTCATATACATCATTTTTTACATCTTTAGCAGAACGTGTTGAGAAAAAGATTTAAGTTTGTTGACTTTGTTATGTTATAAAGGATGGAAGAAATAATTAAAATTAGGTAAATAAATAATAAAATAACTTATTTATTACAAGCATCACAAAGAATGTTATTTACAGCGCATGCTAATAATTCACAATCAATAAGTGATTCGCTGTCAAATATATCATTTTCAAGAATCTCTTTTGCAGCATCACACATATTAGTAACATTATTACGTTGCAAAACATTAACAAATTGTTGAAATTTTTGTTAATTATATGTGTATTTTCACACAACCAGTAATACATATGATCAATAGATTTTTCAAAATCAAATAAATATAATACAGTTTGCAGTTTCATGTATAAAGGATTATCATACATTGTCATTTTTATAATATCCGAATCAGATATTTTAATCGCTTCGATTATTAAATCTCGAATCCGCAACGGAGGTGATTGTACAAGTCGTTCGATGTCTACACGTTTCTGCATCAACGCATTCCACGTTTCAAAAGGTAATACTATTTGATTGCCTCGGTTATGACCAAGAACCAATTGCACGCAAGACACGGCCACAACGCTTATTCCAAATATTTGTATGATGTCGGGGTTAGGGCGTATCTTCTGCCAAGGATGCGAACTGCGCGACGAGACTCGAATAAAACGATATAAAAAGAATCTTTTAATAAATGTTTATTTAAGGAAAAATATGAAATGTTTTAAGTTAATCAAAACTTACTTGCTACATTTCTTCTTCTTATACGGTGGAGCGTCTTGAATTGGAATATAATAATTCATGCGGTTTCCTCCAGCGGGATACATTATGAACTTTTCACACAAGCGGTCGATGCAATACAAGAACGTATTGAACATATTTAAAATATGTATTAGCGTTACAAAATTGCACTGTGGTGGGGATTATTGCCAACGCGATATTTTTCAATTTATCAAGCGCCGATGTTCGGCTGCTATTCGCGATGACATCACCCCCGCCAGATGTGAGATATAGCTAAATGCACAAAAAATGCAATGTAATATAAAATTTTCAAACGCCGATGTGCGGCTGCTTCGCTATGATGTCACCCTAGATCTTGCATGATCGTGTCAAAATCGTGAAATATAAGAACAATCATCAAGTTTAAATCGTGTTAACATACAAGTAATTTTTGCACCAGGGATGGCATCACTCCCCATGCGTGAGATTTAGGTGAATATACATCTTTCAAGCACCGATGTGCGACTGCTTTATAATGATCATTCATAGATATTCAAAATGTACGTGAGAAACCGCGAAATTATTTAATAAAAGGCTAATATAATAGGACAGTTGCATGCACCCGGGATTTAACATCATCTGTAGAAAATCCAATATTTGTCAAAATGTACGAATCGTAAGAATACTCGTCGAAGGTTAAAAATGCAATAATCAACACTATTTAAATTGTACGTGACAAATCGCGAAATACAGATTTAGTTGAAATATGATACACATTATGGAAAGAGACATTAAGATAAAATATAGTCATGGTAAAGAGACACAGCCTGTCAATATTTTTGTCAAATGTTCCGAGACAACAGCCGTTAATAAACTATGGCGGAAAACAGTGTGGAACAAAATCTACGTGAGCAATCTGCATGGCTGAATTTCATAGAGGAATACATTGCGTAAGAGCAACGATGCGATAAATATTTCGAATCATTGGAAGAGCAAAGTCGTATCAAGCGTCTACGATTATCGATCGGGATTTGACCGTCACTGATTGCCCGAATCGCACGACTCGAGGAATTGAAGAACTCGTTACGCAAAAGTTTTGTACATGGGAGTGTAAGATGCAGAACGTAACAAAATGGATTGATTTGGCGAGAAATTGCTACGGCGTTCGAGAGACGCATATTGACTGGCGCGATTATAAACCATAATCACATGGAGCCTCGTCAATTTTTCAAGGATGCCAAAGACATTGTGCTCGAACATGTGCAAAAGTGATGAAAAAACACTTTAGTGTGAAAATTAATGCAGCGTGCAACGATGAATTTGTCACAGGTGATAAGCGCGCAAATAAGAATATCAATACGAGAAACTATAAATTATTTCGCACATCTGATTTGCACGAGTGGTACGAGCGGCGCGTTATCGAGCCCACTCTAGCATCGCTCGAAGAATTTCAACGCGACAGTGGGTGGGTATTGTCACGAATACTCGATTTAACTGAAATATAAACAAGTATAATCCTATGCGCGCGGGATGTAAAATTACCGCGGGAGATAATGATGAAGAGAGCGGTGATAAACGTGCAATCTAAAGACAGTGCGTGTTTCGCGTGGTCAATGGTCGCCGCTCTACATCCAGCTGAAAGAAATGCAGAACGGGAATCGTCGTAACCACATCATACGACAGTACTGAATCTCCAGGACATTGAGTTTCCAGTGAATCAAATTAAAAAATTGAGCTTGCTAACGATAACTCCATAAATGTATATACTAGGAAGAAAAATAACATTGTCCCGCTACGTCTCAATGACCTAAAGAGAGATAAACAAATCAATTTGCTGTACGTGGAAGACAATAACATTGGACATTTCGCGTGGATCAATAATATATTCAGAATCGTGAGCTCGCAATTGAGCAAACATAATGGCCAAAAATACATTTGCGATCGATACGTATATTTTATATATTACATTTTTTATTAAATATATACGAAAGAAAAATTAATTATTTCCTTTACAGATATTTGTAGTACTTTGGATCGGAGGAAAAATTGCAATCACATACGGTGGACTGTCAAGAGATGAATGACTGTGCTATCAGATTACCAAGCGAAAGGAACAATTGGCTCACGTTCAACAATTACATCAGGAAAGAGCGATTTCCTTTCGTCGTGTACGCCGACTTAGAGTTCGTTTTGGAGAATACGGAGGAAGAAAAAATTACCAGCATCATCAAGTATTTAGTATCGCTTATTATGTACATTGTGGATACGACGATTCGTTATCCGCGTATCATTCTCGTCGCAGTACCGATTGTATCGCGTGGTTCGTCGAAGAACTTAAAAATTTAGCATTGCGTGTAAAGACTATTTTAACCACTAATGTCCCCATGGTAAATTTAATGCGTGAAGAATGGGAAAAATTTAATAGTGCGACGCATTGCCACATATGCGAAAAACCATTCGTGCATGACGATACATGCGTACGCGATCATTGCCATCTGTCCGGTCAGTATAGAGGTCCCGTACATTGCAAATCAAATTGCAATTTAAATTATAAGATCTCTTTTTGCATTCCAATAGTTTTTCATAATTTACCCGGTTAGGACTCACTATCAACTTTCAAGGAAATAGTTACAGCGTTCGAAGGGGAAACTGAAATACTTCCAACAACAAAGGAAAAATATATATCATTTACAAAAAATGTTAAACTTGCAGAAGAGAAAAATCTTATTAAATTGTGTTTTATCGATTTGTATATATTTCTTATCTTCAATCAGTCTCGACAAATTGGCATCTTTTTGAATAAAGACAAACTCAAAATTTCACGTTCCAAATTTGCAGCATTATCCAATCATGATTTCAATTTATTAACACGGAAAGGCGTTTTTCTGTACGAATATATTGACTCCGTCGACAAGTTGTAAGAGATATGTTTACCATCGCGCGATTTATTTTACAGTTCCTTGGTGACACAGTATCCGAGAGCGATTATGAGCACGCCGAGAACGTCTGGAGGCGGTTCTCCATTCGAACGCTAGACGAATACCGCGATCTGTATTTAAAAACGGATGTCTTGTTATTAGTAGACATTTTTGAAAATTTCCGCGAAAGTTTTTAAATGTTATGGGCTTCACTCCGGGTATTACTATACTCTTCCCGGATACATGTGGGACGCCATGTTGAAACATACAAATATTACATTCGATTACTTACAGATATCGACATGGTTTTATTTATCGAACGGGGAATACGTTTCGGTTTGCGTTAATGTTCCAACAGATACACGCATGCTAATAACAAGTACATGCAATCGTATGATCTATCGAAACCTTCATCGCATCTAATGTACTTTGATGTAAATAATTTATACGGATGGGCAATATGTCAACCTTTGCCTTATGCAGATTTCGATGGGTTGACAACATATTCAATTTTGATACATCATCGATCGCGCTCGATTCGCCTATAGGCTATATCCTCGAAGACGATCTCGAGTATCCGCAATGTTCACGAGGTGCACACTGACTTACCGTTTTGCCCGACACGCGACAAACTACCTGGACGGAAGATATGGTGCGGAAGCAATGATCGTGAAACCAAATTTTCACAGTAGAAGCGTGTTTTCGAAAAATTTGATCGCCGTTGAATTGCGCAATCTCGAGGTGAAATTCAATAAACCAATTTACGTCGTAATGTGTATCCTCGATATATCCAAGACATGTTTGTACGAGTTTTACCACGATTACAAGATACCATTTTATCGAGAGAAATGTAAAGTCATGTACGCCGATATCGACAGTATATCACATAGAGTGTGAAGATGTATATGAGAATATAAAGCGCAAGAAATTTGATACGACAAATTTGATACGAGCGATTATGCAGTGGACAATGTTATGCGTACTGTATATCGCTTGTGAATGAAAAGGTATCGGGTTTAATGAAGGATGAAAATAATGGAGCCATCATGACCGAATTCGTCGGGCTTTGGACAAAAATATACGCGTTGCTAGTAGATGGCAAGAAGGACACGAAAAAGGTAAAAGGCATCAAGAGTAACGTCGTCGCGAGAACGATAACATTCGACGATTACACGCGGTGTTTGAACGAAGAGATTGAAATGACGCGTCAGCAGTCTTGTATAAGATCTAAATTACACGAAGTTTACACTATTCGTGAGACAAAATTGCTCTAAGTCCATACGATGACAAGCGGTATATCGTACCCAAAACCACCGACACGCTACCTTGTACCTTGACCCTTCTATTCTTTCCCATCTTTTCTTTTCATCCATCTCTATGTCCATTTTTACAAAATAACCGAAGTCTAGCACTCCTTCCGATCTTTTCGCCTCTATCTCCATCACGCCCATACCTCTTTCCTCAACAATCCGCATCTTTCTCTTGCCACTGCGATGATTCTTTTCTTCTTATTCCTCATCTCTCAATTTCTCCCGACTCTCCTGAATCCCTCCGATTGCCTTCAGCCTTTCTCGATTCCGGATCTTTCTCGACCTGAGCCGGATCCGACCTTCCTGTCCACTAATCCTCTCCTCAATCTACTCTTTCTAGTCTCTCTATCCTGACTCCTTAGCCTTTCACCGACCCCCTTCTCTCTCATGTTCCACCAATTTCTCCTATCTACCAGATCAAACGCAGCTTTTATATCTATAAAGAACGCCACTAATTTTCCTTTCTTTTTACCCAACTGTTTGTTCACTAAATAATTTAATGCAAATATGTTGTCCATTGTCCCTAATCCCTTCCTGAATCCCGTCTGATTCTGGTACCAATCTCTTTTTCTCCACCTCATCGCTTAATCTACTTGTCAGCACTGAAGCATACACCTTATAAAGCGTCGATGTTAGCGAAACCCCCTTATACTCTTCCATCTTCTCCCCCTTCTTTAATATCGACACACTCACCCTCTCATTCCATTCATCTATCCATCCCTCCCCCTTCCAAACCCTATTACATATTCTTCACATCCAATCCTCCAAGTTTTCTCTTCTGTACTTCCACACCTCCGTCGGGATTCCATCCATCCCTAATGAGATTTCTGACTATTTTCGTCTTTATCCTGATGCAACGTATTCTGTTTATCCATCCGATGATTATCGGATGATCTCGATTCCGATCCGATCTTCGATTCTGATCCGATGCGACGCGAGTGATTTTCGACCGGCCTTTGACGACGATCTTCTCGAATCTGTTTTTTCGATTTCCGATTTTGTCGACGCTGAGTTCGATTTGATCGATTCCCGGATCTCCTTTGCTGTCGACTGACTTTCGAGATCCGACGATCTCGCCGGATGGATAGACGACCGACACTTACCTTCATCGGATCCTTTATGCCGACTTTATTCGCTCCCGGACGTGATCTTTGACCGCACGGTTCACGACCGATGATTTGTCCTCTCCGACGCCTCTTACCGACGATAATGATTGACCTGCATTATCCTCGACGATCCTCGAGCGATTGATCTCGGATTTTATCCTCGTAGTATGTCTGATATTTACTGTTCTAGACGATGAAATTTCGACATTTTCCGGATCCGTGAAATATGACGACTTATGGATCGACCATTCAGCGCGGTGATTTTGAACTGATCTCGCGCCCGGATTTTCCGGATGATTTATCTTCTTTACATTGTCCCGTCTCGACTATGCTGCCGATCGATCGACGACGCGATGCCGAGGAACCTTGAGATTTCCGATTGATCGTGATCCTTCGACGGAGATGATGATGATCGATCTCGGAGTGATTTCTGATGACCTGATTCCGACGATGATTTCGACATTTGATTTTCCGACGACGCCACATTTACTCTTTGGTGATCCTTGATGTGATCGACTGACAGTGAGCCGACACTTTATGATGCACGACTTCGATTTTCTGATCCTTTGCGAACGAACGAGATCGATTTGCCTCTCGCGACGTGGAGTTCGATGATCCGGAGACGCCTTTGATCCGACTCTTCGACGATGGATGATTCGAGTGCCGAGCGACGATCTGACCGCGCTATTTAATCTGATCCGACGCGCCGATAACGATCTGACGATGCCGATGAAAGCGCCTGATGAACCTCTTGATGCGATGTGATGAGTTGTTCCCGAGATTCTTCTGATGCGATGCTGACGCTGGATCTCTGGATGATGAATTTCACTGAGATTGCCGGTGATGACTGATCTTTGATGATGCGCTGATTTGATGCCGATCTGGACTCGGATTCTCGGATTTTGATGATCTGTTCCTGATGCCGGATTTACCTGCGGATTTTTCGATGACGGAGCGTGCCGATTTGACCTCTGGATTTACGGATTTGTTCCCGCGATTTTCTGATCCTTCTGATGGACTTTTTATGATCGACTTTGTTTTGATTCTCGATGGATCTTTTATGATCCGGACGAGGTTTTGCATCTGATTTTCGATCTCTATCTGACTTCGACATCCCTAGCGATCGGCTCGACCTTTCGATACCTCCAGATTTCTGATGCATTCTTGGTCCTTTCCTTTCCTTCTCTCATGGCGAACTGCGCCATCTTGTTTTCCCGCGCCCTCTATGAAGATTCCCGTCACCATCCACTAACCCGCTCTCTACGCTCTTCGCTACCTATACTCTATGGACTAACGGTCACTGCCCCACACCTCCCTTTACACTCTTAAGCGGAGAGCACACACTCCCCGCTTTAAGCGGGGAACACACTTTGCATAAGCGCATAGTCATAAGCATAAAGAAATTGATTGGTCCACAAACATATGCCTAACAAAATGAACCAATCAATTTCCTTATACTTATGGCTATGCTCTTATGCAAAAGTGTGTGCTCCCCGCTTTATATTCGTCCTTACGCCTTGCCTCCACTTTCACCTTTCACCTCCCCACGCTCTCTCTCACTCACGCTTCCACACCAACACACTCCTCTACTCCTCCTCACTTTAACTCTCTGCAGCCAGCAAGATACACACATCAACCATCTCGAAGCACACTACCTGACACCGGAAACGGAAGTCCCTTTTACCTAATATTATTTGTATAAAATATATCTGTTCGAAATCATGTTATTTGCGACCGAGCGAAAAGGCACGATACAAAATAAACGTCGCTGCCCTTCACAAAGGATCCAGAGACAAAATCGTAACAAACAAGTTCGCGAAAATAAAAACGGTCGGCGGAAATGAGCGAATTTCGAGAGCCATCTGAATCCTTCGAGAAAGAGGCGACTTTATAAAAGCGAACCGACGGCCGTACTCGGGGCACTCCGCTAAGAACAATCGACGCGTGTACACTATTCTAGTGATTACAGAAATTCGGTTACGTGGAGAAATATTTATATATTTCAGTGCCGTTGTGTGACTACCGGAGTTATTCCGAGACAAACGATTTATCGTTGTTCATCCGCCGCGTGCGAATTACGATTATAGTCGTGCGACACGCGTAATCTGTCTTATGACAAGTATACATATTATAATCGTTCTAGGATTAATCGCATTTCGATACTCGCGGATGTGTCTGTCCGTCGTCCGTCTCACTTCGCGCTCAACTTTTCGCGGCACGCTCGCACGCGCGTCCACATCAAATTCGCGCACAATATTTATAATATTATTGTTAACATTTTTATAATATATTATTTTTATGTATCCAATAGTTGTGTGTTGCATCAAATCCCAACCATTTCAAATAAACCTCATCGCTTTTTGCATATCACCTTTTCCACGAGATGCACGGGATTAGCAACGAGATGTAACTCGTATTCGCAAAATCCTCCGGCGACGGGATTTCCGCGCGAATCTTCGAGAATAAGTCATGGGATTAGTTTTCTGTACTTTGACAATCTCAAACATTTCGGTGGTCCAATTTGGTGTGTAATCTTTGTCAAAGACAGTCTTGAATTTACTCACGCGTAGTGAATTGCCTACTTTAAATCTTGCAGGTGCAGCAATCTTTACATTGTATACCCTATTTAAAAGTTTATCGGCGATCGCGGAAGTTACATCGATAGGTTTCATATTGATAGTGCGACGTTTTCACGCATCGTACTCTCCAACGAGCTGTGATAACGCATCGATCCATTTGTAATTTACATTAAGCGCAAACATTTTCCACATATTGTTTTTAACGTTCGGTTGAATCGTTTCACGACTGAGGCTTTCATAACAGAATACGTCGAATAATAATTAATATTATGTTTCTTCATAACTTTTGCACATTTACATTGTAAAATTCTTTTCCTCTGTCGGTTTGAAAAATTTTTGGACATCTTCCGTCATCTCGAATTATCTTTGCGATCGTTTCCGACATTTCGTTTCCACTCTTACTCTTAAGCGGTACAGCCCACGCATACTTGCTCAACACATCGATAACTGTGAGTATATAACTGTAGCCTTTGTTGAATCGTGCATATGGACGCATCTTGATTATGTCGGCCTGCCATAGATCGTTGTATCTGCATACTACACGTCTTCGTGGAAAATTTTTCTCTCAAGAGCATGCAATTTTTCCACGAGTAGCTGTTTCTCAGAGGTCTTCCGTGACATATTTGATCGAGGCATAATTCGTAATAATACTGATTTCATTACGAATAGTTATTTATTTATATACTTATGTATCTTTCGTCAAATCAGATGTAATCTTTGCACGTACTGCATACTGAAGCATTTTCTGCATTTAACCTACTCGTAGCGTCTGCATTCGTCTCGAGCATGATTATGTTTTTCTCAAATTCTTCCAGGCGATCTTTCAAAACCTGATACTCACTTCCACGTATTGTTTGTTTGCGGCATCAGTATCATCTTCCTGTTGCGCTACGCGTCGTATCTTGCGCGACCTTGCGTAAAACCCGGACGTTATCTGACACAGAGCGTTATCGCGCACGTAATTTCTTAGCAATGCGTTCCATTGATAGTATGAATTGTTCGGTGTTCCCACCGATAATCCAAATTTATTAATCGACATTTCGATACCAACTATAACGACAGACTGACTCGTTTCACCGATACATTGTTTAATTTATAATAAGACCAGCTTCGCGAAGTTCTTCGATAATTGACAATATTTCATTGTCATGAGCATTGTTGCCGGCTTGACGTGAAGCTTCCAGCAATCGCAGACGATCTACCAATTCGTTGGGATCATTCTAATGCACGATTTTATAATTTTAGAATCTAATAATCGATTTTATTAGCCTTTAGCGTCGTAGCGCGCGGTATGTTTATACCTCTTCCAGCTTTTTTTCCGGAGATTAATGGCGCAATTATAAATTTATATTTATTTACTTGTATCTTTTGTTACCTAATACAGGCATATATTTATTACCATCGCGTTTATGCGCATTTGTCGCCAATAATATACTTTTGTATTTATACATATCAGCTTCAGTGTATACGGCATCGTCGGGCATTCTCATAAAAATCAACTCGTAGAGATCTGGTGGTCCCACATATTTTATTCCACTGATAATTATATTGTCATCTTTATCCACATCAAAAATTTATTACCAATCATCATTCCTTCGTTGCAAAATTTAACACCGTATATATAATCCATTTTGGTTTTTTTTATCTTGACTTAAAACAGCTCTCACATATTTTTGCCCAAGTGGAACAAATGATCGCGCAATGTAATTTGACCCTCGGACATTTGTAATAGATGTTGGAACCGATGTGACAAACGTTTCAGGTATGATTTCAAAAATTTCATCCGCAGATGGAGACGGTCTTTCGTGCAATATTTGACTTGGTTGGACTACATCTTTTATTGAAGTAGACGTAACAACATTCAATAATTGTTTCATTCGCTTACGCTTCAATTGATTCGGAGTACAAGTTATTAGCAAATCGCTCAATGATATATTTGATCGTGATGGCTTTGTTCCGTACTTTGACTCTTTTTTCTCATATTTTTCTTCGGACATACTCATTGGCTCAATTTTAGCTTCATTAAATTCTATATTGATTGTATTTTCAACAAGCTGTTTTAGAGGTTAATTCGGTAATTGGTTTAAACTCTCCAATGCGACGTCTTCCTCTATTTGACCAGTTTTCAAAGAATGATATTTTTTGCGGATTGATTCGCTCGTTTTCGCAATCTCTTTCGCAATCTTCTCGCGATCGTCACTTGTCATGTTGAAAATTTTTAGACGTTACTCGATCGATGTGTCAATAGCGACTAACCGCTTTACGGTATTGCCAAATCGTTAAATCCTTTTCTATAACGTCCATTAGTCTGTAAGCTGTATTTGTCAATCATTACGAATCCACACTTGTGTTGCCAACATTTGTGACAAAAAGTGCGAAAATCATCGTAAGACATGTCAGTATTTACGTAATCGTTGTAAACATGCTTCAAGTTTGTACCATCTTGTTTAAATAAAATTAATAAATTTGCATTGTCGCATATAAGATGCTTGGGTATCTTGACATACGTTTGACAAAGATAGAAACAGTCAACGCTCGAGTGTCGACTCATTGCAAAGTACTCTCTTATCGTATCTTGCTTGTCGCACGCCACGTTATCAAAAATAAAAATGGAATTCGGAAGCGTCTCATTCGGCGGAATGACATCGCTATTATTAGAGAATGTAAAATAGCCAATTTCATCAATCGGTGATAACAAATTTTCCAAGTATTGATATTTCGATTGTTGAAGCGATTTCGAGTATACGTACGCGTTCTCGAAACGTACACCGTGTGAACTTTCTATCAGATTTATCAAGACGTTAGTCTTATCGCAGTTCGAAGGATCGCAAATGATACCGCGTATAGTAATCGGCAGCAGTTTCCATGCTTGCGTATTTCTCTTGCGGACATTAGTCGTGTTTTATCGTCAAAATTTGTCACTTTGATTATCGTCGCTTGTCGCACGAACCGCATGTTTGCTCTCACAAAGTGCCAATTCTGTAAAATGAGCCATGGGGGCCCTATTTATAGAGGTGCATCGAGTCGAAGCCGCTCAGTATCGAAAATGTTTCTTTATCTGCCGGTTAACAGCGATATTTTTGATCTTACCGCCGAGCAGTTACAATTTATTCCCAAGATTGTTTTATTGCGAGACTTTGGTAGCTACGTGGAACAATTGTGGAATAAGCTTCCCGAACATAAGGGCTGATGCAGAGATTCGACGATATCGTAGATGCATGCGACAATTGTAATCAACCGTGGCAGCAAACGCATATCGACGGTCTAGCACCGTTGATAAAAGATTGTGGCGAATGCCAGCGAAAACTGTAAGAGGTAGCGGCCTATTAAATCGTGCGATAAATGCACTTCCTATCGAATTATATATTCCCGGCTATTAGTTTTGCGGACGGCGAACTCATTTAGAAACACGATTGGATAGAGGCGATCGAGGTCTCAATCCATTGGATGCCGCGTGTCGCGATCACGATATAGCTTATTCTCGAAGCAACGATCTCGGCGAACGACACGTTGCGGATAATATATTTGCTGAGAAAGCGCGAACGTGTATTACCGCAAGAGATTCGATTCTTGGCAAAAGAGCAGCCGCTACGGCTGTTTGGGCGGCTATGAAAGCAAAGACAAAATTCGATATGGGAATGAAAACAAAAAATCATCGATGAAGGAAACGACTGAAAAACGAATACTTTCTGTAGCGAAGCGCGGTGGTATCTTGCCAATTTTACCTAATGGTAAAATTTTACCTAATGATAAAATTGGCAAGATACCCCAATAATTTGGGAGTTCTTGGTTCTTTGGTTGGCGAAGCAGGGAATCGCAAAGGCGGTAAATGATAGCAAGGCGGTGCAATATCAGCTCGAAGAAATGTAACATCATAATCGCGCTATGGAAGGTCATGGACTTTATCTCGCTCCATACAAGCGTGGACGAGGGCTCTCAACAACCAAGGTTAAGGAAAAAAATGTCAAAAATAAATGCTTGCCGGTGTAACAACCAATGTGCAATTGCAGCAACTTGCAAGACGTATGCGTACCGTTCTTTAGAGGCGTTTTCGTGCGCAATAATTTATCGATAAAAGGTGTACAATGAAACGAGAGCGGTATTGTCAATTTGGATGATGTCGATGGTCCCGGTACTCATAGTGTACGCAAAGATGAGGAATCGCGCTATAAATTTCTATAGTTTTGGAAATTTTCGACCGCCCATAGAATTAGTGCGATATTTTGAACAGAATGTGGCGAATATAGAATACAATCATACGTCCTATCAAAATTATAATCAAAGTATTTGTGGACAATTGTGTCTATGATTTCTTCAAACAATAGATTTGAATTTAAAGCTTGGCAATTCACCGCCGCGGCTCAGTATTCGTCCGACATGTCACTGACACTTACATTGACTGGCAAGAGTAGCGTAAGCTTCTTGCTGTAAGCTATTTTCCGGCTGTAGATTTAAACGATGATGATTATGAGCTTGGTTTAACGGACTTTGAAACTTATTATACGATACCGAACGTGAAGTCTTATAATAAATTTATAATAAATTTTACTTTGACAAAGAAATTACAATTCCCAAAGGATCGTACGAATTACACGCTATAAATGAATATCTCTTACGTGAAATTTTACAATATCGACACATAGTTGGTTCCAACAATGTTATTAATGACGCAGAAATTTTGCAAAATAAAGATGATATCGAAGTGCATGGTGAATATCCAATCATGCTTCGCGCTTATCATAATACGATAAAGAGCGAAATCAAATGTATCTATAGAATAAACTTTAACAAACACAACAACATTGGATCGCTACTGGGATTCTCTAACCTTATACTGCAGCCGAGACAGTAGTACCAATCGGACATACCGATTAATATCATCAATGTAAACATTATCTGCATAGAGTATAACGTGACCGCGGGCGCGTACAGCAACGACAAACGCGTACACACGATACATGAATTTTTATCGAGCGTGCCACCAGGATATAAACTACAGATCATTTATCTACCGATCGTCGCACTGCTGATCGATCAGAGCATTACTGATTTAATGATACGTATTGTTGATCAAGAAGGACGATTACTCGATTTTCGAGGAGAGGAAATTACCATAGGATTGCATATACGGCGAAGACAGAAATAATAACGCATGATAAATGAAATGCTCGTGTTGAAAGCACGGAGCAGGCGAGGGGCAATATCTTTACGAGGGACAATATTTTTGCGAGAAGGCGGGTGACTATGATATCAGGTGACAATAATCTGATATCCGCTAAAAGAAGCTCAGCGCGTTGAATCGCGAATCTTTAAAATTATTGAGATTCGTTGTATGAAATACTTAATAATAAAATGATTGACATATTGAATATCGGAAGCGAGCCGATCTTTGACGATCGCATTGTCAAGATTGAAACTCATACGTATCATACGCCAACGCAACGCTTGAATATAGTGACAAGATACGGATACCGATACAACATCAAGATTTTTACACGTTACCATGTGAAAGTTTTCTATATGTTGAGGGAAAGTTAACCATACGTAAAATGGATGAAGGGGCAAGAGTGGTAATGGGAAACAATTGCGTCTCCTTTATGTTTGATGAACTTCGATATGAACTGGATGGTGTAGAGATTGACCGCAATAGAAACATTGGAATAACTTCCACGATTAAAAATTATGTCTCTCCAACAACCAAGAGCGGTAAAATTTTGGAAAATGCAGCGTGGAATTTGTCACATAATGCTGTCGGAGCTAACTTTAACTTTTTCGTGCCACTAAACATACAATTGGGATTTTGCGAATATTATAAGCAAATTGTGATTAATGCGCGTCACGAATTAATTTTGATACGTTCGCGCAACGATAACAATTGCATAATTGGACCTGCTTCAACGGAAGCTGAGATTGAATTATTCAAAATGGCATATGCCCCATGTAATATTGAACGAAGTCAATAAATTGTCCTTGTTACGAGCGTTGGAAAGCGGCCGATACTTGAAGATGAGTTTTCGCTCATGGGATCTATACGAATTTCTTTTGCTGCATTACACAACTAAACATTCGTGGATCGTAAAAGCCGCATCACAATTAGAGAAGCCGCGATACGTGATGTTTGCGCTGCAGACTGGCAGAAAAAATGCTGTGTCAAAAGATATTATCACATTCGATGACTGCAAATTGGCCAACTATCTAAACTCGGAATTTTATCCTTACGATGATTTAAATTTGTATTTTGATAAAAATAGATTCGCCCTCTTGTTCGATATGTATTCGCGTTTTCGCAAATCTTATTATGAATGCGATGTTGATGATGTGTTATTATCCGCCATAAAATTTCTACATTACGGTCCTCTCGCGGTTATTGATTGCTCGCGACAAAACGAATCAGTTAAAAATTCCATCGTGGACGTGAGAATAGGGTTTGAGTGCAAGGAAGATATATCAGACATATACTACAGCCTATTGTCTCATTCTGCTCGATCGCGTTGTTGAATATTGCCCATTAACCAACGTAGTCCATAAAATTACTTAGATCAGCAAATATCCCCTTCACTGTTAAAAATATATATGAAGATTGAGATTCTTGACGATTGATAGCAATCGTACATCATTCTTGCAATCGTACAGTAATATTTTCATCATGGTCGCGCCGATGTTTTTGGATCTGCAACGATTTATTATCGGAAGAAACTTTATCGTGAAGGAAGTAGCTAGTATACTAAGAAGTAGGAAGTATACTAAGAAATGGACATGTTCTCTCACACTACATTTTTGCAAGTCCCGTACCATGGCATGTGCTCACGAAATCTGAGAGATCTCAAGCTTCATGGCTAATTGGACATCATCATGGACTTCAATGGGAAGATGGAAACGTTCCATACAGTGTGGCTAAACGTTTAATTACGATGGCTGTGATGGGTGCGACGGAAGAGGAAGATTCCTCAATTGTATATGTCAAAGGATGCGAGAAACGAGAATGGCTGGCCGATATACTTGGCGATGATGCGAGAAACGATGTTATTATTGAGACTTTGGATGCTGATTATGAAGATATCGTTTCATTAAATAAATTAAATGTTACCAATACTATGCGTTGAAAAACATTTAAAAATTGCGCTTTACAAAATGTATTTAAAGTATTCAATTGGTGGACGAATCATCATAAAGATTCACATAAACATTATTTAGAATAAACTATTGTTAAAATATATTCTCTCTTTCATTCTCTCCCTTTCCTCTTTCGTATCTCAGTATGCGAGCATTAAATTTTAGTACGTGACAACAGCGTCAGCTGTACCAGAATATGGATGTTACATTTTATGGGTGTAGACTTTAAATATTTATTTGAATGTTGTATAAATAATTTATCGTTTGATTATTCTTACGTTTAGGTGATTGTGGATTATTAGTCATTCAATAGCCATTTAAAATGGTACGATAATCATTCAATAGCCATTTAAAGTAGTTCAATAGTCATTCAAAGTAATTCAATAGTCGTTCAATATTAGTTCGATAGTCATTCAAAGTGGTTTAATAGTGATTCAATATTCGTTCAAAGTGGTTCGATAGTCGTTCAACGTGGTTCAATAGTCGTTCGATAGTCCCTTAAAGTGGTTCGATAGTGGTTCAATAATCGTTCAAAGTGGTTCGATAGTCATTCCATGTGGTTCAATAGTGGTTCAACGTTGTTCAATAAATATTTAGTGTTTCGATGGTTTGATAGTCATTCGATTGTCGTTCAAAGTGGTTCAATAGTGGTTCAACGTTGTTCAATAAATATTTAGTGTTTCGATGGTTTGATAGTCATTCGATTGTCGTTCAAAGTGGTTCGATAGTGGTTCAAAGTGGTTCGCTAGTCATTCGATAGCTGTTTAAAGCCATTCAATAATTGTTCAAAGCTGTTCCATAGTGCTTTACATTTATAACATAATATATTATTTAAAATACTTTAACTGTAGAAAGTTGACTGTGGAAACAGCTAGCTTTCGTTTTATTATCGCGTGTAGAAGATAAGCGTTCTTTGTAAGTGATACATCTCCTGCTCTAAAAATGTTTTCCGCGACCGTGTCTATCCCGTTGTGTCCGTCACAAAGTGTTCGACTGTGCGTAACATTTAGTGTGTCAAAATGTTTCGCCACAATCTGGTAAAGTAGTATCCAGTATTTTCGTATGTGACATTATGTGTAATATTTATTAATTAATAATATATTTCAGTTTATGCAAATTGATGTCATCCACTGCCAATACATGCGGTGTTGGCGAGGCAGTATACGATGGTCGCATGCGCATTTGTGGGGCAACACTCGCGAAGCCCGCGAATGTGCATGCGTTCACCCGTATCAATTTTACGATATGTTCTTTTTGAGACATCTTTTCGACCTGGAGTCGTATGAAGAAGAAGAAAATTGGGAGGAGGAGGAAGAGGGGAATTGGTAGGAGAAGGATGAAAATTGGGAGGAGGATGAAAATTGGGGAAATGAGAGGAAGAGCTTGTGGTTCGTGCTTTATAAAACGTAAATAGTTATTCCAAATTTTATTAAAAAATATTTATAATATTAACAAATAAATTTAACTAATAAAATCTGTTGTTATCTGTTTTAGATGGGGCTTATTATTTTTATATTTTATTATTTTTATTTAAAAATTTTTATATTTTACACACACACACATACACGCACTTTATATGTATTTTATACACACACATATTTTATTTTAAATAAATATTATTATATATAAGAAGTGTTAATTATTTCTGCGCTTCCTTTTCCTGTACGCTATATCTCGCGCTATACCTCTCCCACGTCCATGCAACGCCTCACGCTATCTCTCTCCTCTCACGCGAACGCCTAGCGCTATCCTTCTCTCACGCGGACTCCTCGCACTATCGCTCTTCCACTCATCTCATTAGCGCTATCCTTCTCTCAGATGCACGCAATTCCTCGTGCGCGCTATCCCTTTCTTCCTCGCGGACCCCTCATCAACCGATTGCGTCGAGGATCCTCTCTTTCCCTCGGACCCCTCGCCTACGGTCGCGCCGCGGATCCCTCTCTTCCCCGCGGACCCCTCACCTACCGGTCACGCCACGAATTAAGCGGGGAACACACACTTTTGCATAAGCGCATAACCATAAGTATAAGGAAATTAATTGGTCCACAAACATATGCCTAACGAAATGAACCAATCAATTTCCTTATACTTATCGGTTGTGCGCTTATGGAAAAGTGTGTTCCCGCTTTACCCTACGTGATGATATTTCCCCGCGTGACGTCATACCCCACGCGCCATATTCCCCGCGCGGTTTCCCAACGCTCCTCATCCCCTCAGAGGACCAGAATTAGAACTCTCGTAATTCTATTACTGTTTCAGATTTTCTGCCTTTAACGTATCCGCAAGAACATTCAATTCGATAAGTATAACTTGATTCTTTTTCGAAAAGAAATTGAGCTAGATGAGTAGCATTGTATTCAGCAACAAGACGTATTATGTTCCTAATGTAGGTCCCTAGTGTTATATCACTAGTGTAGGTAGTGATAGTATTTTAAAAAATGGCAGTCATTAATAATATCTTGGCTCTTTGAACATAATCTTCTCTTGTTAACTTTTTTATTACTAACATTCTGAGCAAGATTTATAATTGGACAATCAGATGAATGTAGATTTTCTTGATAAATTTTATTTGATAAAAGCCCATTGTCAACGACCTGAAAAATCAAATCGAAAGCACAGGTTTACGTTACATTTAATAATAATCGTTTATACGCACTGGTCCCGATATATTTCCGTTTAAGATAACTGAGATTTGATTAGGCTTTGAATTTTTAAGTATCTCTATAGTCCCACTCAGGATAGTGATCTAAACATGTTGAATTGGCACGTTTTTGTTTCGCCAGATCATTGCTTCGATTATCACGTTTTATGTTCTTATTTAGACCCTTCCATTCTTCTTAAATATTTCATTTGTTGTCAGCTGGGATGTTTTCGTCCGTTACAGATTTTTTCATAAGTTACATTATTAATTTCCTTTAATGAATCGGGAACATAATTACTGTCGCTTATCTAGTCTTATCTGTAGTGTCTGTAGTTTGGCTTTGAGCATCGTCCAAAGAGTAAGGTACATCTGTAAAGTACATCAAGAGTCTTTGATTTTTTCCTCTGTTATTGACGATAAGAATTTCGCTAAGGTTTCTTCTAATATAAAACTGTTTGATATATCTTTCGTATTCTCCTTTGGAGTACTACAGATATTTTATAGATTTATATCAATCGAGATTTCATCGTTAATTATATTTTTAGTAGTTGCGTGCTGAACGTCATTTAAGATATCTTGCAGCTCTATTGCTTCAGAATTACGTTCAACTTTTTGGAATTCATAAACATAGGTGATATTATGCTAATCCGATACTTCATGTACAACATTTGGTAGAGCGTCCGATAGCCAGCAGCGTTCTTTTAATTTATCATCGATACGCTATAGATGTTGTAATACAAATCTATGAGAAGCGTCCTGTTTGACGATGTTAATATCGACCACGGTCCCGATTGACCACGTTGAAATTGACCACGTTGCAAATAGCCACGTTGATATTGACCATGGTCCCGATTGACCACATTGATATTGACCACATTACAATTGACCATGGTCCCGATTGACCACGTTACAATTGACCACGGTCCTGATTGACCACAGTCCCGATACATTACACACGACATGCGTTAAAATTGTGATTGTTTCGTTTACGCACATTACGGATCAGACACGACAAAATTTCCCAATCAAACACAAACCCGATCGGTCACAGGCCCGATCGGACACTGTAGCATGTACTTTGTAAGTTGTAAAGCGAGGTCCACCCAGCCTACCGGCGGGGTGGGTGCGGGAGGGAGGCCGAAGATCCCCCTTGCACCTCCCGTGTGTATGTGTGTGTGTGTGTGCGCGCGCGCTGGGTGCTTCCTGTCCATGAACGTACTTTTGGTATAGCATCTGTTTCCGATCAGGACGGTGTCTGATCGAGCCGGTGTCCGATCGGGTTTGTGTCCGATTGGATCTGTGTCCGATCTGGAAATTGTACCGTGTCCGGTCCGTAATGTGCGCAAACGGGACAATCTCAATTTCAAATTTCAATGCGTGTCGTGTGTAAATCGGGATTGTGGTCAATCAGGACCGTGGACAATCGGGACCGTGGTTAATATCAACGTGGTCAATAAGGATCGTAGTTAATCGGGACGGTGGTCAATCACGATCGTGGTCAATATCAATGTGGTCAATCGGAACGGTGGTCAAAATTAACGTGTTCAATTGTAACATGGTCAATCGTTATCGCTGTCAATCTGGACAGTGGCCAATCGGAACAGTGGTCAATCGGGATCGAGTTTAATTGCAACGTGGTCAATATCAAAATGAATATTCGCAACGTGGTCAATCGGGACCGTGGTCAATATTAACGTTTTCAAACGGGTGCCACTCAATCTATGTATCCGCATGATTTTTTAAATTCCGGAAAATTCTGATTCTATTGCAGTTGTAGCAGTTGCCGAACTTCTCCGAAAGATCGACACCATAATGCTGGTCCATAATGGCACATATGGAAATAAATACATTCACAGATTTTTGGGAAGTCTACATTATAGCACGTATTGATCACATTGCACCCAGTCGACTGTTCAACAATGTCCAGTGCTGCGTTATATAACTGATCATTCCAGAAGATCCAGCCTACTTTCACGATTTCATTTTCTCTTGCATCAAATTCTCTTTTTTCATCAGTTTTAGCATCAGTCTCATCATTTCTTAATTGTACTCCTCTTATTTTATCGTTTAAAACTTCAATCGTTCAACAGATGGCAGAGGCATTTACATTGAATCCAATATATTTGCTGAGGGGAACGAGAATCGATTCTATAAAATACGATAAATCTAAATTTGAAATTTGATTAGCTTTTCTGATGCATCGTTTATATATAAAATCGCCGAAACTAAGCACTTATATTTTCCTTTCAAACTTGGCCATCGCATAATCATTGCTGAGAGATCACATATATCTAATCGCATAAAAGTCGATGGCAATGAAGTCGATTTGTTTGCAATTGCATTATAATACTTTTGCAAATAATCATTAAAGCTTGAGCGTCTGACAAATATTTCTTCTTAGCACAATCAACAATGATGAATCAAAATCAGTAACGTTTGGTGGGATTGGTGCGTTTGTAATGAGAATTAGACGCAAAAATTAGCAACAATGAGAGACCTTTGATCAGCTGAAACCATTTGGCACATAGGCACGCTATCTTCCTTTGTCACGAATACACACTGATAAAGGAAAATATGTGGCTCATGTGATGTATCACCCTTCGCAATACAATTAATTTAATTTGTACAAATGGGGCACATGTTGCACGGCAATATTTGACGGCAATGGCCTCCCGCACTGTGTGCAATATTCGTCCAATATCAATTCGCAGAGTGTGCTTTGATGTTCTCGCACAACATGAATGCTGGAAAAAAGTCCGTAATGTTTAAAAAACATGATGTGCAGAATTTAACATGTTCTTCTGTAATATAAATATATACAATACATTTTAGTTCCACCTAAACCGTTTATTTCCACTTTGTTTATAATTTGTTCTTTAATGTCTGCGATATCATCACCGTCACTATCGTAGTCCGAATCTTTAGACAGTATGCGGTCTTCATCCGAAAAATTATTATTGTCCATTAATTGATCGTTCCCATTTGCTTCGTTATTGTCCAAATTATTTTCTTCAATGAACATCACTTCATCGTCGTCATCATCATCAATCACAATAACTTCATGTTCATCCATAGCACGCAAAATCGTTATAAAAAAACGTACACGATTTGACAAGAACATCGTAAGAGAATTGAATGGATAATGTTACACACTTCTCTCGATTATATATATTTTAATTCTATATCTTTGTCTCCTTCTAACTAGAATATCATGTCTCATATACATCATTTTTTACATCTTTAGCAGAACGTGTTGAGAAAAAGATTTAAGTTTGTTGACTTTGTTATGTTATAAAGGATGGAAGAAATAATTAAAATTAGGTAAATAAATAATAAAATAACTTATTTATTACAAGCATCACAAAGAATGTTATTTACAGCGCATGCTAATAATTCACAATCAATAAGTGATTCGCTGTCAAATATATCATTTTCAAGAATCTCTTTTGCAGCATCACACATATTAGTAACATTATTACGTTGCAAAACATTAACAAATTGTTGAAATTTTTTGTTAATTATATGTGTATTTTCACACAACCAGTAATACATATGATCAATAGATTTTTCAAAATCAAATAAATATAATACAGTTTGCAGTTTCATGTATAAAGGATTATCATACATTGTCATTTTTATAATATCCGAATCAGATATTTTAATCGCTTCGATTATTAAATCTCGAATCCGCAACGGAGGTGATTGTACAAGTCGTTCGATGTCTACACGTTTCTGCATCAACGCATTCCACGTTTCAAAAGGTAATACTATTTGATTGCCTCGGTTATGACCAAGAACCAATTGCACGCAAGACACGGCCACAACGCTTATTCCAAATATTTGTATGATGTCGGGGTTAGGGCGTATCTTCTGCCAAGGATGCGAACTGCGCGACGAGACTCGAATAAAACGATATAAAAAGAATCTTTTAATAAATGTTTATTTAAGGAAAAATATGAAATGTTTTAAGTTAATCAAAACTTACTTGCTACATTTCTTCTTCTTATACGGTGGAGCGTCTTGAATTGGAATATAATAATTCATGCGGTTTCCTCCAGCGGGATACATTATGAACTTTTCACACAAGCGGTCGATGCAATACAAGAACGTATTGAACATATTTAAAATATGTATTAGCGTTACAAAATTGCACTGTGGTGGGGATTATTGCCAACGCGATATTTTTCAATTTATCAAGCGCCGATGTTCGGCTGCTATTCGCGATGACATCACCCCCGCCAGATGTGAGATATAGCTAAATGCACAAAAAATGCAATGTAATATAAAATTTTCAAACGCCGATGTGCGGCTGCTTCGCTATGATGTCACCCTAGATCTTGCATGATCGTGTCAAAATCGTGAAATATAAGAACAATCATCAAGTTTAAATCGTGTTAACATACAAGTAATTTTTGCACCAGGGATGGCATCACTCCCCATGCGTGAGATTTAGGTGAATATACATCTTTCAAGCACCGATGTGCGACTGCTTTATAATGATCATTCATAGATATTCAAAATGTACGTGAGAAACCGCGAAATTATTTAATAAAAGGCTAATATAATAGGACAGTTGCATGCACCCGGGATTTAACATCATCTGTAGAAAATCCAATATTTGTCAAAATGTACGAATCGTAAGAATACTCGTCGAAGGTTAAAAATGCAATAATCAACACTATTTAAATTGTACGTGACAAATCGCGAAATACAGATTTAGTTGAAATATGATACACATTATGGAAAGAGACATTAAGATAAAATATAGTCATGGTAAAGAGACACAGCCTGTCAATATTTTTGTCAAATGTTCCGAGACAACAGCCGTTAATAAACTATGGCGGAAAACAGTGTGGAACAAAATCTACGTGAGCAATCTGCATGGCTGAATTTCATAGAGGAATACATTGCGTAAGAGCAACGATGCGATAAATATTTCGAATCATTGGAAGAGCAAAGTCGTATCAAGCGTCTACGATTATCGATCGGGATTTGACCGTCACTGATTGCCCGAATCGCACGACTCGAGGAATTGAAGAACTCGTTACGCAAAAAGTTTTGTACATGGGAGTGTAAGATGCAGAACGTAACAAAATGGATTGATTTGGCGAGAAATCGCTACGGCGTTCGAGAGACGCATATTGACTGGCGCGATTATAAACCATAATCACATGGAGCCTCGTCAATTTTTCAAGGATGCCAAAGACATTGTGCTCGAACATGTGCAAAAGTGATGAAAAACACTTTAGTGTGAAAATTAATGCAGCGTGCAACGATGAATTTGTCACAGGTGATAAGCGCGCAAATAAGAATATCAATACGAGAAACTATAAATTATTTCGCACATCTGATTTGCACGAGTGGTACGAGCGGCGCGTTATCGAGCCCACTCTAGCATCGCTCGAAGAATTTCAACGCGACAGTGGGTGGGTATTGTCACGAATACTCGATTTAACTGAAATATAAACAAGTATAATCCTATGCGCGCGGGATGTAAAATTACCGCGGGAGATAATGATGAAGAGAGCGGTGATAAACGTGCAATCTAAAGACAGTGCGTGTTTCGCGTGGTCAATGGTCGCCGCTCTACATCCAGCTGAAAGAAATGCAGAACGGGAATCGTCGTAACCACATCATACGACAGTACTGAATCTCCAGGACATTGAGTTTCCAGTGAATCAAATTAAAAAATTTGAGCTTGCTAACGATAACTCCATAAATGTATATACTAGGAAGAAAAATAACATTGTCCCGCTACGTCTCAATGACCTAAAGAGAGATAAACAAATCAATTTGCTGTACGTGGAAGACAATAACATTGGACATTTCGCGTGGATCAATAATATATTCAGAATCGTGAGCTCGCAATTGAGCAAACATAATGGCCAAAAATACATTTGTGATCGATACGTATATTTTATATATTACATTTTTATTAAATATATACGAAAGAAAAATTAATTATTTCCTTTACAGATATTTGTAGTACTTTGGATCGGAGGAAAAATTGCAATCACATACGGTGGACTGTCAAGAGATGAATGACTGTGCTATCAGATTACCAAGCGAAAGGAACAATTGGCTCACGTTCAACAATTACATCAGGAAAGAGCGATTTCCTTTCGTCGTGTACGCCGACTTAGAGTTCGTTTTGGAGAATACGGAGGAAGAAAAAATTACCAACATCATCAAGTATTTAGTATCGCTTATTATGTACATTGTGGATACGACGATTCGTTATCCGCGTATCATTCTCGTCGCAGTACCGATTGTATCGCGTGGTTCGTCGAAGAACTTAAAAATTTAGCATTGCGTGTAAAGACTATTTTAACCACTAATGTCCCCATGGTAAATTTAAAGCGTGAAGAATGGGAAAAATTTAATAGTGCGACGCATTGCCACATATGCGAAAAACCATTCGTGCATGACGATACATGCGTACGCGATCATTGCCATCTGTCCGGTCAGTATAGAGGTCCCGTACATTGCAAATCAAATTGCAATTTAAATTATAAGATCTCTTTTGCATTCCAATAGTTTTTCATAATTTACCCGGTTAGGACTCACTATCAACTTTCAAGGAAATAGTTACAGCGTTCGAAGGGGAAACTGAAATACTTCCAACAACAAAGGAAAAATATATATCATTTACAAAAAATGTTAAACTTGCAGAAGAGAAAAATCTTATTAAATTGTGTTTTATCGATTTGTATATATTTCTTATCTTCAATCAGTCTCGACAAATTGGCATCTTTTTGAATAAAGACAAACTCAAAATTTCACGTTCCAAATTTGCAGCATTATCCAATCATGATTTCAATTTATTAACACGGAAAGGCGTTTTTCTGTACGAATATATTGACTCCGTCGACAAGTTGTAAGAGATATGTTTACCATCGCGCGATTTATTTTACAGTTCCTTGGTGACACAGTATCCGAGAGCGATTATGAGCACGCCGAGAACGTCTGGAGGCGGTTCTCCATTCGAACGCTAGACGAATACCGCGATCTGTATTTAAAAACGGATGTCTTGTTATTAGTAGACATTTTTGAAAATTTCCGCGAAAGTTTTTAAATGTTATGGGCTTCACTCCGGGTATTACTATACTCTTCCCGGATACATGTGGGACGCCATGTTGAAACATACAAATATTACATTCGATTACTTACAGATATCGACATGGTTTTATTTATCGAACGGGGAATACGTTTCGGTTTGCGTTAATGTTCCAACAGATACACGCATGCTAATAACAAGTACATGCAATCGTATGATCTATCGAAACCTTCATCGCATCTAATGTACTTTGATGTAAATAATTTATACGGATGGGCAATATGTCAACCTTTGCCTTATGCAGATTTCGATGGGTTGACAACATATTCAATTTTGATACATCATCGATCGCGCTCGATTCGCCTATAGGCTATATCCTCGAAGACGATCTCGAGTATCCGCAATGTTCACGAGGTGCACACTGACTTACCGTTTTGCCCGACACGCGACAAACTACCTGGACGGAAGATATGGTGCGGAAGCAATGATCGTGAAACCAAATTTTCACAGTAGAAGCGTGTTTTCGAAAAATTTGATCGCCGTTGAATTGCGCAATCTCGAGGTGAAATTCAATAAACCAATTTACGTCGTAATGTGTATCCTCGATATATCCAAGACATGTTTGTACGAGTTTTACCACGATTACAAGATACCATTTTATCGAGAGAAATGTAAAGTCATGTACGCCGATATCGACAGTATATCACATAGAGTGTGAAGATGTATATGAGAATATAAAGCGCAAGAAATTTGATACGACAAATTTGATACGAGCGATTATGCAGTGGACAATGTTATGCGTACTGTATATCGCTTGTGAATGAAAAGGTATCGGGTTTAATGAAGGATGAAAATAATGGAGCCATCATGACCGAATTCGTCGGGCTTTGGACAAAAATATACGCGTTGCTAGTAGATGGCAAGAAGGACACGAAAAGGTAAAAGGCATCAAGAGTAACGTCGTCGCGAGAACGATAACATTCGACGATTACACGCGGTGTTTGAACGAAGAGATTGAAATGACGCGTCAGCAGTCTTGTATAAGATCTAAATTACACGAAGTTTACACTATTCGTGAGACAAAATTGCTCTAAGTCCATACGATGACAAGCGGTATATCGTACCCAAAACCACCGACACGCTACCATGTACCTTGACCCTTCTACCTTTTCCCATCTTTCCTTTTTATCCATCTCCATGTCCCTTTTTACAAAATAACCGAAATCTAGCACTCCTTCCGATCTTTTCGCCTCTACCTCCATCACGCCCATACCTCTTTCTGCAAAAACCCACATCTTTCTTCTTTCCTCTTCGATAATTCCTTTTTCATCTTACACCTCTCCCTCAATTCCTCCCAACATCTCCCGATCCCTCCCTTCCTTCCCTCCAACCCTTTCCTTCCACCCTTTCTCGGCACTCGCATCTCCCTCTGTAATTGCCTTACACCCCTTCCTGTCCAAACCTGTCCATCCTCCCCCTCCTCACTGTTTCTAGTCTCCCTCAAGATATCCTCATCCTTCTAATCAGCCCTTTCCTTACCCCCCCTCTCCAACGTTTCCACCAATTCCTCCTATCTACCAGATCAAACGCAGCTTTATATCTATAAAAGAACGCCACTAATTTTCCTTTCTTTTTACCCAACTGTTTGTTCACTAAATAATTTAATGCAAATATGTTGTCCATTGTCCCTAATCCCTTCCTGAATCCCGTCTGATTCTGGTACCAATCTCTTTTCTCCACCTCATCGCTTGATCTACTTGTCAGCACTAGAGCATACACCTTATAAAGCGTCGATGTTAGCGAAACCCCCTTATACTCTTCTATTGGACTAACGGTCACTGCCCCACACCTCCCTTTACACTCTTAAGCGAAGAGCACACACTCCCACTTTAAGCGGGAACACTACTTGCATAAGCAGCATAGTCATAAGCATAAAGAAATTGATTGGTCCACAAACATATGCCTAACAAAATGAACCAATCAATTTCCTTATACTTATGGCTATGCTCTTATGCTAAAAGTGTGTGCTCCCGCTTTATATTCGTCCTTACGCCTTGCCTCCACTTTCACCTTTCACCTCCCCACGCCTCTCTCACTCACGCTTCCACACCAACACACTCCTCTACTCCTCCTCACTTTAACTCTCTGCAGCCAGCAAGATACACACATCAACCATCTCGAAGCACACTACCTGACACCGGAAACGGAAGTCCTTTTTACCTAATATTATTTGTATAAAATATATCTGTTCGAAATCATGTTATTTGCGACCGAGCGAAAAGGCACGATACAAAATAAACGTCGCTGCCCTTCACAAAGGATCCAGAGACAAAATCGTAACAAAACAAGTTCGCGAAAATAAAAACGGTCGGCGGAAATGAGCGAATTTCGAGAGCCATCTGAATCCTTCGAGAAAGAGGCGACTTTATAAAAGCGAACCGACGGCCGTACTCGGGGCACTCCGCTAAGAACAATCGACGCGTGTACACTATTCTAGTGATTACAGAAATTCGGTTACGTGGAGAAATATTTATATATTTCAGTGCCGTTGTGTGACTACCGGAGTTATTCCGAGACAAACGATTTATCGTTGTTCATCCGCCGCGTGCGAATTACGATTATAGTCGTGCGACACGCGTAATCTGTCTTATGACAAGTATACATATTATAATCGTTCTAGGATTAATCGCATTTCGATACTCGCGGATGTGTCTGTCCGTCGTCCGTCTCACTTCGCGCTCAACTTTTCGCGGCACGCTCGCACGCGCGTCCACATCAAATTCGCGCACAATATTTATAATATTATTGTTAACATTTTTATAATATATTATTTTTATGTATCCAATAGTTGTGTGTTGCATCAAATCCCAACCATTTCAAATAAACCTCATCGCTTTTTTGCATATCACCTTTTCCACGAGATGCACGGGATTAGCAACGAGATGTAACTCGTATTCGCAAAATCCTCCGGCGACGGGATTTCCGCGCGAATCTTCGAGAATAAGTCATGGGATTAGTTTTCTGTACTTTGACAATCTCAAACATTTCGGTGGTCCAATTTGGTGTGTAATCTTTGTCAAAGACAGTCTTGAATTTACTCACGCGTAGTGAATTGCCTACTTTAAATCTTGCAGGTGCAGCAATCTTTACATTGTATACCCTATTTAAAAGTTTATCGGCGATCGCGGAAGTTACATCGATAGGTTTCATATTGATAGTGCGACGTTTTCACGCATCGTACTCTCCAACGAGCTGTGATAACGCATCGATCCATTTGTAATTTACATTAAGCGCAAACATTTTTCCACATATTGTTTTTAACGTTCGGTTGAATCGTTTCACGACTGAGGCTTTCATAACAGAATACGTCGAATAATAATTAATATTATGTTTCTTCATAACTTTTTGCACATTTACATTGTAAAATTCTTTTCCTCTGTCGGTTTGAAAAATTTTTGGACATCTTCCGTCATCTCGAATTATCTTTGCGATCGTTTCCGACATTTCGTTTCCACTCTTACTCTTAAGCGGTACAGCCCACGCATACTTGCTCAACACATCGATAACTGTGAGTATATAACTGTAGCCTTTGTTGAATCGTGCATATGGACGCATCTTGATTATGTCGGCCTGCCATAGATCGTTGTATCTGCATACTACACGTCTTCGTGGAAAATTTTTCTCTCAAGAGCATGCAATTTTTCCACGAGTAGCTGTTTCTCAGAGGTCTTCCGTGACATATTTGATCGAGGCATAATTCGTAATAATACTGATTTCATTACGAATAGTTATTTATTTATATACTTATGTATCTTTCGTCAAATCAGATGTAATCTTTGCACGTACTGCATACTGAAGCATTTTCTGCATTTAACCTACTCGTAGCGTCTGCATTCGTCTCGAGCATGATTATGTTTTTCTCAAATTCTTCCAGGCGATCTTTCAAAACCTGATACTCACTTCCACGTATTGTTTGTTTGCGGCATCAGTATCATCTTCCTGTTGCGCTACGCGTCGTATCTTGCGCGACCTTGCGTAAAACCCGGACGTTATCTGACACAGAGCGTTATCGCGCACGTAATTTCTTAGCAATGCGTTCCATTGATAGTATGAATTGTTCGGTGTTCCCACCGATAATCCAAATTTATTAATCGACATTTCGATACCAACTATAACGACAGACTGACTCGTTTCACCGATACATTGTTTAATTTATAATAAGACCAGCTTCGCGAAGTTCTTCGATAATTGACAATATTTCATTGTCATGAGCATTGTTGCCGGCTTGACGTGAAGCTTCCAGCAATCGCAGACGATCTACCAATTCGTTGGGATCATTCTAATGCACGATTTTATAATTTTAGAATCTAATAATCGATTTTATTAGCCTTTAGCGTCGTAGCGCGCGGTATGTTTATACCTCTTCCAGCTTTTTTCCGGAGATTAATGGCGCAATTATAAATTTATATTTATTTACTTGTATCTTTTGTTACCTAATACAGGCATATATTTATTACCATCGCGTTTATGCGCATTTGTCGCCAATAATATACTTTTGTATTTATACATATCAGCTTCAGTGTATACGGCATCGTCGGGCATTCTCATAAAAATCAACTCGTAGAGATCTGGTGGTCCCACATATTTTATTCCACTGATAATTATATTGTCATCTTTATCCACATCAAAAATTTATTACCAATCATCATTCCTTCGTTGCAAAATTTAACACCGTATATATAATCCATTTTGGTTTTTTATCTTGACTTAAAACAGCTCTCACATATTTTTGCCCAAGTGGAAAAATGATCGCGCAATGTAATTTGACCCTCGGACATTTGTAATAGCTGTTGGAACCGATGTGACAAACGTTTCAGGTATGATTTCAAAAATTTCATCCGCAGATGGAGACGGTCTTTCGTGCAATATTTGACTTGGTTGGACTACATCTTTTATTGAAGTAGACGTAACAACATTCAATAATTGTTTCATTCGCTTACGCTTCAATTGATTCGGAGTACAAGTTATTAGCAAATCGCTCAATGATATATTTGATCGTGATGGCTTTGTTCCGTACTTTGACTCTTTTTTCTCATATTTTTCTTCGGACATACTCATTGGCTCAATTTTAGCTTCATTAAATTCTATATTGATTGTATTTTCAACAAGCTGTTTTAGAGGTTAATTCGGTAATTGGTTTAAACTCTCCAATGCGACGTCTTCCTCTATTTGACCAGTTTTCAAAGAATGATATTTTTGCGGATTGATTCGCTCGTTTTCGCAATCTCTTTCGCAATCTTCTCGCGATCGTCACTTGTCATGTTGAAAATTTTTAGACGTTACTCGATCGATGTGTCAATAGCGACTAACCGCTTTACGGTATTGCCAAATCGTTAAATCCTTTTCTATAACGTCCATTAGTCTGTAAGCTGTATTTGTCAATCATTACGAATCCACACTTGTGTTGCCAACATTTGTGACAAAAGCGCGAAAATCATCGTAAGACATGTCAGTATTTACGTAATCGTTGTAAACATGCTTCAAGTTTGTACCATCTTGTTTAAATAAAATTAATAAATTTGCATTGTCGCATATAAGATGCTTGGGTATCTTGACATACGTTTGACAAAGATAGAAACAGTCAACGCTCGAGTGTCGACTCATTGCAAAGTACTCTCTTATCGTATCTTGCTTGTCGCACGCCACGTTATCAAAAATAAAAATGGAATTCGGAAGCGTCTCATTCGGCGGAATGACATCGCTATTATTAGAGAATGTAAAATAGCCAATTTCATCAATCGGTGATAACAAATTTTCCAAGTATTGATATTTCGATTGTTGAAGCGATTTCGAGTATACGTACGCGTTCTCGAAACGTACACCGTGTGAACTTTCTATCAGATTTATCAAGACGTTAGTCTTATCGCAGTTCGAAGGATCGCAAATGATACCGCGTATAGTAATCGGCAGCAGTTTCCATGCTTGCGTATTTCTCTTGCGGACATTAGTCGTGTTTTATCGTCAAAATTTGTCACTTTGATTATCGTCGCTTGTCGCACGAACCGCATGTTTGCTCTCACAAAGTGCAAATTCTGTAAAATGAGCCATGGGGGCCCTATTTATAGAGGTGCATCGAGTCGAAGCCGCTCAGTATCGAAAATGTTTCTTTATCTGCCGGTTAACAGCGATATTTTTGATCTTACCGCCGAGCAGTTACAATTTATTCCCAAGATTGTTTTATTGCGAGACTTTGGTAGCTACGTGGAACAATTGTGGAATAAGCTTCCCGAACATAAGGGCTGATGCAGAGATTCGACGATATCGTAGATGCATGCGACAATTGTAATCAACCGTGGCAGCAAACGCATATCGACGGTCTAGCACCGTTGATAAAAGATTGTGGCGAATGCCAGCGAAAACTGTAAGAGGTAGCGGCCTATTAAATCGTGCGATAAATGCACTTCCTATCGAATTATATATTCCCGGCTATTAGTTTTGCGGACGGCGAACTCATTTAGAAACACGATTGGATAGAGGCGATCGAGGTCTCAATCCATTGGATGCCGCGTGTCGCGATCACGATATAGCTTATTCTCGAAGCAACGATCTCGGCGAACGACACGTTGCGGATAATATATTTGCTGAGAAAGCGCGAACGTGTATTACCGCAAGAGATTCGATTCTTGGCAAAAGAGCAGCCGCTACGGCTGTTTGGGCGGCTATGAAAGCAAAGACAAAATTCGATATGGGAATGAAAACAAAAATCATCGATGAAGGAAACGACTGAAAAACGAATACTTTCTGTAGCGAAGCGCGGTGGTATCTTGCCAATTTTACCTAATGGTAAAATTTTACCTAATGATAAAATTGGCAAGATACCCCCAATAATTTGGGAGTTCTTGGTTCTTTGGTTGGCGAAGCAGGGAATCGCAAAGGCGGTAAATGATAGCAAGGCGGTGCAATATCAGCTCGAAGAAATGTAACATCATAATCGCGCTATGGAAGGTCATGGACTTTATCTCGCTCCATACAAGCGTGGACGAGGGCTCTCAACAACCAAGGTTAAGGAAAAAAATGTCAAAAATAAATGCTTGCCGGTGTAACAACCAATGTGCAATTGCAGCAACTTGCAAGACGTATGCGTACCGTTCTTTAGAGGCGTTTTCGTGCGCAATAATTTATCGATAAAAGGTGTACAATGAAACGAGAGCGGTATTGTCAATTTGGATGATGTCGATGGTCCCGGTACTCATAGTGTACGCAAAGATGAGGAATCGCGCTATAAATTTCTATAGTTTTGGAAATTTTCGACCGCCCATAGAATTAGTGCGATATTTTGAACAGAATGTGGCGAATATAGAATACAATCATACGTCCTATCAAAATTATAATCAAAGTATTTGTGGACAATTGTGTCTATGATTTCTTCAAACAATAGATTTGAATTTAAAGCTTGGCAATTCACCGCCGCGGCTCAGTATTCGTCCGACATGTCACTGACACTTACATTGACTGGCAAGAGTAGCGTAAGCTTCTTGCTGTAAGCTATTTTCCGGCTGTAGATTTAAACGATGATGATTATGAGCTTGGTTTAACGGACTTTGAAACTTATTATACGATACCGAACGTGAAGTCTTATAATAAATTTATAATAAATTTTACTTTGACAAAGAAATTACAATTCCCAAAGGATCGTACGAATTACACGCTATAAATGAATATCTCTTACGTGAAATTTTACAATATCGACACATAGTTGGTTCCAACAATGTTATTAATGACGCAGAAATTTTGCAAAATAAAGATGATATCGAAGTGCATGGTGAATATCCAATCATGCTTCGCGCTTATCATAATACGATAAAGAGCGAAATCAAATGTATCTATAGAATAAACTTTAACAAACACAACAACATTGGATCGCTACTGGGATTCTCTAACCTTATACTGCAGCCGAGACAGTAGTACCAATCGGACATACCGATTAATATCATCAATGTAAACATTATCTGCATAGAGTATAACGTGACCGCGGGCGCGTACAGCAACGACAAACGCGTACACACGATACATGAATTTTTATCGAGCGTGCCACCAGGATATAAACTACAGATCATTTATCTACCGATCGTCGCACTGCTGATCGATCAGAGCATTACTGATTTAATGATACGTATTGTTGATCAAGAAGGACGATTACTCGATTTTCGAGGAGAGGAAATTACCATAGGATTGCATATACGGCGAAGACAGAAATAATAACGCATGATAAATGAAATGCTCGTGTTGAAAGCACGGAGCAGGCGAGGGGCAATATCTTTACGAGGGACAATATTTTTGCGAGAAGGCGGGTGACTATGATATCAGGTGACAATAATCTGATATCCGCTAAAAAGAAGCTCAGCGCGTTGAATCGCGAATCTTTAAAATTATTGAGATTCGTTGTATGAAATACTTAATAATAAAATGATTGACATATTGAATATCGGAAGCGAGCCGATCTTTGACGATCGCATTGTCAAGATTGAAACTCATACGTATCATACGCCAACGCAACGCTTGAATATAGTGACAAGATACGGATACCGATACAACATCAAGATTTTTACACGTTACCATGTGAAAGTTTTCTATATGTTGAGGGAAAGTTAACCATACGTAAAATGGATGAAGGGGCAAGAGTGGTAATGGGAAACAATTGCGTCTCCTTTATGTTTGATGAACTTCGATATGAACTGGATGGTGTAGAGATTGACCGCAATAGAAACGTTGGAATAACTTCCACGATTAAAAATTATGTCTCTCCAACAACCAAGAGCGGTAAAATTTTGGAAAATGCAGCGTGGAATTTGTCACATAATGCTGTCGGAGCTAACTTTAACTTTTCGTGCCACTAAACATACAATTGGGATTTTGCGAATATTATAAGCAAATTGTGATTAATGCGCGTCACGAATTAATTTTGATACGTTCGCGCAACGATAACAATTGCATAATTGGACCTGCTTCAACGGAAGCTGAGATTGAATTATTCAAAATGGCATATGCCCCATGTAATATTGAACGAAGTCAATAAATTGTCCTTGTTACGAGCGTTGGAAAGCGGCCGATACTTGAAGATGAGTTTTCGCTCATGGGATCTATACGAATTTCTTTGCTGCATTACACAACTAAACATTCGTGGATCGTAAAAGCCGCATCACAATTAAAGAAGCCGCGATACGTGATGTTTGCGCTGCAGACTGGCAGAAAAAATGCTGTGTCAAAAGATATTATCACATTCGATGACTGCAAATTGGCCAACTATCTAAACTCGGAATTTTATCCTTACGATGATTTAAATTTGTATTTTGATAAAAATAGATTCGCCCTCTTGTTCGATATGTATTCGCGTTTTCGCAAATCTTATTATGAATGCGATGTTGATGATGTGTTATTATCCGCCATAAAATTTCTACATTACGGTCCTCTCGCGGTTATTGATTGCTCGCGACAAAACGAATCAGTTAAAAATTCCATCGTGGACGTGAGAATAGGGTTTGAGTGCAAGGAAGATATATCAGACATATACTACAGCCTATTGTCTCATTCTGCTCGATCGCGTTGTTGAATATTGCCCATTAACCAACGTAGTCCATAAAATTACTTAGATCAGCAAATATCCCTTCACTGTTAAAAATATATATGAAGATTGAGATTCTTGACGATTGATAGCAATCGTACATCATTCTTGCAATCGTACAGTAATATTTTCATCATGGTCGCGCCGATGTTTTGGATCTGCAAGGATTTATTATCGGAAGAAACTTTATCGTGAAGGAAGTAGCTAGTATACTAAGAAGTAGGAAGTATACTAAGAAATGGACATGTTCTCTCACACTACATTTTGCAAGTCCCGTACCATGGCATGTGCTCACGAAATCTGAGAGATCTCAAGCTTCATGGCTAATTGGACATCATCATGGACTTCAATGGGAAGATGGAAACGTTCCATACAGTGTGGCTAAACGTTTAATTACGATGGCTGTGATGGGTGCGACGGAAGAGGAAGATTCCTCAATTGTATATGTCAAAGGATGCGAGAAACGAGAATGGCTGGCCGATATACTTGGCGATGATGCGAGAAACGATGTTATTATTGAGACTTTGGATGCTGATTATGAAGATATCGTTTCATTAAATAAATTAAATGTTACCAATACTATGCGTTGAAAAACATTTAAAAAATTGCGCTTTACAAAATGTATTTAAAGTATTCAATTGGTGGACGAATCATCATAAAGATTCACATAAACATTATTTAGAATAAACTATTGTTAAAATATATTCTCTCTTTCATTCTCTCCCTTTCCTCTTTCGTATCTCAGTATGCGAGCATTAAATTTTAGTACGTGACAACAGCGTCAGCTGTACCAGAATATGGATGTTACATTTTATGGGTGTAGACTTTAAATATTTATTTGAATGTTGTATAAATAATTTATCGTTTGATTATTCTTACGTTTAGGTGATTGTGGATTATTAGTCATTCAATAGCCATTTAAAATGGTACGATAATCATTCAATAGCCATTTAAAGTAGTTCAATAGTCATTCAAAGTAATTCAATAGTCGTTCAATATTAGTTCGATAGTCATTCAAAGTGGTTTAATAGTGATTCAATATTCGTTCAAAGTGGTTCGATAGTCGTTCAACGTGGTTCAATAGTCGTTCGATAGTCCCTTAAAGTGGTTCGATAGTGGTTCAATAATCGTTCAAAGTGGTTCGATAGTCATTCCATGTGGTTCAATAGTGGTTCAACGTTGTTCAATAAATATTTAGTGTTTCGATGGTTTGATAGTCATTCGATTGTCGTTCAAAGTGGTTCAATAGTGGTTCAACGTTGTTCAATAAATATTTAGTGTTTCGATGGTTTGATAGTCATTCGATTGTCGTTCAAAGTGGTTCGATAGTGGTTCAAAGTGGTTCGCTAGTCATTCGATAGCTGTTTAAAGCCATTCAATAATTGTTCAAAGCTGTTCCATAGTGCTTTACATTTATAACATAATATATTATTTAAAATACTTTAACTGTAGAAAGTTGACTGTGGAAACAGCTAGCTTTCGTTTTATTATCGCGTGTAGAAGATAAGCGTTCTTTGTAAGTGATACATCTCCTGCTCTAAAAATGTTTTCCGCGACCGTGTCTATCCCGTTGTGTCCGTCACAAAGTGTTCGACTGTGCGTAACATTTAGTGTGTCAAAATGTTTCGCCACAATCTGGTAAAGTAGTATCCAGTATTTTCGTATGTGACATTATGTGTAATATTTATTAATTAATAATATATTTCAGTTTATGCAAATTGATGTCATCCACTGCCAATACATGCGGTGTTGGCGAGGCAGTATACGATGGTCGCATGCGCATTTGTGGGGCAACACTCGCGAAGCCCGCGAATGTGCATGCGTTCACCCGTATCAATTTTACGATATGTTCTTTTTGAGACATCTTTTCGACCTGGAGTCGTATGAAGAAGAAGAAAATTGGGAGGAGGAGGAAGAGGGGAATTGGTAGGAGAAGGATGAAAATTGGGAGGAGGATGAAAATTGGGGAAATGAGAGGAAGAGCTTGTGGTTCGTGCTTTATAAAACGTAAATAGTTATTCCAAATTTTATTAAAAAATATTTATAATATTAACAAATAAATTTAACTAATAAAATCTGTTGTTATCTGTTTTAGATGGGGCTTATTATTTTTATATTTTATTATTTTTATTTAAAAAATTTTTATATTTTACACACACACACATACACGCACTTTATATGTATTTTATACACACACATATTTTATTTTAAATAAATATTATTATATATAAGAAGTGTTAATTATTTCTGCGCTTCCTTTTCCTGTACGCTATATCTCGCGCTATACCTCTCCCACGTCCATGCAACGCCTCACGCTATCTCTCTCCTCTCACGCGAACGCCTAGCGCTATCCTTCTCTCACGCGGACTCCTCGCACTATCGCTCTTCCACTCATCTCATTAGCGCTATCCTTCTCTCAGATGCACGCAATTCCTCGTGCGCGCTATCCCTTTCTTCCTCGCGGACCCCTCATCAACCGATTGCGTCGAGGATCCCTCTCTTTCCCTCGGACCCCTCGCCTACGGTCGCGCCGCGGATCCCTCTCTTCCCCGCGGACCCCTCACCTACCGGTCACGCCACGAATTAAGCGGGGAACACACACTTTTGCATAAGCGCATAACCATAAGTATAAGGAAATTAATTGGTCCACAAACATATGCCTAACGAAATGAACCAATCAATTTCCTTATACTTATCGGTTGTGCGCTTATGGAAAAGTGTGTTCCCGCTTTACCCTGCGTGATGATATTTCCCCGCGTGACGTCATACCCCACGCGCCATATTCCCCGCGCGGTTTCCCAACGCTCCTCATCCCCCTCAGAGGACCAGAATTAGAACTCTCGTAATTCTATTACTGTTTCAGATTTTCTGCCTTTAACGTATCCGCAAGAACATTCAATTCGATAAGTATAACTTGATTCTTTTTCGAAAAGAAATTGAGCTAGATGAGCAGCATTGTATTCAGCAACAAGACGTATTATGTTCCTAATGTAGGTCCCTAGTGTTATATCACTAGTGTAGGTAGTGATAGTATTTAAAAAAATGGCAGTCATTAATAATATCTTGGCTCTTTGAACATAATCTTCTCTTGTTAACTTTTTTTATTACTAACATTCTGAGCAAGATTTATAATTGGACAATCAGATGAATGTAGATTTTCTTGATAAATTTTATTTGATAAAAGCCCATTGTCAACGACCTGAAAAATCAAATCGAAAGCACAGGTTTACGTTACATTTAATAATAATCGTTTATACGCACTGGTCCCGATATATTTCCGTTTAAGATAACTGAGATTTGATTAGGCTTTGAATTTTTAAGTATCTCTATAGTCCCACTCAGGATAGTGATCTAAACATGTTGAATTGGCACGTTTTTGTTTCGCCAGATCATTGCTTCGATTATCACGTTTTATGTTCTTATTTAGACCCTTCCATTCTTCTTAAATATTTCATTTGTTGTCAGCTGGGATGTTTTCGTCCGTTACAGATTTTTTTCATAAGTTACATTATTAATTTCCTTTAATGAATCGGGAACATAATTACTGTCGCTTATCTAGTCTTATCTGTAGTGTCTGTAGTTTGGCTTTGAGCATCGTCCAAAGAGTAAAGTACATCTGTAAAGTACATCAAGAGTCTTTGATTTTTTCTCTGTTATTGACGATAAGAATTTCGCTAAGGTTTCTTCTAATATAAAACTGTTTGATATATCTTTCGTATTCTCCTTTGGAGTACTACAGATATTTTATAGATTTATATCAATCGAGATTTCATCGTTAATTATATTTTTAGTAGTTGCGTGCTGAACGTCATTTAAGATATCTTGCAGCTCTATTGCTTCAGAATTACGTTCAACTTTTGGAATTCATAAACATAGGTGATATTATGCTAATCCGATACTTCATGTACAACATTTGGTAGAGCGTCCGATAGCCAGCAGCGTTCTTTTAATTTATCATCGATACGCTATAGATGTTGTAATACAAATCTATGAGAAGCGTCCTGTTTGACGATGTTAATATCGACCACGGTCCCGATTGACCACGTTGAAATTGACCACGTTGCAAATAGCCACGTTGATATTGACCATGGTCCCGATTGACCACATTGATATTGACCACATTACAATTGACCATGGTCCCGATTGACCACGTTACAATTGACCACGGTCCTGATTGACCACAGTCCCGATACATTACACACGACATGCGTTAAAATTGTGATTGTTTCGTTTACGCACATTACGGATCAGACACGACAAAATTTCCCAATCAAACACAAACCCGATCGGTCACAGGCCCGTTCGGACACTGTAGCATGTACTTTGTAAGTTGTAAAGCGAGGTCCACCCAGCCTACCGGCGGGGTGGGTGCGGGAGGGAGGCCGAAGATCCCCCTTGCACCTCCCGTGTGTATGTGTGTGTGTGTGTGCGCGCGCGCGGGTGCTTCCTGTCCATGAACGTACTTTTGGTATAGCATCTGTTTCCGATCAGGACGGTGTCTGATCGAGCCGGTGTCCGATCGGGTTTGTGTCCGATTGGATCTGTGTCCGATCTGGAAATTGTACCGTGTCCGGTCCGTAATGTGCGCAAACGGGACAATCTCAATTTCAAATTTCAATGCGTGTCGTGTGTAAATCGGGATTGTGGTCAATCAGGACCGTGGACAATCGGGACCGTGGTTAATATCAACGTGGTCAATAAGGATCGTAGTTAATCGGGACGGTGGTCAATCACGATCGTGGTCAATATCAATGTGGTCAATCGGAACGGTGGTCAAAATTAACGTGTTCAATTGTAACATGGTCAATCGTTATCGCTGTCAATCTGGACAGTGGCCAATCAGAACAGTGGTCAATTGGGATCGAGTTTAATTGCAACGTGGTCAATATCAAAATGAATATTCGCAACGTGGTCAATCGGGACCGTGGTCAATATTAACGTTTTCAAACGGGTGCCACTCAATCTATGTATCCGCATGATTTTTTTAAATTCCGGAAAATTCTGATTCTATTGCAGTTGTAGCAGTTGCCGAACTTCTCCGAAAGATCGACACCATAATGCTGGTCCATAATGGCACATATGGAAATAAATACATTCACAGATTTTTTGGGAAGTCTACATTATAGCACGTATTGATCACATTGCACCCAGTCGACTGTTCAACAATGTCCAGTGCTGCGTTATATAACTGATCATTCCAGAAGATCCAGCCTACTTTCACGATTTCATTTTCTCTTGCATCAAATTCTCTTTTTTCATCAGTTTTAGCATCAGTCTCATCATTTCTTAATTGTACTCCTCTTATTTTATCGTTTAAAAACTTCAATCGTTCAACAGATGGCAGAGGCATTTACATTGAATCCAATATATTTGCTGAGGGGAACGAGAATCGATTTTATGAAATACGATAAATCTAAATTTGAAATTTGATTAGCTTTCCCGATGGATCATTTATAAAATTGCCGTACTAAGCACCTATTTTTTCCTTTCAAACTTGATCATCGCATAATCACTGCCCAGAGATGACATATATCTAATCGCATAAAAGTTGATGGCAATGAAGTCGATTTGTTTGCAATTGCATTATAATACTTTTGCAAATAATCATTAAAGCTTGAGCGTCTGACAAATATTTCTTCTAGCACAATCAACAATGATGAATCAAAATCAGTAACGTTTGGTAGGATTGGTGCGTTTGTAATGAGAATTAGACGCAAAAAATTAGCAACAATGAGAGACCTTTGATCAGCTGAAACCATTTGGCACATAGACACGCTATCTTCTTTTGTCACGAATACACACTGATAAAGGAAAATATGTGGCTCATATTATTTATCACCCTTCGCAATACTGTCTGTGGCATTAATAGCAAATATTGTGTTGTGCCTCGCGTGGAGGCACTGCATCTTTTTGGGATTTTCCACTAAGGCTTAGGAGCCGAGGGCCGAGTTGGGAGCCGTGTAAATGGAGGAACGATATGTTCTTTTAAATAAACTTTATTTTTATCTCTAATGTTAAGTAGCTTTTTCTTGCCTGTCGTTCTCCTTCACAGCTGTGCGTATCGCAATATAGAGTTACGTCGAGTTACGTCGTCAGGCACGAACCTGATATTATGGTCACGGTCGCGGGAGCAGCTGTAACTTCTTTCGAATAACAATTCGTGTCGCGGCTAGACTAGCGATTCTTCGAGTTAGTTTGTCCGCGATAACTCCGATATAAATTGTTAATAACGACTGCCCGCCGCGTATTCGCGATGGTTTCTTTTATTGCCTCCTGTTTAGTTGATTTTTTGGAGGGGATCCCTTAGCAACATGACCATATATGATTGTGTTGCTCGATTGAATCGTTAGGCCGAAATGCAAGCTAAAATCGTTCAATCGAAATTCCTTGCATTTCCGGTGATTCGATCCTTCTCGCGATCGCTTAGCCTCGGCGCGTGGCTCATTTCGTCAGCGTTTTACACAGCACTGGTAACATTATACGCCTTTCGCGATATCTCGCTAACTCGTGTTAAAAAATATTTCTTTAAACTATTTAATATTTACAATAATTCGGTTATAGATATTTGAGCTATAACAATTGCATTTGGATCTTTACGGCATCGGAATACATATAACTGCAGTTGTTCGGATCGCCAATAAACACAGTTAAATTTTAGTAATGCCACATGATGTATGCATCCAACGAATACTGTGTTCAACGCTTTTCAGCAAATTTAATGCAGGATTTGCGAATTTCAAATCATATTTATCCAATAGTTGCTGTTCTTTAATTTTTCGGATAACTTCATTACTCGGTAAGATCAATGGGGTTTTTTTTCTTTCTTTTTGCGCCAATTTTTTTTTCGTCGCCAAGTCGCAGCATCTGCACGCATATTAATAAGAAAGTCAGCAATTTGAATATGACGTGCGCCTCTCAATTGCCTTCGTTTTTTTTTCTAGATTGAGCTTTAGATTTAATACTATCAATGTGATATTTGAGAATAACAATACTTAGCGTTTTTGTTTCGCAGAGTATAGCGTTGGGAAGGCGTGCTCCCACCACACGATGCTTCCTATAGAATTGTGCGCGACAAGTATACTGTGCTTCGTTCCGCGAGGCAAAGGGAACGTGCAATATAAACATCGCCGACACAATTGCTTATCGATTGATGTGAGGCACAAGCGTCGCACTTCTGCAGATTTCGCCTACATGCTTTTAATGATGATATGAATTTTGCTTTTGTATTGTATTTGCCGAAATATTTTTTGACATTGTTTGCAATATTTATTCTGCATAGTTTTATTTTTTTTTATCTATCGGAACTCTTTTTCTATATCTGTCTTTTTATAAGACTTTTGCTTTGTTCGACCTTGTTCGTCATCTGCGTATCTAAATTTTTTTGCCATCTGCTTATTTAAATAAAAAAAAATATTTATTTGCCGAATTTTATTTTTAACATAACTTGCCATTCTTTTCTTATAAATTTATATTGCTCGTTTTTACAAAACTACAGCATTTACAACGACAAAAGAACGTAGAGACAAAAATTCTCTTAAAAAATGGAGCTTAAATTGACATACGATAAAATTATTTTACAAAAAATTTTGTCAGATGCTAAATGTCGCGCTATGATAAAGGGCGCAATCTTCCACCTTCCAACGAAGTTTATCAGATAATTTCAAAACTAATGGCAGATAAAGGATCGAAGATCACGTCAAAGCATATCCATACGATTATTAACAACAATCGTCACGGTTTCAAAGATTATATTTTAAAAACATTTGATATTCGAGAACAAGACTTGATTACCTCCGTAAACAATAACGATTTTGATATAACAGAATATGTAAATCAGAATACAGATGTGTAGATCAAACTAGTTCTACTTGGATGTTTTTTTTTATGTCAATCTTGTAATATCGTCAGAAAAATTACACGCCATCCAATCTCAAAAGAAGATGGTAGGCATATATATTGGAAATTGCGAAAAGGATGGACAGATGTAGTTGCTAAAACAATGTGGGTGCAGCATCATCTCGATTGCAGATATATGTATTTTGATGCCGTCAAGATTCAAATGCAATATTTGCTATTGATATTACAGGCGGTATTGCGAAGGGTGATACATCACATGAGCCACCATACTTTCCTTTATCAGTGTGTACTCGTGACAAAGGAAGGTAGCGTGCCTACGTTTCAAATGGTTTCAACTCATCAAAGGCCTCTCATTGTGGCTAAATTTTTGCGTCTAATTCTCTCACAAACGCACCAATCCCACCAATCGTTGTTACTGATTTTGGTTGATGATTGTTGATTGCGCTAATAAAAATATTTGGCAGATTCTGAAGCTTTAACAATTATTTGCAAAAATGCTATAATACAATTGTACAATTGTACAATTGTACAATAAATACAATTGTAAACAAGTCGACTTCATTGTCATCGACTTTTATGCGATTTGACATATGTGATCTCTCAACAATGATTATGCGGTGGCCAAGTCTGAAAGGAAAATATAAGTGCTTAGTTTCGCGATTTTATATATAAACGATGCATCAGAAAAGCTAATCAAATTTCAAATTTAGATTTATCGTATTTTATAGAATCGATTCTCGTTTCCCTCAGCAAATATATTGGATTAAATGTAAATGCCTCTGCCATCTGTTGAACGATTGAAGTTTTTAAACGATAAAATAAGAGGAGTACAATTAAGAAATGATGAGACTGATGCTAAAACTGATGAAAAAAGAGAATTTGATGCAAGAGAAAATGAAATCGTGAAAGTAGGCTGGATCTTCTGGAATGATCAGTTATATAACGCAGCACTGGACATTGTTGAACAGTCGACTGGGTGCAATGTGATCAATACGTGCTATAATGTAGACTTCCCAAAAAATCTGTGAATGTATTTATTTCCATATGTGCCATTATGGACCAGCATTATGGTGTCGATCTTTCGGAGAAGTTCGGCAACTGCTACAACTGCAATAGAATCAGAATTTTCCGGAATTTAAAAAAATCATGCGGATACATAGATTGAGTGGCACCCGTTTGAAAACGTTAATATTGACCACGGTCCCGATTGACCACGTTGCGAATATTCATTTTGATATTGACCACGTTGCAATTAAACTCGATCCCAATTGACCACTGTTCCGATTGGCCACTGTCCAGATTGACAGCGATAACGATTGACCATGTTACAATTGAACACGTTAATTTTGACCACCGTTCCGATTGACCACATTGATATTGACCACGATCGTGATTGACCACCGTCCCGATTAACTACGATCCTTATTGACCACGTTGATATTAACCACGGTCCCGATTGTCCACGGTCCTGATTGACCACAATCCCGATTTACACACGACACGCATTGAAATTTGAAATTGAGATTGTCCCGTTTGCGCACATTACGGACCGGACACGGTACAATTTCCAGATCGGACACAGATCCAATCGGACACAAACCCGATCGGACACCGGCTCGATCAGACACCGTCCTGATCGGAAACAGATGCTATACCAAAGTACGTTCATGGACAGGAAGCACCCGCGCGCGCGCGCACACACACACACACATACACACGGGAGGTGCAAGGGGGATCTTCGGCCTCCCTCCCGCACCCACCCCGCCGGTAGGCTGGGTGGACCTCGCTTTACAACTTACAAAGTACATGCTACAGTGTCCGATCGGGCCTGTGACCGATCGGGTTTGTGTTTGATTGGGAAATTTTGTCGTGTCTGATCCGTAATGTGCGTAAACGAAACAATCACAATTTTAACGCATGTCGTGTGTAATGTATCGGGACTGTGGTCAATCAGGACCGTGGTCAATTGTAACGTGGTCAATCGGGACCATGGTCAATTGTAATGTGGTCAATATCAATGTGGTCAATCGGGACCATGGTCAATATCAACGTGGCTATTTGCAACGTGGTCAATTTCAACGTGGTCAATCGGGACCGTGGTCGATATTAACATCGTCAAACAGGACGCTTCTCATAGATTTGTATTACAACATCTATAGCGTATCGATGATAAATTAAAAGAACGCTGCTGGCTATCGGACGCTCTACCAAATGTTGTACATGAAGTATCGGATTAGCATAATATCACCTATGTTTATGAATTCCAAAAAGTTGAACGTAATTCTGAAGCAATAGAGCTGCAAGATATCTTAAATGACCTTCAGCACGCAACTACTAAAAATATAATTAACGATGAAATCTCGATTGATATAAATCTATAAAATATCTGTAGTACTCCAAAGGAGAATACGAAAGATATATCAAACAGTTTTATATTAGAAGAAACCTTAGCGAAATTCTTATCGTCAATAACAGAGGAAAAAATCAAAGACTCTTGATGTACTTTACAGATGTACCTTACTCTTTGGACGATGCTCAAAGCCAAACTACAGACACTACAGATAAGACTAGATAAGCGACAGTAATTATGTTCCCGATTCATTAAAGGAAATTAATAATGTAACTTATGAAAAAAATCTGTAACGGACGAAAACATCCCAGCTGACAACAAATGAAATATTTAAGAAGAATGGAAGGGTCTAAATAAGAACATAAAACGTGATAATCGAAGCAATGATCTGGCGAAACAAAAACGTGCCAATTCAACATGTTTAGATCACTATCCTGAGTGGGACTATAGAGATACTTAAAAATTCAAAGCCTAATCAAATCTCAGTTATCTTAAACGGAAATATATCGGGACCAGTGCGTATAAACGATTATTATTAAATGTAACGTAAACCTGTGCTTTCGATTTGATTTTTCAGGTCGTTGACAATGGGCTTTTATCAAATAAAATTTATCAAGAAAATCTACATTCATCTGATTGTCCAATTATAAATCTTGCTCAGAATGTTAGTAATAAAAAAAGTTAACAAGAGAAGATTATGTTCAAAGAGCCAAGATATTATTAATGACTGCCATTTTTTAAAATACTATCACTACCTACACTAGTGATATAACACTAGGGACCTACATTAGGAACATAATACGTCTTGTTGCTGAATACAATGCTACTCATCTAGCTCAATTTCTTTTCGAAAAGAATCAAGTTATACTTATCGAATTGAATGTTCTTGCGGATACGTTAAAGGCAGAAAATCTGAAACAGTAATAGAATTACGAGAGTTCTAATTCTGGTCCTCTGAGGGGGATGAGGAGCGTTGGGAAACCGCGCGGGGAATATGGCGCGTGGGGTATGACGTCACGCGGGGAAATATCATCACGCAGGGTAAAGCGGGAACACACTTTTCCATAAGCGCACAACCGATAAGTATAAGGGAAATTGATTGGTTCATTTCGTTAGGCATATGTTTGTGGACCAATTAATTTCCTTATACTTATGGTTATGCGCTTATGCAAAGTGTGTGTTCCCCGCTTAATTCGTGGCGTGACCGGTAGGTGAGGGGTCCGCGGGGAAGAGAGGGATCCGCGGCGCGACCGGTAGGCGAGGGGTCCGAGGGAAAGAGAGGATCCTCGACGCAATCGGTTGATGAGGGGTCCGCGAGGAAGAAAGGGATAGCGCGCACGAGGAATTGCGTGCATCTGAGAGAAGGATAGCGCTAATGAGATGAGTGGAAGAGCGATAGTGCGAGGAGTCCGCGTGAGAGAAGGATAGCGCTAGGCGTTCGCGTGAGAGGAGAGAGATAGCGTGAGGCGTTGCATGGACGTGGGAGAGGTATAGCGCGAGATATAGCGTACAGGAAAAGGAAGCGCAGAAATAATTAACACTTCTTATATATAATAATATTTATTTAAAATAAAATATGTGTGTGTATAAAATACATATAAAGTGCGTGTATGTGTGTGTGTGTAAAATATAAAAATTTTTAAATAAAAATAATAAAATATAAAAATAATAAGCCCCATCTAAAACAGATAACAACAGATTTTATTAGTTAAATTTATTTGTTAATATTATAAATATTTTTTAATAAAATTTGGAATAACTATTTACGTTTTATAAAGCACGAACCACAAGCTCTTCCTCTCATTTCCCCCAATTTTCATCCTCCTCCCAATTTTCATCCTTCTCCTACCAATTCCCCTCTTCCTCCTCCTCCCAATTTTCTTCTTCTTCATACGACTCCAGGTCGAAAAGATGTCTCAAAAAGAACATATCGTAAAATTGATACGGGTGAACGCATGCACATTCGCGGGCTTCGCGAGTGTTGCCCCACAAATGCGCATGCGACCATCGTATACTGCCTCGCCAACACCGCATGTATTGGCAGTGGATGACATCAATTTGCATAAACTGAAATATATTATTAATTAATAAATATTACACATAATGTCACATACGAAAATACTGGATACTACTTACCAGATTGTGGCGAAACATTTTGACACACTAAATGTTACGCACAGTCGAACACTTTGTGATGGACACAACGGGATAGACACGGTCGCGGAAAACATTTTTAGAGCAGGAGATGTATCACTTACAAAGAACGCTTATCTTCTACACGCGATAATAAAACGAAAGCTAGCTGTTTCCACAGTCAACTTTCTACAGTTAAAGTATTTTAAATAATATATTATGTTATAAATGTAAAGCACTATGGAACAGCTTTGAACAATTATTGAATGGCTTTAAACAGCTATCGAATGACTAGCGAACCACTTTGAACCACTATCGAACCACTTTGAACGACAATCGAATGACTATCAAACCATCGAAACACTAAATATTTATTGAACAACGTTGAACCACTATTGAACCACTTTGAACGACAATCGAATGACTATCAAACCATCGAAACACTAAATATTTATTGAACAACGTTGAACCACTATTGAACCACATGGAATGACTATCGAACCACTTTGAACGATTATTGAACCACTATCGAACCACTTTAAGGGACTATCGAACGACTATTGAACCACGTTGAACGACTATCGAACCACTTTGAACGAATATTGAATCACTATTAAACCACTTTGAATGACTATCGAACTAATATTGAACGACTATTGAATTACTTTGAATGACTATTGAACTACTTTAAATGGCTATTGAATGATTATCGTACCATTTTAAATGGCTATTGAATGACTAATAATCCACAATCACCTAAACGTAAGAATAATCAAACGATAAATTATTTATACAACATTCAAATAAATATTTAAAGTCTACACCCATAAAATGTAACATCCATATTCTGGTACAGCTGACGCTGTTGTCACGTACTAAAATTTAATGCTCGCATACTGAGATACGAAAGAGGAAAGGGAGAGAATGAAAGAGAGAATATATTTTAACAATAGTTTATTCTAAATAATGTTTATGTGAATCTTTATGATGATTCGTCCACCAATTGAATACTTTAAATACATTTTGTAAAGCGCAATTTTTTAAATGTTTTTCAACGCATAGTATTGGTAACATTTAATTTATTTAATGAAACGATATCTTCATAATCAGCATCCAAAGTCTCAATAATAACATCGTTTCTCGCATCATCGCCAAGTATATCGGCCAGCCATTCTCGTTTCTCGCATCCTTTGACATATACAATTGAGGAATCTTCCTCTTCCGTCGCACCCATCACAGCCATCGTAATTAAACGTTTAGCCACACTGTATGGAACGTTTCCATCTTCCCATTGAAGTCCATGATGATGTCCAATTAGCCATGAAGCTTGAGATCTCTCAGATTTCGTGAGCACATGCCATGGTACGGGACTTGCAAAATGTAGTGTGAGAGAACATGTCCATTTCTTAGTATACTTCCTACTTCTTAGTATACTAGCTACTTCCTTCACGATAAAGTTTCTTCCGATAATAAATCCTTGCAGATCCAAAACATCGGCGCGACCATGATGAAAATATTACTGTACGATTGCAAGAATGATGTACGATTGCTATCAATCGTCAAGAATCTCAATCTTCATATATATTTTTAACAGTGAAGGGATATTTGCTGATCTAAGTAATTTTATGGACTACGTTGGTTAATGGGCAATATTCAACAACGCGATCGAGCAGAATGAGACAATAGGCTGTAGTATATGTCTGATATATCTTCCTTGCACTCAAACCCTATTCTCACGTCCACGATGGAATTTTTAACTGATTCGTTTTGTCGCGAGCAATCAATAACCGCGAGAGGACCGTAATGTAGAAATTTTATGGCGGATAATAACACATCATCAACATCGCATTCATAATAAGATTTGCGAAAACGCGAATACATATCGAACAAGAGGGCGAATCTATTTTTATCAAAATACAAATTTAAATCATCGTAAGGATAAAATTCCGAGTTTAGATAGTTGGCCAATTTGCAGTCATCGAATGTGATAATATCTTTTGACACAGCATTTTTTCTGCCAGTCTGCAGCGCAAACATCACGTATCGCGGCTTCTTTAATTGTGATGCGGCTTTTACGATCCACGAATGTTTAGTTGTGTAATGCAGCAAAGAAATTCGTATAGATCCCATGAGCGAAAACTCATCTTCAAGTATCGGCCGCTTTCCAACGCTCGTAACAAGGACAATTTATTGACTTCGTTCAATATTACATGGGGCATATGCCATTTTGAATAATTCAATCTCAGCTTCCGTTGAAGCAGGTCCAATTATGCAATTGTTATCGTTGCGCGAACGTATCAAAATTAATTCGTGACGCGCATTAATCACAATTTGCTTATAATATTCGCAAAATCCCAATTGTATGTTTAGTGGCACGAAAAGTTAAAGTTAGCTCCGACAGCATTATGTGACAAATTCCACGCTGCATTTTCCAAAATTTTACCGCTCTTGGTTGTTGGAGAGACATAATTTTTAATCGTGGAAGTTATTCCAACGTTTCTATTGCGGTCAATCTCTACACCATCCAGTTCATATCGAAGTTCATCAAACATAAAGGAGACGCAATTGTTTCCCATTACCACTCTTGCCCCTTCATCCATTTTACGTATGGTTAACTTTCCCTCAACATATAGAAAACTTTCACATGGTAACGTGTAAAAATCTTGATGTTGTATCGGTATCCGTATCTTGTCACTATATTCAAGCGTTGCGTTGGCGTATGATACGTATGAGTTTCAATCTTGACAATGCGATCGTCAAAGATCGGCTCGCTTCCGATATTCAATATGTCAATCATTTTATTATTAAGTATTTCATACAACGAATCTCAATAATTTTAAAGATTCGCGATTCAACGCGCTGAGCTTCTTTTTAGCGGATATCAGATTATTGTCACCTGATATCATAGTCACCCGCCTTCTCGCAAAAATATTGTCCCTCGTAAAGATATTGCCCCTCGCCTGCTCCGTGCTTTCAACACGAGCATTTCATTTATCATGCGTTATTATTTCTGTCTTCGCCGTATATGCAATCCTATGGTAATTTCCTCTCCTCGAAAATCGAGTAATCGTCCTTCTTGATCAACAATACGTATCATTAAATCAGTAATGCTCTGATCGATCAGCAGTGCGACGATCGGTAGATAAATGATCTGTAGTTTATATCCTGGTGGCACGCTCGATAAAAATTCATGTATCGTGTGTACGCGTTTGTCGTTGCTGTACGCGCCCGCGGTCACGTTATACTCTATGCAGATAATGTTTACATTGATGATATTAATCGGTATGTCCGATTGGTACTACTGTCTCGGCTGCAGTATAAGGTTAGAGAATCCCAGTAGCGATCCAATGTTGTTGTGTTTGTTAAAGTTTATTCTATAGATACATTTGATTTCGCTCTTTATCGTATTATGATAAGCGCGAAGCATGATTGGATATTCACCATGCACTTCGATATCATCTTTATTTTGCAAAATTTCTGCGTCATTAATAACATTGTTGGAACCAACTATGTGTCGATATTGTAAAATTTCACGTAAGAGATATTCATTTATAGCGTGTAATTCGTACGATCCTTTGGGAATTGTAATTTCTTTGTCAAAGTAAAATTTATTATAAATTTATTATAAGACTTCACGTTCGGTATCGTATAATAAGTTTCAAAGTCCGTTAAACCAAGCTCATAATCATCATCGTTTAAATCTACAGCCGGAAAATAGCTTACAGCAAGAAGCTTACGCTACTCTTGCCAGTCAATGTAAGTGTCAGTGACATGTCGGACGAATACTGAGCCGCGGCGGTGAATTGCCAAGCTTTAAATTCAAATCTATTGTTTGAAGAAATCATAGACACAATTGTCCACAAATACTTTGATTATAATTTTGATAGGACGTATGATTGTATTCTATATTCGCCACATTCTGTTCAAAATATCGCACTAATTCTATGGGCGGTCGAAAATTTCCAAAACTATAGAAATTTATAGCGCGATTCCTCATCTTTGCGTACACTATGAGTACCGGGACCATCGACATCATCCAAATTGACAATACCGCTCTCGTTTCATTGTACACCTTTTATCGATAAATTATTGCGCACGAAAACGCCTCTAAAGAACGGTACGCATACGTCTTGCAAGTTGCTGCAATTGCACATTGGTTGTTACACCGGCAAGCATTTATTTTTGACATTTTTTTCCTTAACCTTGGTTGTTGAGAGCCCTCGTCCACGCTTGTATGGAGCGAGATAAAGTCCATGACCTTCCATAGCGCGATTATGATGTTACATTTCTTCGAGCTGATATTGCACCGCCTTGCTATCATTTACCGCCTTTGCGATTCCCTGCTTCGCCAACCAAAGAACCAAGAACTCCCAAATTATTGGGGGTATCTTGCCAATTTTATCATTAGGTAAAATTTTACCATTAGGTAAAATTGGCAAGATACCACCGCGCTTCGCTACAGAAAGTATTCGTTTTTCAGTCGTTTCCTTCATCGATGATTTTTGTTTTCATTCCCATATCGAATTTTGTCTTTGCTTTCATAGCCGCCCAAACAGCCGTAGCGGCTGCTCTTTTGCCAAGAATCGAATCTCTTGCGGTAATACACGTTCGCGCTTTCTCAGCAAATATATTATCCGCAACGTGTCGTTCGCCGAGATCGTTGCTTCGAGAATAAGCTATATCGTGATCGCGACACGCGGCATCCAATGGATTGAGACCTCGATCGCCTCTATCCAATCGTGTTTCTAAATGAGTTCGCCGTCCGCAAAACTAATAGCCGGGAATATATAATTCGATAGGAAGTGCATTTATCGCACGATTTAATAGGCCGCTACCTCTTACAGTTTTCGCTGGCATTCGCCACAATCTTTTATCAACGGTGCTAGACCGTCGATATGCGTTTGCTGCCACGGTTGATTACAATTGTCGCATGCATCTACGATATCGTCGAATCTCTGCATCAGCCCTTATGTTCGGGAAGCTTATTCCACAATTGTTCCACGTAGCTACCAAAGTCTCGCAATAAAACAATCTTGGGAATAAATTGTAACTGCTCGGCGGTAAGATCAAAAATATCGCTGTTAACCGGCAGATAAAGAAACATTTTCGATACTGAGCGGCTTCGACTCGATGCACCTCTATAAATAGGGCCCCCATGGCTCATTTTACAGAATTTGCACTTTGTGAGAGCAAACATGCGGTTCGTGCGACAAGCGACGATAATCAAAGTGACAAATTTTGACGATAAACACGACTAATGTCCGCAAGAGAAATACGCAAGCATGGAAACTGCTGCCGATTACTATACGCGGTATCATTTGCGATCCTTCGAACTGCGATAAGACTAACGTCTTGATAAATCTGATAGAAAGTTCACACGGTGTACGTTTCGAGAACGCGTACGTATACTCGAAATCGCTTCAACAATCGAAATATCAATACTTGGAAAATTTGTTATCACCGATTGATGAAATTGGCTATTTTACATTCTCTAATAATAGCGATGTCATTCCGCCGAATGAGACGCTTCCGAATTCCATTTTTATTTTTGATAACGTGGCGTGCGACAAGCAAGATACGATAAGAGAGTACTTTGCAATGAGTCGACACTCGAGCGTTGACTGTTTCTATCTTTGTCAAACGTATGTCAAGATACCCAAGCATCTTATATGCGACAATGCAAATTTATTAATTTTATTTAAACAAGATGGTACAAACTTGAAGCATGTTTACAACGATTACGTAAATACTGACATGTCTTACGATGATTTTCGCGCTTTTGTCACAAATGTTGGCAACACAAGTGTGGATTCGTAATGATTGACAAATACAGCTTACAGACTAATGGACGTTATAGAAAAGGATTTAACGATTTGGCAATACCGTAAAGCGGTTAGTCGCTATTGACACATCGATCGAGTAACGTCTAAAAATTTTCAACATGACAAGTGACGATCGCGAGAAGATTGCGAAAGAGATTGCGAAAACGAGCGAATCAATCCGCAAAAATATCATTCTTTGAAAACTGGTCAAATAGAGGAAGACGTCGCATTGGAGAGTTTAAACCAATTACCGAATTAACCTCTAAAACAGCTTGTTGAAAATACAATCAATATAGAATTTAATGAAGCTAAAATTGAGCCAATGAGTATGTCCGAAGAAAAATATGAGAAAAAAGAGTCAAAGTACGGAACAAAGCCATCACGATCAAATATATCATTGAGCGATTTGCTAATAACTTGTACTCCGAATCAATTGAAGCGTAAGCGAATGAAACAATTATTGAATGTTGTTACGTCTACTTCAATAAAAGATGTAGTCCAACCAAGTCAAATATTGCACGAAAGACCGTCTCCATCTGCGGATGAAATTTTTGAAATCATACCTGAAACGTTTGTCACATCGGTTCCAACAGCTATTACAAATGTCCGAGGGTCAAATTACATTGCGCGATCATTTTTCCACTTGGGCAAAAATATGTGAGAGCTGTTTTAAGTCAAGATAAAAAACCAAAATGGATTATATATACGGTGTTAAATTTTGCAACGAAGGAATGATGATTGGTAATAAATTTTTGATGTGGATAAAGATGACAATATAATTATCAGTGGAATAAAATATGTGGGACCACCAGATCTCTACGAGTTGATTTTTATGAGAATGCCCGACGATGCCGTATACACTGAAGCTGATATGTATAAATACAAAAGTATATTATTGGCGACAAATGCGCATAAACGCGATGGTAATAAATATATGCCTGTATTAGGTAACAAAAGATACAAGTAAATAAATATAAATTTATAATTGCGCCATTAATCTCCGGAAAAAAGCTGGAAGAGGTATAAACATACCGCGCGCTACGACGCTAAAGGCTAATAAAATCGATTATTAGATTCTAAAATTATAAAATCGTGCATTAGAATGATCCCAACGAATTGGTAGATCGTCTGCGATTGCTGGAAGCTTCACGTCAAGCCGGCAACAATGCTCATGACAATGAAATATTGTCAATTATCGAAGAACTTCGCGAAGCTGGTCTTATTATAAATTAAACAATGTATCGGTGAAACGAGTCAGTCTGTCGTTATAGTTGGTATCGAAATGTCGATTAATAAATTTGGATTATCGGTGGGAACACCGAACAATTCATACTATCAATGGAACGCATTGCTAAGAAATTACGTGCGCGATAACGCTCTGTGTCAGATAACGTCCGGGTTTTACGCAAGGTCGCGCAAGATACGACGCGTAGCGCAACAGGAAGATGATACTGATGCCGCAAACAAACAATACGTGGAAGTGAGTATCAGGTTTTGAAAGATCGCCTGGAAGAATTTGAGAAAAACATAATCATGCTCGAGACGAATGCAGACGCTACGAGTAGGTTAAATGCAGAAAATGCTTCAGTATGCAGTACGTGCAAAGATTACATCTGATTTGACGAAAGATACATAAGTATATAAATAAATAACTATTCGTAATGAAATCAGTATTATTACGAATTATGCCTCGATCAAATATGTCACGGAAGACCTCTGAGAAACAGCTACTCGTGGAAAAATTGCATGCTCTTGAGAGAAAAATTTTCCACGAAGACGTGTAGTATGCAGATACAACGATCTATGGCAGGCCGACATAATCAAGATGCGTCCATATGCACGATTCAACAAAGGCTACAGTTATATACTCACAGTTATCGATGTGTTGAGCAAGTATGCGTGGGCTGTACCGCTTAAGAGTAAGAGTGGAAACGAAATGTCGGAAACGATCGCAAAGATAATTCGAGATGACGGAAGATGTCCAAAATTTTTCAAACCGACAGAGGAAAAGAATTTTACAATGTAAATGTGCAAAAAGTTATGAAGAAACATAATATTAATTATTATTCGACGTATTCTGTTATGAAAGCCTCAGTCGTGAAACGATTCAACCGAACGTTAAAAACAATATGTGGAAAAATGTTTGCGCTTAATGTAAATTACAAATGGATCGATGCGTTATCACAGCTCGTTGGAGAGTACGATGCGTGAAAACGTCGCACTATCAATATGAAACCTATCGATGTAACTTCCGCGATCGCCGATAAACTTTTAAATAGGGTATACAATGTAAAGATTGCTGCACCTGCAAGATTTAAAGTAGGCAATTCACTACGCGTGAGTAAATTCAAGACTGTCTTTGACAAAGATTACACACCAAATTGGACCACCGAAATGTTTGAGATTGTCAAAGTACAGAAAACTAATCCCATGACTTATTCTCGAAGATTCGCGCGGAAATCCCGTCGCCGGAGGATTTTGCGAATACGAGTTACATCTCGTTGCTAATCCCGTGCATCTCGTGGAAAAGGTGATATGCAAAAAAGCGATGAGGTTTATTTGAAATGGTTGGGATTTGATGCAACACACAACTATTGGATACATAAAAATAATATATTATAAAAATGTTAACAATAATATTATAAATATTGTGCGCGAATTTGATGTGGACGCGCGTGCGAGCGTGCCGCGAAAAGTTGAGCGCGAAGTGAGACGGACGACGGACAGACACATCCGCGAGTATCGAAATGCGATTAATCCTAGAACGATTATAATATGTATACTTGTCATAAGACAGATTACGCGTGTCGCACGACTATAATCGTAATTCGCACGCGGCGGATGAACAACGATAAATCGTTTGTCTCGGAATAACTCCGGTAGTCACACAACGGCACTGAAATATATAAATATTTCTCCACGTAACCGAATTTCTGTAATCACTAGAATAGTGTACACGCGTCGATTGTTCTTAGCGGAGTGCCCCGAGTACGGCCGTCGGTTCGCTTTTATAAAGTCGCCTCTTTCTCGAAGGATTCAGATGGCTCTCGAAATTCGCTCATTTCCGCCGACCGTTTTTATTTTCGCGAACTTGTTTTGTTACGATTTTGTCTCTGGATCCTTTGTGAAGGGCAGCGACGTTTATTTTGTATCGTGCCTTTTCGCTCGGTCGCAAATAACATGATTTCGAACAGATATATTTTATACAAATAATATTAGGTAAAAAGGACTTCCGTTTCCGGTGTCAGGTAGTGTGCTTCGAGATGGTTGATGTGTGTATCTTGCTGGCTGCAGAGAGTTAAAGTGAGGAGGAGTAGAGGAGTGTGTTGGTGTGGAAGCGTGAGTGAGAGAGAGCGTGGGGAGGTGAAAGGTGAAAGTGGAGGCAAGGCGTAAGGACGAATATAAAGCGGGGAGCACACACTTTTGCATAAGAGCATAGCCATAAGTATAAGGAAATTGATTGGTTCATTTTGTTAGGCATATGTTTGTGGACCAATCAATTTCTTTATGCTTATGACTATGCGCTTATGCAAAGTGGTGTTCCCCGCTTAAAGTGGGAGTGTGTGCTCTCCGCTTAAGGGTGTAAAGGGAGGTGTGGGGCAGTGATCGTTAGGCCATAGAATATAGACAGCGGAGAGCGTAGAGAGCGGGTTAGGATATTAAAGAAGGGGAGAAGATAGAAGAGTATAAGGGGGTTTCGCTAACATCGACGCTTTATAAGGTGTATGCTTCAGTGCTGACAAGTAGATTAAGCGATGAGGTGGAGAAAAAGAGATTGGTACCAGAATCAGACGGGATTCAGGAAGGGATTAGGGACAATGGACAACATATTTGCATTAAATTATTTAGTGAACAAACAGTTGGGTAAAAAGAAAGGAAAATTAGTGGCGTTCTTTATAGATATAAAAGCTGCGTTTGATCTGGTAGATAGGAGGAATTGGTGGAAACGTTGGAGAGGGGGGGTAAGAAAGGGCTGATTAGAAGGATGAGGATATCTTGAGGGAGACTAGAAACAGTGAGGAGGGGGGAGGATGGACAGGGCTTGGACAGGAAGGTGTAGGCAATACAGAGGGAGATGGAGTGGCCAGAAAGGCGTGGAGGAAAGGGTTGGAGGAAGGAAGGGGGAGTGGGATTGCGAGGAGATGTTGGGAGAAATTGAGGGAGAGGTGTAAGAAGAAAAAAGAATTATCGAAGTGGGAAGAAGAAAGATGTGGATTTTTTGAGGAAAGAGGTATGGGCGTGATGGAGATAGAGGCGAAAAGATCGGAAGGAGTGCTAGACTTCGGTTATTTTGTAAAAAGGACATAGAGATGGATAAAAAGGAAAGATGGGAAAGAATAGAAGGGTCAAGGTACATGGTAGCGTGTCGGTGGTTTTGGGTACGATATACCGCTTGTCATCGTATGGACTTAGAGCAATTTTGTCTCACGAATAGTGTAAACTTCGTGTAATTTAGATCTTATACAAGACTGCTGACGCGTCATTTCAATCTCTTCGTTCAAACACCGCGTGTAATCGTCGAATGTTATCGTTCTCGCGACGACGTTACTCTTGATGCCTTTTACCTTTTTCGTGTCCTTCTTGCCATCTACTAGCAACGCGTATATTTTTGTCCAAAGCCCGACGAATTCGGTCATGATGGCTCCATTATTTTCATCCTTCATTAAACCCGATACCTTTTCATTCACAAGCGGTATACAGTACGCATAACATTGTCCACTGCATAATCGCTCGTATCAAATTTGTCGTATCAAATTTCTTGCGCTTTATATTCTCATATACATCTTCACACTCTATGTGATATACTGTCGATATCGGCGTACATGACTTTACATTTCTCTCGATAAAATGGTATCTTGTAATCGTGGTAAAACTCGTACAAACATGTCTTGGATATATCGAGGATACACATTACGACGTAAATTGGTTTATTGAATTTCACCTCGAGATTGCGCAATTCAACGGCGATCAAATTTTTCGAAAACACGCTTCTACTGTGAAAATTTGGTTTCACGATCATTGCTTCCGCACCATATCTTCCGTCCAGGTAGTTTGTCGCGTGTCGGGCAAAACGGTAAGTCAGTGTGCACCTCGTGAACATTGCGGATACTCGAGATCGTCTTCGAGGATATAGCCTATAGGCGAATCGAGCGCGATCGATGATGTATCAAAATTGAATATGTTGTCAACCCATCGAAATCTGCATAAGGCAAAGGTTGACATATTGCCCATCCGTATAAATTATTTACATCAAAGTACATTAGATGCGATGAAGGTTTCGATAGATCATACGATTGCATGTACTTGTTATTAGCATGCGTGTATCTGTTGGAACATTAACGCAAACCGAAACGTATTCCCCGTTCGATAAATAAAACCATGTCGATATCTGTAAGTAATCGAATGTAATATTTGTATGTTTCAACATGGCGTCCCACATGTATCCGGGAAGAGTATAGTAATACCCGGAGTGAAGCCCATAACATTTAAAAACTTTCGCGGAAATTTTCAAAAATGTCTACTAATAACAAGACATCCGTTTTTAAATACAGATCGCGGTATTCGTCTAGCGTTCGAATGGAGAACCGCCTCCAGACGTTCTCGGCGTGCTCATAATCGCTCTCGGATACTGTGTCACCAAGGAACTGTAAAATAAATCGCGCGATGGTAAACATATCTCTTACAACTTGTCGACGGAGTCAATATATTCGTACAGAAAAACGCCTTTCCGTGTTAATAAATTGAAATCATGATTGGATAATGCTGCAAATTTGGAACGTGAAATTTTGAGTTTGTCTTTATTCAAAAAGATGCCAATTTGTCGAGACTGATTGAAGATAAGAAATATATACAAATCGATAAAACACAATTTAATAAGATTTTTCTCTTCTGCAAGTTTAACATTTTTTGTAAATGATATATATTTTTCCTTTGTTGTTGGAAGTATTTCAGTTTCCCCTTCGAACGCTGTAACTATTTCCTTGAAAGTTGATAGTGAGTCCTAACCGGGTAAATTATGAAAAACTATTGGAATGCAAAAGAGATCTTATAATTTAAATTGCAATTTGATTTGCAATGTACGGGACCTCTATACTGACCGGACAGATGGCAATGATCGCGTACGCATGTATCGTCATGCACGAATGGTTTTTCGCATATGTGGCAATGCGTCGCACTATTAAATTTTTCCCATTCTTCACGCTTTAAATTTACCATGGGGACATTAGTGGTTAAAATAGTCTTTACACGCAATGCTAAATTTTTAAGTTCTTCGACGAACCACGCGATACAATCGGTACTGCGACGAGAATGATACGCGGATAACGAATCGTCGTATCCACAATGTACATAATAAGCGATACTAAATACTTGATGATGTTGGTAATTTTTTCTTCCTCCGTATTCTCCAAAACGAACTCTAAGTCGGCGTACACGACGAAAGGAAATCGCTCTTTCCTGATGTAATTGTTGAACGTGAGCCAATTGTTCCTTTCGCTTGGTAATCTGATAGCACAGTCATTCATCTCTTGACAGTCCACCGTATGTGATTGCAATTTTTCCTCCGATCCAAAGTACTACAAATATCTGTAAAGGAAATAATTAATTTTTCTTTCGTATATATTTAATAAAAATGTAATATATAAAATATACGTATCGATCACAAATGTATTTTTGGCCATTATGTTTGCTCAATTGCGAGCTCACGATTCTGAATATATTATTGATCCACGCGAAATGTCCAATGTTATTGTCTTCCACGTACAGCAAATTGATTTGTTTATCTCTCTTTAGGTCATTGAGACGTAGCGGGACAATGTTATTTTTCTTCCTAGTATATACATTTATGGAGTTATCGTTAGCAAGCTCAAATTTTTTAATTTGATTCACTGGAAACTCAATGTCCTGGAGATTCAGTACTGTCGTATGATGTGGTTACGACGATTCCCGTTCTGCATTTCTTTCAGCTGGATGTAGAGCGGCGACCATTGACCACGCGAAACACGCACTGTCTTTAGATTGCACGTTTATCACCGCTCTCTTCATCATTATCTCCCGCGGTAATTTTACATCCCGCGCGCATAGGATTATACTTGTTTATATTTCAGTTAAATCGAGTATTCGTGACAATACCCACCCACTGTCGCGTTGAAATTCTTCGAGCGATGCTAGAGTGGGCTCGATAACGCGCCGCTCGTACCACTCGTGCAAATCAGATGTGCGAAATAATTTATAGTTTCTCGTATTGATATTCTTATTTGCGCGCTTATCACCTGTGACAAATTCATCGTTGCACGCTGCATTAATTTTCACACTAAAGTGTTTTTCATCACTTTTGCACATGTTCGAGCACAATGTCTTTGGCATCCTTGAAAAATTGACGAGGCTCCATGTGATTATGGTTTATAATCGCGCCAGTCAATATGCGTCTCTCGAACGCCGTAGCGATTTCTCGCCAAATCAATCCATTTTGTTACGTTCTGCATCTTACACTCCCATGTACAAAACTTTTTGCGTAACGAGTTCTTCAATTCCTCGAGTCGTGCGATTCGGGCAATCAGTGACGGTCAAATCCCGATCGATAATCGTAGACGCTTGATACGACTTTGCTCTTCCAATGATTCGAAATATTTATCGCATCGTTGCTCTTACGCAATGTATTCCTCTATGAAATTCAGCCATGCAGATTGCTCACGTAGATTTTGTTCCACACTGTTTTCCGCCATAGTTTATTAACGGCTGTTGTCTCGGAACATTTGACAAAAATATTGACAGGCTGTGTCTCTTTACCATGACTATATTTTATCTTAATGTCTCTTTCCATAATGTGTATCATATTTCAACTAAATCTGTATTTCGCGATTTGTCACGTACAATTTAAATAGTGTTGATTATTGCATTTTTAACCTTCGACGAGTATTCTTACGATTCGTACATTTTGACAAATATTGGATTTTCTACAGATGATGTTAAATCCCGGGTGCATGCAACTGTCCTATTATATTAGCCTTTTATTAAATAATTTCGCGGTTTCTCACGTACATTTTGAATATCTATGAATGATCATTATAAAGCAGTCGCACATCGGTGCTTGAAAGATGTATATTCACCTAAATCTCACGCATGGGGAGTGATGCCATCCCTGGTGCAAAAATTACTTGTATGTTAACACGATTTAAACTTGATGATTGTTCTTATATTTCACGATTTTGACACGATCATGCAAGATCTAGGGTGACATCATAGCGAAGCAGCCGCACATCGGCGTTTGAAAATTTTATATTACATTGCATTTTTTGTGCATTTAGCTATATCTCACATCTGGCGGGGGTGATGTCATCGCGAATAGCAGCCGAACATCGGCGCTTGATAAATTGAAAAATATCGCGTTGGCAATAATCCCCACCACAGTGCAATTTTGTAACGCTAATACATATTTTAAATATGTTCAATACGTTCTTGTATTGCATCGACCGCTTGTGTGAAAAGTTCATAATGTATCCCGCTGGAGGAAACCGCATGAATTATTATATTCCAATTCAAGACGCTCCACCGTATAAGAAGAAGAAATGTAGCAAGTAAGTTTTGATTAACTTAAAACATTTCATATTTTTCCTTAAATAAACATTTATTAAAAGATTCTTTTTATATCGTTTTATTCGAGTCTCGTCGCGCAGTTCGCATCCTTGGCAGAAGATACGCCCTAACCCCGACATCATACAAATATTTGGAATAAGCGTTGTGGCCGTGTCTTGCGTGCAATTGGTTCTTGGTCATAACCGAGGCAATCAAATAGTATTACCTTTTGAAACGTGGAATGCGTTGATGCAGAAACGTGTAGACATCGAACGACTTGTACAATCACCTCCGTTGCGGATTCGAGATTTAATAATCGAAGCGATTAAAATATCTGATTCGGATATTATAAAAATGACAATGTATGATAATCCTTTATACATGAAACTGCAAACTGTATTATATTTATTTGATTTTGAAAAATCTATTGATCATATGTATTACTGGTTGTGTGAAAATACACATATAATTAACAAAAATTTCAACAATTTGTTAATGTTTTGCAACGTAATAATGTTACTAATATGTGTGATGCTGCAAAAGAGATTCTTGAAAATGATATATTTGACAGCGAATCACTTATTGATTGTGAATTATTAGCATGCGCTGTAAATAACATTCTTTGTGATGCTTGTAATAAATAAGTTATTTTATTATTTATTTACCTAATTTTAATTATTTCTTCCATCCTTTATAACATAACAAAGTCAACAAACTTAAATCTTTTTCTCAACACGTTCTGCTAAAGATGTAAAAAATGATGTATATGAGACATGATATTCTAGTTAGAAGGAGACAAAGATATAGAATTAAAATATATATAATCGAGAGAAGTGTGTAACATTATCCATTCAATTCTCTTACGATGTTCTTGTCAAATCGTGTACGTTTTTTATAACGATTTTGCGTGCTATGGATGAACATGAAGTTATTGTGATTGATGATGATGACGACGATGAAGTGATGTTCATTGAAGAAAATAATTTGGACAATAACGAAGCAAATGGGAACGATCAATTAATGGACAATAATAATTTTTCGGATGAAGACCGCATACTGTCTAAAGATTCGGACTACGATAGTGACGGTGATGATATCGCAGACATTAAAGAACAAATTATAAACAAAGTGGAAATAAACGGTTTAGGTGGAACTAAAATGTATTGTATATATTTATATTACAGAAGAACATGTTAAATTCTGCACATCATGTTTTTTAAACATTACGGACTTTTTCCAGCATTCATGTTGTGCGAGAACATCAAAGCACACTCTGCGAATTGATATTGGACGAATATTGCACACAGTGCGGGGAGGCCATTGCCGTCAAATATTGCCGTGCAACATGTGCCCCATTTGTACAAATTAAATTAATTG